>NC_138133.1:90497395-91097395 GCF_964188305.1 Podarcis bocagei
GCGGCCTGTTTTTAGTCCTGCCTGCCTGGATACCTTCTGGCTGCCCCGCGGAGTTTGCAAACCCACCGCCATGCTGCCCTCGGAAAAGTGGAACTCTCGAAATGGCTACTAGCCGTGGCTCTCAGAAACAGGTTGCCTTTGCTTAGAGATCATTACGCTCTTCCCGGTGGAGCGATGCTGTAAGGGAGCTGCTTGGACCCCCTCGCTTTTCAAAGCTGCGAAAGTTCACATACTTGGCCACGATCCCCAGCCGCTGCCTCTTACGTCAGCCTGCTGGGGTGACAGTGTTGGGTTTCCTTGGCACTTTACGGGGGACTGTTCCAGCGTGCTTGAGAGCCTCTCTCGGAAGGATGTTTTCAGAAAACTCTGCTAAGGGATCCTTTCGCCTCCTCCCTTCCCCGGGTTCTGGGCAATTCCCAAATACCGGGTGTGTTTTGCCTTTTATTTTAAGCATCTAAATTTATTTCGTTTTAAATCATGTTTTCTTCTTCTTTGTTTCTGTTGCTCTTCCATAAATCTCTTGGATGGCAAAGCTAAGCAGGGCCCAGGATGGTCTCAAATTCGTGGGCCACGATTCCTGCATTGAAGTGAGTTGGGCTAGATGGCTCTTGGGCCCCCTTCCAGTTCTGTGATTCTGTTTCCTACACCCTGGGCAGCTTTCTGCCCCGGGCGCCCCTTGTCACTGCAGTCTGCATATTTGTGTTTTCACGGCAATGCCATCGTCCTGCCTATTCTCTCCCTCGGGACTACCTTCAAAAACGCCTTTTCCAGCATCTCTGAACAGTCAAGTGTCTTTTGAAGAACTTGGAGTGGCTTCAGTTTGGGATGGGTGGGTGCAGATGCCCGTCCCCACCTTCTCACTGTGGAGTAGCCAGTCTCTTCTTCCCGTTTCATTATTTCGTAGCTTCCATCGTGTCAACAGCTTTCCATGGCATTGTGACTAAATTGAGCAGAGAGCTCCTCCTTTTGAACCCCAACTTTGCTTACATGCAAGGTTCCCATATGATTTGCAGCATTGTACATTTCTGCTGCATTTCAGATTTAACAGAGACCCCTAAGGTGGTTTGCAATAAAATAAAATTGAATGCTGTCCAGCTCTGCAATTCTGTGCTTCTATGGCTGTAGAATTAAAGCAAATAACCAAAATGGCTAAAATTACAACAATTAAAAGCCTAAAGGATTAAAAATATTGTTGAGGCCTGCCTAAAATTCATCCGAGATGGGGCCTGTCTGACCTCCCGTGGGAAGGAGTTTCAGAACCAGTGACTGGGCTGCTCCACATTCCCACCCACTTAAAGTAGAAGTGGTCTCTGGAGTGAGAGTCAGCATTCTGGGTCCTGGTGTTTTTACAGAGAGGCTCGAAAGATAAGTTGCAAGCTCCCATCCAAAAGCATAGAAGCATCAAGGGCTGTGACTGTTGCTTCCTGCAACAGTAATAATTATTACTTTTGATAATAGTAAAAAAAAAGTTATTAATTGTTGCGATGCAAAAGTCCAAAGCGGTATATGAATATTTCATGCTGGGTTCTCACTCTGTTGTCTCCTGTTTCTCTCAGCAACTCTGCACAATTTTCTGCCACCCCCTCTACATTAACCCTTTCCCTCCTGTTCCTCTTTATGCCAACTGGATTCTGGGGGGAAATATTCTGCAGGATCTTCAGAAGTTGTGTGGGATCAAAACACATACGTCCGGGGTTTGTTCCAGTTGCAGAACTTAAGATAATTGCATGTTTTGGGTCTGATTTTTGGTGTGGACGATTCAAGACTCCTTCCGCAGGGATGTGACTTGGATCAGGGAACAGAATTCAGCAAGAGAAAAGTTTTGTGCAAGTTTGTCTCTTGACGTCTGAATTGCAGTTTGGTGATACAGTGGTACCTCGAGTTACAGATGCTTCAGGTTACAGATGCTTCAGGTTGCAGACTCCACTAACCCAGAAATAGTACCTTGGGTTAATAACTTTGCTTCAGGATGAGAACAGAAATTGTGCAGTGGCAGCGGGAGGCCCCATTAGCTAAAGTAGTACCTCAGGTTAAGAACAGTTTCAGGTTAAGAACGGACCTCCGGAACGAATTAAGTTCTTAACCCGAGGTACCACTGTAGTTATTTGCGTGTTCAGACCCAGAGACCATGCCCACTAAATAAACACACATTTGACTCAAATTTTAGTTTTGGTTTTCGGCAGAATTTAGGCCACAACTTTATTGATTACAGAAAAGTGAGTGCTTGCATAGGCTCTGGTTCGACTAGCTCCCTGCACCCTTGCAGGTAGCGCTCAGCCAAGGGTGAACACCTGAGGTAGGTGAAAAGCCCGGGAACAGACTCTGTTCCCTCCTCAGATGCTCCCCTGGACTCGGGCACGGGCACAACCCCCTCTCAGGGGTTGACCAAACCAAGCTGAGTCTAACGGAATACCCTTCACATAGGGATGGCGAGAGTCAGGAGTGCTCTGATGGTGTTTCCTGCTTGGCAGGGGGTTGGACTCGATGGCCCTTGTGGTCTCTTCCAACTCTATGATTCTATGATTCTATGACCGTTCTCCCATCCCTATCACCTGAACCAGTGCCTATCCGCAACCTTACAAAACCTGAGTTTTCCTGATCAAAGCAGCTAACCTAGCATGGGGCTCTTCCCCGGTCTGGCTGCGAACATAATTTTCCCTTGGCTGGATTTCACCATTGATTGGTGATCTTAATTTAGTGACAGGCTCTAAAATGGCTCCCATGTAATGCAGCTGTTTAGGAAGATATTAGGGTGGAAGCAATACCCCCATGTTTTATGTGAAACGAGCTGTGTTATCAGCAAGAGAAATCAAGCATGTGAGACATGGTTGGGCTGGTGAGCTATTGGGGGCATCACTGAGAGCAGAGGATTTACACTTCCCTCCAAACATTAACGGGGGTGTTTTACCATTTATCCCCCCCCTCTTCCTCCTGGTGTGTAAGGGCGGCAGCGGCGGCTGTGATCCATCATTCCCTCCCTGGTGTTGCACTGTCTCTTGCATTTTACTACCCCAAACACCGTAAAAGGGCATTAGAGCAGTTAAATCCCAGAGTCCTGCTTTCCTAAGGAAAAAAGAAAACGCTGAATTAGGCAGTGAAAAAAAAAAGGCAACGACAGCGATACTTTAATCTTGCATAAATTATCAGAAGAGTCAGAGGCTAGCCATTTTATGTATTGTTAGAGCTGCGCTAATTAATTATTCCCGAATAATCAATGGTTTTTGACTTTTTAAAAACGTGGTAATGGGCCATAGTATATTTATTTCCAAAATGGCAGAAGTACACACATAGATTTGGTTGTGTGGTTTTTTTTTTTGACGTGACTGTGTTTTAATCTTGACCCGCATGACTGGGGGGTTCATGTGTCAACATTGTAAAAGTGGCGAGCAGAGAGAGCAGAACAGTCCACAAATTAGCCCAAAGTTATTCTGAATTCATCCAGTGCTGCGGATTGGATGGAGGGAATGTGCAACGTTGGCTGGAGATGCAAGCATTCCTGGAGGCTCGGCTTAGTCTAGGGCAGTTCACCTTTGAAAGGTGGGAACTCAGGGGAGCAGCGTACGTCTAGCTGCCTCCCGTTTGAGGTTGAACTGAATGAGCTTCACCTTCTTTCTGCAGCTTCCGGTTCATAGACAACTGTTTCACTTAATAAATTTGCAATAGCTGCACCCCCTGGTCTTTGCAACTTGTACTCCCGATCACACAAACTGTGTATTTGCTCTCTGAGTCATAGCTGTCAACTTTTCCCCTTTTTAAAGGGGAAATTCCCTTATTCCGAATAAGATTCCTCGCAAGAAAAGGGAAAAGTTGACAGCTATGCTCTGAGTGCATGTCTGCTGAAAGAAGGGAGACAGCAGGGCTCCAACAGAGACAACCTCCCTCCCACCCCACATTTTGCAGCCATGACTTCAGAGGGGGCAGTGATGGCCATCAATTTAGATGGCTTTGAAAGAGAATTGGACCAAGTCATGGAGGAAGAGAGGGCTATGGATGGCTACTAGCCATTGAGGCCTATACTCTGCCACCACGGTTGGAGACAGCAATGCTTCTGAATCCCAGTTGCTGGAAACCACAGCAAGAGGGGAGAGGTCGCTTGTACTTTGTGTCCTGCTTGCTGGTTTCTCATTGGGGCATCGGGTTGGCCAGTGTGAGAACGGGAGGCTGGACTAGACGAGCCTTTCGTCGGATCCAGAGAACATTTCATAGATCATTAGATCCTGGTGTGCCTCTCCTCTCTTCTGCACTACTGGGTGATACCCAGCTTTAGTCATACTGGTTGTAAGCCTATTGCAATACATTCTGGTCCTGTTGAGTATGCTGCAGATATATATATATATACATATACACACACACACACGCACGCACACACACACACACACACACACACACACACACGTGTGTCTGTGTGTAATGCCCACAAGATGCACCTGAGGATTCTCCCTTGACTTTGATACTTGGCTAAAGGAAGCCACACACCCTTTCCTGGAGAGCCATTGTGATATACTGGTTAGGAGCGGTGGACTCGTAATCTGGGGAACCGGGTTCGCGTCTCCGCTCCTCCACTTGCAGCTGCTGGGTGACCTTGGGCCAGTCACACTTCTTTGAAGTCTCTCAGCCCCACTCACCTCACAGAGTGTTGGTTGTGGGGGAGGAAGGGAAAGGAGAATGTTAGCCGCTTTGAGACTCCTTCGGGTAGTGATAAAGTGGGATATCAAATCCAAACTCCTCCTCTTCTTCTTCTTCTGAATTGAACAGGGGCAGTGTTAGAAACTCAGATATATGAGCTAGGCACTAAATGGCTCCTTAAACTGGGGTTACGGTCGCCAAAACGGAATGCCTGGTTGCCATTTTTAGGCCAAACACCTCAAAATTCGTAATTTTCAATATGACTTTTTGGATCCTGAAATTTGTTCTGATTGTGCAGATAAAATATCACGGATAGAATTCTACAGGATGCGTTGCTAGTGTGTGAAAACGGTCAAGATTCAAGGATCCCCAGGCATGCACCTCCAGACGGTGGAGACATCAGCCTCCATTCCGGTGCCCAGGAATCTTCACTTGGTTCACACGTGGCTGATGGCCATCTGCAAAATGCCCCTGGCGAATTTCAAACACTGGGCAAACATGTGTTCTCCCCCTGGAAGCAACTAACGTGCAGCAGCTCTTGTGTCCTGGCAAAACAGTGTCCTTCCCCAGCTGCCTCCTACACTGTTTTCCCCCTCCCCCCCTGTGTCCTCCTGAGTAGGGCAGGGGTCGAGGGCCACATTCCCTTCTGGGCAACCTTCTAAGGGCCACATGCAATTGTGGGTAGAGCAACAAATCCCAGTTCTATCTGTGTACAGTAGGTCAGCTTCTACGCACACTTGGACAAGCCGCTCTCTATTCTTTGTCCAGGCAAGCGGAAGCCATTCTCAGAGTCCAAGGATATATTCCAGCCAGGCAGAAACATTTGTGAAGGCTGTGAAGCAGAGGCGCTGAGGTGTGCGTGCCCAGAGAGAGTCCTGGAGGTCTGCCCTTGGACCCTGGGCCTGTTTGCCCATCCCTGGTGTGGTATGACCACGCTCTCCCGCCACCCAAGTGCCAATGTAGTCGTGGTGCGCAGAGGTTTCTGAGCGTGTGCTGCTGTTAAACGCCCAAGCAGCCCAATCCAATCCCATGCCTTGAGTGCAACAAAGAGCAAATTGCACCTGTGGCCTACGGCTGTATAAAACCCACCCAACAATAGAGAAGCACGGCCCATTGTCATGCAAATGCCTCCTGCACCACCAAAGATAGATATTTCTATTAACTTTGCTCATTGTGGAGAGCCAGTCGGAGGCAAGAAAGACGCGGATGTTTCTCTCGCTACCTGGAGCAGGCGTGCAATCTTTTCTCTCTATGTGTGCATTAAAAAACCCACCAAGAACCATCCCATCTGGTTCGAGCCTGGCCGCATCTCTCCTCTCCCCCACCAACACCATTTTTGCACCAGACCTGCTTTGCACCGATTTGGTCCTCCGGTGTCCTTTTATTTCTTCTACCTCTCTGCCGTTGTTTTTAAAAGAAAAGTGCTATTTTGTGTGTGCATTTGTATCGGGGCTCCTGTCATTCATCAGGAGCTGGAGAGGAATGAGGAAGCACCATGGAAGATAAGGGGACAGGTGGAATAGGTACCGTATTTTTTTCTCTATAAGACTCAGTTTTTCCCTCCTAAAAAGTAAGGGGAAATGTGTGTGCGTCTTATGGAGCGATTGCAGGCTGCGCAGCTATCCCAGAAGCCAGAACAGCAAGAGGGATTGCTGCTTTCACTGCGCAGCGATCCCTCTTGCTGTTCTGGATTCTGAGATTCAGGAATTTTCCCCCCCTTGTTTTCCTCCTCCAAAAACTAGGTGCGTCTTGTGGTCTGGTGCGTCTTATAGAGTGAAAAATATGGTACCTGCTTCACTGAGGAAGCATTAGGGGGCTGTTTGTGGGTGTGTGGGAAGGCTGGCGTGCCTCTCCCCTTGGGGCTGTGTCTGCAGTGGCCACCCTTGGCCCTATGGTCTGCCCCCTAGGGCAGAGCAGTTCCTCCTCTTCACTCCACTGTCTGGAGACGTTTTTGAGCGAAGGTGCGTTAGCCGGTGCCTGAATGCCGCAATGGCCACATAAACAAGAGAGATCTGGCTGTAAAAAGTAATGAAGAATATCAGCGTGAAATCAAGATGTTAAACTCCCACTCGTGACAGGCAGTAAATTCCCAGGCCACTGCGTTCAGGCCTCTTTCTTTTGGAAGTGTGTATGTGCGTGTGTGTGTGTGCGCGCGCGCGCGTGTGGGCAGCTTGTTTTATGCTCTGTTTCATGGCGAGAGAGAGAGAGAGAGAGAGAGAGAGAGAGAGAGAGAGATGCAACTGCCCTTGGTCTTTTCTGTTTCCACTGTGATCACTCCCAGGTCTGGCTGGGTTAACAGCAAGAAGCACAGAAATTGGAGAGGGACAGACCACATATTGTGGGGCTTTGTCCTTGTGAATCTGTTTACCCTGCCAGTCCAGCGCTTCTTCAGCTGTGGTCCAGGGACCAGGATGAAAACAAAGGTACCTGTTGAGTTTCCTCTCCTTTCTCCTCTCTCTGTTTCATACCGCTACTTACTTGAAGGGACAGCCTCCTTTAACATGTCCACATTGAGCCTGAAAAGCAGTGCGCTTCTTCACCTGGGGCTCCACAAGCAGCTGTACCTCCTGTGGCTGATGGGAGTTGTAGTCTAAAAGTGTAGAAATTTGTGGGAGAGGCCACAGCTGCTTTTGTGTGTCTGTGTGTGCAGCCTAATATGGCTCCAGCTGATTCCCCACAACCCAGTGAATCATGCTTTGTTGTTGTTTAGACGTTTAGTCGTGTCCGACTCTTCGTGACCCCCTGGACCAGAGCACGCCAGGCCCTCCTGTCTTCCACTGCCTCCCGCAGTTGGGTCAAACTCATTCTGGTAGCTTTGAGAACACTGTCCCACCATCTCGTCCTCCATCGTCCCCTTCTCCTTGGGCCCCTCATCTTTCCCAACATCAGGGTCTTTTCCAGGGAGTCTTCTCTCCTCCTGAGGCGGCCAAAGTCTTGGAGCCTCAGCTTCAGGATCTGTCCTTCCAGTGAGCACTCAGGGCTGATTTCATTCAGAATGGATAGATTTGATCTTGCGGTCCATGGGACTCTCCAGAGTCTCCTCCAGCACCACAATTCAAAAGCATCCATTCTTCGGCGATCAGCCTTCTTTATGGTCCAGCTCTCACTTCCATACATCTCTACTGGGAAAACCATAGCTTGAACTATACGGACCTTTGTCGGCAAGGTGATGTCTCTGCTTTATAAGATACTGTCTATGTTTGTCATTGTTTTTCTCCCAAGAAGCAGGCGTCTTTTAATTTCATGACTGCTGTCAATCCACTCCAGTATCCCTACCAAGAAAACTCCATGAACAAAAGGCATATAAAAGTCCTTTCCTTTATAGCTGAGCATTTGGGGTAGCTTGTTCTGTGGTTGTCCTATATTTGGTTTCTCATGTTTGCCAGGCTGTTTGTGTTTCATGAATCTGTAGGTCGCTTTTGGGCATCTTTTTTGTGAAAAGTGGCAAATGAATGCCACCAGTACTACTTCTGCAAAACAATGGCGTGCGAAAGATTTGCATGCACACCATGGAAGCTTGTGGGAGGGCTGAACCACATCAGATTTCTACCCTGGCTGGCCTGCGACTCATGCCACTTGTCATATGAATCCCTGCTTGACCTTGTTCTGTTTTACTTGATAACTTTGCCTCTATTTATTTTATTTTTTTAAAAGCACCCAGCCTTTCCCAATCTGCATGGGGGGAGGGGAAACCCAATCAAAACCCCTGCAACCAGCACTTTTGGAAACTCAGCTGCCATGTCCTATTAGCCTCTTTCTCCGCGTGTCTCTTTGCATCT
The DNA here is from genome assembly GCF_964188305.1 of Podarcis bocagei. NCBI lineage: Eukaryota > Metazoa > Chordata > Lepidosauria > Squamata > Lacertidae > Podarcis > Podarcis bocagei. Next base: position 90,505,801 of record NC_138133.1, read on the forward strand.
CCAGCTACTTGAGTAGCAAGCGAGTCGCGCTTCTGAGCCTCTCCCCGTCCTGTGACCCAAATGCAGCCAGAGACGATGGCTTAGCAAGGCTGCGAGGAGTAAACAAGACAAGGAGCTCGGCTATTTAGCGCAAGGCTTCTCTCGCCGCCCTTCGCCGCATCGCACAACGTGTTGCTTGTTTTCTCAGGGTGCAAGTCCTCTGGAAGCGGCCTTGTGGGTTCTTGCTTTGAAGCCCGTGATGAGCAAGGTGATCAGGGTGGATGGGCGGGGGAACGGCAGCACAACTCCTCTTTCACAAAACTCTTCGACTGCCCAGTGAAAATGTGTTCAGTCTGTTGATGGGCAGTTAATTCATGGCTATGATCACCTCTGTTAAATTTCCTGTTGCAACGAAAACAGGGTCATGTGGCACTTCAGAGAACAACTGGCTTGCCGTCTTCATCAGATTGTCAAAAGAGCATCACAGCAGTCCTGCGGGATCATGCCAAAGGCCCACCCAGTCCAGCAATTGTGCCAGAGGCTAGCCATTGTGTCCCAGTGCCAACCCAACAGCAGTGCTCTCCCTCCCTGTGATTCCTAGCATGGTATTTACCGGCATACCATCTCCAAGGGCTGTAGCTCAGAGGTAGAGCATCTGTTTCGCATGCAGAAGGTCCCAGGTTCAAGTCCCTGCGTGCTCCAGGAGAGCCTCCTGACTGAAATCCTGGAGAGCTGCTGCCAGTCAGTGTAGGCAGCCCTGAGCAAGATGGACCAAATGCCTGGATCAGTATAAAGCAACTTCCCATGTTCTAGTGTTCCAATACTGTTCGTTGCTAATAAATTCGGTTTATGCAGCTTAGAGGTCCTATTTCTGAGTCCCTCAAACGCAGAGCCTGACGTTTTGGGTGAGCTGTGTGCATGGTGAATGTGTGAAGTTAAGTGTTGAGCATTTTCGTACCAGGGTTTAGGGCATGGGTGTCATTAGTGGGAAAGTGGAACCTATAACCTGGACTACACCTGTTCTTATGAGCCACGGAAACTGCTTCGTTGATCAAGCACCTTGCCAAAGTGTTGACCACCTAGGACATGGGAAGGCAAACTAAGGCCCAGGGGCTGGATCCCTTCTAAATCTGGTCCACGGACGGTCCGGGAATCAGGGTGTTTTTACATGTGTAGAATGTGTGCTTTTATTTAAAATGCATCTCTGGCTCCCAGTACATTTCCGGGCACAATTCAAAGTGTTGGTGCTGACCTTTAAAGCCCTAAACGGCCTTGGCCCAGTATACCTGAAGGAGCGTCTCCACCCGCATTGTTCAGCCCAGACACTGAGGTCCAGCTCCAAGGGCCTTCTTTTGGTTCCCTCACTGCGAGAAATGAGGGTACAGAAAACCAGGCAGAGGGCCTTCTCAGTGGTGGCACCCTCCCTGTGGAACGCCCTCCCATCAGATGTCAAGGAGATAAACAACTATCTGGCTTTTAGAAGACATCTGAAGGCAGCCCTGTACAGGGAAGCTTTTAATGTGTGATGTTTTATCGTGTTTTTACTATTCTCCTGGGAGCTGCCCAGAGTAGCTGGGGAAACCCAGCCAGATGGGTGGGGTATAAATGATGATGATGATGATGATGATGATGATTAATGTTGTTATTAGGGTGAGAGGAGTTCTCAATTGGAGACTTACTTCCCTCCCACCTGATGGCTTCATCAATAACTGTTGCTGGCTGGTTAGCTGGAGCAGAATTCAGGCATGGTAGGGTCTGCCAACTGGACTGGTAGGCCCTCTTAATCGCAGGTGAGCTAGCACTGCTCCAGCCACTTGTTAGAAAGCTGTCCAGTTTATAATTGCACTAATGAAGGCCCAAGCTGTTTCCAGGCTGCCTTGCTTTTGGTTGGGGGTTCTTAATGACAAATATGAAATCTCCCGTAGCAGTGGAAAGTGTTATTTAGGTTTTCTTTTCTTTTTTCTTTTTAAAAAAAATATTGACAAGCCCTCTTTTGTACTTGGAAGACTCCTCTGCTCCATTAAGTAACTCAGCCACTCTCCTGCTATGAATATTTCAAAGAAAAAGAAAAAGTGCCACATTAGTCATCCATTCAGGCCAGAATGGGCATTGATCCCTTGGAGGAGAAGATGGTCATCAGGCGAGTAATAGCAGCACTTACACAGGGTAGGCAACATCTTTTCTGGAGCTTGCAAAATACCCTCTTTCCTTCGCAGTGCCATGGCCTGGAGTTCTCTGTGCATGCGGGTTCATAGGTCATTGTAGCTGGGAGGCGGTTTTACTGAAGCCTCACAAATGTTGTGATTAGAAAAGGGATAAACAGGGCCATTTTGCATTAGATGGGCTCCGTTAGCAAGATTCAGCCTGCAACCGAAAACCTTCTCACCCGGGTTGAACTCAGTGGGGCTCCCTTCTGAATCTGGGTATAGAATTGCACCGTTGCATAGACTGCAAAGGTTCAGTTCTAGGGCTGCAGCTGACTCGCAGAACGGCTTGCACGCAGAATCTGTAGCTTTCATCATCACTTAACCAGCTTAATCAGTTAATCAGCTTTTATTAGCAGTTAAAACAGTCTTGGGGTGCAGGGATGAGAGAGAGTCTGTGTGGTCTGAGTAGCTTTGTGTGTCCAGACTTCAGGGAACTAGGAAGAAACAAAGGGATGGGGATTGTCAAACTATTCTTAATCTTTTACCATACATTTGCATGGTGGTGGGGCTCCTGTTGCAACCCTCCTTGCACCAGCTGTGGCCACTAGTGAGTGGGTCCAGACCCACCAGTTGAAAACCAGTGCCCTAGCACACGCAGGCTTTCAGTGTTGAGGACCAGAGTGCACCTCCCCACCCGCCACTGCCACCCCCCAACCTGGCCTGGCCATCTCTCTGCCTGCTGAATTCTTCTGATTTTCTTCTGGGTTGGATGATTCCAAAGTGGTTTTCTCAGCCGCCCTTTTAAAAGCTCTTTTGCTTCCGTTCCTCTCTCTGAGTTTAGGGAAACTTGCTTACCTGGCAGATTGGAGTTGTTGTTGCTCAGATGCTACTCGGAAGGGTAATTGGTTTTGGTCTGAAATATTTACTGGATGGGAACATCTCTGTGTCTGTCCTAGAGGCTTTTGCCCTACAAAACATGGTCAGGGCAGCAAGGCTGATGGGAGACACACTCTAAGCAGCGAAGAATCCTTTGCTGCATGTTCGCGGTTGGGTTTTTATCAGCACCCAAAGGGAAGGGGAGCGTCAGCAGAGAAGACAAGGAATAACTGAGCTTTCTTCTCTGCTGCTGCTGGAACGGCTGCCCCACTGCTTATTTCTCAGCGAAGCTCACTATATAAAGTTGAAGGACAAACTTTGGTCTTAGTCGTGACCGTATGCGTCTTTCAGGAAAAAGGCAACGTAGAGAAAATGAGGGGTTACCACGAGCGCTTAACATTCTTTTCAAAACCAATCCAAGTCAAGTTGAAACGAGACCTTTGCCGGGAAGGAAGATGCCGTATAGAGTTAGCCCATCTTCTATGGGTGTCTAAATGGCAGGTTGCACCATGCACATATTGGGTTGCAGCAGAGGCTACAAACGGTTTTGGGCCAGTGGGCGCATATCGAATCCTGGGAAAGCGTTGTGGGCACCAGTCACAAAATGGCTGCTGCGTGGATGTCGTATAACGCAGCCCAACTGCCCCATCTAAAAGGAAAGGAAAAAGAGGCATGCCGGAAAATGGTGCGAGCATGCCTCAGAGATGCCCGCCTGGCGCCATTGTTACATGCCTTTAGGAGCCAGGCAAAAACATTCCTCTTTACCCAGGCCTTTGGCCATGAAATAATCTATGGCCTGTTAAAGCTGGGGGAGGGGGCTGTTGTTGTTATCATTTTATTAGCATGCTTTTTATTATGTTTTCATTATTGGTGCTCTGTAATGTGTTTTTAATGCTGCACATCACCCTGGGACCTTTTGATAAAGGGTGGCACAGTCGTACCTTGGATCCCGAACGCTTTGGTACTCGGACGTTTTGGCTCCCAAACGCCGCAAACCCAGAAGTGAGTCTTCTGGTTTGCGAACGTTGTTTGGAACCCGAATGTCCGACAGGGCTTCTGCGGCTTCTGATTGGCTGCAGGAGTTTCCTGCAGCCAATCAGAAGCTGCACCTTGGTTTCCAAACGTTTTGGAAGTCAAACGCACTTCCAGGATGAATTCCGTTCGACTTCCAAGGTACAAGTGTATACAAATTGAATAAATAGTGAATTAATAACAGCCAGCCTGCCAGCCAGTCTCTCCAGCTGGCTCTGTTGAGAAGCCCTGTTTTGATGGTGCGCCTGCCCCTTCTCTGCTCCTGCCGTGTCGGGTGCTCTGAGCCAAAGCAGCCCAGCAGCTGCGAGGGCTTCCGGGCCACTGCTGGGCGTGTGCCTCCTTCCCCCTTGCCTCCGCTGCCTGCTGTGCCTGCTGCCTGGGCCTCCCTGGCCCTTCACTCCCTGGAAAGAGTGTTACGTTTCCTGGGAATGTGGCCGCTCCATTCCTTGGGAATACAATTTGAGCGATGATCTAATCCCTGTACCAAGTGAGGAGTCATTAGCAGGTTCTTTCTTACTGCAGTTGGTAGTGAGGAGGCTGCGGCTCCCGGGATTCTGCTCATTCCTGGGTGTTTTCTCATGCTCCAGAATACCAACAGGTGACGTTCTTGGCAGCCGTGGGACGGGTCCGTCAGGGGCAGAGGGTGCCTTAAATCATTCAGCGCTGCTTCCTCCCCTCCACCCCCTTCCTCCAGGCATCTGGTCTGCAGAGCCCACTAACTCCAGGAATTGAGCGCATATAAATAGAAACGAAAAACCCCAAGGGTGGGAAGTGTGCATTATAGTTTTGTAGGTGTTTGCCTTGCTGAATTTGACCAGGCAAGTGTTCAGTGGTCTCTCTCTGTTGACTGACTGCTGTTAGGACGGATGGGACATTTTCTGTTGGCATCGAAGGAACTTGCTGTGTTCAGATACTGAGTGGGGCATGTGCTCCTTGGAACAGCAAGCGAAAGTTTCTGTCTTCTCTCTGCCTCCCCCCCCCCATACATAGCTGTCAACAGTTCCCCCCTTTTAAGGGAAATTCCCTTATTCCGAATAGGATTCCTTGCAAGAAAAGGGAAAAGTTGACAGCTATGCCCCCCCTACCTTTTCAGATGGGATGTATAAAGTATTCAAGCCCTCCCCACAATTCCTCATCATGACACAAATAGAAATTGCAGAGCGTTTCTTATTTCAGTTAGGCTTGTTGTGTTTATTTGGAAGCGTGGATCTAGAAGGTGGAGGCATCCACAGCGGTGTATTTTGGCAATGGCTACCTTAACTTTGGGTAACTTTCAGCCTGCCTAGCCGAATGCAGCCTGTCAGCCCTGTATTAATGGTGCCCTCGGGGCAAGATCAGCCCCCTTTTGCTTGCTGCCTGCCCTCTGGGGCCTACGGGTCCTTCCTGACGCTGGTCCTAATCCTGCTGGGGTGCACAGCGCCTGCTCTTCACATGCTTGGCTGACCGTGGCCCACCTCTCATCTCCCGGGGCTGCTTGTGTGTCTCTTCCACCAGCAACTCGGTGTTGATATATATAAAACAGCAAATCCCCTCGAAGAGAGTGATGAAAATTACCAATTAGCCGCCTGTGTGAAAGTGAAGAGAGGCGCAGCTGTGAGCAGGCTATTGCTTGCCTTTCTGGTCTCCCAGGGTAACCCTATCCCTCTCCAATTTGCCCTCCAAACTTTCCATTTCAGTGTAACAAGACAAAAACGCAAGGCAAGTGTGTGTGTGTGTTTGGAGGCTTGCGGAGAGGGCGATTGGGATGGGAGAGGGAAGGCTGGGGAGGAAACCTTAGCTGCAGGTTTATTCTGGTGCTCAAGAGCTATCTTTGCGTCTCCCTTTGGTGGTGAAGAGCACTTGCGCTCTCGAATCACCGGCAGAGGGATCCGCCTTGGCATCTGAGCCACGACAGGCACGTCTCCCTCTGTTCAGCCAGCTCAGGGCAGCCTTGGGGAGTTTCTTGTTCGGCACACGGATGCCATTCCAATTTTAAGGTTTGCTCCAAATGGTTGGAATTCACAAATTAGATCTCTGGCCACATGCAGTCACCATAAATTAGAAAAGCACCGGCTGCGGCACGCAGGCTGGTTGTGGGGCCCGGGGCAGCTCGCTCAACCTGGAAGGTTGTTCTGGAAATGGACTGGAGTCTGGAGCAACATAGCTGACCTGCCTGCCTTAGTTGGCTGAGCTACTGTGCTGGGCTTCAGTTTCTGCAGCCAAAAACAACTGTTTCCTCCAGATGCGCTTCGTAGGTGCACGTGGCTAGGAAAGCAGTGATTTAAATTTCAATAAAATGCTTCATAAATACAGTATGATAACCAAATTGTTTGTGTGTGTTGGGGTGTGTGTGAGGCAAATACATTTTTGTAGAAAAACACACACCTTCAATTCTTGTGCAGATCCTGAGAGATGCTGTCTAGTGTGGTCATGAAATCGAATTCCATCCAGTTTCGAAGCTGTTTCCGTGCATAAGTTGCACTAACTCACTGTTAGTAGCAGGTTTGCTCGACTGCGTGCTGCCATTTCGACAGTCTTCAGCGCAACAGCGTATATAGTATTAAGTGGGCTTGTATTTGAGGTGGAGTGCAAGCTCAAACATGTGCCGCTGAACACCTGTCTATTTGCATGGAAATATCCCCCTGCCCTGATAGCTGCTCCCAAGCTTAGGGTGCATGCAGGTGTGACCTTATAAATCGATGTAGTCGTCACCCACCCCTCTCTGAAATGGCAAGTATTCCTAGATGCATGCCATTTGTGTGAATGGGGCTTCTGAGTCATCCTGCCTCAAAAAAACTGCAGGTTTGGGGGAGTCAGAGAAGTGAGGTTTATGAAAAAAGGAGATGAAATTATACATGTTTGTTTTGTCTTTTTATTTGTTTGTATTGTTTATAAAAACTTTGTAAAACCAATAAAAATTTTTATAAAACAAAACAAAACAAAAAAACTGCCAAAATATCTGCACAGAACTAATTTAGCCCATTGACATTTTTCTTCTGCACATGATTGGTAATTTCCACATTTCCTTGTGCAGTAGGATTGTTTAGGAGTTCATATACAGTCTGTGCCAAGTCAACAATTCATCTCCCAACAGAATTTGTAATACCCAAAGATGGGAGAACTTCCTGTTGCCTGTAGAAAAGATTTAAAAGCACATTTATTGTAGAGCGTTCAAGCTTTAGAGCAGTGTTTCCAAAACTTGGGTCTCCAGCTGTTTTTGGACCACAGCTCCCATCATCCCTAGCTAGCAAGACCAGCAGTCAGGGATGATGGGTCTCAAGTTTGGGAAGCACGGCTTCAGTGCCTCGCAGAGCTGTTCTTGAAGGCGAAGAACAATTGAAAGTCTGGCTTTTTCTTTTTTCCTTTCTAAAGTCCTGCTTAGTAACATTGTGCCACATGGCCAAGCAGGGAGATACTGTTTTAACTTCGTCTTCAAGCTTTCAGCTCCGGGTTCCGATTGAGCTTTTGGTGGCAAGTGCACCTAAAACAAGAGAGCATCTGTTTATGAAAGTTTAAGCTTTTAAGTTTAGAGAATAAGTAGTTTTGCTTTGAACCGAAGGGAACAAACAGGATTCTGGAGTCAGGATGTCAAAGGGTTATTGTCTTGGCCAAGCCTGTGGCAGAGTCTCCCACTGCACCCCTCACTCTGGGCTTTGCAGGCAAATAAAACAAAACTCTTTTTGCGGCTCCAGCTGCTTCGCCCTGGACCTTGTGAAACACCAGGCCGCTGTTGTTAGCAGGCTGAGCCCATCTGCGAGATCTCTCCATGGAGGATTCTGACGGGCTGCAGCTTGCGGGGAACCGGACCAATATTTTCCCTTCCTCCCTGGGGGACGCCAAAGACAAAAGGGGCTCCGGAAGCAACAGGAGCCCGATTAGCTACAGTTGGTTAAGAAACTAATGCCCCAGGATGCCTGCGATTAAGTGCGGCTGGCAGTTAATCCCACCTTTCCGTAACTTTGGGTAGGATTCAGTGTCATGCTATGATGCTCCTCCTAGGCAAGCTGTCCGGGGGGGGGTCCCTCAACCCCCTGACCCAAATTTGGGGTGTATGGAATGTGTGTGGGAAGAGGAGGAGGAATAAAGCCCTGTTATGGAAGAGGAGTTGGAAGGACAGATCCTGAAGCTGAGGCTCCAAGACTTTGGCCACCTCATGAGAAGAGAAGACTCCCTGGAAAAGACCCTGATGTTGGGAAAGATGGAGGGCACAAGGAGAAGGGGACGACAGAGGACGAGATGGTGGGACAGTGTTCTCGAAGCTACCAGCATGAGTTTGACCAAACTGCGGGAGGCAGTGGAAGACAGGAGTGCCTGGCATGCTCTGGTCCAGGGGGTCACGAAGAGCCAGACACGACTAAATGACTAAACAACAACAACATGGAAGAGGAAGTCTTTGCACACAGTTTTCACTGATGGTGCTGGTTAGGTGAATCCCACCCCAAGTCTTCAAAGTGATCTGCCCCATGTAGGTCTGATGGTATAAATCTTAGAATTATTATTATTAATAATAATATTATTTTAAACTAGGGCCTGCCACATCCCCCCTCCTTTCCCCTCCCTCAGGATAGCTGGTCAAAGACAACTATTCCATTAAGGACCACTTCTTCTGCAGCCAATAATACAAAGCCCTGTATTGTCTCAAAGGGCTTTGGCTCAGAACTGTGCTTTTAAAAATTGCTTTTAGAAACATGTCTGCATGCTGTTAACCACACAGCACAGGACCAAACAGCCTTCTTATCATGATGTCTGTGCAATCTCTCAGATTATATTATTTTCAGACTTGGAAAAGTGGGGTATTGGGGGGGGGGAGGCGAGAATCGGTCAGCACAGCCTTTGCTGCTAGAATAGTTGACTTTTGTAGGAAGACATCCTTTTTGAGATGTGCAGCAGGGGTAACAGGCCGTTCAAGGGGAAATGACACGGATTGTTTTTGCCCCTCTCTCTTGCTGGTGGGATTAACAACTCCTAGATCGTACCTCTCTCTGTGTGTGTTGGCACTCTCAGGTATATTCTAAGGTGGACTCCAAAGGGCTCAAAGCTGCATCTGTGAGCATGTCCTGTAGGGGGCGTCCTGGACCTGTCTTTCTGCTCGAAGACTTTCCTCTGAGCCTTGCAAATGGAGGGTTTGCTTGCCTGCTCGCAACTGAGGGAAAGGTGGTTCATCAGAAAGTGGCGGGAATTAGCTCCACTGAAGGCTGAACATTAATATCAAAAAAGCAAAATGCAGTCAGCCAAGAACACTGGCTTCCTCAGAGCTGGTAGTCTTTATAGAAGTTTCATTAGAAACAGCTTGCAGCTGTAGACTCTGAAGAGCCCCGGCCCCTGTGTGGCATTTTGGACGAGGGATTCCAAATGGAATTCAGATCACCTGTTTACTTTTGTTTTGTATTTCTTCTGCAAGATTTCTACGCCAGCTTCCAGGGCAGTTAAAACAACAAGATGAAACAGGGAGACATCAGAAATGAAATCTAATAAACCAAAACATGCTAAAACAACACATAAAACCCCCCGGGCGAATTAAAAACGCATTTGCAAGGCATGAAATGGGCAACACTGTTGGTGTTGGAAGGCTCTCTTTGTGGAGTAATTCAACAAATGGGGCACCAACACTGAGAAGACTGTGCCCTTTCTGCTCAGCTCCCAGTTAATATTGGGTGGCAAAGGCATTTTGAGGAGAGTCGCTGAAGAAATTCTCCATAGTTACTGGAAAGAATGAAGAGCCAAAGGCACCCCCCCACTACAATTCAAATTTACACACTTGGCAACAATTTCTAAAAAATCAGAAAGCAGGCAGGCATCTGGGGGGAAAAGGACTTTGACAATCACACCTGCCATTGAACCCAATGTGTTTTGGCTATACGTGATTTTAGCTGCAGGGGGTTGGAGTAGATGGCCCTTGGTGTAACTTCCAACTCTACAATTGTATGATTCTGTGATTTTGGCAATAGGCACAATCCTTGGAACGTAACCCTTTGGGTAAGTTGCAGGCTTACTCGGAGGGCAGGAGCTTTGCTTCCAGCGACAGGCAGGTAAATGCCATATCAGTTGGCCTTGGGTTCACAGGTACATTTTCCATTTAGGTAAGTGTACTGTCTTGCTACTGGGTTTGATACTTAGTCCTTTTGGTTTTTAAAAGTATTGTAAATGAAAGTTCATTCAATTCTTTTTTATTTGGTGTGAAAAAAGCAAAAAAAAAGTATCTAAAATGACTGTTAATACTTACATGAAAACTGAACTTTGAGGTTGTTGCTAATAAAAATAACAATAGTTCACATTTCTGTAGTGCTTTTAGGTGTTCACAGTGCTTCACATGTATTATCTAAGCTTTTCCTTATACCAGAGCTTCACGGTATGTTGGCTGTTATCCTCCATATTGCAGACATTAATTTGGGTGTTCTGGAAAGTTTTGAATTTCCATGCGGTAATTTGCATTGGAAAATGTTCAGGTTGCACAGAATTTTTTGTGATGTCCTACAGAATAACTAATTTTAAAATTTGTTTTTAGTTTGTTTCTTTTAGTTTGTTGTTTTTTTAAAAAAAAAAAACCTTTGAGGCTGCCACGGTTGCCTATGATGTGTGCATTGCAATTGGGAATTGAAATGGAACATTTTCCACATGAAGTTTTTTAGCCCCACACCACCGATTGAAGGATGGAGGAATCTGAGCCTGAGAGCCTGCTAACCTGTGGCTGTATTCTAACCCCACTGTCAGAAGCATTATGCCTCTGAATACCACTTTCTGGTGAGGGTTCGCGTTTGCCACTGTTGGAGACCCTGAGAAGGGAATTAACGCAAGAAAGACCACCCTGGATCAGTCCACAAGGCCTATCCAGTCCAACATCCTGTTCTCATAGCGCCCAACTAGATGTCTCTGTGAAGCCTGCACACTCTTTCCACTTGCAGTTCCTAGAAACTGCTATGCAAAAGCATGCTCTAGACTAGTCACTTAGGGGGTCACCAACATTTGTAGGCCTTTGCAGACTCTTGGATTCTCGGGTGAGAGCCATCCCTTCTAGCTACTTCTCTCCTTTCCACGACAGATCCGCTCTCCTCTCCCTGAGAAACAGAAAGAAAGTATGCCCCCCGCGTAACACAGATGCACATTGGGTTCCCTCCGTGCTCACTCTAGCAAGTGTCAGGCTGTTCCTGCTCTTCTTAATACCTTGTTCCTGCTCAGTATGTGAGTATTTTTATGCCACACTTGTTGCCGTCCCTTGTTCTTACCTGCAGAATTCAAGGGGCCACCTGCAGAATTCAAGTGGCATCTTGAATACAGTCATACCTCGGGTTGAAGTAGCTTTGGGATGAATATTTTCGGGTTGCGCTCTGTGACGACCTGGAAGTAACAGAGCGCGTTACTTCTGGGTTTCGCCGCATGCGCAGACGCTCAAAATGATGTCACGTGCATGTGCGGAAGTGGTGAATCGCGACACACACAGACGCGCGGACGCGGGTTGCGTTCGCTTCAGGATGTGAACGGGGCTCCGGAACGGATCCCATTCACATCCAGAGGTACCACTGTACTACTACTACTATTCTGCCTTTCATCCGAAGACCACAGTGCGGTTCACAAAAATACAAAATGAGAACACAGAATACATAATAAACCAAAAGCAGAGGCAAACCAATCTGGACGCAAGAGATGTCCTTCGATAAAGGATGAACTGGCTTGCCACATGGGTTCAACTCACTGAGAATGAAAACATTAGCAGTGCTGAAGAATTCCTAGAGAGGGAAGCTAACCCTTGAATCTTCCAAGGGAACGTGGCTTGGGGGAGCGAGAGAGGGAAAGGGATATTTCTCCTTTTTGTATGCTGCTGGGCTGAAGTTCCCCGGCCAAGAAATCAGAAGTTGTAACAGCCCCCCCCCCGGTTATCCGAGGCCTTCCCCTTTGCCTTTGCCGTGGTGCCGGTAGGACTCTGGGTGGAGGAGAGGGTGAGCGCCCCTGTGGCAACGCAGTGCTTGAACACAGCACAGCTGTTGGTACAGCGAAGGATGCAGCGCTGGTGTGTAGCAGAGCTGGTAACGAAGACACTCACCGGTTCACTACATTGTGAAGTAATGAAGTGGAAATGAACTGCCTGCCTCGGGAGGCGAGCTGGGAGGGGATTATCCTCTCTGACAGTAGTTCTCTGCTGGCGAGATTGATGGGATGTGCTGACGTCGGGCGCCAAACATGACCGTCTCACTTTGGAGAGCAATTAATCTGAGGAGTCAGTAATCTGTCATCCCCTTGAGCTCTCTAATAGGTGGAGGGAACCTCACCAGAAGCTCAAAATTGTTGGGGTGGCTTTGGAAGAAGTGCCACGTGCATTTCTCACTCCTCCCCCCCCACCCCCCACATCTAGAGACTATCATAGGTGCCAGGCATGAGCCCTCCTCTTGCTTTTATCACACAAGATGCTGATGGGCTGTGATGATGTTCAAAAGCACTTTAGAAAAAGAGAAATTATAACTTCAATAACATGTGATCCTGTGTTGAGAGAAAGAGGGCCTTCAGGGATTTCTGACATCAGTGGGACTTGAGGACATCTGGGTTGAAATCGTGTAAACCAGCCTTCCCTAATCTGACAGGTGTTTTGAGACGTGACTGGGTTCTTGTTACAGTTTGCGCCAATGATATAGAAGTGTTCCTCTGGTTTTCACGTGCGTCAGAGCAGCCTCCTGGATCAGGCCAAAGGCCCTGGCATTGGCTGTGATGCATGCAAGTGTCTCAGCATCTGTCAGCATCTAAGAGGACGGAGGTTGAAGAAAGGTCTGTGAATGGAGGGAGGTCCTTTCTCCATCCTTTGGACCCCTTGGGGAACTCGGCAAACCTGCTGTACCTGGAACTGGGGCTGGAGAGTGCAGCTGAATGGGGGCAGCTGCTAACCTTCACCTGCTGGTTCTGAAGTTGGAGCTATTAATGGGTATCACCAGGCAGGTAAAGGGGCAGAAAGCTGCATGCAAGAGGGGATGAGGAGGAAAGCCTGTGGCTTTTTCATGGTGCTCAAAACCGTGGTTCGAAGTTGTCAGAAAGGGCCACAGCATAGTTTCAGGGTTAAAGAACAGGCTTCCCTTTCTGTGCAGTCCGTTTTTCCTTTTCCGCATGGGGAGTGCATGGCATAGCCAATACATTTGCTTTTTCACCCCATATCTCGATGTGAGGGCGTAGAGAAGGAAAAGGGAAGAGCAACAGTATAATCTCTGTATCTGAAGAAGTGTGCATGCACACGAAAGCTCATACCAATAACTAAGTTGGTCTCTAACGTGCTACTGGAAGGATTTTTTTTATTTTGTTTCGACTACGGCAAGCCAACACGGCCACCTACCTGTAACTAGTATAATCCGTGCTAAAGTTGTCATCTACATTATTTGCTAGATGAAAAGGGTAGGTATTGGACGTATAGGATCTATCGGTGAAAAGGAAGGATTTAAAATCAGATCTTAGCCACCTGTGTTTATATGTGTGTGTGTTTGCCCAGCTGTTCTGCAAAGGGGAAGTTGATGCTGTGAGCTGAATCCTGCAAAAAAGCCTTTGAAACTCAGTGACTTCTTTCCTCTTTGATGCCGGGAAACTCCGTGCTATTTTGGCACAAACAACAGTTGCGTTGAGGGATTGTCTCTATCTGTACTGCTGGCCTTTCAAGGTGGGGTGCTTTTCAGCTCTGTACTTGAACATACATTTAATGGCTGTTTTCCTCTCCCTCCTTTTTTCGTCTTTTTATCTTGCAGTATTTTGTGCGTTTATAAACGGTTGTTCCTTGCCCTACAAGGCCTTGCGGTCAAGAGTGCATGTTCTAAATGGAAATAAATGCCGACATGAGTGCCTAGAATTTAAGGGCTGCGTGATTTTTATACTTTGCAATAGAGCTTCCTAGAAAACACCCTTGTTTTCTCCAGAATTTAAACGGCGATGCCTCTGTTGTTAATTGTGTGCTGGCCAGGGGTCTGTAGGGGGTGCCCAGGAGGAGAAGGGCTTTGTGGCAGGAGAAAAGGAGTAAAATGCGTCAGCCAGGGGTCAACCATCAATAATGGGCTGTGTCTCTGCTAAGCCCCAGCTTCCTGCATCCAGGACTTCCACAGTTTTGGAAGTGCTCAGGACATGACACGCTAATGTTCCAGCATGTAACTCCTCCTGGCAAGAACGGATGTCTAAGATTACGATTAGTTCTACGCTTCGGGAGTTTATGGGACTGCATGAAAACAAGCCAGCTGCTCTTCCACTTGTGGCTCTGCAGATGGACAGGATAGTTTCGGGAAGTTGCTGGCAGCGTAGCTGGGCTCACAGCCTGGGAGCCATGCCGCAGCGTGAAAACGCCATTCTTTTTATTCTGCAACCCGTTGGGACAACCTTTGCCAACCTGGCGGGTGCCCTGCCGGCATCTTGGGCTACAAATCCCATCAGCCCCACCCAGCCAAAACACCAGGAGGGTGCCAGCTTGCAGAGAGTGGGTCTGACCCATTGCTCTTGGAGGAAGAAAAGTTATGTCAGAGTCCTGTGTTAAACCAGTGGAGGATCCCTTCAGCTGGTTCAGGATTGCTGTACTTTTTTAGTTCTTCCTATCAGGAGTGGACTAGTGGCTAAAAGTGATAGTTGAGAGCTGGGGAAGCCCAGGGGTGTGGCCTGAAGGTTTCTGGGACTACCCTGTTGCAGACGTTAAGCAGATCTGGGTCTGGTCAGGGGAAGACCTCCTGAGATCTAGACACCTTTGGGTTCCTGGATGGAATGAAGGTGGGTTGTGGATGTAAGAAAATAAGTTCCTGGTGGGCTGGGCCCGGGGGTAACCTGAGAACCGTGGTCCAGGTCCGGTCCAGAAGCCGAAGGTTCCTCTAGGAGTCAGTCCGACAGGGTCAAGGCAGGACACGAGGCAGGAAACCAGGCAAGGACAGGTACAGGATCTCTGGCATACAGCAATGTTGCTCCCGCAACCTGGAAAGGGGGCCTTTCATCTTTGTCGGGGTAACGGCCGGTCCTGATCCCCACGCGACTCACCTCTCTGTCTCGCCCGAAGGCGAGCACTCCTCCTGCAAGTACTCAAGTCTCTCCTTCTCTCAGACCTCAGTCTCTGTAGCTCAGGAGACGTCAGTGGGTTACTAGACCCGGGGCTGCCTCAGCCTCCTCTGACCCAACTGGTAGTGGCGCAGCTGTAAGTGGTGGCCCAGCTGAAGGCAACGAGGGAATCCCTGCATCTGGAGCCAGGGCAGGATCAGGCCCCTGACTCAGCCCAGCTGGTGCTTGTTGCAGGGGAACCTGTGCAGACTGGGACTCTTCAGGATCAGGCCCCAGACTTGGTTCAGATGATGTCTGAGGCAAAGGATCTGGTGCAGACTGAGACTCCTCTGGTTCCGAGTCTGAGCCTGAGTCCCAGGCCATCACACCTGGTTTGAATGTTGCCTCTTCCATAAACTCACCTGATAGCCTTAGGCAAAGCAGAGAGGAAGACATGGATCATAAGCTTCGGCTCTTGAGATCCCATCTGTAGAATCCGAAGAATGTTAGTCACTGTTGAGGTTACAGTTGAAAAGTTGGCAGTTCCTGCTTAGCTACTAGGTTGTGGGTTACGGCCAGGGCTTTTTTGCAGCCGAAACTCACCAGAATTCAGTTCTGGCGCCTCTCAGGTGTGCGCCATTGCCCTTATAAGAGAACAAGGGAGGTGTACATGGTGAGTTCCGGCACCTCTTTTTCTGGAAAAATAGCACTGGTTACGGTGTCCTTGTCATTTGCACGAGTTGTGTAAAGAGTTGTTGCCTCTCTCAGAACAGGCCCAGCCTTTCTTAATGGCCCCACCCGTGGTTTTCGTGCCTCTGCGTGAGCCGATTATATCTGAGGTGCCTTTAAGGACAAGGGAAGTTGTGCTCGCCCAACAATTATTACTTTTTATTAATTCCACGAAACGTATTGGAATGTTGCTAAAGTTATTGTCAATGGCGCACATTTCTATTGTTTAATACTGTACGCAGTGCAAATTACCCGCCAGTACATTAGAAATGGCTCCCTGGATTGTTATAAATTTCCATGTAGCTAAATATTGATATTCTGCTTGGATTTTATTGATATGCACTCTCCTGGGCTGCCATATTGTTCCACTTTTTATGAATATGAAAAATCAAAGGCGCTTTATTATTTTAAATAGACCCCAGTTCAATTGTATTGTTGTTTTATGTCCAAAATCAGCTGCACTAATCAACGGGGAAGGGCTGGATTTATACTCTTGCCCGGCCGTTCTCAGGATCCTGCGAAGTAGCTTAGTGCAGCGCAGCTGTGAACCTGCAGCAGGGACAGTGGTTTATCTTAATGATGGCAGAACAGAGAAAGATGCCTTATTCTGAGTCATACTGTTGGTCCATTGGGCTTAGTACTGTCTACACGGACTGGCAGAGTCTCTCCAGGGTTCCAGGCAGGGAGTCTCTCCCAGCCATTGGGAACTAAACCCGGGATCCTCTGGGTGCAAGGCAAATTCTCTGCCACTGAGCTACAGGCACAGAGAGGGGTCCTTGCAAGTTTGCATGGCCTTGGTAATGTTGCCTCCCTTCAAAATCACTGTGAATCCCCCTCCCGGTTCTCTTCCCTCCCCCCAAATAACACTTGTGAGTAAGTTATGCAGGCCGGTAACTTTCCAGCCAAGTGACTTGTCCTTCCCATATGGGGGCTGCAAATTGTTAGCAGAAAATGAGCTGTCACTTAGGGTCTGGCTAAAAATGTGCGGCTGTTGGCAGATGTTAGGTAGCTGAACCTGGCATGGGTTGTGAGATGGGAAGAATCATTGTGTGGCTGTGGGCTTGCTGTTGGTTTTTTTAGCTGTGCCTGTGAAATCTGGGTGTGGCTGCAGCGGCCGCCTCTTGCACAGTCCATCCGAAAGCTATTAGAAGACTTGGTTTTGTCTTCGTTAATCTTGCCGTTCCCTCGCCTCCTCCCGCAATCAATCTGCGGCGAAAATTCATTGGAAAACGATAAGGGTTGCAACAGCGAAACATCATATAGAATTAAAAAACACTGGGCTTTCAATTGCTACCTCCCCCTTTTCCAGCCTGTCTAAATGTGACAAATCGTGTCTTCTTGTCTCGGGGGGGGGGGGAAATAACTGAAAATTTGGGAGGAACTACGCTAAGTTCTGAGCAGGCCAGTGACTCTGTTCCCAACGGAGGCTGACTTTGATGGCGCCGGAGAGCGCTTCGCACTTGTTCGCGTCCCCTTCCCAGCCTTTGGGGGGATTGCTGGTCCCAGGAGGCTCAGCTCTGCGCCTTGTGCTCCGCTGATGTCTGTTCCCGCGGGTCTTGCGAGCGCCGTGGGGCACCTCTCTTTGCCAGTATCCTGTTGGGGGGGGGAATTGCGTTGGGGCAGGAGGGCTAGAAAAGGAAGGTGTCTCTTGATGAGTTGCAAAACACCCCAATCTTCTTTCTCTCTCCCCTCCTCAAGCAATGCTTCTGTCACTTCTCTCTCCCTGCCATATTCCACCCTTGTCTTGGGAGGGGGGGGCGATGTGCGCATGTGATGCGTTAGGAGATGCTTGCCGAGACTTCTGGGAGTTAGGAACAGGCCCACGAAGGAGAAGAGGACCCCTTTCCCGTTCTCCAGATGAAACATCTATCTCCCGCTCCTCCCACCCCACTGAATTTGTAAGAAGGAGCTATGCTTCGTTCCCCAACTTCTGTTTTCATCTGTGGCGAAAGGTGGCCCGGCTGCTACAGCAGACTTGAAACCTAAAACATGCGGCTCCGATGGTGCAAAAACAAAGGCCAAACTGTACATAGCATTAGTTTTTCTGCGCCAAAGAGCAGAGTGGTTGTTCTTTTTAACAGAAAGTCAGCAATGCCCCTCCTCAAATCCAAACTGGGAGCCTCGTGAGTAGGGGCGTAGGGGGGCTTTAACACTTTGCCCCCTGCTGCAGGCTCAATCCCTATTTGTACCCCCCCCCAGAACCTATGCTTTATATTGCTAAAACTCCCCAGTTTCATTCATTTATTTTGGCAGGTGTGGGGTGTCCAGTATGAATCAGCCCTGCAGAGAGAGGATGATCCCTATACCCCACCCCCAGGCTAAGTGCCTAATCCAGATCAGCAGCCCCCTCCCCTCTCATAAACTCCTCCCCCTGCACTTAGGGGTGGAGCTCTATGACTAACATCACATGCATTTTGGCAATGAGAATTTCCGAATAATGAATTAAGCAGCTATATAGGTACAACTGAACTACTAATTAACCAGAAACACAGGCTGTTCGACCCTAATTAAAACAATCCATAGGTATGCAATGGTGCAGTTGTAAGGAACAGAGCGTCATAACCGTGCATCTGTCGATAGGCACGGGTAGAGCTCATTTTGAAAACCGCCATCCAAAACACACATATTTGCTCCAAACGTTTCTTTCAAATCATGCATGTTGCTTCACCGATCATATACTCGAGAAGGCAGCTGGATTCATAAATCTTCCATTATCGTTGTGCTGGAACCAATTCTCGCATGCATCATAGGAGACTTTCCAACCTCAAGCGTGCTTCTGAAAAGTTACTGAAACTCCAAGCTAGAGTCACAAGAAAGGAGTTGTAAGAAAGCTCTGTCAGATTCTTCCATTGAATCTGAAGGTGTTGGGGATTTCTCAGCGTGGCTTGTTTTATGTCCTGAAGCAGCAATAACAGCCAACAGCCTGGCCAATGTATTATAAACCTCCCTTCGCCTTTGTCTTCCTTGCCGTCCCTGTACTCTCTGCCCCGTAGCTGGTGTTTTCTCTGAAGGTGGACTTTCGGAATGTGATTTTTGGAGTCTGACGTGGTGCCTGGGATTCACCACTCCTCCCTCTGATCATCCCTCCAATTTCCAGAGAGGCTGCCATGTTAGCCTGCCTCTGTAACTATTTTGTTTTTATGTACAGCAGTCATCCCTTTTCTTTTTGCATTTTCTTTCTCACTGACCTCACTCTTCTCTATGCCTCCTCAGAAGCCACTAGGGTTTTTTATCTGGTGTAGGGTTAAATAACTTGCTCCTTCAGTGCAAAGATTCATGCTTGTGGAACCACATGCTCTCTAAATCTGTGGTTTTCCCTGACCCTCCCAAGCAGATTTAGAGAGGGCAATATATATTGTTTGGGGGAGGGGAGGAAAGGGGGAAATTCCATTGCACAAGCGTAAATCCTTGCATCAACAGAACAAGTGCCTTTGAACACACCCCAAGGTATGTATGTGTGGATGCCTGATGACCATCTTCCAAAGCAACTACTCTATTCCGAACTTAAAAATGGAAAGCGTAATGCTGGTGGTCAACAAAAGAGGTTTAAAGACTGTCTCAAGGCAAATCTAAAAAAATGTAGTATAAACAGCAACAATTGAGAAACACTGGCCTGCGAGCGCTCTAATTGGAAAACAGCTTTTACCAAAGGTGTCATGGACTTTGGACACACTCGAACTCAGGACGCAAGGGAGAAATGTGCCAAGAGGAAGGCACGCTTGGCAAACCCTCATCAGGATCAACTCCCGCCTGGAAACCTATGTCCCCACTGTGGAAGGACGTGTGGATCCAGAATCGGCCTCCACAGTCGCTTACTGACTCATTGTTAAAACGGTGTTTATGGAAGACAATCTTATTTGGCTACGAGTGATCTCCAAAGAAGAAGAAGATGTCTGTTTATGTCTGCCAGTTTAAGATTGCAATTCACACATATGCAGCCGACAGAAAGCTTCTACCATCTTCCCTTTTATCATTTACATCCCCCCCCCCCCAAAGGGGAAGGCAAAATCGAAACCCTGCGGCTTCTCCCTGACAATGCAAATTAAGAATCTGCCTGCAGATTTCCTTTGATTGCAGAATTTGGTTTTCTAGCTACAGAATATCGAGAGGCTTTGTAGCGCAAAGTTCAAGACTCTTGCAATCTGCCCAGTGTGTCCATTGTCAAAGAGCGGGCGAAGGCTGGCAGGCGATTCCCTCCCCCTCTGGTACTTTGCTAATTTCCACAAGTAGCTAATAAGTACAGCTGGCTAACTGCTTTTTAACTGAACTTCCGGAGCCACTGACATTGACAAAAGGTTGTGCTCCCCCAGCCAGGCTTCGATTAAGTGTGGCGATGGAGGGAAGGGCGGGAGGGAGAGAGGGACCGAAGCTGGGAGAAGGGAACCTCAACCCAAGCAGGCAGGCATTGGAGCTGAAATCACGAACACCCGTCGCCCATGGAGACCAATTAAGGAGTGCAGCAGCTGTTTTTGGAAGCAGTTTTGGAGGCTTACATGCCGAGCGCATGCTGGAGGAGCTCCCTGAGCATGAAATGTTTGGAAATCTGTTCCACTTTGCCTCGTGCGCAGCCACTGTGTCCCAAACAACTGTATTGCGAGATGGATTGCATGTGTGCAAGCAGTAAGGGCCAAAGATGCTCTTGCATCCTTTGTTGCTGAGTCCTGTGCCCCCGCACAACAACTCTCATCTTGGCCTCTGTTAAATGTGACGGTGGCTGGTCTTATCACCAAACAGCTAAGTTTGTGCATTTCTGAAAGTTCCTGCTCACTCTGTGCTGTGATATATGTGCTCCTGAGTCTCTGGCTGGTCTGTTGAGTTTCTGCCTTGGCCCTTCGTTCTTCCATACTGCTTGCAATGGTTGCTGAGGCCCTGGCCAAATTTGCTGCCTTTCCTTCTGCTGCGTGCACATGTATGCTTTCAATGTTTCAATATTTTAATGTATTTTAATCTTGTTTTTAAGTTGTATGCATTCAACTTGCTTTTATTATGGCTTGTTAGCCGCCCTGAGCCCGGCCTTGGCTGGGGAGGGCGGGGTATAAATTATTATTATTATTATTATTATTATTATTATTATTATTATTATTATTATTATGCAAAGAGCCAAAGGAAAAAGCGGCTACTACACATAAACAAAATAGGGGATTTTAGGTGGGGCACAGGTGGAAGACACATACACAAGATGAAGAACCAGCTCTTAAATACTCTAGTATTAGGGAACCATACTTGGCTTCAGGGGCCAGAAACTTCCTAATCCGAGTTTGGGGAATGGTGGTGACACTTCTGTGAGAATGGGCTGGAAAGAGCCAGTGTGGCACAGAGGTCAAAGTGCTGGATTAGGCGCTGGATTAGACCAGGGTTCAAATCCCTGCTCAGCCATGAAGCTCACTGGGTGTGACCTTGAGCCACTCACTGCCTCTCATGACCAGGGTGGAATCTAGACATACATAAAAAACGCTGTGAAAATGCTTTTTTAAAAAAAAACACAATGTTTTGAAAAATATATTGAATTTGCCATAGCTCACCATCGCCATCTAGTGTCACATTTGTATAATGCACTTTACAACACATGTAAAATGTTTTCTTTGCAGCTATATAGCAGGGTCCTGAGTGAGGCCCATTAATTCCAGTAGGTATGCTTTGAGTAAAACTTAGCTGACTGCCACCCAGAAAAGAAAAATCAGCTTACGCAGGAGAATTTTCTGATGCCCTGCAGAGTGAGCCAATTTAGCATGTTCATTTTACTGGTGTTTAGTAGACAAAATGGCCAACTGTGAAACTGTTAAGCTTGCCTAATACTGTATTTGCAGCTGGCACCCTGGTCTTGTTAATAATGAGCTTGTGAGATTCATTCGTTCATTCATTTTATTTGTACAGTGGTACCTCGGGTTAAAGGACGAGGGTGGCGCTGTGGGTTAAACCAGAGCCTAGGGCTTGCCTATCAGAAGGTCGGCAGTTCGAATCCCCGTGATGGGGTGAGCTCCCGTTGCTCGGTCCCTGCTCCTGCCAACCTAGCAGTTCAAAAGCACGTCATGTGCAAGTAGATAAATAGGTACCACTCTGGCGGGAAGGTAAACGGCGTTTCCATGCACTGCTCTGGTTTGCCAGAAGCGGCTTAGTCATGCTGGCCACATGACCCGGAAGCTGGACGCCGGATCCCTCGGCCAGTAAAGCGAGATGAGCGCTGCAACCCCAGAGTCGGCCACGACTGGACCTAATGGTCAGGGTTCCTTTTTACCTCGGGTTAAGTACTTAATTCATTCTGAAGGTCCGTTCTTAACCTGAAACTGTTCTTAACCTGAAGCACCACTTTAGCTAATGGGGCCTCCTGCTGCTGCTGTGCCGCCGCAGCATGATTTCTGTTCTCATCCTGAAGCAAAGTTCTTAACCTGAAGCACTATTTCTGGGTTAGCGGAGTCTGTAACCTGAAGCCTCTGTAACTTGAAGCGTATGTAACCCGAGGTACCACTGTATGCTGCTTTCCCACAAGTCATGCTCAAAGTGGCTTCCAACAAACAGGGATGCATTTCCAAACAATTTCATAACAACATAGCAGATGGGAAAGGTTCTAAATAATAATAATAATAATTTTTTTGCCCCACACGAAGGGGAGTTTTACTGTTGCAGGAGAGCCAGCAGTCAGTGGTAGACGCTGAGTGCCTTTATTGGCTGCATGTATAATGCATCTTATTTAGGATAAAACAGAATGTGGTAAGAGAATATGGTTTGCATATGAATACCCATCTTGTTTCTCTTTCTCTCTCTCTCTTAAAAGAGAGTAGCACATGGTAGAAAAATTTGGGGAGCTAAGGGTGCCCCCCCCAGTCACATTTATGATAAATCAGCATAAAGTGAAATTAGGGTTAGAAGGTACCAGTTTGTCTGAACCCTGGAAGGTGACAGTAGGATGTGAAGAAGAAGAAGAGGAGGAAGAATTGTCTAAGAACCAGCGGTGAAAAAAGCTGCGGTCCTCCTCAAGTAAGAGACCCAAACCAGATGTTTGGGTGTGATTTTGTCAAATTACAGAAGCGGAAACCTTTTCTGGTGGCCAGCTTTGTCGCTTCCCTCTCTATTAGGAAATTCTCTTTAAAAAGGGGGGGGGGGAAAGAAACACTACTATGTTTGGTTTAATAACAAGCCGGAGTGTGAACCCTTTCCCAGTGACTACAGAAATACTCCTGTAGCGCTGTCAATAAAAAGATTACCTGACAGCCTAGAAGGGAAAATGAGAATTTATCAAATATTTGCCAAGCGCTTGTCAAGAATTGCTTGTCAAACTGGACGTCTGGATAAGGGAGTTTCTCTCCTGCCTCCCCGCCCGCCCCCCTCCCCCAGACATCATTTTGGTAATCCCAGGGAGAAGGTACAAGGGAAGCTGATCTGCTCGCCTGTCAATCGCGGTTTAGAAAATTAGATGTTTTCCAGGTAACAGGAAGCGCAAAGCCGCTGTAAGTTTCAGCGCTGGAAAAAGCAACACTCTTTTGGGTTGGACGGGAGTGTTGGGAGGGGGGGAGAGAGAGAGAGAGAGAGAGAGAGAGAGAGAGAGAGTTTGGGGGGGAAGCGATGTGAGAGCAAGCGGATTGGACTTTGAAGATTTAAGAACAAAAAGCAAAGCGCTTCCGATGGTGGCGGAGAGGTTGGATTATTGACTTGTCGGATAGAACAATGCTAACTGTCAGACGGCAACTTTTCCCTCTCTCCAGCCTGTTTGGAGGGTGTCGGATGAGCAGAGGCAGGTTGGGGACACCGGTTTGGTGACATCTTCCCAAGTCATTTGACTTTCCCCTCCCATACATTTGCATCTCCACCTTTGATGGCTAAGAACG
Source organism: Podarcis bocagei (assembly GCF_964188305.1). Classification (NCBI taxonomy): domain Eukaryota; kingdom Metazoa; phylum Chordata; class Lepidosauria; order Squamata; family Lacertidae; genus Podarcis; species Podarcis bocagei. Next base: position 90,529,337 of record NC_138133.1, read on the forward strand.
GGTGCCCTCCAAACATATCTCGGCTGAAAATCTAGGTGCGTTTTCATCCGAGGAATGTTGGAGGCTCTGCCTGCCCTCTTATGTTTTCAAGCTGTTCTCAGCTGTAAGCAGCCAGGGCGAAAAAAGACAGGGTGCAAATAAATATATATCAGTAATAGCAATAATAAATGAAAATGAATTAAGACCACCCCTCTGCGTCCAATTCACCTCCCCTCCACATTCTCCTGCTCTGCTGCCTTGTGCTGACTGCTGCCCAGACTCCTCAAATCCCCCCACCGGCCCCCTCCCTCCAAAGCTCCCGTGCCCCACAGGGACCCCACTCACAACTCAGTTCTTTTTTTAAAAAAAAAATATTAATGATTTCAATATAACAAATTATCATAACCTATCATCTTCATCACCCCCAATTTCCCCCCTCCCCCCAAAAGAACTCTCCCCCCCAGACTTCCCTTAGCTCCTCTCTCTGATTTTTCAGCACATGTTGTTTTCTGCATATTGTAAAATTGTAAAGATCCTTAAATTGTCTATTATATTAACACTCAGTAAATTTGTGTATGTTTATTCAAAACCTGCCAAGGAGTCCAATTCATTTTGGTTGTTTTTTTTAAGTAGTTTGTAAAAAGTTCCCATTCCTCTTTAAAGTCACAGTTGTCCTTGTCTCGCAGTTTGTATGTCAGTTTCGCCAGTTCTGCATAATCCATCAGTTTCTCTTGCCGCTGTCCTTTTGTTGGGGTTTCCTCATTCTTCCATCCTTGTGCTATGAAGACTCTTGCCGCCGTTGTCGCGTACATAAATACTCACAACTCAGTTCTGGTCCATGATGAACTTGTTGATGTTCTGCAGATAAAACTCATCTTCCTGGTTGTGTGTGTGTGTGTGTGTGTGTCAGGGTTGGTAGTGTCCAGGGCCCCAGGAGACCAACTCTCAAACTCCTAGTGGAGCTGGAAAAAAAACGCCACTGTCATGACAACCCAAAGCTTCCTAGAGTGTGTTTGTACTACGGCAACCATGTGGGGAAACTCTGGGCGGGCATCTTAGTGCCTGCCACGGGCCTCTTTCATGCGTGTGTGTTATGGAAGCCGCACCAGGCCAGCGGTGGCTGAGACTCCTTTGTGATCACGTGTGTTCTGGCCCCTCTCCCGGGGGCTGATGGGAGTTGTAGTCCAGAAGGTCTCAGAAAAGCGCCCTGTAGGTGGGGAAGGAGCGGGAAGGCGCTCTCGTGCCTCCTTTCCCATGCCAGTGGCGCCCCACCAGCTGCTTCTGCAAACCCTGTCCGCTGACCGGGAGAAATTGGGTCAGCCTGGGATCAAGGCAGAAGCTGTGATGGCTTTAGATATTCCAGGACCGTCCCTGCAAAATTGGGACACTGGGTAACAGAATGTAAGAAGAGCCCTGCTGCTGCTGCTGCTGGAGGAGGAGGATTGGGTCAAAGACCATCTTCGTCCAGCATCCTGTTTTCACAGTAACCAGTCGGGAACCCATAGGACCTGAGCAGCGTTCACAATTAGCTAGGCGCCAGGTGCGTTTTGTGACTCACTCTTGCGTCACCACCAAGTACACCTCTGAAGGTTTGCAGCACATGGATTCTGGCCTCAGGTGTTGAATGTGGCACAGCAGCAGGTTTATGTGGGGCAGGAAGGTGTATCTCAGACAACTCTGCTTCCTTTCGTGAGTGTTTTTCCATTGATATCTCTGAGTGGTCCCGAGTTTTTGTATTGACATCTTCCCAACTCTCTCTTCCTGCATTACTCTCAAGATCTCGTCCAGCTCTGACACGCCCATCTTTGCAAACCAACAAAGCCCTGGTAGTTTTAAGTCTTTCACCTTTCTTTTACCCTCCTCACATAGAGGAGGGTAAAAGGATGTCACATAGAGGAGGGAGAAAGGTTGTTTTCTGCTGCTCCAGAGAAGCGGACACGGAGCAATGGATCCAAACTACAAGAAAGAAGATTCCACCTAAACATTAGGAAGAACTTCCTGACAGTAAGAGCTGTTTGACAGTGGAATTTGCTGCCAAGGAGTGTGGTGGAGTCTCCTACTTTGGAGGTCTTTAAGCAGAGGCTTGACAACCATATGTCAGGAGTGCTCTGATGGTGTTTCCTGCTTGGCAGGGGGTTGGACTCGATGGCCCTTGTGGTCTCTTCCAACTCTATGATTCTATGATTCTATGATTCTATGATTCTATGATTCTATGATTTGTCCTGCACCAGGGTTTTTGCTGGGATATTGATTGCCAAGAGGCAAGAAAGAGTAAGGGGTGCAGGGCAGGACCAGGCGGTTGGCAGAGCAAGGAGCGGTGTTGTGGGCAGCCTCCAGGAGGAAGGGGACGGGGACAAGGTGGCTTGGGCAAAGCTCTGAAACAAATTCCTATCATACCTGATCAGACCTGGCAGCCGCTCATATCCCTTCCCTCGTGCAGAGGGTGCAAAGGATTTGAAAGATCATTGCTCTGGCTTGCAGCAGCAGCAGTGACCTGTGGCTCCATTGTGTGGCCAGTTGCCTCCTCGACTGGCAACCTCTTGGGGAGCAGACAGCCTTGGGGTGGTTGGAGGGCTGATGTTGGAGGGCTCACAGTTTCCTGTCCCAAAGGATATGAGCCACCTGGGCTCAACAGCTGGCAACCTTCCCTTCCCTCTGGAGAGGCCTTCAGGCTATTCCTCCTCAAGGCTTCTGGGTGGGTTTTGAGCACTGCAAGATGCCCAGGGGTCAGAGTCAGTGCAGTTTCCATTTGTCGTCAGTTTCATGCTTTTCCTCTCTTGTCTGCTGAGATCTCTTTTTATATATATTTGCGGTGGGCTGATTATAGTTGCAAGCAGTTATGGGCAACTGTAAGTAATAAAACTTTATACAATCACGTTGTTTAAGCTGAATTATTGTACTCGAAAATGCATTTTCTAACAGTTCCTGGCACCTTTCACTGCCACAGCGCACAGAGTCTGGTATGTTACTTCTTCAACAAAGGCTAAATTTAGTTAGGTGTAAATCAGCTCTTCCGTGTTATGGGACTGGCTTACGGGAGTTTGTCCTCTTGGGAAATTGTAACATGGGAAACTGCCTGCAGATGACTCTGCTTTTATGATTTCTGGCTTGTGTGCAGGAAGCTTGGGGCACTGTGTGTCTTAGGGTGTGTGTGTGAGAGAGAGAAAGAGAGAGAGAAAAAAAAAGAGAGAGAATGAATATAAGTTCTCTCACTCATACCATTTTTGGCTTCCTTTTCAGTTTAGTCTTTGCAGCGTAGTGGGAAGGAGTGTGTGGGGGGGACGACCCCCACCTTCCATAATCTATAGCAACTGTCACCCAGCAAACTACTCCCATTTCATACAGATAGGTTAGGTGTCAGCCCGCGATCGATGGCTCTCGAACAATAATTATAAAAACTAGCAGGTTGTGTTGCTTGAGTGAGTTTAAGAAGAGTAGGGTCTCAATCTTCTCTCTAATAGGGCGTTGACAGTCCACAGACGCAGAGGGCTCTGTCTTCGTCTGACAGCGCTGTCATTAAACACCAGGTAGCGTGGAACAAGGGAGAACAAGGATCCCGCGCGCAAGGGAACATGCGGTGTTGACAGGAGTTATTTGTCATCGCAGAGCTGCCCAAACTCTTCAGACTGCGGTTCGGGCGGCTGCTTAAAGTGACTTATTGCCCCTGTCTGTGGCTGCAGTTGTGATTTGATAATCGGTAAATGTTTGTCAAAGATGAATTCCCTCCCTGATTCAGTGCTGTGCTGGAGAAGCAAATGAAAAGTGGTTGCGCATGAAAAACACATTGGATGGATTTAAGGAACCAATTCAGGGGTGTCCAAAACCTGGCCAGGTTGATCAACTCAAAACTGCACTCCTGATAGGGAAATAGCCAGAGCTGGAATGATGTTTTCGGCAAAGCATGAGACCTCAGTTACAGATAGGTAGCCGTGTTGGTCTGCCATAGTCAAAATAAAAAAATTCCTTCCAGTAGCACCTTAAAGACCAACTAAGTTAGTTCTTGGTATGAGCTTTCGTGTGCATGCACACTTCTTCAGATACACTGAAACAGAAGTTGCCAGATCCTTCTATATAGTGAGAAGGTGGGGAGGGGTATTACTCAGAAGGGTGGTGGGAATGGGAGATTGGCAGGTAGCTTAAAACCAAACTTAAAACCATGGAGAGACCTTGTTTGAACAAAGACATTGGATTCTTATCTCATTATACATGACTAAGCCATTTCTCACCTTCTCACCCCTTGCCTTTTCCTGTAAGACCTATTGCAGTCGTTAAGAGTCGTCAACAGGCTCATCTCAGCTATCTGCCAATCTCCCATTCCCACCACCCTTCTGAGTAATACCCCTCCCCACCTTCTCACTATATAGAAGGATCTGGCAACTTCTGTTTCAGTGTATCTGAAGAAGTGTGCATGCACACGAAAGCTCATACCAAGAACTAACTTAGTTGGTCTTTAAGGTGCTACATGAGACCTCAGGCACTCTTGCCTTCTGTAATTCTGGACTTCCAGCGACCTCGGGAGCAACGGGTACTTGAGCATCTTGGCTGTAATTCATCCCTTTTTACTTTTGCCTCTTGCTCTTTTCCTTTTCGTATCCCTGCATGATCAAAATGTGTCCAGTCTTGGCGGGCAGGAGCCTGTCTTCTCTGCTCCTGTTACTCTCCGTAAAGCTCTGCAAAGTGTGTTTGATGGTTTTGCAAAAGTATCACATGAAAACCTGGCTGAGGCGCATGGGGAAAGCTTCCTTAGTTCAGGTGTTAAATGTTCTGTGGCTTCCGTTTCCTCTCTCGTCAGTCTTTTATTTGTAGCAGCCCTTTCATCTCTATCAGTCCTTTCCTGTCCTTGCAATGTTCTTTGTCCTATAATACTCTGATCCTTCGAAAACTCAGATACCAAGTTCAGAATGAGACACGCAAATGGAGAAAAAAGTTTATGCAAAACAGGGGAACAAGCATGAATATTATTGATTTGTGTGATTTATTCAAGATTTCTTGGCACAGGACTTTGACTTTCTTGGCACAGAATGTGAGCAGGCCCTGAACATGGAAAGCACTTTCAGGATTAATTCGATCTCTCATTAGGGGTTACTAGCAAAGCTTCCATGGGGCAGATTATTTATTTCTCATCTGTTACATGGGATTTTCTTCGCATTATCTGAAGTGGGCAACAGTGACATGGTTCATTGATGAGATGTGCCATCCTACACAGTCTCTTCCAGATTTTAAATGTTATGGTGTGTCTCAGTAAATATCTTAAAAGCAGCCTTGCACTTAGCCTCTTGGGGCAACTAACAATTCCCCCCGGGCAAGCAACTTCCCAGGTTAACCATTGACCACAAAGTGTGACTCACACACAGCTGAATGAGCTGGTGACATTTTGAGTGGAGGAAGTAATACATTAGGTAATTTTAATGTCTAGAATGCTTCAGTTTGTAGGATGCTCATTGCTGCATCAGCACATCAGGGTTTTCCAACTTTATTCATGTGCTGTCAGCTAACTTGCTGCTAGCATATTTGGGGTGCACCTAAGTTCTTTTCTTTTTGTAACTCTCCTTTACCCCCCTAACTCCCAGGCTGATCCGCCTGTGCTTGTCAGGAGGGTATAGACCTAGCTTCCTTCCTCAGACTAGTAATAATAATAATAATAATAATAATAATAATAATAATAATAATAATAATAATAATACAGTGGTACCTTGGGTTAAGAACCTAATTCATTCTGGAGGTCCGTTCTTAACCTGAAACTGTTCTTAACCTGAAGCACCACTTTAGCTAATGGGGCCTCCTGCTGCTGTCGCATGATTTCTGTTCTCATCCTGAAGCAAAGTTCTTAACCTGAGGTACTATTTCTGGGTTAGTGGAGTCTGTAACCTGAAGCATATGTAACCTGAAGCGTCTGTAACCCGAGGTACCACTATTATTATTATTATTATTATTATTATTATTATTAATTATTATTTATTCCCCGCCCATCTGGCTGGACTTCCCCAGCCACTCTGGGCGGCTTCCAAAAGAATATTAAAATACTGTGATACATCAAACGTTAAAAGCTTCCCTAAAGAGGGCTGCCTTCAGATGTCTTCTAAAAGTCTGGTAGTTGTTGTTCTCTTTGACATCTGGTGGGAGGGTGTTCCACAGGGTGGGTGCCACCACCGAGAAGGCCCTCTGCCTGGTTCCCTGTAACTTGGCTTCTCATAGCAAGGGAACCGCCAGAAGGCCCTCGGCGCTGGACATATGCCTATGAAGTTGGCAGCAGTGACTCTTTAAGGCACTGGGGGCAGGAAGAAGTACCGGTATTTCCCTATCTCTTTGATCTTTTTAATTGGCTTTGATAGGGATTTTGCATGCCAAGGATGCGCTTCGCCCCTGAGTGATCGTGGGGAGGGACGTGACTGTCAAGCCTCTCTTCAGGAATTGGTAATCTTGCAAAGACTCCCAGAGGGCCCATGGGCTGTCCCAGGAGAGAAATCTCTGCCTCGCCCTATGCTTGTGGAGAACCAGTGTGGCGTAGTGGTTAAGAGCGGTGGACTCGTAATCTGGTGAACCGGGTTCGCGTCTCCGCTCCTCCACATGCAGCTGCTGGTGACCTTGGGCCAGTCACACTTCTCTGAAGTCTCTCAGCCTCACTCAGCTCACAGAGTGTTTGTTGTGGGGGAGGAAGGGAAAGGAGATTGTTAGCCGCTTTGAGACTCCTTTGGGTAGTGATAAAGTGGGATATCAAATCCAAACTCCTCCTCCTCCTCCTCCTCCTCCTCCTCCTCCTCTTCTTCTTTGTGCTGCTTGGAAGCTTGGGATGGGGGCAGATAAGAATTTGTCCATCCCATAACTTCATTGAACCATAGAGCTGAAAGTGGAATCTGTATGGGAATTCAGAGCTGGAACATCCCCAAGAGACTTCTGATGAAGGAGAGCAAGAGGAGCAGAGAAAGCTGCCTGATAGCAAGTGAGACCATTGGTCCCATCCAGCTCAACATTGCCTCCACTGACTGGCAGCAGCAGATGGTGTAGTAGAGCAGGGATGGTTGGGACCAAAGTACCACCTCATATTTCACAGCAGGGACTGTTCTCTCCTGGGGATGCTATTTGCAAATGCTCCGTGTTGCCAGATAAGCAGATCTTGGAACAAACCCAGCTAAGCAGAGGTGGGTTATGTTAGCATGTGTGGCTAAGGGTTAAACCGTGGGTAGGAAGCCTAAGGCCCTGGGGCAGGATGTGGCCCAATCGCCTTCTAAATCTGGCTCGCGGACGGTCCGGGAATCAGCATGTTTTTACATGAGTAGAATGTGTCCTTTTATTTAAAATGCATCTCTGGGTTATTTGTGGGGCATAGGAATTCGTTCATCCCCCCCAAAAAATACATAGTCCGGACCGCCACATGGTCTGAGAGACAGTGGACCGGCCCACGGCGGAAAAAGTTTGCTGACTCCTGGAAACCTTCCTGTGACCAATCAATATGTCACACAATAGTGAGCAAGGGGAAGTGGGAGAGAAAAGCTGGCTTGGTATTCCAGCCAAAATGTCTGCATTGTCCAAAAGATTTTGGTGTTTGCCATGTTTTCTTAGAGGAGGCGAGGCTCTGGGTGTTCTGGTGCAGAGGGCCGGCGTATCAGAATTTGCCACTGCGTTACTGCATAAAAACAGAGACGCAGAAAAGCCGCATGTGATGTATGAGTTGTTGGCTTCTTCCCTGTTGGGAAACTTTTCGTAAGAACATAACAAGTGCCCTCCTCGGCCAGGCCAATTGTCCATCTAGTCCAGCAGATTGTTAAATCATAGAATCATAGAATCATAGAATCATAGAGTTGGAAGAGACCACAAGGGCCATCGAGTCCAACCCCCTGCCAAGCAGGAAACACCATCAGAGCACTCCTGACATAGGGTTGTCAAGCCTCTGCTTAAAGACCTCCAAAGTAGGAGACTCCACCACACTCCTGGGCAGCAAATTCCACTGTCGAACAGCTCTTACTGTCAGGAAGTTCTTCCTAATGTTTAGGTGGAATCTTCTTTCTTGTAGTTTGGATCCATTGCTCCGTGTCCGCTTCTCTTGAGCAGCAGAAAACAACCTTCCTCCCTCCTCTATGTGACATCCTTTTATATATTTGAACATGGCTATCATATCACCCCTTAACCTCCTCTTCTCCAGGCTAAACACAAATAAGGAAATAAGTTCCATATTTTAACTATCTGCGGCTCAAATCAGGTTTTTTAAAAAAATCTGTCCCAAACCTTCCAACATTCAGATTCTAGCGCCCCTGATCTAGCTGTAGGACTCTTCTTATGTTTTTATGATGATGATGATAATTTGTATTTATTCCCCGCCTACCTGACTGGGTTGCCCCAGCCATGCTGGGCGGCTTCCAGCACAATTGTAAAAAAGACAATAAAACATTAAACATTAAAAACTCCCCCAGAGTCATGCTCTGCTGCAGTTCCACATGGGTGACATGAAATGTCCTGCACCATGGGGCAGCATCCTGTTCTCATAGTGGCCAACCAAATGCCTGCGAGAAACCCACAAGCAGGATCAGGGCGCCAGAGCAACGCTTTCCCCTTCTGTGGTTTCCAACAACTTTCACTTCGCATTTGGAAGCGTGTGCCTGTGATGCGAGTGAGCGGATGGGGAGAAAATAGCCCCATGGCTTCTGCATTTCCTATCATTAAAGGTCCAGTCGTGGCTGACTCTGGGGTTGCGGCGCTCATCTCACTTTATTGGCCGAGGGAGCCGGTGCACAGCTTCCGGGTCATGTGGCCAGGATGGCTAAGCCGCTTCTGGCGAAACCAGAGCAGTGCACGGAAAAGCCGTTTACCTTCCCGCCGGAGTGGTACCTATTTATCTACTTGCACTTTGATGTGCTTTCAAACTGCTGGGTTGGCAGGAGCAGGGACCGAGCAACGGGAGCTCACCCCGTCACGGAGATTCGAACCGCCAACCTTCTGATCGGCCAGTCCTAGGCTCTGTGGTTTAACCCACAGCGCCACCCGCGTCTATCATTAGCCGGAGAGAATTGCTTTGCCCCAAGCCAAGTGCAGACCCTTCCCTGAGCCCTGAGGAAAGAGGGGCTTCTGGCTCCTCTCCTCTCCACCCCCACCCGCCAGCTGGCCAGCCTTCCTCCTCCTACGTGTGATCCACAAGGCCATTTGATTACAGCCCCGGATTCCCCCCCCCCCCAAATGCTTGAAGTGCTGAAAACGATGAAGAGCAGGAAAAATGGAGTGATTTATTAGACTCATAAAAATTCATACTTTGTTATTCCAGTCATCTTACATCTGAAGCTTGTTAGAATGAGAACCCCTGGCGGCTCCTGCCGAGCGAGCGGGGTGGGGAGGGGGCGCATTTATCACGTTTCATTCTTGCTTGGACTGCCACGGCGGTTCTCATTTAGAGAAATGGACTGGGCTCCTGGAAATGCATTAATAATCATCCGCTGAAGGTGCGGGGCGTTTGGGGGGGGGAGCGGCGTTTGGCAGAAAACCCCTTCGTTATCATAAGGGGTTGTGTTTGAACAAGGCCCAATACGCTGGGGACCCATTTGCTCTCTTTAACTGGGGCTTGAGCAAGGAAACGCGTGCAGACTGCAACCACCTCTCCAGCAATCTCCGCGGAGAACGGAAGAGGCCCATGGCTGCTCCTCGCCCGCCTGCGATCTCCCGGCAGAACCAAATCGCCCACTTCAGGCCAGAGGCCATGTAAACCTAGGAGGACAGGAGGGAGCTTTCTCTGGTTCAGTTGTTAGCACGCAGGTGTAAAACGGGGCCAGGGAGTCCTGGGTTCCAATCCTGGCGATCGCAAGTTAAAAGTGTGATTCGCCCTGTATTTTCTATCTCTTTATGGCAGGGGTGGGGGGTATTTTCAGCCAGAGGGCTGTATTCCCCTCTGGGGCAACCTTCAGTGGCAGGGGGGTGGGGATATGACAGTGATGGGCGGGGCCAGAGGCAAAAATGGGTGGGGCATTATCAGAGGAAAGAGGCGTTATCAGAGTTGAAGGACGCATTCCAGCTGAAGGCTCAAAGCAGGGCAATAAGAGGTAGCCCTGCCGAGAGTGTAGGTGCCCTGAGAATAAGATAGAGAGGGCTGTATTTGGGACCTGGGCTTATGGCTCCCTCTCCCTGGTATGTAGGGACGCGGGTGGCGCTGTGGGTTAAACCACAGAGCCTAGGACTTGCCAATCAGAAGGTCGGCGGTTCGAATCCCTGCGACGGGGTGAGCTCCCGTTGCTCGGTCCTTGCTCCTGCCAACCTAGCAGTTCGAAAGCATCAAAGTGCAAGTAGATAAATAGGTACCGCTCTGGGAGGAAAGTAAATGGCATTTCTGTGCGCTGCTCTGGTTTCGCCAGAAGTGGCTTAGTCATGCTGGCCACATGACCCGGAAGCTGTATGCCAGCTCCCTCGGCCAATAAAGGGAGATGAGCGCCGAAACCCCAGAGTCAGCCACGACTGGACCTAATGGTCAGATTCCCTTTGCCTTTAAACTGGTATGTGAAAATAATAAAGGTGCCTGCCTAACAGGGTTATTGTTCTTGTGCACGCACACACACACCCTCAGCTAAAATTCAGAGAGATTGAAGGCATGAAATGCTCTGTATCCCCAGCAAAAAATGCAGCCCACACCCTTTGTGTTTTTGCCAGGCACCTTTTAGAGCAGAGGGGGACTGTTTTGCAGAGAGGGTGCTGGGCCTGCGCATGTGAGAGCCAGGTTCAAAACTCCTGGGTTCTCCGCACCTTACTTTATACACCTTTGTGCAGATCCCTTTGTTTCAAATATTTCCTTATGATTTGGTCATTTACGTGTGAGCTGTCTTGGGGAAATCTGCAGCCAGGGGTTGTAAATCGTAGGGGGAAATGGGGAAATGGTGACAAAGTCTTTGCTAACCGGGTTGCAAGTTCTACTTTGAAGGCAACCAGTACACCAGAAGTGTTCCTTGCACCACAGTCAGTTGAGGTGGGATTCATGCACAGAAGAGGCCGAGTAAGCATGCCAGCGCAATGGTTTTGCTCCTGTGGCTCTAAGTGTGGTGGTTGGATCCAGTCCGGCATGTCTGTATTAGGCAATGTAGGACAAGAGTTTTTGCACTTGATTGGGACGTTCTGAATGTTCAGCATAGCACAGCCCCCTGGCGGTGGGCACCACGGCTTCTTGCACCAGCAAAGTTCTGGGTCGAACTTAGAGAGGCCTGCTTGCCTGCATTGGACATACATTGTGGGCTGCAAGATGTGCAGGGTGGAAGTGCTTAAAAGCCAAGGTGGAAGCAGGAGTGCACTCTCTGTGCTGTGTAATGTGCTGACGATGGGAGCGTAATGGGCCACCAATCATCAGTAAAGATCTCTGGGTATTAAATCAGCATTAGCCTTCTGAGGCCTCGAAGCCATACACCGTGAATCTTCAGTAGCAGAGGTGAGATTTACATGCCTAATTTAATACCGTGAAGAAGGGGGGGAAACCCCCAACGGGGAAAGAGTGCTTGTGTGGCCAGAGGGTTATTTATAGATGTGTTTAGGGGAGCCATTTAGGGGCCCACCTCTTGCCTTGGCACACATTTCAAGAGAGTCGGCATCGGGAGGAAGCAGTCAAACCATATTAAAATGCTGGCAGTGGATGTTCTGGGAATTAATGGGCTTTTCAATTTTGCGTGTGCGGAGTTAAGCACCGAACATCTGGATTCACAAGAACCTCCCTGGCTTCGTTTCTCACCTTTCCTCTGACCCTCAGAAAGCAAGTAATCATCTCCCAGGCGAGGTTGCCTGGCTAATGTGAATGGTTCTTCTGGGCCCTCTCTTGCCTCTTGCCTCTTGCTTTTCTTTCTTTCTTTCTTTCTTTCTTTCTTTCTTTCTTTCTTTCTTTCTTTCTTTCTTTCTTTCTTTCTTTCCCACCCGTTCTTTGCCTCCTTCACCACAGCCCATCTCGTTGAGAATTTCTACAAAATCCAAAGCATCCCTTTCATAAAGAAGCAAGCAGACCTGGGCGTGCCAACTTCTACAAAGGTTTTGTTGATTTGCACACCTTTCTTGGAAGACAGAATCTGATTTGCTGGCGCTGGGGGGGCATGCAGTGTGAATTTGTTGTTTAGTCGTTTAGTCGTGTCCGACTCTTAGTGACCCCCTGGACCAGAGCACGCCAGGCACTCCTTTCTTCCCCTGCCTCCCGCAGTTTGGTCAAACTCATGCTGGTAGCTTTGAGAACACTGTCCCACCATCTCGTCCTCTGCCGTCCCCTTCTCCTTGTGCCCTCCATCTTTCCCAACATCAGGGTCTTTTCCAGGGAGTCTTTTCTTCTCATGAGGTGGCCAAAGTCTTGGAGCCTCAGCTTCAGGATCTGTCCTTCCAGTGAGCACTCAGGGCTGATTTCCTTCAGAATGGAGAGGTTGGATCTTCTTGCAGTCCATGGGATTCTCAAGTCTCCTCCAACACTGTAATTCAAAAGCATCAATTCTTCGGCAATCAGCCTTCATCGGCCATCAGCAGTGTGAATAGTCCCGGATAAAAAGGAGATTAAACAACGGTGTTTTATTGTTCTCCCTCTTCATTTTCCTGGTCCGCTGTGGCCAATTTGCAATCAGTTGGTTCAGTTGCCATCATTGCTCTGCTTGCTTCCCATTCTGCCCACGCCCCTTTCTGGGGAGAGGCAGTTGAGGTGGGCCCTTGTAGCTTTCTGGAAAGATGCCATGGTGCCATCTTGGCTGTGTGCACTTCCTCTTCTGCTCCTAGAAGGTTGCCCCGCAGAGGCTACTGCCGCCACTATGAATGAGTTCAGATGCCTTTCCTGGGGAAGGTTATTGCAGCAGCTGGCAGGACATGGTGCCCCTCACCTGCTGCCACCCGAGGCAATTCCTTGCAGGTGACTGAGTGCACTATCAGGGGTGTGTTTGTGTCTTGCTGCCTTCACATTTGTCCATATTTCTTCCTCTTTGTGTTTTAAGAATGGGGCCTGCTTGTTCTGTTTCAACAGGCCTCTTTGCTACAAGGCCAGAGTTAAGGTTAAAGTTAGGATTAGTAGATGTTTGCATTGTCTGGGTATGCAGTGCTTGGTTTTGAGGGCTGCTTTTTTATTTTCTTTCCAAAAAGAAACACCCTAAAACCTTTCATCTTTTATATAATTTTTGGTCCACTGGATATTAATAATGAAGAATAAATAATTCAAAGGGAGCCTCTGTAAGCGCCAGAGCCCTCGATCTTCCTACCGTCCGCGCGAACATGTGTCCTGTTGCACATCATTAACTTGCCATAATGCCAGAGCTGTGTGTTGTGTTAAGAGTTCCGGTGGCAGACAAATTTGAAATGACAGATTCCACAGACAGATGCCGAGATTGTGCTCTACACATAGACAGGGCCCAGACAGATGGGGGAAGGAAAGTGCAGAGGGAGGTTGAATAGATTAAACAGATGGGCGGATTGATCAGAAAGACGGATAGGTGGGTCTAAGAGACTGACGGATGGATCTTGGCTCCCCTCTTGCCTTGCAGCTTTAGAACGACAACAATAACAAAGAAGTTTTTTGCGGCCAGGGGAGCGAGCCTTCATTCTGAGAACCGGTGGAATCTTCTGCATGGGATGGAATTTGACATCTCATAGAATCAGAGTTTCCATTGCTATTTTTGAAAGGGAGATTATCCGTTCTGGAGAAGAACATGGCTGCCCCGTAAAGTTGGGTGCCTTAAGTCTCCACCTTTCCCTGTCTCACTGTCTCCCTCTTTAATCTCCACTATCTTGATGTCTTCTTCTTTTCAAACTGCTTCCTAAGAGTTGCAGTCTCTTCCTCCGGATCTTCTTGCCCTCTTTGACTCAGAAGCTGCCCTCCACCTCTTTTCCTCTTGGCAGTATTGAGAGGGGCTGTGGCTTTTTGCTGGGGTGGGTGGGGGGCTTCCACGCCACGCTGCCCAGAGCTCTGTCAGTGTCTAACGATCTTGCTCTCCCTTTAATAGTCCAACTGCTAAAGCACCATAATAATGTTCTTTTGCATTCCGCTCCTGAGTGTTATTCCATTAGCCTGGATTACAGCTGCGATTCCTTATATTGATGGCTTGAAATGCGTTGGCTTCTGTTGTATTGCTTCGTTTTTGCATTATGGATCTCCGAGGCTGGCTGGCTGGCTGGCTGATGACTGATTCTTAGCCTAAGCTGCAAATGATGTATACAACCTCAACCTGATATGCACGGTCTCATTCCCCCCACCTAGTCCTGCTCGCTTTCCTAGCAAGCTTCTTCCCCCTCCCAACTGATAATATCAAGCCTTTAGTTAACGAAGCTGACTGCTGTGTCTGGGTCTGCTTTCTAGGGCCAGCCAAGGCAAGGTCTGTGGATGAGACCCATATCTTTTGGGCACAGGGAGCTGTCTTCTGTGGCTGCCTCCTGCTTCTTCTTTCCAGCGCCTGTGAGATTGCCACCTCTGGCAACGGTTTCTTCTTCTTCTTCTTCTTCTTCTTCTTCTTCTTCTTCTTCTTCTTCTTCTTCTATATTTTTATATCCCACCCTTTTCCCTGACAGGGATTCAGCTTGGCTTATGGATAAAAATTTGTTGTTGAGTCGTTTAGTCATGTCTGACTCTTCGTGACCCCCTGGACCAGAGCATGCCAGGCACTCCTGTCTTCCACTGCCTCCCGCAGTTTGGTCAAACTCATGCTGGTAGCTTCGAGAACACTGTCCCACCATCTCGTCCTCTGTCGTCCCCTTCTCCTTGTGCCCTCCATCTTTCCCAACATCAGGGTCTTTTCCAGGGAGTCTTCTCTTCTCATGAGGTGGCCAAAGTCTTGGAGCCTCAGCTTCAGGATGTGTCCTTCCAGTGAGCACTCAGGGCTGATTTCCTTCAGAATGGATTGGTTTGATCTTCTTGCAGTCCATGGGACTCTCAAGAGTCTCCTTCAGCACCATAATTCAAAAGGATCAATTCTTCCGCAATCAGCCTTATTTATGTTCCAGCTCTCATTTCCATACGGATAAAAATAAGGGCAGCTAAAAACATGGAAAAGAAACAGGCATAAAAAATTAAACATTGATAGAATTAAAACTCACATATTTATCTGTATCTCTATATCTTTATCTGTCTCCAGTCCAGTCTGAAGTTTATTGGTCAACGTGGCTGGCGCTGTGGTCTAAACCACTGAGCCTAGGGCTTGCCGATCGGAAGGTTGGTGGTTCGAATCTGCTCAATGGTGGTGAGCTCCTGTTGCTCTATCCCAGCTTCTGCCAACCTAGCAGTCCAAAAGCATACCAGTGCAAGTAGATAAATAGGTACCACTGTAGCGGGAAGGTAAATGGCATTTCCGTGCGCTGCTCTGGTTTTGCCAGAAGCAGCTTAGTCATGCTGGCCACATGACCCGGAAAAACTGTCTGCGGACAAACGTTTGCTCCCTCGACCAGTAAAGCGAGATGAGCACTGCAACCCCAGAGTCGTTCGCGACTGGACGTAACTGTCCCTTACCTTTTTTTTTTTTTTTTAAAGTTCAGGCTATAGCCAAAAAGTGAAGCAACAGTAATCCAAAGAAGCAAACGGATTCCAACGGACTAGGAAAGGGATTGAAAACAGCATATGAAAACACATGCAATAAAACACATGCAACAGACAATATACTATGTGTGTGAGAGGGAGTTGGCCTCCATAGTCACTTACAGGGACATGGTTAACACTGTGTTCATGGACGACAATCTTACTCGGGATCGCCAAAGAAGAAGACACACACACACACACACACACACACACACACACACACTATTAAGACTATACAAATAATTACATTAAAAACAGCATGGCACCAGTCCATTCATTAAAAGCAATCAGTCCCCCAAATCCTGTTGGAAAACAAAATTCTCCACCTGCCACCCTTTGGACAAGGCTGCACTCTGGAAGCTTCCACCGATGAACTGGGCATGAGCTGCCTTTGCTGAAACTCCTCTTGTGCCCCAGAAAAAAATCCCCCCCAGGTGTCCATTGCACAATCTTCTGCTAGATTGCTTCCCATTTAAAACGAAGACTCTGAAACTTCTTATCTTCAGCAATCTGCAATGGGTTATTGATAGACCACTGAAGGATAGATAGACCTCCTGCAGTAACCTTATAGGTTATATGTACAATGTATTACTATATTGTATGCTGGATGTTTAAAAAGTTGATAGTGGCCCTTTAAAAATACAGTGGTACCTCTGGTTGCGAACGGGATCCATTCCAGAGGCCCGTTCGCAACATGAAAATAACGCAACCTGCAGCGGCGCATCTGTGCACATGTGGGTTGCGATTTGCCACTTCTGCGCATGTGCGTGACGTCATTTTGCGCTTCTGCGCATGCGCGAGCGGTGAAACCCGGAAGTAACCCTTTCCAGTACTTTCGGGTCGCTGTGAGACGTAACCTGAAAGAACATAACATGAAGCGGACGTAACATAAGGTATGACTGTATACCTTAAGCGTTTCTAACATAATGGAAAAGTTGAGGGCTAAGAAGATGGGGGAGAGGAGGTTTTGCTTGACTTTGCAGAGAAAGGGGGATTCAGTGCCATTTCTAACATGTATTCCTCAGAAGAAGAGGCCTGGATGATGTAGGGCAGAGAGTCAGTGTCTGGGAAATGAAAAAAGAAAAGCGACCGAGAGACCCTTAGCGAGAGGAAAGGGATTTTGAGCTGAGAAAGAAACGGTATTTTCCCCCTCCATCCCCCACTCCCCAGCTGTCATGGGCTTTCGTAATTTCTGCATTAAGAAACTTTAATCATTGCCACTGCTATGAGTGTTCTTGGGTGTAATCGGTAAATTACTACTTTCATAAAATTCTGCGCACTACCCTCAAGGTCTATTCCAGCCAGCTAGCCTTATGCTAACCGCGGCGCGAGTATCAAATTGATTGGGTGAGCGGAACAAAACCAGCTCGATGGCCACAATAAATATCTCTGTTATGTTCTGTAATTTAATGGAGATAATTTATTAAGGAAAGCATGCGGTAGGTGGGAACATTTCACAGGGTTAAATTAAATTGCCCTTGCTTCTTGAATCCGGGGGGGGGGGGGGTTCGTAGGTTTTGAAGCAGGGGTGGCTCTAACCCGGGGTGCCCTCCAAATATTATGGACTCCAACCCCCCGACTGATAGGCGCATCTGGAGGGTGCTGGGTTGGTGAAGGCTGCACTAAGCCCAGCCGTCCAACAGACCCTTGGTTCTGTGAGTGTGCACAAAGGTTGTGATATGTTGGCCGAATCCAGGCCCAGTGGGTCACTGTGCAGGCTTGAACTAGTGTGATAGGAATTTTATGGTCTTAGGTATATGGTCATGTTCATAAGTGTACCAACCAAGCACATACATAGATCGGCACAGGAAGACCGACCTGGAACCATTTTAATTCCTAAACTGAGCAAATGTTTTCTCTGCAAGGTCAAACTGGAAAAGCCTCCCCATTGTCTTTTCCTTCACAAATCCTGTCTAAAGGGCACATTTAAGATATGAATAGGGTGTGAGCCTGTGACCTGGCCTAGGAACTAAGTATTTATCATTACAAAAGATTGGCCAGGCTACCCAGGAAATCCAATCAAGTAACCTGCCAGACAGGAGATAAACAAGGACAAGAGAAAAACAACATTTAAATTTCTGTTTAGACCGCCTTTTCTGTGATGTAGGTATGATGTATCTGAGGGGTGGTCTTAGGTTACACCCCTTCTGTGATGTATGTATGATGTTTCTGGGGGTGGTCTTGATCTACAGGGTGGCAATTTCAAAAGTCTTTATAAGGCCTTGCACACTATTTTTCTGGGTTGTCCTCCTTTCCTGCGTGTGAGGGGAGCACCCTGTTGCAACAGATCAATAAAGATGAAGCTTACTAGCTGCTTTGCTTCTCAATATTCTCCGGTTGGCCTCTGTTATTTTCTCCTACCAATAGGGAACCTATGTAAGGACTCTGTATGGGCTCTTGGATACCCCATAAGGGAAAAGGGCATATTTTTGTTTACAACACTAGAGACTTGAACTAGCAAAGATCATGGGTCATTTCCCTTTGTTGGCAAATGTCCCTTTGGCCCTGCCCGATAATAAAGAGTGCAAGCTATTTAATAACAAGCTGATTTAGAGCTTGCATTTCTTCTCAAGTCATGGCATCCAGGGATTTTGGATGTGTCAGCCTACCCCGGTCCATTATATGGCGTTAAGTCGCTCTGTTGCCTGCGGGGGACGAGAGATGGTGAATTATTGCTACCACATCCTGCCTTTCCCCAGAACCTGTATTGTTCCCTATCCCTGGGACCATGATTGAATGGTAGTACGAAATAAATAAAATTGACCTCTCCCTATTAATGGCATGGGTTCACTCAGTTTGATTTGTGTGGTGTGTGAGAAGCGGTGAGGAGTGTTTTCAGTCGGAAATACCCAGAGGTTGGGGGAAGGGGCTTTGGGGCTTCTGACCACAGCTAATAGCCTGCCTGAGAACTGCATTGGAGAGCAGAAATGTGTTGATGTCCATTTCTAGTCTTGTCCTCAAAGTCCTGGGTCAGGTAACAGGTAAATAGGGATATTAAGGAAATTCTGCCCTTGGTATGTTCATTTTCCACCTCTCCATTTTGATTCTCTGGCCCCATATCTGCACAAACTTATTATCCCAAAATACAGACGTGTTTTTACACTTGCAAGACTGGATGTTTTGCCATCTGCGGTACTTGAGGGTCGATTCCAAAAGATCCCGCCTGAGAAACGTCTTTGCCCCTGGGGAGACGGTAGCACCAAAACAGCGGCACACGTCCTCCTGTCTTGCACTCTCCACAAAGACCTGAGGAACGAGATCGTCACCCCACTCGTATTAACCACCCCAGGGCGCTCAACCACTGCCACAGCGTGCTTCCTTCTATCAGATCAAAACGAGCAGAAAACAGCAAAGGTTGCTAGGTTCATAGCAGGGACAATCAGAATAAGGGCCACTAACCGACTGCTGATTCAGGACTTTAAATCGTGCTTTAATATCAAATTTCCTTTTCTGCATATACTGTAATGTTTTACTGTTGCTATGGCCATTGGCTAATGCGAATAAAGTTTTATCTCTCTCAAATAGGGATATATAGTTCAGGAACTATAATTTGAAACAGGAACACAGGGTTCTCCCTTCCACCCCTCACTGCCCTGATGACATAGAGCACAACTTTGTAAAGCTTTTTTCCAAATGTCGAAGGATGCCAGCACTCCTGTTGTGGTCAGTCTGGAAGATAAGAGGGCCCCACAATCACAGGACTGCTACTTGAGGCTTTTTCCCTCCAGTGCCTTTGCTGTGGAAATCTAGGCGCAGATGGTATGATCCAACTGGGACTGATGGGAGTTGTCCCAAAATCTGGAGGGCTCCATTTGGGGAAGGCTGGATTAGTTCAAAAGGGTATGGAAGAAAGCCAGGTGCCCCCAACACTTCACACAATTGGTCCATCTTGTCCAGTATTCTTTGCTCTGATTGGCAATAGCTTTTCAGGGTTTCAGAGTACAGAAGGATCTTCTCCACCTAAAATCTGAGAATTGATTCTAGGACCTTCAGCATGCAAAGGGTGGGCTTCACAATTTGCAGCCAAGGACTCATCTATGAGATTTGGGGCAAATTGCTCAGTGTCTAAAAGGGCAATAAAACTTGGCAAAGGGTTGTGGGAACAAAGGTGAGGAACAATTAATTAGATATCTGTTCAAAATTTCAGATGTGGGGTGGCAAACACTTATACAGTGGTACCTCGGATTAAGAACTTAATTCGTTCTGGAGGTCCGTTCTTAACTTGAAACTGTTTTTAACCTGAAGCACCACTTTAGCTAATGGGGCCTCCTGCTGCTGCCGCGCCGCGGGAGCATGATTTCTGTTCTCATCCTGAAGCAAAGTTCTTAACCTGAGGTACTATTTCTGGGTTATGGGAGTCTGTAACCTGAAGCGCCTGTAACCTGAAGCATCTGTAACCCAAGGTACCACTGTATAGCAGGATTTATGAGGGATCTTGTTAGAATATTTCCGTTCCACCTTAAAAGGGAGCAGGCTTTGTGAGTCACAGAGTCTGCACATTTCCTGTTCACAGGATGTTTATGTTTCCTATTGCTTTCGTTTTCTCTCTGTGTCTGGAGACACTGATGCAGGCAGTCATGTTTTTCTTTGTTCTGATCAACGCTGAATAAAACTTGTAAATAATGCTCTCCTGCGTGCAACTTCTGCTGTGAACTATCTACTGATAGAGTGTGCATGAGCTCTGGAATGTGGCAAGATATTTTCTAGAAACTCGTGTCGCTAATTGCTGATACTGTATCTACGGGAGATCGATGGATCGTCCGGCAGCCGGCTTGGGGGCCATGATGGACTTTGTCTCCCTGGCAGTATCCCAACAGATCTATCTGTAGCAAAGTTCTTTGCTCTATTTTAGAATGGCTCTTGAATGAGTGAGAAGGTAAAATTCAAATTGCCACGGTGTTTGGGAACAGAGTATCATCTCTACTGACATTCTCTGCAGCTGGCTGCTCCATTCATTTCCTTGTTCCACTTTAGTCCCATGCCTTCATCCAATTTGTTCTATACAAGAAAGCCCCTAATTGAAGTGGTTTCTGAGATGGGCTATTGCTTAGCATGTGCCCTGCAGCTAAGAAAATGTGATTATTTTGCTTAAACTTGGCAATAAATACTTTGAAAACATGGTGCTTTTATTTCAGGAAGATGGACTTTGTTAGTGATATAGAATAAGGCATAAATTCCAGTGTATTTTTTAAAAAATAAGCTCTCTCGTTGACATTACAGAAAAGGAGATAATTCTTAAATATCCTAGTGAGCTTAGTACAAACAATCAAAGGATCATTCTGTAAAAGCAAATGTGGCACATAAATGGAATATGTTGCAACCTAGTGTAAACAACCAAGGATCTTGTGGCATCTTAAAGACCAACAAATATATTTTGTAAGCTTTCATGGGCCAAAGCCCTCTTTATCAGATGCACAAAGGTGTTGTTTAATTGGTAGATATTAATATAACATCATGATGGAGAGGAAACACTAAAAAAGGGAGGAAAAAAGGGAGGAACTAAAAATGCTCAAGATTGTCTAGTACCATGGCAGAACCCAAATATAGGCCTGGTTCACACTCTGTGACTTAGCTTTACAAACCACAAGTTGTCCCACGGACAAACAAACCATGGCTTGTTTCTCCAAAGTTTGTTTCGTTTCCCAGCTGCTCTTGTCGGTTGCCATTGTAGCTTGGTGAGCATCTAGGGTGGGGTGGCCAAACAAAGTTAGTCCTGGGTTGTTATGTAACACCAGACCATACTTAAAATGAACCAAGGTTTGTAAGCCAACAGCAAACCATGGCTTTGGATTGTGGTTTGTTGGAAGTAAGAATACCATAATTATGTCGCTGTGCTGGGCTCACACCATAGTTTGAATAAGCCATGACTTAGTATTATGTGCAAACCAGGACATGCACATTTGCTTGGACCTTATGTTCTACATCCAGCCAAAGTAGTGATGTAGAAATTTTAACAAATCTAAACCTAAACCAAGATTACTGGCATTGCAAATCCCTCCTGAGCTAAAAGTCCTTGGTTAAGGTATTGGATTAAAATACTTCTTAAATATGTCTAATTTGGTTTTTTTTAAAAAAACACAAATGAGATCCTTTGTGGCCAAGTGGTTCTGTGTGCTCCTTATCTTGCTTGAATGGATTCCAAGGGTTTAAGAACAAGGCAAATTCTCTTGGATCTTGCCGGAGCCAGAACCTGTGTCTCTGCTGCCTTAGGATCCTTGATAAGCATTGCTAGCTACTATTTGGAAGTCCTTTCAGCACACAGACTTAGCAGAGCTGATTTGGCACTAATTCCCCTTCAATGCCTCCAGCTGAAGCAGATTGCCTTGAGAGGCAAACGTTGGAATGCACTTGGAGCCCAATAAAGACGTTTAAAAGTTTCAACACTCATTGTTCTGATGTCCTCCACTGGAGCAGCCAACTGGCTTTTGGGGGGTGGGGGTCGCAGGTGAAGTGTGTTTGATTGCATGGATTTATTGCCTATTAAACTGTGGCTTGTGATCATAAAGTGCTGCTTAAATTCTGGCATAAGTAGATCTCTTTTTCTCTTTCCAAAGAGCCCCGGACTGAATAAGAGTGAAAATTAAATTCCCCTCTTAAACCAAAGGAAAGGCCTTCTCAGAAGCCGATTCTGGTAGCAATATAATTAACCTCTCGCTGTGCCATTCTGTGGGAACATATTGAGCAGCCTCTGTACTAATCACCCCATAATACCCGGGTCTGCTTTCACACTGAAATTGGTAACAGTATTAGAGTAATCCTGCCTCTTTTCTTTTTAGCGCTGGGGACCTGAGCCAACTGGGGAAATCAGAACAAGGGCTGTTGGGGCTGAGCAATGCGGCAGAGATACTTTTCAGGTGTTAACTGACTTAACCTGCAGTGTCAAGTATGGAGGATTGTCTGGAGGCGCCTAGGAGCACTGACAAGCTTCCAGCAGATTTAAGGTCTGCCCAAGGGTAAGACGTAGGGGGAAACGAGACAATCTCTTCATTCAAACCAAGCAGGATAGAAAATGCTGGGAGGAAGCTTTGGGGTTGTGCAGGATGTCCCAGGCCAAAAAGAACGCATATTTAGGTTGGGTGGAAACCAGGAATGGCTAAGAAGCAGGGTGCTGGTTCAAAAGATGCCAAAAAAGATGGCGAATGTGTTGATATTGGAAGAAAGGGCACTTGAGCAGGTAAAGTAGCCAGGACAGTTCCAGATCTGTAGGGTTGCCAACACAGCTTTTGTTGGTGTCAGTGTGTCCAGCAGTGCCTTATTCAATGGTGCCCATGCAAGGTCTTGGTTACCATCCCTTCGAAAATCCTGTTTTGCTCTTCTTAAGGTAAAAGGACCCCTGACCATTAGGTCCAGTCTTGGCTGACTCTGGGTTTGCGGCGCTCATCTTGCTTTATTGGCCGAGGGAGCCGGCGTACAGCTTCCGGGTCATGTGGCCAGCATGACTAAGCCGCTTCTGGCAAACCAGAGCAGCACATGGAAGCGCCGTTTACCTTCCTGCTGGAGCGGTATCTATTTATCTACTTGCACTTTGACGTGCTTTCGAAGCAGGGACCGAGCAATGGGAGCTCACCCCATTGTGGGGATTCAAACCGCCGACCTTCTGATCGGCAAGCCCTAGGCTCTGTGATCTAACCCACAGCGCCACCCGCATCCCTTTTGCTCTTCTTACTCAGTTCTTATTCCACTGGCACGGCCTCTCCTACATTGGACACCCCCTTACACATGCTGTCAGGAACCGGAGTAGGGGTAGCTCAGCAATAAAACACTCGTTGTCAGTGAAGTTAACTCAAAGGAACCAAAGCAGCACAGGCCTAGTGGCCACAGCAACTCTTCCCAGTAGGTCTTGCTCCAAAGAGGCAGTTTTGAGCACTGAAGTTCCTCCGCTCTCTAAGACTCCTCCCTTGGTTCCTTCCCCAGCAGCCTAAGGCTCCTTCGTCTTGTCTCTCTTTGCTATGTCCTCTTGTTCTGGGTGTCCAGGGCGGAGGGGAGCTGGTCACAGCAGGAGGGAGAGATTCCCTGGCTTATTCAGCAATCTGCCTCTTGATTCCCCTCTGATCCTGCTCTGCTGCCACAGCAGACTGATACTTGCAACTGATTTCAGAAATGGGTTGCATCTCACCAACATTCACCAACTCTGTAATGTTGTTGTTGTTTAGTCGTTTAGACGTGTCCGACTCTTCATGACCCCCTGGACCAGAGCACGCCAGGCCCTCCTGTCTTCCACTGCCTCCCGCAGTTTGGTCAAACTCATGCTGGTAGCTTCGAGAACACTGCCCAACCATCTTGTCCTTCGTCATCCCCTTCTCCTTGTGCCCTCCATCTTTCCCAACATCAGGGTCTTTTCCAGGGAGTCTTCTCTTCTCATGAGGTGGCCAAAGTCTTGGAGCCTCAGCTTCAGGATCTGTCCTTCCAGTGAGCACTCAGGGCTGATTTCCTTCAGAATGGATAGGTTGGATCTTCTTGCAGTCCATGGGACTCTCAAGTGTCTCCTCCAGCACCAGAATTCAAAAGCATCCATTCTTTGGCGATCAGCCTTCTTTATGGTCCAGCTCTCACTTCCATACATCACTACTGGGAAAACCATAGCTTTAACTATACGGACCTTATGCACGGACTATACGGACCTTAACTCTGTAATAGCCTGAAGTAAAAGTAAAACGCCAGATAGAAAGATAGAAGTGTTAAAGATAGAATAAAATCTAGGATGGTACCTGGTTGGACAGCAGTTTGGGAACTCCAATGGGTGTTGCTCCAAACTTCTTTGATAACGTGGGATTTTATTGTGTTTCATTTTTACTTGAGCCTTTGTGCATTATTAGACTGCCTTCTGCTGGTTACAGAATTTAAACTGGCAACTGGAACTGATACAGAACTCTTAATTACACTTAAGAACCTAAGGAGAGCCTGCAGGATCAGGCCAGTTGCCCGTCTCGTTCAGCATCCTGTTCTCTCAGTGGCCAGCCAGATACCTATGGGAGACATCACTTTGCACTTGTTTGCATTGAACTCCATTTGCCATTTTATGGCCCATTTCCTCAGTTTGGAGAGCTCCTTTTGGAGCTCTTCGCAATCCCTTTTTTGGTTTTAACCACTCAGCAAACTTGGCCGCTTCGCCGTCTAACTCACTGAGTGAGATGTAACTCTCTGCCACCTTTTGTATGCCCGGCACACCTCTGCTTCCTCCTACATTTCTCCCAGGATTACAGTTCAGCAGCCGTGCCTGGCGTAACCTTGCGTTTGCAAGCCGAAGAATTGGCAACTCCCTCAATCCCTCTCTCCAGGGTGCCTCATTTTATGCAAAATTTGATATAAATAACAATTTTCCACTGTGTTATCCACCGTGCAATGTAGTCTCTTATTCAATTTGTTGCGTATCTGGGGAAATGGGTTGAGAACCCTTATGAGAGATGATTTTTTTTTTTTTTACAAGGCTGCAAATTCCGAAGGCCTCCAAGCCTGTGGGGCTAAGTGCCTGTTGAGAGGAAGGAGGGAGGGGACTGTTCAAACTGTGGTCTGCCAGCAGGCTTTTTAATATTTAGCAGGTCTCCGGCTTGCAGCATACAGTGATTAAATTTCCCTCTCCCGGTTGTAACGATTCAGCTGGGCAATTCAGTCCTACCCTTAGCATAGGAGTCAGGGGAAGAGGAAAATAGGTCCATGTAAAAAGGGAGGCTCTCCTGTCCTTAAAAATAAAATAAAAACCCTGTTATCTGGTGGGATAGTCATAGCACATGTTGAACTAGCATTTAGAATTGAATTGCTGTGCAGCTTTATTTCAATAACCTTTCACAGTAAGGCCCAGAAGAAGAGAGGAAAGATTAATATGTGAGGCGCCCCCCTAAACTAAGGATGGGGAAAATAGTCTGCTTCACATCCCTAGTGGCTAAATTCGTAGGAGCAAACATTACATTTCTGATAAGCGTTTTGATCCTTTGAGATTTGTGAAGAAGCAGCAGCATTAATATTCCTTAACAGTCCTATTAACCATGCCTCCAATGTTGGAGGTGGCATGCCTCCAAATGCCAGTTCCTGGAGAGCACAAGTGGGGAGAAGACTGTTGAGGTCAGATCCTGCTTGCTGGTTTCCCATGGGCACCTGATGGCCCACTGTGAGGACAGGATGTTATGCTAGGTGGCATTTGGTCCGATCCAGCTGCAGGGCTCCTCTTGATTCTGACTGGTAGCAATTCTCCAAGATCATAGATGGGAGACATAATTTCTAGCCCACCATTCTAACTGGAGAGTCTAACCCAGGACTGAATCTTTAGCCTTCACAATGGAGAGCATCTGCTCTGCCACTGAGCTTTGTTCCCATCATGCACATATAAACTCACATTCTCAAAGACTCAAGATCTTGGGGGGGGGGGACGGGACGGGACGGGACAATCTTATGTATTGATAAAAGGTAAAGGGACCCCTGGCCATTAGGTCCAGTCGTGGCCGACTCTGGGGTTGCGGCGCTCATCTCGCTTTATTGGCCGAGGGAGCCGGCATACAGCTTCCGGGTCATGTGGCCAGCATGACTAAGCCACTTCTGGCAAACCAGAGCAGCGCACGGAAACGCCGTTTACCTTCCCACCAGAGCGGTACCTATTTATCTACTTGCACTTTGACGTGCTTTTGAACTGCTAGGTTGGCAGGAGCAGGGACTGAACAATGGGAGCTCACCCCATCGCGGGGATTCGAACCACCGACCTTTTGATTGGCAACTCCTAGGCTCTGTGGTTTAACCCACAGCGCCACCCGCGTCCCTTATGTATTGATAGCATAAGCTTATCCCGAGAAAAAGAGTCAAAGGGTGCTGTTTCATTTCCCTCTGTGGCTTGGTTCTGCTGTCAACTTTTTGCCTTCCTTCCCCAAAACTTCCTCCGCCCCTGGAGAAGTTGAATTCACAATAGGGGCTCAGGACGGTTAGCTAATTCATTCCAGCTGTGGTCAGTGGTATGGCTTGAACCTTGAGGTGCTGGTTATGTGCTGCCACCACTGTTGGACCTCCGGAGAAATGAGCTTGTCATTGAGATGCAAGCCCACGGAGAGGAGATGAGCTCAGCGCATGGAGCTCCCCATTCTGCCATACCTGCTGCTTGTCAGGATAGCTCCTCTGCGGCTGTGGAGATAATGAGGTATGGCAGCATGGGGGAGAATGAAGCCGAAGAGAACGGAAGCTGGAAAACAGCCTAATGATGCGGTCTGGTGGACTGTGCAATGCCTTCCTGAAGCAGCCATCTCACAAGGGAGCGCCGGAACATTTACCCCAATGGAGGATTAAAGAAGATGGGAAACTTGAAAAGGAAGCCATGTGGATAGCCTTGAATCCCTTCTTGGCTCACCTGATAGGGTGGCAACAATGAGTACCTAAGACGGAAGCACTCTGGGTGCATCACGAAAATCTTCTATACAAGGGAGGGCGTCTGAATATAATACATATTGGGTGAATCATTTAAAAATGAATACTTCCTCTTCTTGATCATTGCCCTTCAGGACTCCCATGCTGGAATAGCTTTTGTTGCAGTCTGTTTGCTGGTTCAGCATTAAATCTGGTTTAATTATCATTGGAATATCTGGCTGTGATGTTGAACATCCCAGGGGAGCCAACTCCGAATGAGGAATGTAGGTGATTCTGGGGCTTGTTTGACTCAGCTATTGTTCTTGGGAACAGCAATAACTGTTCTGAAAAGGGACACCCTCTTAGAACACAGCAATTGGGCTTACTTTGAATTGGGACCTGCCCCTCAACTGTGGTGACTTCTTTCCAGTGTTAGGGGCTTAGGTCTGGGGGTTGCAAAGTGGGAAGGAGCCAGCAGTCCTGGACATCTCCAGCTAGAAGGATATCTGTGATGGAGAAGCAGCTTTTGCCTCAGGGCCTTGGAGAATGTGTTTTTTCTGGTCAGAGAAGACATTACTAAACCTGATGGACCAAGGGACTCACTTGATGTTCAGAGTTCTCCCTTGCTTCCAGGTGAACTTCAGTCTTGGTACTGGTCTCAAACTCTTTCTCTCTCTGTCTCTTTTTAAATAATAATAATAATAATTAATTTTTATTATTTATGCTCCGCCCATCTGGCTGGGTTTCCCCAGCCACTCTGGGTGGCTTCCAACACAATATTAAAATACAGTAATGCATCAAACATTAAAAGCTTCCCTAAACAGGGCTGCCTTCAGATGTTGTCTAAAAGTCTGGTAGTTGTTCTCTTTGACATCTGGTGGGAGGGCATTCCACAGGGCTGGTGCCACTACCGAGAAGGCCCTCTGCCTGGTTAACTTGGCTTCTCGCAGTGAGGGAACTGCCAAAAGGCCCTCGGCGCTGGACCTCAGTGTCCGGGTAGAACGATGCGGGTGGAGACGCTCCATGAAGCATGGAGAGGGTTCTGTTCCTGTTGTTGTTGTCTTGTTTTGGTGCACCCTGTGCCGGCTGCTTGGGATTGCGTGGGCTAGCCGTTCCGTTTTGCTCCACACAAAGGTGCTTGTTGAGGACACGCCACGGGAAACGAGAGCGGGAGTGCCACGGAAGCAGCTGATGCCCACAATGGAGCAGGGCCAGAACGGATACCAATCAGTTACCGGCAGTGACCGAGCTTCTGGTTCCCTTGCCTGGGATGGGTGGATGCCTGAGACCCACTACAGTAGAGTCCTGTGCTCTTTGCTTCCGCATTCCCATCACCTGCGTTTGCATGCTGATACGATGAGCTCGCCTGCCGAAACCCCTGTGGGGCCCTTGTGGAAAGTATACGGGAAGGTCTCCGATCCTTCCCCACTGGCCTCCCCGCCTCCCCTCCCCTCCTTCGGCAAGGTTGGCAGGAAATTGTTCAAGGGAGGAAGCATGTCTGGGCGTGAAAGCACCCTCTCAGCAATGCGCCGGGGACTCTGGGTGTGTGCAGGCCGTGAGCTGCGGGCTGATAAATGGTGCTCATATCCCATTCAAATATGATGCAAGCAGTTTCTTTGTAGTTTGTCTTCCATTGCGGTAGTAAAGTTTTTAATTAGGAAAGCTAATGAGATCGATTAGTCATTAGAACTGACCTCCGGATCTCTGCAAGGAGCGTGCATGTGTGTGCCGGGCTGATAACGCGGGACGCCGGGGCATTGTTTGTAATAAAAGCGTAAAGTGTTTGATTTGAGTGAAATGTGCCACGGGGAATACATCATGCGGAGAAAAAAAATTACAACCCTGGGAGCCTGTAATGAAGGGAATTAAACCAACATCCTATCTAAATAACATGATTATCTACACAAAACCCCTCAGCTAGCAAGTAATAATAGAAAACCGAGCCTGCTTCGGAGAGCCCCTTTCAGAGCGCAGTTAATGCTGAGGGCTGATGCCCGGACTCCGTCAGAGGAGGAGCTCCAGGATGAATGCGACATCCAATTACCGCTGGCAAATAGAGTTTTCACCAGGCACTGTTTTCAGGAAGGGAGGCTGAAAGACCTCAATCATGTGGGATCTCTGCTTGTGTCTGTCTGGGTTGGAGCTTCCACATCTGCCCAGGGGTGTACGGAGTGAGGAAGTGTTTGGTTGGGTTTCTGATGGATTAGCAGCAACTAGCAGCGCTTGTTCAAAGGCCAGAGGCTGAAGGGCTGGGGAAATGGGTGGAGGGAGCCAGAAAAGATCCTCAGTGGTGCCTCAAACCAGTAATTTTTCCGAGGTCTGGGGGGGGGGGAGAGAGAGAGAGTGAGAGAGAGAGAGAGAGAGAGAGAGAGAGCGAGCGCGCTAGCTCATGGCCACTTGGAGAGGTGCAAAAGGGGAGCTGCTTGGAGTGTTGGGCAGGGAAGGAGAGAGAGGCCTTTGCTAGAAGAGGCCCCCCCCCCGCTGTTTTTCACCATTACCCATTGGGCAAATCAGCATAAAGCATCCCTGAAGAACAGGATTCCTTCTGATGTTACTCATGGTCCTCTTACCCCACCATGTCCCAGAGGCTCAGGGCGAATAAATTGGCTGATGACACCATGTTAAAAATAGGGATATCTATCTATCTTAAGGTTACCAGTTTTTTCCCCAATGAATCCAGGGACACTTTTCAACTTCCTACTAAATAGATGGATTTTGTCAGGGGACTGATTCGTAAATCCGAGCACTGTCCCCGGGAAACAGGGACATCTGGTAACCTTAATCTATCTATCATCTATCTATCTATCTATCTATCTATCTATCTATCTATCTATCTATCTATCATCTATCTATCTATCTATCTATCATCTATCTATCTATCTATCTATCTATCTCTCTATCTATCTATCTATCTATCTAATCTATCTATCATCGTCTGTCTGTCTATCTCACTTCACTCAATTCGCAGCCTGCAGGTACCTTCTGAAGTTGACCATGTGAGTCTTCTGAAGTGTACTCAGGTTGGGATTCCCATCAGCTGCCAAGGGCCTGCTGTTTAGCTTAGAGGGGGGAAGATGACTGAAGGGGGCAAAATATGAGAGAGAGAGAAATGATATCACAACCCTTTATATTGGGGTTACTTTATGAAATTGATGGACTTTAGGCTCAGGGTGGATAAAAACAAGCACTTTTTCACATAATGTATAATAATTAACACATGAAACGCACCGACATAAGACGTTGCGACAGCGAGTAGCACAGGCGGCATTAAAAGGTAGATTAGACAAATTCCTGGGAGTGGCAGAGGAGAGATCTATGAATGGCCAGCATCTTGCCTTTGTGACTTGCCATGGGCTTCTCCTCTGTATCTGGTAGGCCACTATAGGAATCAGGGTGCTGAACTAGATGGCGGTTGGCCTGATCCACCCTCACGCTTCTTACGCAAGGAGAGCTCTGAAAAAACTGCCCTGGAGTGGTACCTGGTTACCTGTTTCCCCAGGTCAAGGAGGCTGGAACTTGGGGAATACATGTTGCT
This sequence comes from Podarcis bocagei, assembly GCF_964188305.1. NCBI lineage: Eukaryota > Metazoa > Chordata > Lepidosauria > Squamata > Lacertidae > Podarcis > Podarcis bocagei. Next base: position 90,559,648 of record NC_138133.1, read on the forward strand.
TCAACCGTGAAGCAGCTCAGACTTGGAGCTTGCCTGCCTCTAAGCCAGGGCGCTTTCATGCCACCCCCTCTCTTCCCAAGTAGCCTTGTGCGCAACTAGCTGGACACTTTGGCAGTGGGTTTCAAGGTTGTACCTGGTTGGCCCTTGGGAGATGAGGAATGGCCTAAGATCATGCCCCAAACTCTGGCATCCTGTGTGTGCGACCTTCAGTCCTGGGGGAGGGATGCCCAGATCCAATGGCTCTTTGGGGTCACTGGTGCTTGTGGGGGAACTGCTCCCCTTCTTTGTCCTCTGCAAAGTGAGCAGGTGAGTGTCTTCCTGGCTTCTAATCTCCAAGGAAGGAGACTCCGTGGTTCCTCCACAGGGGTGGTGCCCTCCAACAGGGCAATGGGCTTGTCTGCTCTGTAGGCTTTCCAAAGAAGACCGATCAAGAGAACTTTAGTATAGGAGAGCCTGGAATGTGGGGCTGAAATTGAGGACTCACCTGTGCTCTCCCAGTCTTGTGCAGATGACTGTTGGCCCATTTTCTTCATTGCAAATAACTACTTTATGTGTATCTAATCATGGATTGGACATGCTTGGTGGATTTTATGTACGGACATTCTATCATTTTATCACATTTCTCTTGCTGTCTACTCTCTGTCTTCAACATCAGTATATTTTGTGGTATCTCGGTTGCTGCCATTTTGTGTTACTTTTTTACTGTTTATTTTATTGGTGTGATGTGTTACAATGAGTTTAAAATATTATAAATATGTGTGTGTATATATATATATAGAGAGAGAGAGATAGTAGGTCACTTTAGTTTGCTTTCCACAAAAGTGTGGTGCGCATTATAAAATAAATAAATCTAGCTGGGATGAGCCTGTTGACGACTCTTAACGACTGTAATAGGTCTTACAGGAAAAGGCAAGGGGTGAGAACAGAGACATTGGATTCTTATCTCATTATACATGACTAAGCCATTTCTCACCTTCTCACCCCTTGCCTTTTCCTGTAAGACCTATTACAGTCGTTAAGAGTCGTCAACAGGCTCATCTCAGCTATCTGCCAATCTCCCATTCCCACCACCCTTCTGAGTAATACCCCTCCCCACCTTCTCACTATATAGAAGGATCTGGCAACTTCTGTTTCAGTGTATCTGAAGAAGTGTGCATGCACACGAAAGCTCATACCAAGAACTAACTTAGTTGGTCTTTAAGGTGCTACTGGAAGGAATTTTTTTATTTTGACTATGGCAGACCAACACGGCTACCTATCTGTAACTCAGAGCTGTGAGCACCGGATTCACTTCCACAAGAAGACAGTCGTCGCACAACAGAGTATAGCAGAGTATAAACGACTCGGAGAGCAGCTCTGTGGAATATCTTCTTTATTCTATCTACAACTATAATACACAACCATATACAGAGCTAAATGAGGTCTAAACGAAAAGCTGAACTGCACTGAGTGTCTGCAGCTGCTCTTAGCAGCAACCTTATCTATACACACGATCTCTCTCTAACACTCAGTCTCTCTCTCTCCTCGACACTTTATTCCGCTGGAGCGGAATAAGTAGAGAGCAGAAACCGCCCCCTCCTCTCTCGAGAATCAGCAGAGAACATCAGCAGATTCTTGGATATGGGAGGGGTGAAATCTCCTCAGTAGTGTGATGATAAAAATAGAAGGGTTCCTTTGCTTACCACTGAAATTGCAACTGGACACCTGGGAGGAGGTTGTGTCTCAAGTCTAGAACCTTTTAAGATCATGCCCCATACTTTGAATGGTGCATGGGAGAAAAGAAGTCAGGGCAGTTCTAGAGTGGGGTATTGCAACCTGCTTCTGTTAGGAGAAGCCGCAAGAGCTGTAGAGAAGCTGTTTCGCTTCTCAGTGGTTTTAAGGGGCTGCCTTCACGGAGCACAATGCGAGGGTTGCAATACGTCCTGAATTTCGCAGACATAGCCAGGATTCAGATGTCAGAAACAGTGTCCAGGCAGAAATCGTTGGAGTCTCGTTTTTGGCAATTTCCCTTAAAAATCGCTCAAAAACATCAATTTTTTGTGTCCGGATCTTCGCAAGAGATGCATCCCTCTCCGCGCTCTGGCTGTGGACCTGAAGAGCAAGGGAAGGGACTGGACCACGTGGGAGTCCAATAACATCCTCCCAGTTAATAGCATGGCGTGTCAATCAGCAGCACCTGCCCATCCTCCTGTCAAGATTCAGTTTCATGTTTCCTTCACATCATCATGTTATATGATGCTTTTGGATTGTAAGCTACCATGAGCCCGAGGGATGGAGTGGCAAAATAAAATAAAAATTCACTGCTTTCTTCAGGAGTGGGCAGGTTTCCTCTCTCTTGCCAGCCGAGGTTACTCTGGGAGCTGGTTTTCATTCTTGCAGTAGGTTAGAGCAGAAGCACTTGCAAACAATCCTTAATTAACAGGGGACAGATATTGCAGAAGGTTGATTAATATACCTTTTCCCTCAGCTAGTGTGTGTTTTATTACAAGGCAACAGAAGGTCTTTTAAGCCCAGACTTACAGCTTTAACTTCCTGCCTTTTGTGGGAATTATGAGACTTAACATTACCTTAATGTACCCTTTTTTGTCTTTTAATATACTTTATAGCAACTCTTCTTTTATTAGTCCTTACTGGCAATGGCTTAGTAAAATTATAGCTATAGGTCTTCTTGTGAGGAACCCTGGAAAGCGGATATGCTGGCATAGCATGGAGCTCTGTCGATGGGAGTCCAAAAATTCTATTTTATTTATTTATTTAGAGAGGTGCGCGTACACATAATTGCAACACACACATCGCCTGATTGTACGAAAATCTCTTAAGTGGTTTGCAATGTGGAGTTATCCAATCCATGCAGACTGGTATGTATGTACTATTGCAATGTTGTTGTCCATTTATCGTTATTACATTTCTATACTGCCTTTTATCCGAAGATCACAGGGCAGTTTACAATATAAAAACACAAAAATACAGACCACAATAACAAACAACCCCCCCCCCCGCAAAAAATACAATGCTTTCATAGCCAATTTTTGTTCATATTTTTCCTAGTGCTCAAGGTTTCAAGCCTCCATTTGATAATGTATGCTCTTTTCTCGGGAGCCAAGTAGCTGTTACTTATTAATTTATTATCGCGTTCTACATATTTCTCAAGGCGATATGCAAACATGCCACAAATGCAGCTATTAGTAGACTTTTGTCACTACACTGAAGTATCATGGTAGAATTTTGCCCCGGAAAGCAGTGGGTGGTATCTCAACCAAGTCATGCTCCATGTAGTCCCAGTGAAGCCAATGGACTTAAGTTCGTCATGTCCATTGATTTCACTGGGTCTCATTTGAGTGTGACTTTGTCACAAGGCTGGAGGAGAGAAGCAGCAACGACTTGCCAGCTCTGGGAAGGAAGTGGCAGAGCTAAGTAGGACTTGGGTCTTTTCACTGGGTGTGAATGGGATGAACTTTTTGGAGAGCACTGTGAAACTGCTGAATGGTAGCTTTGAGCAAAGTTCCAGCAGACCATCTCTGTCTACACCAGCCGCCTTCCAACTTTCCATGCCCAAGACCCACCTTAATCCTCCAGGCTGTTTTAGACCTACTCTAGAAGCAAAAATAGCACGATCGTCTAGATTTGCTGTCTCCCTTCACTCTTCCTCTGTCAGTCCCTTCTTGATCACAGCATAAGAGTTCCCTTGTAGGTTCAGACTGAAGGCCCCTCTAATCCAGCAGTTTGTCTCCAGCGGAGACCAATCAGATACTTCAGTAGTCTTCTTTTGCTTGTCCACGGCATCTGTCAGAAAGAGGTGCACTGCATCTGAACATGGAGGTTCTACTGCGCCTCTCTTTGCTTCTTTTCTGTCCAGAACAGGGGTCTGCAACCCGCGGCTCCGGAGCCGCATGTGGCTCTTTTACACCTTTGCTGCGGCTCCGGGGCGGATACTAGCAAGGGGAGGAGGCGCATTGTGCGCCCCGACACTCCCCATTGTGGCGGGCGCTGTACTGGCTGTGACGTCGCATGGGGGCGGTGCGTGCGTTAGTCACGCACTGTCCCGACGTCACCTTCCCACCCGCTGTCAGATCAGAGGGCAGTGGCGCGCATGCTTTAAATGTCGCAGTGGTTTTGCGGCTCCCAGTTTTTTCCCCTTCGGAAACAGGTACAAGTGGCTCTTTTTGTCTTAAAGGTTGCAGACCCCTGGTCCAGAAGATAGCTTTGCCGCTCTGGGTGCAACTTGCCTTGTGTGACTTTTGATTCACACAACTCATTGGCAAAGGGCCACCACCATCGCTCGGGGGGAGAGCATCTGCTTCGCGTGCAGGAAGGTCCTGCGTTCAATCCCTGCGTCTCTCAGGTAGGGCTTTGAAAAAAGACTCCTTGTGTGAAGACCCAGAGAGCCATTGTTGCCAGTCAGTGTTGACAACACTGAGCAAGATGGACCAATGGTATAAGGATGCTTCCTAGCAGTGAAGGTTTGTGAAGCAGACAAGTCATCCTGCTGAGTTGTTAGAGAACCTAGTTTGGTGGTAATGCAGAAGGGGTGATTCCTCCTGGTTTGAGAGGAGCTAATTCTTCTTAGCTAATTCTACTCTTGAGAGTCCCATGGACTGCAAGAAGATCAAACCTCTCCATTCTGAAGGAAATCAGCCCTGAGTGCTCACTGGAAGGACAGATCCTGAAGCTGAGGCTCCAAGACTTTGGCCACCTCATGAGAAGAGAAGACTCCCTGGAAAAGACCCTGATGTTGGGAAAGATGGAGGGCACGAGAAGGGGACGACAGAGGACGAGATGGTGGGACAGTGTTCTCGAAGTTACCAGCATGAGTTTGACCAAACTGCGGGAGGCAGTGGAAGACAGGAGGGCCTGGCGTGCTCTGGTCCATGGGGTCACGAAGAGTCGGACACGACTAAACAACAACAACAGTTCTACTTAACTAGGCCTGAAAATGTGTGTTACCAGGCTCATGGTGTCTGCTACCTGCCTCTGGGCAAAATTTTGGCCCCTTCTTTAGAGAAGGGGACCACCCCATAGCAATCGCCTGTGGATTTTCATTTGGTGCTGCTCCTGATAGATTGCCTTTTAGAAGTTGCCTAACTTAGCTAGTAGGGAATATTAAGGTTGCATTTCCCAAGGCAGGCAGAAGACATTCAGAAAAAAAAGATAAAGATATATATGGGCCTTCTTTTTTCCACTTTCCACCTTGCAATAATTTTAATTAGAGGATTCCCAAAGGGGGGGTGGGTGGGGGAAGAGTCATCTCTTCAAATCAGTTATAAAACCAGCAGACTTCGTCTCAGCATGTAGTGTCAGCTTTAATTATCTGGGCAGTTATAGCTGTATGTTATAAAAGTCAGGCAATTAGATGCATTCCTTAAAGCTGTGGAAAAAAATTGCTGGCTATCAAGAAGGGGAAGAAACAGAATCAAACATATAGCTGTTAATTGCATGGGGCATTCAGCAGAAAAAATGGTGTGTATATCACATTGCAAAATATTGTGAAAGTAGAAATGATTAAATACATAAATCTGTTTGGGAGTGTAGATGTCGCGGATAAAGGTGTTCTTTCTAAATGACTGCAAAATGTGTCCAAAGACACTCAACAGCACAAATAGGAAGCCTTTGTAATATTCAAGGCTGGCAGGCTAGGCACCCACTGCTCCCCAATGTTTTATAAGTGTGGATTCCTTGGAGAAGGCCAGAAGGTCATCATTCCCTGCTCCCCAATACAGGAGAAGGCCCACACAATCACAGACAAGCCCACACAATTGGATGTGCTGCACCCCAGAGACCAGGCAGGGAGGCTGGCCACAGTGCCAGAGTGAAATGCAGGACAGAGCTGGTTGCTCTAGATGACTCAGGCAAGTGAGCCAAGCCACATGCTACAAGGGAAGAACAAAAGCTGCTCATCTGATCGGGGGGCAGAGAGGTAGGGCAAGGGGCTATGTGGGAATTCGCAGTGAGAAGTGTAGCTCAGGCATATTGTGGTACTTGGGGATCGAGAGACACGGGGCTTAGATGTGAGAGGTGGTGCTGAGTGGGTCTGTTGTCAGTGTAGGTGGGATGGAGTTGGGTTTGGGTGCTTCTCTTCGGCAGAAGTTGACTGTGTTGTGCTTGGTTTGGGGGAAGGCAGCAGTTGCTGGCAAAACGCCACTGAGGTCTGTGCCTGGAGCTCCAGAGAAGCAGGCGCATCTTTCTGCTAATCTTTTCAAGTTCAGGCAACAAAGATGAGAAGCAGTCCTCGGAGGTTGCTGAAGGCTTGATTATAGAGGGCGGGTTAGGATGGAGAGACACGGGGCAGCGTTCTGTAGGTTTCACAATCTGCTCCTGGTGAGCACACAGAGGGATCTTCACGGGTTTTCTAGTCCAATGCCCGCTTGAAGCCTCCCTCTGATAGAAACCTGTTCAACCTTTTCTTTGAACGCTCCCATGGAGAGAAATGAAGCAGCCTCCTCTGGAAGCTTGCTTCCCTGCTGTATTGTTCGAGCTGTTAAGATGCTCTTCCAAATGTTCAGCCCATATATCCGTCTCCCCTAGCCTAGTGGGAGTTGTAGTGCAAAACAGCTGGTGTGTACCAGCTTCAGGAAGTCTGGCATAGCTTAAATGGTAGGTCTAGGAAAAGGCTTCTGCCTGAGACCTTGGAGTCTCGACCAACCTTTGCCAACCCGCTGCCCTCCAGATATTATTGGTTTACAAGGCCCATCCTTGCTGGCTGGGCTGATGGGAGTTGTGGTCCAGAATATCTGGAGGACGCCAGGTCCGTGAAGGCTGGTCTAGAGTCTAGACTATAGCGAGTTAGATAGGCCTGTGGTCTTACTCAGTGTAAGACAACCATCAGTTCAGTTTATGCGGAGTACGTACGATTGCATCTTTGTGATCAAAACCACTGATGGAGGGAAAAAGTTGGTTCCCTCCTTGTTTTTTTGCTGTCCATTCTTCAAAACCCTTTCACAATGTTTGTTACCAGATTTAAAATTTGAGATAGATTAGCCAGAGAATATATTCTGATGTTTCAAATGTGGTTTTAAATTCCTGCTCTATCTTGTAATAAAGTCATACCTTGGGTTGAAGTAGCTTCGGGTTGAGCATTTTCCGGTTGTGCTCCGTGGCGACCCGGAAGTAATGGAACGCGTTACTTCTGGGTTTTGCCACTCACTCGCGCATGCGCAGATGCTCAAAGTGACGTCATGCGCACAACAGGTGAATCGCGACCCGCGCACGCTGAGACATGGGTTGCATTTGCTTCAGGATGCAAACGGGGCTCCGGAACGAATCCCGTTCGCATCCAGAGGTACCACTGTACTTGAAGGAAAATGAGAACATTTTTGCTTTCAGCTGCTGTGAGAACTGCCTGATCCTGTAATGCTCTTCCTGGGTTCACAGTTCTGACCATTTTGCACTTGGGGAAAGTAGTCAAAAGTGTAAACTATTGAGGGATATTATAACCATGGGCTCTGTTTTATTAAACGGTGCTCCATTTTGTATGTATGTGTGGATAAGGATTCGTATCTATACATTTCAGCAAAGAGTTGATCCTTTTTTCCGTGGCCCCAGTCTTGTTCTACATGTTTCTTCAGGCCTGCGTTAATTTCTTCCTCCTCTCTCTTTAAATCCCAGGTTCCAGCTTCCTTCTTGCAAGCCCCACAGCCAATAAAGTGGTGAACACTCGCTACAGGATTGTGAAGAAGGCGGCAACTTCTGCTCCTTCGGCCTCTGCGGCGTCTTTTGGCAGCCCTGCTCACAGCTGGAAGTCCAGAAGGCTCTCGACATCCAGGTAGAATTTTCGACACAGTTTTGACCATTGTTCCAGCGTTACCGTGTTATAGTGGGCATCTGTTTACAACTGCTGATCAGCTAAAAAAGGCCACATCACATTGTTCTTATGAGCGATGGAAATGTTTGATGGTCTATTGCAGGGGTCAGCAAACTTTTTCAGCCCTCCCACCAGATGTGAAAGAGAAAAACAACTACCAGACTTTTAGAAGACATCTGAAGGCAGCCCTGTTTAGGGAAGCTTTTAATGTTTGACGGTCTTTTGTATTTTAATATTTTGTTGTAAGCTGCCCAGAGTGGCTGGGGAAACCCAGTCAGATGGGCGGGGTATAAATAAATAAATAAATAAATAAATAAATTATTATTATTATTATTATTATTATTATTATTATTATTATTATTAATTTGTGGGGCATAGGAATTCGTTCATTTCCCCCCTCTAAAATATAGTCCGGCCCTCCACAAGGTCTGAGGGACAGTGGACCAGCCCCCTGCTGAAAAAGTTTGCTGACCCCTGACCTAGGAGATACCTAAAGCCATGGGGCCATTAGTGTGGTTCTTCAGCACCTGTCGAACAAATGCTGATTCTGTTGGTCTCTTTCTGGACAGCTTGGGCTAGAGGAGGGATGCCATGATGATGATGATAATAATAATAATAATAATTTTATTATTTACACCCTGCCCATCTGGCTGGGTTTCCCCAGACACTCTGGGCAGCTCCCAGCAGAATAGTAAAAACACGATAAAGTATCAAACATTAAAAACTTCCCTAAACAGGTAACAAAACCTAAACCATGGAAACAAAATTTGTTGCTTTTGATATGTGCTCCTGCCTTGTCAATGAATTCTTTGGGTTTGGTGGTCATCTCAGCCTTCACATCAGTAGCTGATCAATATTTGGTCATCACGTTGCATGTATAGATTTTTGTTTTTGTAACCACCTTATTGTGCTTTAGGGGTTCTTCAGATTATGTGGCATATAAGTATTATACATATTTGAGGCTTCCCGGTATTAGAAAATGTGCTTTCAGCCCAATCCCATGTTCTTGTTCTCATAGATAAGTCTCCCTTGGTTTCTTGGGAGTGGGCTGCATAGAGGAATTTATAGGATTTCATTATTCCTCTGCTAGCATTTGCTTTTATTCATTTTTCTGTTTCCCCCTTCCAGCTTTCCCAATTCCAGCCCGAATAAGTTGCCCCTTTCTCCCCATGCTCTGTAGAGGTTGTCATCCTTTTCAAACCTCCCTCCGTTACACGATCCCTTCAGCGGATGACCAGTTGCAATTTGCAAGCAATTAGTTTAAGGTGCTCAACTATATTATAAAGTTTTGCAAATGAGTGTGGCAGCTGGCTTGAAAAAAGGGGTGGGTGGGAGAGAATGAATTTTAAAATCAAATAGAATAAACTTCCTCAATTACTTGGTGAAATAAAAGAAAATGCTGATATTCCCGTTTTTTAAAAGCTGATTATACAGTATTTGTTACAGTTTGAAAACAGTTTAAAAATTAAGAACCAGATGCTTTATCTGGGAACTTCTGTCACCAGCAATTTAGTAACACTTGACAGTATCAAAACAATTGCTATTTCAAGAATTTAAAATTGGAGTACAGCATTTACCTTCCTAAAACAATTGATTATCCCACCCAGCCCGCTTAAGAATAGCTTTATGTAAAGTACAGATTCTGTATATGAAGGGGGAAAGACTGAGACATTGTATACGTGAAGATCATTCGTGCTTATTGTAAAACATGACCTGGTTTTCTGTTGGAGGGTATTGCACTCATTTGCAACTCTGAATTCTTCTGGAGGAAGAAACGTACGGACTGCTAAAGCCAAGTCACAAAGCCCTACTTTATTCTTATTTTAAGCCTGACGCAGATGAGATTTATATCAGTGATGTTGATTGCAGCAACGTTGCATTTAGGCGGACTGATCACCTAAACCTGGCATTGGATAGGCAGTCCTTGGCAGGGCCTGGTGAGATCCCTGACCATGTGATTGACACCCCTGGCTTAATGGATATTCCCAAGAATGTGTGAACAGATACTCCTTTTGCAAAGCACCCAGGCACATTTCAGCTGATCTGGCTCTAAGAGTTGTGTCATTTCTCTGTCGTGGGTCTTTTTATTTTTACCCCACCTCTTCCCAAAGGGCCCTGCAGATTTCCAGCATCATTTTTGTTGTTTAGTCGTGTCCGACTCTTTGTGACCCCCTGGACCAGAGCACGCCAGGCACTTCTGTCTTCCACTGCCTCCCGCAGTTTGGTCAAACTGGTAGCTTCGAGAACACTGTCCAACCATCTCGTCCTCTGACGTCCCCTTCTCCTTGTGCCCTCCATCTTTCCCAACATCAGGGTCTTTTCCAGGAAGTCTTCTCTTCTCATGAGGTGGCCAAAGTCTTGGAGCCTCAGCTTCAGGATCTGTCCTTCCAGTGAGCACTCAGGGCTGATTTCCTTCAGAATGGAGAGGTTTGATCTTCTTGCAGTCCATGGGACTCTCAAGAGTCTCCTCCAGCACCAGAATTCAAAAGCATCCATTCTTTGGCGATCAGCCTTCTTTATGGTCCAGCTCTCACTTCCATACATCACTACTGGGAAAACCAGAGCTTTAACTATACGGACCTTTGTTGGCAAGGTGATGTCTCTGCTTTTTAAGATGCTGTCTAGGTTTGTCATTGCTTTTCTCCCAAGAAGCAGACGTCTTTTAATTTCATGGCTGCTGTTACCATCTGCAGTGATCATGTAACCCAAGAAAGTAAAATCTCTCACTGCCTCCATTCCAGCATCATGGGGCCGACTATTCTATCTAAAGATTAACTGCTGCTTCCATCACATGGGTACCTGTCCCAGGTTCTGTTTACCATCTGCATCTCTTGTCGATATCCTTGTTGTGTCCTTGCTTCCTGCGTAAATTTCCTGCGGGTATCACTGAGGAGTCCATCACAGGGGATGCAGCCAGCCTTTTTCGGACAGTCTCCGGGGGGTGGAAGCCGTTCTTCACATGGGCATTGTGCAGCATGAGCCCAAACTCAACCCCTGACATCTCCAGAAAGGGCTGAGAGAGTCCTGGAGAGCTGCTGCCAGTCAGTGTAGGCAGTACTGAGATAGATAGGCTGACTCAGTGCAAGGCAGATTTCTATGTTCTTTTGCATCCACCCTAAGGTTTGGTGTGTCCATTCCCTCTCTCTGCCTCTGGCAGCACTATTGATTGACTCTCTGTGCTTTATTTAAGTCCGTTGAAAGAAGCCTATCTTGATCGAAACAGTTTCCTCTCTCCCTTCACGTGCCACGGGTGTCATGCTGAAATGACCATTCTTCCTCAGTTACCTCATCCACTGCAAATGCTGCCCATTTATCGGAGGAGATTGGTTTGCGTGTTTTCTCTCTCCCTCGCCTCCCCCCTTTTTGCACATTGTGTAGGAAGGCCACAGATGCTCAGTGAGAGATCCGGACAAAAGTGCTTCTTGGATGAGCAGAGAGTGTAAACGGAAGGGCAGGAGTTTTGTTATTGGTTTCTCCTCCCACCCAAGTAGTTCTAGGACTTGCCAACGCAACAGGTTGTTGGGAGGGAAGAAAAAGGATACTCCTTGCAGGTTAATAATAATAATAATAATAATAATAATAATAATAATAATAATTTATTATTTATTATTTATTATTTATACCCCGCCCATCTGGCTGGGTTTCCCCAGCCACTCTGGGCGGCTTCCAACAGAACACTAAAATACAATAAACTATTAAACATTAGAAGTGTCCCTAAACAGGGCTGCCTTCAGATGTCTTCTAAAAGTCTGGTAGTTGTTTTTCTCTTTGACATCTGGTGGGAGGGCATTCCACAGGGCGGGTGACACCACCGAGAAGGCCCTCTGCCTGGTTCCCTGTAACTTTGCTTCTCACAGTGAGGGAACTGCCAGAAGGCCCTCGGTGCTGGACGTCAGTGTCCGGGCAGAACGATGGAGGTGGAGATGCTCCTTCAGGTATACTGGACCAAGGCTGTTTAGGGCTTTAAATGTCAAATTTTAAAGGTTAATTTTTGCCTTAGCGCTTCCGCTTCCAGCTCACCTGGACAGTGGCAGGAGTTGTGGTCTAAAACACCTGGGGAGCACAGCGTTTGCTATCCTTGACCTTTGCTGTCTTAGTCAGCTACCCTGCTGCAGGTGTGCCGTCAACATGTGAACATCCTTAGAGAGGAGCCGAAAGGTGCAACACACTCCCCTTGTTCTCACAGAAGCTGCTGCATGGCTTTGAATGCTTGAAAAAGGCTAATGTTTGCTCCAGATCCTGGCCCTTTTCTGCTGTCACTTTTCAACTCAGTGGACTCTGTGATCTGGGATATCTGGTTTTAAGTCTCACGGCTACCATCAGTTCACTGAAGTTCCTCCCTCGGCCTGTATTTCCTGATTGTAAAAATGCATGTTTCATGTGCTTGCTGTGGAATATTACCTGCAGCAAAAGTACCAGGTACTACGATCCCACCTTAAGTCCTGTCGGTGCTCAGGATGTCTCTATGCATAGCTGTCAACGTTTCCCTTTTTTAAAGGGAAATCCCCTTATTCCAAATAGGATTCCTCGCAAGAAAGTTGACAGCTATGGTCTCTATGGCTGCAGCTTGCAAAGTCTCTTTGTATTTTACCTCTTGCACAGCCTCCTCACGTGTAGCCGGCAGGAATATGGCGTCCCCCAAACCCACTTCAGGGTTATCTGAGTGATGACGACTGAGGCCCTGAGTCCTTCCCGTGCAATTTATGTGAGTGAAGCTGACGTGGTTTTGCTCCCCTCGCAGTGAGGCTCTTTCCCAGGGTCTAAGTTTGCTTTGTTCTGTTTCACATTGGCTGGGGTATTATGCCCACGTCGGGAGAGCTTCCTTCTCCCATGAAGTAATTGTTTAGAGGCAAAAGACAAATGTGCCTCCAGGAAGGTGCCGGGGCAGAGGGATGGGGGGAGAAGAGAGGGGACTCCTTAGCCTTCTCTCTCCTGCCCCCCTCGACCCCCAGTGCTAAACCCCTTGGTGATTTCTTGCTTTCTCCCCTTATTGCTAGATTGCATTAAACTTCGCCCTGCCACTGACTTTTCTGCAGGCGATAGATGGGAGTATATTTTAAATTAATTTTACTGCACTTTTGTAATATTTTTGTTTTAAATAGATTTATAAGCAGCTCGGGGGCTATTTCTACAAATTTATGAAGATAATTTTCACTCTCTTGATAAGGTTAAATTTACACCTGCTATTTCCATATTAATTCACATTGCTAAGTGGATCTAATTTTCTTCCGTTCTTCTATCTGGTGTGTGCGCCTTTCCTAATGCAATTTCCCCCCTCACTAAATCACTGTGATCGGGAGTCATGATCGAGTTAAATTAACTTAAATTAATTTACTTAATAAGAGCTCCAATGAGGTTGAGATTTATTGATTGTGCTTCTTTCTCACTCCTCCCCCTTTATCTCTTCGGGGAGTTCCTCCCCCTCCCCACCTTTTACGTTCAATTGTGGGGCTGCAAAAGAGTGGGGCACAAGAAATCCGTGGGTCTCTCTGGTGCCCTTGAGAAATCACTTGGGACCAAATCCTGGGGGGTGATTTTCGATTGGTGCTGCTTCAGTGAACTGTGCGGGTGCCAGTGTGTAGATAAATGATCACGGCCTGTGGTATCGTGACCGTTCTTGCATTTGAGGATGAAACCCGAGCACAGCCAGAGTGCTCCGGAAAGTCATTGTGATCTTCCAAGGTTTCCTGAACAATGGACGCAACTGAATGGTGCAATTAAGGCATTCCAGAGAAGCTTATGAGAGGGGAGCAGCTGCCTAATGAAACTGGCAGTAGTGGAATCGCTGATGGCTTTATCTGCTGCGATCCTCCACGTTAACTAGGCTAAGTACAAGGTTTCTTGTACTAAACTAGGTATCTGAAGAAGTGTGCATGCACACGGAAGCTCATGCCAACAACAAACTTAGTTGGTCTCTAAGGTGCTACTGGAAGGAATTTTTTTATTTTGTTCCAACTATGGCAGACCAACACGGCTACCTACCCGTAACTAGGATAAGTACAATAAGCCGTGCACTGATTGTATGTGAAGCACAGTGGGGCATGGAAGTACCAATTTTAGAGCCCTCCTTTTTTTTAAAAAAAAAGTGGCAATGCCAGCTTAGCTATGCATATCAGTTTCACAGAGCAGCTTGGGAGCTGGGTCTCTCAGGCGGTTCACTCTGGCAGGAAGTTTTCGACCTGCACACTTCCTTGGGGCAGTGCGCAGCCTGGGAGTCATTTTGGACTCGCCGCTGTCCATGGAAGCACAAGTCAATTCTGTGTCTAGGGCAGCTGTTTACCAGCTCCATCTGGTATGCAGGATGAGACACTCCCCGCAGACTGGCTCACCAGAGTAGTGCATGCTCTGGTTATCTCCCACTTGGACTACTGCAATGTGCTCTATGTGGGGCTACCTTTGAAGGTGACCCAGAAACTACAACTAATCCAGAATGCGGCAGCTAGACTGGTGACCTACATTGGCTCCCAGTACATTTCCAAGCACAATTCAAAGTGTTGGTGCTGACCTTTAAAGTCCTAAACGGCCTCAAAGGCCCAGTATACATGAAGGAGCATCTCCACCCCCATCATTCAGCCTGGACACTGAGGTCCAGCGCTGAGGGCCTTCTGGTGGTTCCCTCCCTGCGAGAAGCCAAATTACAGGGAAGCAGGCAGAGGGCCTTTTCGGTAGTGGCACCCGCCCTGTGGAATGCCCTCCCACCAAGTGTCAAAGAGAAGAACAACTACCAGACTTTTAGAAGACATCTGAAGGCAGCCCTCTTTTGGGAAGCTTTTAATGTTTGATTCATTATTGTATTTTAATATTTTGTTGGAAGCCGCCCAGAGTGGTTGGGGAAGCCCAGCTAGATGGGTATAAATTATTATTATTAGGCCAAGTCAGCATTTGAACCTGGGTCCTATCCTAAGGCTGCACCCCTTGAGTCCTATTTGCCCCTATAAGAAGTATCCCTTTGCAAAAATGTCCCCAGTTCTCAGGCACCAGAATGAAACCTCCTCTCCCCCCCACACCTTTGTGTGTATGCAACTCAATGCAAGCACTCCTTGGTCACTGGCCTTTGAGCTGGTGTTGGTGTCCAAGTTTCCGAGGGGGCTGCTGATCCCCATCTGGGTCAGCCCTTCCTGTCACATGTTGAGGCATCGGGGAAAACAATGCTGTCCAGGGTTGTAAAGACTGCGGAGAGAATAATTGGGTGCACTCTTCCCACCTTGGATCAAATCTACGCTTCCAGGTGCCATAAGAAAGCTGCAGAGATAGCGCAGGATAGTGCGCACCCTGGAAATGATCTCTTTCAGCTTTGGCCTTCTGGAAGAAGGTTGTTGTTGTTTAGTTGTTTAGTCGTGTCCGACTCTTCGTGACCCCCTGGACCAGAGCACGCCAGGCACTCCTGTCTTCCACTGCCTCCCGCAGTTTGGTCAAACTCATGCTGGGAGCTTTGAGAACACTGTCCATCCATCTCGTCCTCTGTCGTCCCCTTCTCCTTGCGCCCTCCATCTTTCCCAACATCAGGGTCTTTTCCAGGAAGTCTTCTCTTCTCATGAGGTGGCCAAAGTTTGGAGCCACAGCTTCAGGATCTGTCCTTCCAGTTGAGCACTCAGGGCTGATTTCCTTCATAATGGAGAGGTTGGATCTTCTTGCACTCCATGGGACTCTCAAGAGTCTCCTCCAAGCCACAATTCAAAAGCATCCATTCTTTGGTGATCAGCCTTCTTTATGGTCCAGCTCTCACTTCCATACATCACTTCTGGGAAAACCATGGCTTTAACTTATACAGACCTTTGTTGGCAAGGTGATGTCTCTGCTTTTTAAGATGCTGTCTAAGTTTGTCATTGCCTGGAAGACTAGGACTAGCCATCTGAGAACAGTTTCTATTCAAATGCGATTTTGGTTTTAAACGCAGTGTAAGCTGGTCTTGATGGGAGTATATTGTATTTAATTATGGGGTATCAGAGTTTTTAGGGGGCTAACCAGGCTGGGATAGCTGGGATAGCAGGCTTGTTGCTTTTTGAATCTCTGATGTAGATTTTAAATTTCGTTGTTCTGTGTGGAACAATGACAATAAAGATTATCGTATTGTATCACTCTCACCCACACTTGCCTGGTGGGCTAAACGCCGCGGCTTTTGTTACCTAGAGGAGTCCCTGTAGTTTTGCAGACGTGTCCCGGTTTCGGGAGCTGGTTACAGGTACTTTCGCATAGAGAACAAGCGCTATGCTGCCCCAAAAGTTAAGTACTCTTTCGATTTTGGCAGTTCTCTTCATTGTTGACTGTTGTTCTCTGTGACGGAAAAAGACATGTTGGGAACACGCTGCCTTCATGCTTCGCTGATGATGGCCCGGGCGGATGCACGGATCGCTCCCTCTCCATTCCTTTCCCGGAGGGAGGGGGGATGAGTGTTGCGAAGGCAGATTTTTCCCATCATTGGCCCTTTGCTCATCTGGATCCTGGCAGAAAAGCGGAGTTTTCCCTGGGAGGTTTCCCTTTTCTGCTTTTCCTCCTTTCTGCTGACACTTCTCCAATCCCCGTTTTAAGTTCCTCCAGGGAAGCCAGGGAATGAGAGGTGTGTGTCTGTGTGTGCAGATTGTGTTTTTCGGAAGTATTGAGACCGTCTTGTTCTAAAAGGTCAGTTTATCTTAAGCTGTCGTGGAAAGACAGGCCTCCTTTTCTTCCCCGTCTGCCCTGAAAGGCCGGCCGGTGGCAATTAAAGGTACCAAAATGAGACTCCGAGATTCTCCTCCTCCCACTCTGGTTTTAATTTGTGCTTTTATCCAGGCAGCTGAAGCAATATTTAGGTTGAGACTCATATTTACTTCATTACAGTTAAATATTTTGCTCCTGCAAAACCCATTATGAAATTGCTGAAGGTATTAAAATAAAGTGTTCGTTATTGCTCTAATAACTTAGATTTGTTTCCCCCGTTTAAGCAATATTTGGTAAAGGAAGAGAAGGTGACAGATGTCCTGGGCTGCAGTTCAGCACTTCAGCACCTGCTCAGGATTGCGTGAGGGGGGCCAGCGCTTGAATTACTGGTTTTAAGGAAGTTTTTGGGTGCCACGCCACCCTGCTGTTTTAGCAACATAAAATGAGCCCTGTAGCTGAATCAGACCAAAGGCTTTTCTGCTCCACCGCAGTGGCTAACAAGATGCTCCTGGGAAGCCTGCAAGCTGGCCCTGAGCTCAACAACTCCCCCTCCACTCCTATTCCCCATCCTGCCTCTGGCATTAGGAATACTGCACAGATATCATGGCCAGAAGCCTTTTCCTCCATGGAAATTCCATGGTTCAACTGTGTGCTGTGGAAAGAAGTGCTTCCTTTTTCTGTCCCAAATCTTTATTGTATTGTATTTTAGTGTTCTGTTGGAAGCCGCCCAGAGTGGCTGGGGAAACCTAGCCAGATGGGCAGGGTATAAATAATAAATTATTATTATTATTATTATTATTATTATTATTATTATTATTATTATTATTATTATTATTATTATTATTCCAACGTTAGGTGTTGTTGTATGCTCCTGAGTTCTAGTATTATGAGAGAGAAGGGGGAAAGTGAACAAGCGAGTGAAAAACTTTATTCACTTTCCCTCCATTCTGTATACTGTACATTTATCTCTGGGACCAGAGTGACTGCCTGGTTCGGCTCACCATTGAAGAGCTGTGTCCCTCCACCTTCTGTGGAGCAGTGGAGTACATGGGACGGAGCCTTCTCAGTTGTGGCACCCAGACTCTGGAGTTCTCTCCCTTGGGAGGCCCGCCTAGCTCCTTCACTAATTTGCAAAGAAAGAAAGAAAAAGAAAGAAAGACAGACTTTCCCCACCTGTTGTTGCTCTTCATAATTTGCTGCTTCAACTTCATTTTATTTGTGGCAGTCAATTGCTTTGGGGGCTTGGCTGGAAAAGTGTGGCAGCCAGGACCTGAACTTTGGAACTCCCTGCCTCTTGAGATCAAGCAGGTGCCTTCACTGTACTCTTTTCGGCTCCTGCTAAAAAGCATTCTTGTTTAGACAAGCCTACCCAGATGCTTAGAGGTAATTTTAATCTGTTTTAATATTTTAACTTTTCTATGTTTTAAAGTATGATTTTGAATTTTTCTCGGTTTTATTTGTTTTATCCTTTTTTTATAAACCACTTGGATGGGGTTTTTAAAAAAGCAAGTGGTGTATAAATTTTATGAAACAAACAAACCAAAGAAGAAAAAGCCCTGTAAAATGTAGGCAAACAAGAAGGCATTGGGAGCAGCAGCTAGACTGGGTGCATCTCTCAGGCTGCTGGCTGAGTCCTATAGTGGAGTCAAATTGGTATTGTTTTGTGTGTTAGCATGGTGGCGAACAGCAATATTTGGCTGCGGAGGGAGCCTGCCAGGTTTAGAGGATTAGTGGGTGCAATGGGAGGCGATGGAGAGAGAAAATTTGCGCTGAAGGCTGGAATATGCATCTTGATAATAAGCCGTGTGTCTCAGTTTCCAAGGGGATGGATTGAGACCTCTGCCCTCGGACATTTCAGCAGTGTTCGAAACTCCCATTGTTCCAGGCGCATTTTGCAACAGGGAATTTCATCAGCGCAAGCAGTTTCTGAGCTCTGGGCTCCGTTCTGCACCTAAGATTTCAGATTAAAACTGCAGAGTGTAAGGAAAGGAGGACCTTTTTCTGCCTTCCTACTTCCAGCTCCTCTCTGAAGACTGGAGAAGAGACCCTCTTTAGGAATATTAGGGGGGTAGGCAGGGGAAGAGAGGGGCGCGGGTGGCGCTGTGGGTTAAACCACAGAACCTAGGGCTTGCCAGTCAGAAGGTCGGCGGTTCGAATCCCCGCGACGGGGTGAGCTCCCGTTGTTCAGTACCAGCTCCTGCCAACCTAGCAGTTCGAAAGCACATCAAAGTGCAAGTAGATAAATAGGTACTGCTCCGGCGGGAAGGTAAACAGCGTTTCCATGCGCTGCTCTGGTTCGCCAGAAGCGGCTTCGTCCTGCTGGCCGCATGACCCGGAAGCTGTACGCCGGCTCCCTCGGCCAGTAAAGCGAGATGAGCGCTGCAACCCCAGAGTCGGCCACGACTGGACCTAATGGTCAGGGGTCCCTTTACCTTTAGGCAGGGGAAGGACTAGACCATGTGAAAAATTAACATAATATTTTGCCTGCAGTTCATTCATTTTCAGCTTTGTATTCTTGTTACAAAAAAAGCACGCCTAGACATTCCGTTGTTGCGCCCATAACCTAGATTTAGTGCACCATTTAGCTCCTATCTTTCATGTCTCAGTTTCTAACACTGCGTTTCAGGCTAGATGTGTGTCGAAGTGCCAGTAGGTGTTCTGTTTGTGAGTGAGGCTCACAGTCCTGCTGCTTAGCCTAGCCGAGGGAAGGACATCTACCCCGAATGTTGCACCAGTTGCATGTCTCAAGGCTGCTTGCGAGTGTTTTCCTCCCTTGCAAGCCAACAGCTTTTGCCAATCCTGCTTGTTCCCTCCTGGTCTGCACGTCTAACAGTACTTTTGTGAGTTGACAGTTGGCGAGACCCAGCTTTCCTCGTGTGTTCATCTTGATTAAATATCTTACAGCTGATTAAATATCTGCCTTTTTAACTGGTTGATAAAACCAATTGCTATTATGCCTTGTGACATCTCGATGAAGACGCCTTTTTGAGGATGCTGAACGGAGGTGACAGTTTCTCTTAAGTAAGAGGAGTTCAGAAACTTGTTTGGAAAAGAGCAGTCCTCTTACTTTCATCCTATAAGCTCTGGCCCGCCCCAGTTTCGGAATTTACAGGTATTTTCTGAAACAACAAAATCTGCCAGTGTTGTTTTTCCCCAGCTGGCCACTGCTTCTTGGCAACGAGTTCTAAATTCACCAGCTGAATGCCCCAATTCCAAGCCAAATTGTTTTGTTAAGACAATTCTGGAAGTGTGTCTTGGGAATTTTTAAAAAAACACAACCATT
Organism: Podarcis bocagei; assembly: GCF_964188305.1. Lineage (NCBI taxonomy): Eukaryota > Metazoa > Chordata > Lepidosauria > Squamata > Lacertidae > Podarcis > Podarcis bocagei. The sequence continues at coordinate 90,579,366 of NC_138133.1, forward strand.
TTAATAGTTGAATAGTTTTCAAATCATTTTAAAGCATCTTTACTCCTAGCATTAATAACTAACCGTGATATACATTGAGTATACATTGAATTTAAAGTTGTGCCTGCATGCTACTATCTACATTTACTAATAAATCAAATGACTGGAGACAATTGCTCCTATAAGCGTGGCCAAAAAAATTATTTACACAGAGGAAGTGGCTCCTTTCCATATAGGCTAATTGCTCTTATTGTACCATGTATATATTTCACTTGGGCAAGGGGGCAGGAATGCACTAGGACCAAAGCTTCCAAACATATTTTATTTTTCATTTGTTGGGCACCCTGTGCCAGTCAAAAATTCACTAGAAAAATGCAACCTTTGCTGCTTATAGAAGTAGTGCGACATGCAACACGTTGGCGATTAATATAAAAGGTAAAGGGACCCCTGACCATTAGGTCCAGTCGTGGCCGACTCTGGGGTTGCGGCGCTCATCTCGCTTTACTGGCCGAGGGAGCCGGCGTACAGCTTCCGGGTCATGTGGCCAGCAGGACTAAGCCGCTTCTGGCAAACCAGAACAGCGCACGGAAATGCCGTTTACCTTCCCGCTGGAGCAGTACCTATTTATCTACTTGCACTTTGATGTGCTTTCGAACTGCTAGGTTGGCAGGAGCTGTTACCGAACAACGGGAGCTCACCCCGTCCCGGGGATTTGAACCGCTGACCTTCTGATCGGCAAGCCCTAGGCTCTGTGGTTTAAACCACAGCGCCACCCGCATCTCGGCGATTAATATACACAGAACAATAATTATACATACTTTAGCAACCTTCTGAGAAAAATACAAAACATTAAAGAAAGCCACAGAGAACTTGAGAACTACCCAGCCTAAAATGAACTTACAATGTCTGGTTTCAATAGATTTTTCAAATGTTTAACTCGGTCTTTTAAATAAGTTCATGAAGATACCAACAAAAGGTAAGTTCCTTGTTATTCACAATACCGAGAGATGCTAGTGGGATTGTAGATAGATGTTAATAAAGTTGTAGAGAATGAAGTTGTAGACGACAGGGTGCCATAGCACAGCAGGAAAGGATGGTGGGGTGTCTGATAGGCTTTTCCCTCATCCTGGAAGAAAGAGCTACACAGCCCTTCTCCATGCTGCCGACACTTTGCTATTGCAAGGGGAAACTGGAACCCTGACGCAGAGCCTGGCGAAGGGTTAGGCCTGTTAAATCACGCTGGGATTTATGAGCAGGAGAGCTGGGTTTTGGGGTCCCAGCTAGCAGGCAAGTGCTGAGACTGCGTGATTCCAGCGTGCAATGCATCACGGAGACGTGGCGATCTATATTTCACCGGGGGTGGGGGTGAGGCAGTAGCGAGTGCTGGCGTTTGGAGAGAGCAAGCGGCAAAGTGCTTTCCTTTCTTGTGGTCTCGCTGGGCATCCTGGCGGCAGAGAAACAGCTTTAGGTGTGGGCGCTGGAATAACTTGGCTGGGAACCTCTGAATGTCTGCCTCTTTCTCAATTCATGTCCAGTGTCTCTCGGAAGGCCTTGTGAAACTGTTCGTCGCCTGCCCTTGGAATCCAAAATTGTGTATTTTGCCAGAGCTCTAAATGTGACCATTTCTCTCTCTCTCTCTCTCTCTCTCTCTCTCTCTCTCTCTCTCTGTGTGTGTGTGTGTGTGTGTGTTTTCACTCTTTTCAGCTTCTGGCGCGCTAATCTGAAGGGGCGCTGAAATGTGACTAATGTCCTTAAAGTTCCTGTCATTTTCCTTTTCTTTCCAAATTCATTTGATAAGAAAGTGAGAAGTAAACAGAAACCTTGTGTTTAAGCAGATAACTCGGAAAGCCTTTTCCATCACATTTGAAAAAACAGCTGTGTCATGGATTCTGCAAAATGGCTGGTTTTCAGAACTTTTTTTTTAATTTTTAAAATATATATATATATATATATATATATATATATATATATATATATATATATATATATATATATTTGTCTCTGGTAAATTTTGTTTTAATAATCTTGACGTGCTTTATAAAGGTTTAGGAATAAGACTTTTTTGAAGGGATGTTAAAACCATTCTCTAAAAATGACATCTCATTAAAGTGAAATTCATCTGCTGGGATTGGAAATATTACAGACAAGGAGAAAACAGTGGCTGTAGTTCTTTAAAATGTGTGTTTTCTCCCCCTTCTTAGAGGAAGTACTTCTTAATCTTTTTAATGAGGATGGTGAGACACACACAACCCCATATTGTTTCTAAGAAGTCCTGACATCTGGCCTAACATAATCCATTTTCTGTTAGCTAGTAGTTGGAGGCTTCTTAATAATAAAAATAAAATAATGTAGCAGCTCTTTTGCCAAAGCTGTGGATTAATCTTTTGAATGCTCAGCGCGCTCTCCTCCCTCCTGCAGCAACGAAAGACAGTTTATAACGTTCAATCTGCTTTTCCCAACTGGAGCTGGCATCTGGGGGCTGGTCTTGACTTATCCTCAGGCGCTGCCAAGACCTGAGCTTGGGTGCAATGCGGAATCAGGATTGTGGGGCAGCCCAAGCCCCAGAATTGGGCACATGGCTGGAGGTGGGTTTCGACCATTCTGCCCATGCTCATTCTGCCCTCGCACGTCCTCCTTCCTGGCCTTTTCCTCCTTCTGCTCCTGTCGTGTCGCTTTGAGTCAGGGCCCAATCCTGCACAGATCCTCAGACAAGGAGTAGGACCCTTACCCCAAGTACACCTCCATACTGCCAATACATGGGTAGGCAAACTAAGGCCCGGGGGCCGGATCTGGCCCAATCACCTTCTAAATCCGGCCCGCGGACGGTCCAGGAATCAGCGTGTTTTTACGTGAGTAGAATGTGTCCTTTTATATACAGTGGGCGCTCAGGTTGTGAATGTGATCCGTGCGGGATGCACATTCGCAACCCACAGTGTTCACAACCAGCGTCTGCACACATCTGGGTTGTGATTCAGCACTTCTGCACATGTGCAAAGCGCGATTTAGCACTTTTGCGCATGCGCGACCGCTGAAACCTGGAAGTAACCCGTTCCGGTACTTCCGGGTTTCGGCGGTCCATAACCCGAAAAAACGCAACCTGAAGCGGCTGTAACCAGAGATATGACTGTAAAATGCATCTCTGGGTTATTTGTGGGGCATAGGAATTTGTTCATCCCCCCCCAAAAAAAATATAGTCCAAGTCTGAGGTACAGTGGACTGGCCCTCTGCTGAAAACGTTAGCCAATATATCCCTCCCCAGGACTGGGGGCCGGCTGCCTGAATTCCTGGCCAGTTCTCCAAGGAGCAGAAGGAGGCAGCAAACCAGGCAGGCGCTTCAGCGCTGTGCTGAAGTATCTGGCTGTTTGCTCAAGAGGGGATGTGTGTGCACGTGAGTGTCTGCCTGGATCAGGACCTGGCTGAGAACCAGGAAGAGTAGAAGCTTCCAGCTCCTCTGAGCCACAGTGGCTGATTGCACCGTCTCAAGCACCAAGCCCAGCGCAGAGGGGAGCTGCTCTTGCCTTTTGTCAAGAATCCCACTGCTGCCTCCTTAAGGATGCAAGAGCCCAATGAATCAGGCCAAGGACCGGCATCCTGCTCTCACAGCAGCCAACCAGATGCCTGTGGGAAACCTGCAAGCAGGAGTTCAGCACAAGAGGATCTCTCCTCTGCTTTCCAGCAACTGGGATTTAATTAATTTAATTTATTATTTATACCTGGGACTGGCTGAGATGACTGGCAGAATCCGAGACCAAGGAAAAGAGACGGTGGAGGAAGATTGGAAGAAATTTAAAGTCTATCTTAAGAACTATTATAAAGTAAATGAATGCTAAAATGCCAAGGTTAGGGAAATTAAGAGGTTACAGCTGTACTGATTTGGTAAAAGACAGGAGGAGCAAAAGGTTAATTAGTTAAATTCTGAAGTGAGGATTTGCTGGAAGAAATTTGAAAATAGGGATGCAGAAAGGGAAGGTATGGGGAAGTTGGAGAAACAGGGTTCAAGAAAAGAAGGTTTTGAAATTTTACATGTTTATGTGTTTGTTTGTTATTCTATTGTGTATTGTTTGTGTTAAATATGTGTTAAAAAACCCCCAATAAAAATCATTATAAAAAAAATATATATTTATACCCTGCCCATCTGACTGGGTCTCCCCAGCCACTCTGGGCGGCTTCCAACCAAATATCAAAAACAATACAGCGTCAGACATTTAAAACCTCCCTAAACAAAGCATCTTTTAAAAGTAAAAAAGTTGTTTATTTCCTTGACATCTGCTGGGAGGGCATTCCACAAGGCAGGTGCCACCACCGAGAAGGCCCTCTGACTAGTTCACTGTAACCTCGCTTCTCGCAGTGAGGGAACCACCAGAAGGCCCTCAGCACTGGACCTCAGTGTCCAGGTTAGATAATGGGGGTGGAGACACTCCTTCAGGTATACAGGACCAAGGCCGTTTAGGGCTTTCAAGGTCAGCACCAACCCTTTGAATTGTGCTCAGAAACATACTGGGAGCCAATGCAGATCTCTCAGGACCGGTGTTATGTGGTCTCCCAGTCACCAGTCTAGCTGCCGCATTCTGGATTAATTGCAGTTTCCAAGTCACCTTCAAAGGTAGCCCCACGTAGAGCGCATTGCAGTAGTCCAAGCAGGAGATAACTAGAGCATGCACCACTCTGGCGAGACAGTCTGCGGGCAGGGAGGGTCTCATCCTGCATACCAGATGGAGCTGGATTCAGAATCCATCGTCCAATCCCCTTTTTAGTTTGATGGCATCACTGCCTCCTTTGAGAGGGAGTTCCATAGCAGTGCATAGTTAAACTATGGAAACAATTGTGCATATTATTCCAAAGTGGATGGGACCCAGCAGGCACTGGACACGCAAGGGGGTAGAGTCCAGGGAGAGAGAGAGAGAGAGAGAGAGAGAGAGAGAGAGAGAGAGAGAGAGAGAGAGAGAAATCCTGCCCAGGTTTCTTTGCCCTTCAGGGAGCAGCTACAGTAATTGAGCTCTACTTTGGAGGAACTAATGAAAACAAAATAAAACTGGGACTCAGAGGTTAACGACCAGCTTTAAATGCATATGAAAATACTTAAGAATAATGGGATTTTCTTTTTTTAATTTTGGTTAATGGAGTAGTAGATTTTTGAATTGATCCTATTAAAAATAAAACTGTCACTTTCAAACCTGGGGAAGCAATTATGGGTTATTTAGTTGACAAGGTATTTTGTGTTAATCTTGGGCTGCTCTTTCTGCATGCTTCCTTCCCCCGGTGCAGATCACACGCGGAAGGGAGTGTGCGCAGAAGGTCTTAGCGAGTGCCTTCGGGTCAGCGAGGGGTGTGAGTCTTCTCTTGTCTCCCCACCGTCGCCGGGGGGAAAAAAGAAAACCCCTCCATTTGAAAGAGGATTTGACAGATTCATGGTGGAGAGTGCTGTGATTCATACATTGCCGGGGCTTGGACTAGGTGGCTGGGTCAGCACTCTCATTTCTCAGAAGAGGAACGGAGGCTGATTTGAATCCCACCCCCTTGCTACACACAGAGGAAACCACTTCGAAGCCATTCACTAGGTTGGATTTGAAGATGTTCCTGTTGTTCCCTGCCACCCACGTGAGCGAGCCTGTCACACCTCTTGCCTTGGCTGGCACATAGCCTCCGTATTGTGAAGAAATGCAGGAGCTGAAACTGATGGGGTGGGGTGGGGGGTGAGAGTGGAGCAAAAAGCACAGAAAGATGCCTGAACAGTGGCGATGGCCAGATAAAGGGAATAATAATAATAATAATAATAATAATAATAATAATAATAATAATAAATTTTATTTGTACCCTGCCCTCCCCAGCCAAGGCCAGGCTCAGGGCAGCTAACAACCAATAAAAAAAAGTTGATTGAAATGCAACTTAAAAAACAAGATTAAAATACAACATTAAAACATTAAAATGCAGCTTCATCACAGGAGGAGAAATGAGAAAGAAAGAGGGGGAGGGAATCAAATGGACTCCAAGCCAAAGGCCAGGTGGAACAACTCTGTCTTACAGGCCCTACGGAAAGAAATCAGATCCTGCAGGGCCCTGGTCTCATGAGGCAGAGCGTTCCACCAGGCCGGGGCCATCACTGAAAAGGCCCTGGCTCTGGTTGAGGCTAATCTGACTTCCTTAGGGCCCGGGACCTCTAGGGTGTTGCTATTTATGGACCTTAAGGTCCTCTGTGGGGCATACCAGGAGAGGCGGTCCCGTAGGTACGATGGTCCTAGGCCGTGAAGGGCTTTAAAGGTCAAAACCAGCACTTTAAACCTGACCTTGTACTCCACCGGGAGCCAGTGCAGCTGGAAAAGCACTGGGTGAATATGCTCCCATGGCAGAGACCCCGTGAGGAGCCTCGTTGCTGCATTCTGCACCCGCTGGAGTTTCTGGGGCAGCTTCAAGGGCAGCCCCGGGTAGAGCGAATTACAGTAGTCAAGCCTGGAGATGACCGTTGCATGGATCACTGTGGCCAGGTCGGGGCGGGAAAGGTAACAGAAGGGACAGAGGGAGCCTGGAGGCTCCTTGGAGAAGCTCAGCCGTTCCTTGAGGTCGCCTTTCCTCCTGGCCTTTGGAGGCCCCCGTTGCACGAGAATGCTTTCTCCTTTTGGGGGCTGAATCCAACGTTCAAATGCGAATGCTCGGAACAAAATCGTTGGCTGAGCTGAGTTTTCTCCTCCTATTGAGCTATGCCATCTGGAGGCTTCCAGCATCCCTGAAAACCAGCCCCCTCCTTCACTCTCCCACTCCCATATTTCTGACTGCCCCCGCCTCCCTGGTTCAGCTGCTTTAAATATGGATTTAGGCTCCTAACGCCGAGCACCCAAGCTCAAACTCGTGTTGTGAACAAGGCAGAGGGAGCCCGCGGGGCCGCCCGCCTTCTTGCTTAGGGGATTATGAGATGATTATATAAAGGAAGAGTGCAGCTCCTCAAACCTTGAAGAGCAGCGCTGAGCGTCGCCTGGGTTTCTGGAGCTTTGGGCGGAACTGTGTTTCTGCAAGTGCTTTATTCGACCCAGCGCACCACCTCTTGTGTAAGTGAAAGTTCTGCGAGAGGCTCTCACTTCCTTTGAGTTCCGCCTCTCCAGCCCCCTCGGAGGGGGCTTTCGTCTCTGTGCAAACTCCCTCTGCAGCCCTCGCTTAGTCCCTTTGGCACGCTCTGACCTTATTTCACGAGCGAGGCTGCAGAGAGTCCCGAGATGAAAGGAAAGGAAATAACTAGAGAGAGGTTTCCAGTTGGTGCTCCGCTTTTTTCATTTAAAAAATCTCTACTTCTGGGGCTGTTCGCTTCAGATGGCGATGGCAGAAGAGACGCAGAACTGAGCTTCTTGGCTTCTTTGCATCTTCACCTGAAGCAAATTTCAACCTCTCTGTGCGTAACTAAAACTACCGTATTTTTCGCTCTATAACACGCACCCGACCATAACACGCACGTAGTTTTTAGAGAAGGAAAATCCGTAGGCATGCCACCCGTAGGCATTTCCTCCATAACACGCACAGACATTTCCCCTTACTTTCTAGGAGGAAAAAAGTGAGTGTTATGGTGCAAAAAATACAGTACTTTTTTTTTTTGGCAAGAAGTGTTGAACGAAATTGATTTGCTCTCCTCTTTCGCCAGAAATTTCTGATCCTTTGCGGTATCGCTTCCCCTTGGGTCAGTGAGGCAAGGCCTGAATCTTGCCAGTGCCCTTTGTGGGGCCAAAAATCAGGGATGGCCAAGTCAGCCGCTCTCCCAAGGTTTGAAGCATGGAGTCTTTTCCCAATCCACCTGGAGATAAGAATGTAAGCAGAGCATCCTGTTCTCACAGGGGCCAACTAGGTGCTTGTCAGAAACCAGCAAGCAGGATTTGACCACAAGATCCCTCTCCCCTCCTGTGGCTTCCAGCAGCTGCTATTAATAATAATAATAATAATAATAATAATAATAATAATAATAATAATAATAATAATAATAAATAAGTTATTTATACCCCGCCCATCTGGCTGGGCTTCCCCAGCCACTCTGGGCAGCTTCCAACAAAGTATTAAAATACAGTGGTCTGTTAAACATTAAAAGATTCCCTAAACAGGGCTGCTTTCAGATGTCTTTAAAAGTCTGGTAGTTGTTCTTCTCTTTGACATCTGGTGGGAGGGCGTTCCACAGGGCGGGTACCACCACTGAGAAGGCCCTCTGCCTGGTTCCCTGTAACTTGGCTTCTCGCAGTGAGGGAACCGCCAGAAGGCCCTTGGAGCTGGACCTCAGTGTCCAGGCAGAACGATGGGGCTGGAGATGCTCCTTCAGGTCTACTGGGCCTTTGAGGCCGTTTAGGGCTTTAAAGGTCAGCACCAACACTTTGAATTGTGCTCAGAAACGTACTGGGAGCCAGTGTAGGTCTTTCAAGACCAGTGTTATGTGATCTTGGCGGCCATTCCCAGTCACCAGTCTAGCTGCCGCATTCTGGATTAGTTGTAGTTTCCGGGTCACCTTCAAAGGTAGCCCCACATAGAGCACATTGCAGTAGTCCATGCGGGAGATAACCAGAGCATGCATTCATATTCAGAAGCATTTCTGTCTCCAGCTCTGGAGTCAGAGCATAGTCATTATGGCTAGTAGCCCTCGATAGCCCTCTCCTCCAACCCGCTTTTAAAGACCACCTAAGTTAGTGCCTTTGGGGTTTGAATCTGGGACCTTCTGTGTGCCAAGCAGGTGTTCCACCTGAGCCACAACCCTTCCCATCACAGAGCTCAACACCTGAGTGACTGCATCTTGGCGTAGCCTCCTACCTTGCAGGGGTGCTGTAGGGATTAAGCGAGGAAGGGGAGAACCAGGCACATCACTTTGGAGAAAAAGAGGTGGGATATAAATGCAATAAATAGAAAATAAATAGATGGACCAATGGCCTGACTTGTCATAAGGCAGCTATATATCTATATCTATATCTATATCTATATCTATATCTATATCTATATCTATATCTATATCTATATCTATATCTATATCTATATCTATATCTATATCTATATCTATGTGTGTGTGTGTGTATGTGTGTGTATATATATATATACGTCCCGCCTGCCAGACATCTGGAAATTAGTCCTCCCCACAAAAACCGACACCAGAACCAGAGGCACACAGAACGCCATCTCCAATCAACCACACCAGACCCAAACCCAGACCCTCTCCACAGATAAATTACAGACACCATCCAGTAGCCAAACCATAGTGGCACCTCCGGATGCTGCACCCCCCTGCAATCCCTACACAGATCTGGCTGGCACAGGGCACAAAACCACAGCTCGCCCCTATACACGAAGCCAAGCCAGAGCACAACTATTTGCAGTACAGCCATCTTCTCAGAAAAACTCTTCACAAGCTCAAGAGGTCAAGACACGAAAGCTTTAACAACTAATCCACACCTAATGACCCTCCTAAGTGGTACTCAGAATATCACTCAAGAAATCACTCAAGATATCCCTCAAGTAATTAATGAACAAAAGAAGAAAAGGCACACTAACCTGGGAACTTCCTCTCTGCCCAGAACGTTGGAGGCTATACACCACACCCCCTCAACAGTATTTATAGGAACTCAAACACTGAGATCCTGCTCTGTTCCAGTAACAAGAAGCCGAAAGCACCAGCCTGAAGATGACGAGTGAGACCTCGTCGAAACGTCGCCTAGACACCCCAACTCTTACACGGGAAGACACCCGAAGACACCAAAACCTGCATATGTATGTGTGTGTATATATATATATATATATGTGTGTGTGTGTGTGTGTGTGTGTGTATATGTGTGTGTGTGTGTGTGTGTGTGTGTGTATATATGTATATATGTATGTGTGTATATATATATGTATGTATGCAGGTTTTGGTGTCTTCGGGTGTCTTCCCGTGTAAGAGTTGGGGTGTCTAGGCGACGTTTCGACGAGGTCTCACTCGTCATCTTCAGGCTGGTGCTTTCGGCTTCTTGTTACTGGAACAAGAAGCCGAAAGCACCAGCCTGAAGATGACGAGTGAGACCTCGTCGAAACGTCGCCTAGACACCCCAACTCTAACACGGGAAGACACCCGAAGACACCAAAACCTGCATTCCTGTACCCGTGAAAATCTACGAAAGCAAATATGTATGTATGTATGTATATATATATATATGTGTGTGTGTGTGTGTGTTCCTGTGCTCTCGGCACTCGCCCCAGGAAACCAGAGGAAACAGCAAAGTTTCCCTCTGTGCTCTGGGAATTTCCCAGGAGCCTTTGTGGCTACCGGCAAAAAGATCTGTGCTTGGCTATCCTGTTGGGACAGTACATAAGAGCCTCCTCTCATTTGTCTGTGACACTGCCGTGCTGCTCACAGAAAAAATAAGGCAATTTTGTCAGGCTGGTATCCCTCTATTTTTATGCTCCCCATCAGCTTCTCCTGGCTGGTTGCCTGTCAGGCCCATCCATACACTGTTGTCTCATTTTTACCATGTTGACTCATATTCTGCGTCCCAGATATATAGGGAAATCTAACTTAATTTGAATAAATGTTCGCCTTTCCTCACGGATCTTTTGCAGCTGTCTGTGGAGCGTTGGCTCAACTCTGTCTTCAGCTCTTTACATTTATAAATGGTCACTTCACAGGACTCCATCCTTCTGTCTGCTTCTCTTTTGGGCTCGCCATAAAACACTTCCTTGAAACCGCCGGAATCTGTGACAGCGTTTATTCGTACGGCAGTGAAATCTCTTGCGAGGTGCTACGGAGACCCTTAAGAGACAGGGCCTGTTTCGAAACACTTTTACTGGGGGCCCTGTAAAGTTATTTCAGTGGCGTGGTTTACCTTGTAATGCTCACTTTTATTTCCCTTTGGAAAAAATAACCCAGTTGGAATTTGTAGGTGGAAACGCGGCTCAAAAACATCTTTGGTAAAGATGTTTGGTTGCTTTCAATTGGTAAAATAGACCCATTTTGTATGGAAGGTGCCATTTCCTCTTGGTGTATTGTGTGATTATGTTTGCTAGTCATTCCATACCAACTACTTGAGCCTCTTGGGCTTGCTGATTGAAAGGGTGGCAGTTCGAATCCTCGCAATGGAATTGAGCTCCCGTTGCTCTGTCCCAGCTCCCAACCTAGCAGTTCGAAAGCATGCCAGTGCAAGTAGATAAATAGGTACCACTGTGGCGGGAAGGTAAACGGTGTTTCTGTGCGCTCTGGTTTCCGTCATGGTGTTCCGTGTGCCAGAAGTGGTTTAGTTCTGCTGGCCACATGACCCTTAAAGCTCTCTGTGGACAAACGCTGGTTCCCTTGGCCTGAAAGCGAGATGAGTGCTGCAACCCCATAGTCGCCTTTGACTGGACTTAACTGTCCAGGGGTCCTTTACCTTACCTTTGCCTACCAACTACCTCCCACCAGAAAGCCACCCTGGAAGATCCACCAGCCCTCTGTAGTTGGTTTTTTGAGGACCCGAGTGCCACAGAAAGGGACGTGAATCCAAGTCCCTTTGTGACAGTGAGGGGGAAGGACCAGAGACAAAAGTGGGCAGAGAAAGAAGTGCAAATGTTGTCTTTTGTACAGTAGGTTGCCTTCTGCACACACACAGCTTTCAATGTCTTCAATCCAGATAAGTAGAAGGAGTAGCCTGTTAGTGACTTGTGGAAGTCAGTCTGTAGTTCTCCACACTTCAGCCAGTGTGATATATGAGTGGAGGATGCAAAACCCTAGCAGAGTCTTCCTGCTCCCAGCGGAACAGCTTCTTCCAGAGTCTCTGGTTAAGAGGAAAACTCCTCTCCTACACAGCTCAGAATAAAGAAGCATTTATTGTCTCCAGACACAAGACAAAGCTAAAGTGAGCGGCCCTGAAATCTTAAGATGAAGGGCAATGTATAACCACCACCACCACCACCACCACCACCACCACTGCTATACAGTGGTACCTATGGTTACAAACTTAATTCTTCTGGAGGTCCGTTCTTAACCTGAAACCGTTCTTAATCTGAGGTACCACTTTAGCTAATGGGGCCTCCTGCTGCCGCCACACCGCCGGAGCACGCGATTTCTGTTCTCAACCTGGGGCAAAGTTCTTAACAAAGTACTACTTCTAGGTTAGTGGAGTTTGTAACCTGAAGTGTTTGTAACCCGAGGTGTTTGTAACCCGAGGTACCCAAGTATATACAGTTTTTTGGGTCTCTGCAGTGAAGATTCATATGTGCTAACACAATCTCCATGCTAGCTAAGGCTCCACAGTCTCTTCCCCTGACTCTCACAGATTCAGAGTCAGACCCTGACAGCAAACAGGACAGGGCATGGATAGGCATCAGGACAGGACAGGTGCAACAGGACGTTGGCATGATGAAAACAGTGCCCTAGAGACGATTATACCCGTCTCTGCATGTAGGCATGTTTCCTGAACCATTGGGAAGGCGAGTGGCTCAGCAAGTCATATACCTGCCCACGCCGGCACCCTTATCTCAGAACATCCAGCCTTGGTAGACACGAGCCCAAGCCCTGTGGACCTGGACCCACAGTTCCCATGACACCAACATGGTCAGAGTCCAAGGACGTGTCCAAACTGGGCAGAAACAACCAAGAAAGTGTTAAGATGCTGCCGGGGAGACAGGGGCATTTGGCAGGCCCCCAGCTGGCTCCAGCCACCGGCCGGCAGCCGGGCGAACTCTGGTTCTCGGAACAGCATCAAAACTGCGACTCAAGCCTCAGAAGCCTTCAGAAGCTTAAGCACGCAAGCCAGCAGAGATAAGAAGTCTTTGCAACAGAAGAGGCGGACAGAGGCATATGCAAGCATATTTACAGCATTTTATTCAGCAGCAGGCAGGACGCGGGTGGCGCTGTGGGTAAAACCACAGGGCCTAGGACTTGCTGATCAGAAAGTCGGCGGTTCGAATCCCCGTGATGGGGTGAGCTCCCGTTGCTCGGTTCCTGCTCCTGCCAACGTAGCAGTTCGAAAGCATGTCAAAGTGCAAGTAGATCAATAGGTACTACTCCGGCGGGAAGGCAAACGCCGTTTCCGTGCACTGGCTGTACGCTGGCTCCCTCGGCCAATAAAGCAAGATGAGCGCCACAACCCCAGAGTCGGTCACGACTGGACCTAATGGTCAGCGGTCCCTTTACCTTTACCTATTCAGCAGCAGGACAAAAGAAAAACATGTCTGCTTCCCTTCGTTCCAAGCAAACAGCATAAGCAAAAGCTATATACAACGGAAGTTCCCAGCAGACTGTGCTGGAAGTAAACAGACATGTGACATACAGCAACTCCACATATCTGTTCCTCTTAAGGCCGAACGGAACATCAATATCCTAATAGAAAGGTGCAAGCAGGGCTGGTAAGACTCCTGGCTGCAGAGGGACTATGGGGACAGTCCCAAGGGACGGACAGAGATGTCCAGAGGCTGCTTCGACCTCCCTGCTCTGGCTAGGGGTTCCGCATCTCTGTGCTACATGAGTGAAACTGCCTTCCTGCTCACAGAGTGCGATCTTTGGATTCATGCCAGATATATCCAGCCGTGCATTTGATTTGTTCTCTTTCCAATCACCTCCTCCCCTTCAATCTTTCCAATTCTTTATCAAGGAGAGCAAAATGAATGAATTTCCTCCCCGCTGCCAGCCCTGCCATCTTTATGTTTCCGACGCCTCCCTCCTTTTCAGAAGTTCACAAGAAGAAACGGAGGCTTTGTGGGTTGCTTTTGCTGCCAGTCTTTTCTGCCCTTTGCCCCGTCGGTCCAAGAGGTGTCTTGCGCGAACCGCTGGCATGGAAGGTGGCGAGAGCAAGCTTTGCCTGGTGAGTGGCAGCCCTGTGCCCTCCATAAGTGACCCTGTGGCCGCTCCTGATTAGCCACTGCTTCCAGCTTGACCAGGAAGCCCTTCTCCAGCCCCCGGCCAGGCTCTACTGTGCCGAGGCCCCTCCAACTGTTGCTGGCATCTGGGCTGCGTCTGGCTCGTCTGCCAGCGCGTTACGGATGACTGACAGGCCGAGTCTCAAGGCTCGGCGAGAGAATCGAACCCGCTTCCCGGGGCAGGAAGGTCACTCGGCTTGGCAAATGTTCGGGCTTAATTTTAAATTGATTAATTCTTCCCTTTCCAGGCTAAGACAAACACGTCGTTCTTTCCCAGTCTGAAGGATGGATCCACCTGTTTCTTCCTTGCGTGAGAAATGCTTGCATAGGCAGGCAGGGCACGAGAAACGAAGTTTGAGCTTGCCTGTGGGTGCAGGAACTCTGCTTTTTGGCAGGGCTACAAACCTGTTTTGGACAGCCTTTTTTTTGTTATTTGAATGACAGTTTTAACCAGGGGTGTGGGGTGGGGTTAGGAAATCAAATGGTTTTTTTTTAATGAGTTACAGAAACTGACCTGCAGGTACATGTGTGTCCTTCAATCTACTGCTCTCTGCTCATTTTTTTTAGTGTGTGTGGGATAAAAACAACAACTCATTATATTCTGCTGCTACATGGGTCTCCCATCCAAGAAAAGGATCAGGTTTGCACCTGCTTAGCTTCAGCACTTGCTCCTGGGCCATTCACAGGGCCCAACTGCTACTTATCACATCCGTGTGCTTGCTGTCGTACAGAATAACCGAGGCAATAACAACAGATCTCTGCCCTCAGGCAGCTTACTTTTTACGTACGGCTTAAGCCCAGGCTACCTGAAGGACCTCATTCTTCTTCTGAGGTCTTGTGGGGAGGCCCTTCTCTTAGTCACGCTTGGTGGGGACATGGGACAGGGCCTTCTCACTGCTGGCTCCTACCAGACTTTGGAATTCCCTCCCTAGAGAAGATAGACTGGCTCCCTCCTTGTTGAAGACCCTTATTCCAACAGGCCTTTGGGAACTGACTACTTTGTATGGAAGCAGCTTTCAATAGTGCTGTGCAGTTTTTATCGTGTTTATTATCTATATTTTAATAGATTAGTTTTTAAATACTGTTTAAATTTTATTAGCGTTTAATTACTTTTTAATGATTGTCCTCTGTATGTTTTTTTAGCTTTTTGCATTTTAACTGCCTTGTTTCAATTTCTGTATTCCACCTTGGGTCTGGGGAAAAGGCAGGATATAAATAAATATCACATTCGTAATAATTTTGAGTGCGTGGTCAACAACAACAGGAGTAAATTGAGGCATGAGTAAATGAATAATGATCAATGTGGCCCCGTGTGATTCTGCATAATTTAAATTGGAGGTGCCAGATCGTGAGCAAAAAGTCCTTTTTTCCAAATCACCCCAAGGAAATTGGACCAGGGCACATAAATACCCACCATCCCACTGGGTTTGATTGCCAACTGTGTCGCCTTATCCTTTAGGTGTAAAATACTGCAGAAATGAACTGCCCCTGTTGTTAGATGGCCAGAACTCCTTGAAGTAAATAGCGATCCCATGAACAAGTCTGCTGAGACGGCGAGAATGGAATGGTGGCCTGTTCACCGATTCAGCAGTTTTTTAGCTCCATTGACAGCCGAGCCCAAACCTGGCA
Organism: Podarcis bocagei; assembly: GCF_964188305.1. Lineage (NCBI taxonomy): Eukaryota > Metazoa > Chordata > Lepidosauria > Squamata > Lacertidae > Podarcis > Podarcis bocagei. Next base: position 90,594,786 of record NC_138133.1, read on the forward strand.
AGCTGTTTCCATTTCCATTTGGCTAGTAGCCTAACTTTAGTCAGCTGGTACCCGGCCCCCTTGCAGTCGGCTATCAGGGGATCACCATCCATTTCGAGAACATCTGTGCCTTGTGCCTCCTCCGCTGCCTTTGCTGCTCTTGATGGCTGGCTGGAAAGTCCTGGGCTGCTTAGCTGACCACAGGAGCATCTGTTTTTTGTGCCCTCCTGCAGGCTTTTCTGAAAGGGGGAGTCGGAGGTGGAGGCAGGGGGGTCGTAAAGGTCACAGCTGCTAAACTCGGAGAGTGGCAGAGGGCAAGCAAACTGCGGAATCTGGCACAAACTCTTTTGGCTTGTCCGGAAAAGCCGTCAAAAGTTTTCCAGGTTCTTGGTCTAACAGCTTGTGCAAAACATACAAAAGTATAAACTTAGGGTGTTGTTCCTGGCCAAACGGGTTTTCAGGGCTGTGCTAGCAAAGCTCCTTAGCCTTTTGTAAGCAGGGCCGGCAGGGGGAAGCATTGACCTCTCTGCATGTCCCTTAATGCCTTGGAAGCTGAAGGTCTGCCCAAATGGGAGCTCAACCTCCTTGGCTACAGCTGATTCGTTGGTGTATGGAATCACAGACTTGTAGAGTTAGAAGGGACGTTGGCTGTTTTGTCATGCATTTTCTCTTTGAAGCAGTGTTAGAAACTGAGATATGAAAGCTAGGAGCTAAATGACACATTAAACCTAGGTAATGGGTGCAACAACGGAATGTCTAGGTACTTAAAAAAACAACAACTAGCAAGAATACAAAGCTGAAAATGAATGAACTGCAGGCAAAATATTATGTTCACTTCTCACATGGTTTAGTCCTTCCCCTGCCTGCCCCCTAATATTCCTAAAGAGGGTCTCTTCTCCAGTCTTCAGAGAGGAGCTGGATGTGGGGAGGCAGAAAAAGTTCCTCCTTTTCTTCCACTCAGCAGCTTTAACCTGAATTTTTGGAGCAGTACTGCGCCCAGAGCTCAGAAACTGCTCGCACTAATGAAATTCCTTGTTGCAAAGTGTGTCTAGAACAATGGGAGTTTTGAACACTGGTTTGGAGCTGGTGACTTGGAGGGTCCTCTACAAACTCCTCAAGCTAAGTATGTTCCTTCCCCAAAGCCTCTTCCGAAGTACAATGACATCTTTCCATCCTTGGAGAGCCAATTATATCCCGCCCTTCTTCTCAAAGGAGCCCAGAATAATAATAATAATAATAATAATAATAATAATAATAATAATAATAATAATAATAATAATAATAATAATAATTTTTATTTATACCCCGCCCTCCCCAGCTAAAACCAGTAAAATTACAATAAAAACATAATAGAAAGGAGAGAATTTTTTTTTTAAAAATAAAGGTTAAAAATACAATTTAAAATGCAGCCTCATTTTAATAACAGCCCATGAATGAATAAATTTATTACGGTCATAGACCAGAAAGAATAACAGCCCATAGATCAAAACCATAAGAGGAAGGAAACATAAGGGTCAGACTGAGTCCAAACCAAAGGCCAGGTGGAACAGCTCTGTCTTGCAGGCCCTGCGGAAAGATGTCAAGTCCCGCAGGGCCCTAGTCTCTTGGTACAGAGCGTTCCACCACATCGGGGCCAGTGCTGAAAAGGCCCTGGCCCTAGTTGAGACCAACCTAACCACCTTGCGACTTGAGACCTCCTCCGTGGGGCATACCAGGAGAGGTGGTCCCTTAGGTACGTGGGTCCTAGGCCGCATAGGGCTTTAAAGGTCAAAACCAGCACCTTAAACCTGACCCTGTACTCCACTGGGATGGCAAATACATCCACAACATTGTCTTTTTAAGCATACCAGAAACATTATTCCATTCAGTGATCACAGGGTTCGCAGGAACATTGTCCTTCAGCCACCCATTGCCTGGGTAAAAAGGAAGGTTTTCCAATTCACCCCCAAAGTTAATGACACAAACGGCTGCAGCTCCCAAGGGAGGGCATTTCACAAACAGGGGATTACCATGAAATAGCCCTGTCAATGCCAACTGGGCGTTCTCCGAGTCTTCAGCTGCCGATTGTAGGGTTTGAGATGGTTGATATGGACTTGACCCCTGAACATAGGCCTGGGCTGAGTAATTCATTATTCCCTCCATAAAACCCTTCAGTGCCCTGGCAGTTCTGCTCAGAGGCTCTGATGTGTGCAAGCATCTCATTGCATTCCTGTGGCTGCAGCAGCATTTGAATCTTCTTACTTAGGAAGTCTAAGCAAGAAAGTGGCCTATTGTAATTGCTCATTCTCTCTCTCTCATCCCCCATATTGCATTAACAAGCCTGCCGTGCAAGGTTGTTGTGAAAACAAATGAAGGAAAAGTTGTAAAAACAAGCAAACACCTTGTGTAGAAAAGTGTTGCATATAGGACAATGAATATTCACCAGCTGGCACGGTAGTGCTAATGGAATAGCGTTGTGAGAAGTCTAAAGCACTGGAGAGAAAAATGTTTTTCAAGTTACACTGTGGCTCATTTACTATTTTAGCGTCTTAAAAAAGCTGGCTGTATTCTCTAAAAGGTGCGTGACGAGATGTGTAGTTAAATTTACCAGCTGAACAATTTGTGTACGGCCATTTCAAAGCCCCATATGCACAAAGGATGGAATTGTGTTGGGTGGCAATAATAGTTAGACGGGCTTTTGTTCTCCGGAGTGTTGTATTTGTGTTGTGCATTTATATTCATCTTGCCCTCTTAAAAGCACACAGAAGGCTTTGGTATTTTAGCGGGTGCCTCTGCTTCCCACAGATCCAAAGGGGAAGGCGCAAAGGCTTAAGCTTCTCTCTCTTGATCTCGTATTTTGCCACCAAGTCTGTTGCTGGCGCTCTTTGCGTCAAGACTAGCACTGGTTGATGAAAATCCTTCTGTGTCAGCGTTAATGCAGGGGGTCGAGATAGGGATGGTTGTGCGGTCTGTACAAGGGCATGCAAAGAAACAACACACCTCACTGGTTTATCCTGAGACAGACTGTTCCACTTAGCCCTGTACTGTCTATTCCAGCCTCACCAGTGTGCTGTAGTGGTTAAGAGTGATAGACTCGTAATCTGGTGAACCGGGTTCGCGTCTCCGCTCCTCCACATGCAGCTGCTGGGTGACCTTGGGCCAGTCACACTTCTCTGAAGTCTCTCAGCCCCACTCACCTCACAGAGTGTTTGTTGTGGGGGAGGAAGGGAAAGGAGAATGTGAGCCGCTTTGAGATTCCTTAAAGGGAGTGAAAGGCGGGATATCAAATCCAAACTCTTCTTCTTCACCAACCTGGTGCCCTCCAGGTGTTTTGCAGTGCAATTCCAATCAGCCCTGGTCATCATAAGGCCATAAGAACATAAGAAGAGTGGGCTGGATCAGGCCAATGGCCCACCCAGTCCAGCAGCATCAGCTTCTCACATGGGAAACCCGCAAGCAGGATTCGAACCCAAGAGCACCCCCCCTCTCTCTATTTCCCGCAACTGGTATTCAGGAGCATTGCTGCTTCTGACAGTGGAGCCAGAGCACAGCCATCGTGGGTAATAAAGGTAAAGGGACCCCTGACCATTAGGTCCAGTCGTGACCAACTCTGGGGTTGTGGCGCCCATCTCACTTTACTGGCCGAGGGAGCCGGCGTCCAGCTTCCGGGTCATGTGGCCAGCATGACTAAGCCACTTCTGGCAAACCAGAGCAGCACACGGAAACACTGCTTACCTTCCCGCCAGAGTGGTACCTATTTATCTACTTGCACTTTGACGTGATTTCAAACTGCTGGGTGGGCAGGAGCAGGGACCGAGCAACGGGAGCTCACTCCGTTGCGAGGATTCGAACCGCTGACCTTCTGATCGGCAAGCCCTAGGCTCTGTGGTTTAACCCAGAGCGCCCCATATCGTAGGTAAAAGCCATCTATAAAATGGTCATATAGGCCAATGGGAGTTTTGGTTCAAAAGAAGAAGAGGAGGAGTTTGGATTTGACACCCCACTTTATCACTATCCTAAGGAGTCTCAAAGCGGCTCACAATCTCCTTTCCCTTCCTCCCCCACAACAAATACTCTGAGGTGAGTGAGGCTGAGAGACTTCAGAGAAGTGTGACTAGCCCAAGGTCACCCAGCAGCTGCATGTGGAGGAGCGGGGAATCGAACCTGGTTCACCAGATCACGAGTCCACCGCTCTTAACCACTACACCACACTGTCTCTCAGTTACCAGGGGGTCACCAGGTTGGCAAAAGACAGCGTGCTCCAGCTGGCAGTGATTCACCAGGAACTCAGAGGGTTGCCTCAGATCCTTTAACCAAATATTGAACTTTAGGACCTAATGCGTGCAAGGCATAAAAGTTCCAGCGCTGATCTAGAGCCTTTCCTCATCCGCTGACAGGCTTCTCCACCTGTGTAATTCACCGTTTGCTCTGTGAGACCTTGCTTGAGACGCTTAGCGCTTGTAACTTCCTATGAAGGACCTGCTGAGAGTCGAGGCACCCACAGTGCCAAGGGTATTGATTTTGGGGGGCAGTCAGTCTGCAGCTGGTTCTCATGTATCCACAAATGCAGGCAGGTAGCAGTCCAGCACTGAGCATTTGGAGTTTGTGCTAAGCGGTTGGGCTTGGAGGCTAAGCAGGGCTTGAGTGAGTCAGTGCACCAGACCGTAGAGTTGGGAGTCAAAGGCCCACGTGGTCTATGGTGCAGTGAACATTGTGGTGATGTTCCAAGTGGCCTGGAGATACCAGCATCAGAAGAGCCCTGCAGCTGTGTCAGGCCAGTGACTCATCTAGTCCAGCATCTTGTTCTCACAACGGCCAACCTGGTGCCTATGGGAAGCTTGCAAGCGGAGCCCAGGTACCACAGCAGCTCTTCACCTGTGACTCCCAGCAATTGTCATACCGACTCTTGACCGTGGAGGTAGCACATAGCTGCATAAACAAGGCTCTCTCCTTTATCAGTCTGTGACGATAAGGATGGCCTTGTCCACTCCAAAGTGGAACAGGGATGACACTCTAGGTCTTATCTTACCACAACCCTCACGCACAGACCTAAGTCCAGGAACAAAGCCAGAGTGTGTTCTCGGAGATGATGACCTCTTCCTCCAAGATAAGAGTAGGAAGCGGAAGATCCTTTTATGGTCAGAAGTACAGGAAGGAAGATCCTTTTATGGTTAAGAATACCAGAGCAGAAACATATGTGATGTCAACCTGCGTACATAGGCTGATGTGGTTGGATTCCTGGGGAAGGAGGGAGAGGATGCCTGGAGGATATATATACTGCATGAAACTTGTCATTTCTTTGGACTTGCTGTGGACTTCATCACGCAAGTGCCTTCTGCTATCCGGAGAGCAGAATAAACTCTTTCTTTGAACCAACTTCGGTGTCATTTGACTTCCTTCCTCCTGTCCCAGAGCAACGCAGACCCAATTGGTGAACTCCAATAAGGCTACAGCTAGAGGAACATTCAAAGCAAGTAACAGACTCCTCAAGAGTATTTGGGGCACATGAGTCCTTGACGCCAGCAACTTGACTCTGGTGGTTTCTGGTGCCACAGGGGAACTACCAGTTCTTGTGGGGTTTTTTTTTACCCTTAAAAAAATGGTCTTACCTGCTTTTCTGTTCCTCTTGCGTGTGCATGGGTATGTTCCTGTGTGTTCCGGCTCTCTGTCTCTCACTCACACACTCTTGTATTGCTGAACCTCAGCTTGCTTGGGCAGGTTTTTTGAAATTTTATTTTATGAGAATAGTCGGTTACGACTCCCCAAGTGCTGTAAAAGTTAATGTGATGGTCTCCTTGCGCCTGTGCTCATTTTTATAATTTTTTATTTTATGAAACAGGACAGGGCGCTTAGTGACTTATTACTATTCATTTCGTTTCAATGCAGTAAATATTGATTCAGTTGGGGGTTTTCAATTTAAACCACTCGGCGATTATATAAAATATTACTAGCCTCTGAAATTATGCTTACCGATCCCTTCGGCTGCTCATTAAGGAAGGAGTGCAATTTTTAGATCCCTCGGCTTTCATCATTCTAATAAATGGGCCCAGCCACGGTTTTTGCACGCAAGGTGCTGCAGAGACGTAGCTAGCGGGAGCTTGACAGCTCGGCAGCGGCTCTTAATTTGGCACCACTTTCAAAGGCTTTATTTATTTATTTGGAGATCTGTAGGCTTCTTTCTCACACTCTTTCTATGGCAGAGGGGGAGGCATGATAGATAAACGAGACAGCTTGCCAAGGCAGAGTTAAACGCCACAGAAACCAGGCGTCTCCTCCTCTTCCTCCTGTCGGACCCTGATCTCAAGGGTCCCTTTTGCAGGTGGGCAGGGATGGAGGGGGTGGGCATGCGAGCGAGCAGCTTTAAAAAGCAATTCTGTGTGTTGGGGGAAGAGACGCCTGACTGGCGTAATTAGCACTGGCATGATGACACCTTTAGCGACAATGTTCCTACCAGCAGCGGGCCACATGCCGGTGATCAGGTTTTTGCGTGTGACAAATCTCGGCGTGAATCCAATTCAATCAACTCCTTGGAGTGCCTCTAGATTGTGGAGCAGCTTCAACGGGATCAGTTGCTGTTGGTTCCGTGAAATTGTGAGGGGGTGTGGAGCATTGCGGATGGGTCATAAGTCTGGAAAACCTTGCCACCTTCTTCTTGACGTATGTGTGTGGCGCTCCATCTTTTGGGCCCTGCCAGCAGAAGTGCCAATTTGCATCCAAGCAGAGTCTGGCCGCATGAGGTCTTCCACTTGCTGCATTGCCAATATCTCTGTTTCTTCTGCGTTCTCCAACTCTCAGGCCCAGATAAGCCAAGAGCTGCGGCAGGGCTGAATGCGTTGCTGTCCCCCCAACCAGTGTGTACCCTAAATCGTTAAAAACATGAGAACGTAAGAATAGCCTTCTGGATCAGGCCAGGGGCCCATCCTGTTCTCAAAGTGACCAAGCAGATGCCTGTGAAAAACCAGGGAGAAGAATTTGAGTACAAGAGTGCTCTTCCCTTCCCTGGTTTCCAGCAGTTGGTATTCAGAGACATTGCTGCCTCCAGCTGTAATAATAATAATAATAATAATAATAATAATAATAATAATAATAATAATAATAATAATAATAATAATAATAAAATTATTTGTACCCTGCCCATCTGGCTGGGTTTCCCCAGCCACTCTAGGCGGCTTCCAACAAAATATTAAAATACTGTAATACATCAAACATTGAAAGCTTCCCTAAACAGGGCTGCCTTCAGATGTCTTCTAAAAGCCTGGTAGTTGTTGTTCTCTTTGACATCTGATGGGAGGGCATTCCACAGGGCGGGGGCCACCACCGAGAAGGCCCTCTGCTTGGTTCCCTGTAGCTTTGCTTCTCGTAATGAGGGAACCGCCAGAAGGCCCTCGGCGGTGGACCTCAGTGTCCGGGTAGAACAATGGGGGTGGAGCTGCTCCTTCAGGTATATTGGAAGATTGTGAAGCTCCTTGACATCTGACAGGAGGCGGGCGCCACCACCAAGAAGGCCCTCTGCCTGGTTCCCTGTAACCTCACTTCTCGCAGGGAGGGAACTACCAGAAGGCCCTCGGCGCTGGACCTTAGTGTCCGGGCAGAACGATGGGGGTGGAGACGCTCCTTCAGGTATACTGGGCCAAGGCCGTTTAGGGCTTTAAAGGTCAACACCAACACTTTGAATTGTGGTTGGAAACGTACTGGGAGCCTATGGAGACAGAGAACAGTCATATTGGGTAATAGCCATCAAGGCTAGTAGCCATTGATAGCTGTCTCCTCCATGAATTTATCTAATCCTTTTAAAAATGATCTAGGTTGGCTGCAGAGACAACAATGATAAAAAAGTTCTGAATAGTCTATTCCTGAGATATTTCAAGCTTACTGGACATAGCAGGCAGGACTTGCTTGCATTCTTAATAGAGAATTAAGTACCTCTTACTCATAAATCTTGAAAGCAGTGGGACTGATCTACAAGTCAACTGGCCTCCCTGCGATGGGAGTCTCCCACTTTTTGGTTTCATAGTCAAGCATCTCTTGACTGCTGTGCATTGCCTGTCTTTGGATGAGCAGAAGCTGTTCCAAAAGCTGGCTTCTCCCCAGTGGCTTTGGGTGGTTGTTCCTTCCAAATCTTAATTTTGAAAAAAAATCTCTTGAGAAAAAGATACAGTTGTACGCTGTACAGGATTTTAATGCCCAGAGCTATGCAGATTAGGTGGGACAGCAGTCCCCAGAGCCACAAATGCTAGGAAATACTTATTCACTAACTTGTTTCGATTGCTGAGTCTAGAAGTTGTTCACAACTTCCTCAGGTGGCCCCCTGTATTTGAAAAGGCCCGTTCACACCTCCTCTGGAATATTGGCAGATAAATTTGAAATGGGTCTTTGTTATCGTACCTGAACATGTTGCAGAGAAAGTTTGTCATTTTTTATTTGGTGACTTGCTCATATAAGATCAGTATAAACAGTTAGGCCTGGTGACCATTTAAGGTCCCCATCCCTAATTTGCGGGTTGCCATCTGATTGGGTTTCACTTTGATTCTGATTTGATTTTAGGATGTCTTTTAATTGATTGCTTGATTTTATGGTAATGTTATATATTTGATGTTAGCCGCTCTGAGCCCAGTTTTGGCTGGGGACGGCGGGATATAAACAAAATTTAATTTTTGTATATTTATTATTATTATTATTAATTGGAGATGGTGGCTCTTGCCAACTGTTTTGATGTGTTGAAATGGTTTGGGAGAGGAATCAGGTGTGTCTGAACAATGTAGTTGTTTTATATAACTCATGTTGGATTATTATTAGTAATATTTATTTACCCTGCTCTTGGATTATTTTAAAGGAAAGAGGGCTAGAAATCTATTTAATAAAGTAGAAAGTAGATGGGAGCGTTGGATGTCTCTTGATGTGAAATATACTTTTGGATTCTCCAGGCAGAGGCAAAGACATGAAGCCAAAACTCCTGGTTGGAGCTGATGAAGAAGCCAGGTCAGGCCAGGATTTGATTCTAGGGAATTGTAGTCCCAAAACATCTGGAGGGCTGAGTTTGCCTATGCCTGTGTTAAGGCGTCTCCTACTATCGCTTCCAATCTAGCACTCTTTTGCCTTTTAACCTTCCTTGGACGATCATTTTAGGAAAGTAGGTGAACATTAGAGGTCTTGTTGATGGGACATCTCCATGGAGGCCCTAGAAGTCACTCTGGTCAGGTGGCCTAGGGCAGTGTTCCCCAACCTTGGGCCTCCAGCTGTTTTTGGACTACAATTCCCATCATCCTTGACCACTGGTCTTGCTAGCGAGGGATGATGGGAGTTGTAGTCCAAAAACAGCTGGAGGCCCAAGGTTGGGGAACACTGGCCTAGGGTCCTCAATCCTGCGGCTTCCCTGTTTGACACAGAGCTCCTTCTGCCTTGGATTTGGTCATCTGCATGGTGCCAAATGGAGCTTCAGATTCCCCAGGATCCCCAGATTCCTCAGGACCCAGCTAGCCCTTGCACCTGCCCCACACCTACCAGACAGGTGTTGGGTCGCTATGTAAGGCCAGGTATGTGACAGCATCACTTTCCCCCTCTTCTCTTGTCGTTGTCTGGGTTGCTGCTTGAAATGCCTCTGTTGGACATGGAACTGATCTAGGACAGCTAGTTGACAGGTTGATGGTGCTTTCTTCTAGATGGAATTTTGTGTCTGAAAACACACACACCCCTCTGGCAGAGTCTGCATGGTAGCTTTCCATGGACCAGTGGAGACTGCGAGGCTCAGGCCCCTCCAGATTCTGCACATTTGTGACCTCAAAGTTCATTCTCGAAGCACTCAAGATGTGAAGTGGGTTGTTGCCATTTTTCACATGGGAAACTGAGGCTGAGCCAAGGGTCCTTGAGACCATTGGGGATTGACTTCTGGCCTCCTGGGCCCAATGCCCCACCCATTGACCCATGCTGATTTGCGGAGATTTCCCCCCAAAGCGGACTTCAGTTGCTAATTTTTCTTAGTTGGCTTATGTAGTTAAACACTGTTTTAAATAGTGCTTTAGCTCTTGTTTTAAGGACAGTAGTAAACTTCCTTTAAGGTGATCAATAGAATATTAGACTAGTGGTATATTTCAACGGGCTGCCCCCTAATCTCACCCAAACTGCGGCTCACTCTTTTATTGGTCATGCTTATCAGCTCATTGGAATTCAGGGTTGACCACTACATGGGGGTCACCTACAAATCAGAGCCCTCCCACAGGGTTAGCTGCTGCTGCTGCTTCTGCTACTGCGAGCATCAGCAAAAACACTGATCTGGGAAGTTTAAGGAACTTGTAAACTGCAGTCATTCCCCAGCTTTGCATCTGAAGGCCCCCCTTTCCACATTCACTAATGTTGACCGTTCCTTGTTCATATACAGTGGACGCTCGGGTTGCGAACATGATCCGTGTGGGAGGCATGTTCGCAACCCGCAGCGTTCTCAACCCATGATACATGCGTCTGCGCGGGTCGCGATCCGGTGCTTCTGTGCATGTGCAAAGCGTGATTTAGCGTTTCTGTGCACGCGCAAGCGCCAAAACCCAGAAGTAACCGTTCCAGTACTTTCAGGTTCAGCGTGGTGCGCAACCCGAAATCGCGCAACCCGAAATCGCGCAACCCGAAGCATCTGTAACCCGAGGTATGACTGTATAGATCATTTAATCCTGTACAAAAGAGCTATTGAGGAGCTTACCAGGGTGGGCCAGTGTTGGTGAGCATGTCGCTTCAAAAAACACGTTCTGGTAGAACAGGGGTCTGCAACCTTTAAGACAAAAAGAGCCACTTGGACCCGTTTCCGAAGAAAAAACAACCTGGGAGCCGCAAAACCATTGCGACATTTAAAGCATGCGCGCCGCTGCCCTCCAATCTGACAGCGGGTGGGAAGGTGACGTTGGGACGGTGCGTGATTAACGCATGCACTGCCCCCATGCGACGTCACAGCCAGTACAGCGCCCGCCACAGTGGGGAGTGTCGGGGCGCACAATGCGCTTCCTCCCTTCGCTAGTATCCGCCCCGGAGCCGCGGCAAAGGTGTAAAAGAACCACATGTGGCTCCGGAGCCGCGGGTTGCAGACCCCTGTGGTAGAAAATAGCACCTTTTGTCAACCCATCTTCTGGTCATTTTGAAGACTAGGACGCAGCCTCCAGCTTCATTGTAGGGAATGTGTTAAGTTTGGAAAATGCGGCAAAGCAAGCAATTTCCCCCGAAGGGAGCCACCTGCCCCACCATGGAATCTGCAAAGGGGCTCCGGCAGGTGTCGGTGCAGGTAAGTGTGGGAAATGCAGTTTTCAATGCAGATTGATAGGATCTTGCAATTTCCTTCTTTTAATAAATTAGGCACCTGTCGTGACCTGCCAAATCCTAACCAACAGATCTGTTCAAATAAAAGGCAGCTGCAGCCAGAAAAATGTAAAAAAAAAACACAAACCCTTCAGAAGCCTGGGCGTAAAGGAATTTTGCTTGCTTGGTTCCTAAAACTAGACAGAGAGGGCTGGAGGCAAGCCTCCCTGGGGAGAGCATTCCACAAGTGGGGAGCCACCACTGAAAAGGTCTGTTTTCATGTAGCAACCCTCTGAACCTGCCATGGGAGGGGAGCACATTGAGAAGGATCTTGGGTGGTGATTTCAGGATGTTGTTGGCTTACCTGGACAGGGGATGGGGAATGGCGTGTTTTGGGGCACACCTACTTTTGCCACACTCATCGTTTTAGGTGGCGCCCCAGAAGATTGCCAGTGAGAACAAGTGACCCTGTGGCTGAAGAAAGCTAACCCACCAATGGCTTATAAATAAAATTTTAAACCTTCAGGCTTAATGTTGAGACAGGGGCGGGGTGAGGGGAACTTTCTGGCTTCAGCTCCCAGTTGCAAACGCCTGATCCTCCCTCCTTCCCAGAGCAGGCCCTGGTGAAGCTGAGAGCGAGACCAAGAGATAGGAAGAGGCAAAGGAGATCTGTAGCCTGTAGGAGCAGAGCATGGAGTTCGCCTCTCTTTGAAACTTTGAGCACAATAGAACATTTCCTGCTTTGGCCTCTTGGTGCTAGGAGGGCATCCTTTTCCAATGTGACTGATATTTCCAGCTTCTTTGGCAAGTGCTGGGTGAATTCTCAACCTGAGATCTCTCAGGGCACCTGTCAAAATCCCTACATCCTCTAGCTTGAAGAAGGGAGTGTCCTTAGATCTCAGAATGCTTCCGGGAAAGACTTCCAGGTTTATTGATCAGGAAATACTGTAATACAGCAATGGGCTGTTTTAGCTGAAGCAAGCAAAGACCTCGTAGCATTTTGGAGCTCAAAATTAACCTATGCCGTTTGTAGTGACCGGGGGGCTTCACACAGGTGCACCGCTCTCTAGCCCAGCCTTTCTCAACCTGTGGGTCCCCAGATGTTGTTGAACTACAACTCCCATCACCCCTAGCTAGCAAGGCCAGAGCTCAGGGATGATGGGAGTTGTAGTCCAACAACATCTGGGGGCCCACAGGTTGAGAACCACTGCAGTCTAGCCCAACAATCACCTCCCTCCCCTGTGAAGAACAGTGTTCTCTTTGCTTCTGTCGGCATTGGGAGGCTGTGCTGGAATGGAGTTAAAAATAATGCCTTTCGCCAAAGATCACCCAGGGCAAATGCAGTATAAGGACGCAGACACAGATTAGCTTGGCATACGTTGTGCCCCCCCCCCCGCTCCTTTCAAGCCCAATTTTAGAACATTCCTCCTTCTCTAACTGAGGAGCCATCTGTGGTCAGGCTGAGGGCATCTTTCCATGTTCTTGGAAAGCGCCTTGTGGATTCCGCCCCACCTCCCTGTCCCCCTTGCTCGGGCCTGAGCATCTCCCCATAAGGGCCGCGCCTGAGACCCCACGCCTCTTCCGTCAGCACCAGGTAGGCGGTCTCAGCCTCATGCCGTTAAGGTGCTAATCTATCTAGCAGAGCCGCAGGCTGCCCTCGTTTCCTATTAAGAGCAGCGTCAGGCACTGGGACATGCAGGAGATATTTTGCATTTTTTTGGTTTAAAAATAAGCCCATGGGGGGAAGGCAGCCTGTATTCTCAGCTTGGGGAATTTCATAATGGCTTTTTCTTATGTGAACTTTGGAGGTGCCCTCAAAGAGTCACAGGAGGCAGCAATACCCTGGGGAGAGATAGAGACTCCTCCTTCATCCCTATGCCAACCTGGTGCCCTCCAGACATTTTGCATGACTCCTTCCATAAGCTCCAGCCTCATACGGCCCAGCTGGCAGGGGGTGATGGGAGAGGGCACCAGGTTGGCAAAGGCTGAACCATGCAGTTCTCTTTCCCCCAAGCATGCGTCAAAGGGCTTTAGCACGCAACCCATCAATCTATCATTCACCAGGGAAATAATAATAATAATAATAATAATAATAATAATAATAATAATAATAATAATAATAATAATAATTTATTATTTATACCCCACCCATCTGGCTGGGTTTCCCCAGCCACTCTGGGCGGCTTCCAACAGAACACTAAAATACAATAATCTATTAAACATTAAAAGCTTCCCTAAACAGGGCTGCCTTCAGATGTCTTCTAAACGTTTGGTAGTTGTTGTTCTCTTTGACATCTGGTGGAAGGGCGTTCCACAGGGCGGGTGCCACTACTGAGAAGGCCCTCTCCCTGGTTCCCTGTAACTTGGGTTCTCACAGTGAGGGAACCACCAGAAGGCCCTTGGCGCTGGACCTCGGTGTCCAGGCAGAACGATGGGGATGGAGACGCTCCTTCAGGTATACTGGACCAAGGCTGTTTAGGGCTTTAAAGGTCAACAGCAACACTTTGAATTGTGCTCGGAAATGTACTGGGAGCCAGTGTAGGTCTTTCAAGACCGGTGTTATGCAGTCTCGGCAGCCACTCCCAGTCACTAGTCTAGCTACCGCATTCTGGATTAGTTGTAGTTTCCGGGTCACCTTCAAAGGTAGCCCCACGTAGAGCGCATTGCAGTAGTCCAAGGGGGAGATAACTAGAGCATGCACCACTCTGGCGAGACAGTCTGCAGTCAGGAAGGGGCTCAGATGGAGCTGATAAACAGCTTCCCTGGACACAGAATTGACCTGCGCCTCCATGGACAGCTGTGAGTCCAGAATGACTCCCAGGCTGCGCAACTGGTCCTTCAGGGGCACAATTACCCCATTCAGGACCAGGGAGTCCTCCACGCCCGCCCACCTACTGTCCCCCCAAAACAGTACTTCTGTCATGTCAGGATTCAACTTCAATCTGTTAGCCGCCATCCATCCTCCAACCGCCTCCAGGCACTCACATAGGACCTTCACTGGTTCTGATTTGAAAGAGAGGTAAAGCTGGGTGTCATCCGCATACTGATGGACACCTAGCCCAGACCCCCTGATGATCTCTCCCAGATGACTTGCCCAGAAGACCCTGGGGCAGCGGCGACGGCGTGAGCAAAGTTTCTGCAGCAGGCCTTGCTGCGTCACCTGCTGCCAAAAAGACGAGATGGACTGATTTGCCGACAGGCGCTTGGAACGGAAACGAGCTGTCAGACCCAGAGCAGCAGCATCTGTTGGCCGAGAGATGGCGTCACCGTCGCACCCAGCTGGGACGTGCAAAAGAGTCGGCCCGCCTTGACCCTCTAGCGACAGCTGTGGGGGTGCAGCAGCCTTTGTGGGAGCCTTCGGGAAAGAGGCCTTGCCATGGCGACGGAAGAGCTCACGTCTTGGTTCTCGGGTGTCTGTGGGCACCCAGCTTCCTTCAATCCCCCCCCCATTCCAAGTTATTTCCTTTTTGTTTTGCGGGGTGGGTGGGTGTTCTACACCCTCCGCCCCGCAATCTCTGAAGTCAGCAAGGTTTGTCTCCTTAGCCCCACCATTCCGCACAAACTGCGAAAACCTCCTCCCCCAAGCTCAGTTTAATTTGCGGTTAGATATCTGTTAAGATTGCATCCACTTCCCCCAGTCAGCAGTTAATTGGCAAGTCACTTGATTTAACAGCGTGGGAGCCGGCACCGGAAAAATGGCTTGAATAAATCACCGTCTGACGCCAGAAAATAGATATAATCTCAACATTAACTACATTAATAGTAGCAGGAGCCGAATTAAGAAAGCCATAAAGTATAGGCAGGAGAGTATAAATTATCGCCATCTCTCTGTCTCCACGCTCCCTCCTCCTTGCCCACCCGACTGCCTTCAGGGGTGGCTGAAACAAGCTGGTTTGATCCTGAAGGACTTAGGTGAGCCAAGGAGGAAGATCCATTCTCTGGATCACCCGCTCGGTCGGCAGACGAGTAGGAGCAGCGAGGGCTCAGGCTGTGCCGTTCCTAATAACGTGGTATTGATTCCAGCAGCATTCAGAATGGAAGGCGCTTGTCACAATACTTTTCACTTCGTTTTTCTTCTTTATTTGGCTGGTGCACACTCAGTTAAGAGCTGTGTTGGCTCACAGAGCAGTGTGTGTGTGAGAGATAGCAAAAGCGTTAAAGTTACTGCCAGATGTGGTGGTCTTCCCATGTGGTCGGCAGTAGCAGTTTGCCACCTGCAGTTGTTAGCCCTGGTGAACACAGTATTTTGGAAGGTGGGATTAACACATCTTTGCAAACAGCGTCACCCATGTTACTAGCCCATGGTAATTTCTCGCAGACACAAGCACTCTCTGGATGCTAGACAGTGTGGAAACTTTAGCAAGGTCCAGCACTCTGCTGTTTTTGTATTCTCGTTTACCGGCCCACACAGAACTCTCATTTAGTCATTTCAGCTGCTTTGAAGGAGGGGAGAGGGAGGAAGAGGAGCCAGCTCCTGTCCAGATTAGAAGCAGTTCCCTTTCTGGTCCCCTAGGGGCTACTCTCTCTTTATTGCAGGCGACCAGGCAGGTGGCTAAAAAGCTTCTTCCTCCTCCTCCCCCCTCGCAAATGCTGGAAAGAGACCGTGCGGCTGCTTCTGGGGCAGAATTAGCTAGAGCAGCCTTTGCAAAGGAAGGGAGGCTGTTTCAGATCAGGACGGTCGCTGGGTTCCCATTGCTTTGCAAAGCAAAGAGTTGCCCCTGCTTCAGTCCCCACTGAAACGCAAAAACAACCAGGAGTGGTTTCTTGCTGTATCTACAAAGACTCCCAAATTTATTACGGAGTAAACTTTTGCGGACTCGAGGCAGCTTTGTGCATGACGTGAAATCTCAGTTAGAAGGTGTGTAAAGGAGAAGGTCGTAAGGTGGGGGGTTGAATGGTAATGCGATGCAAGAATCACAGTCCGTGGCAGTTGGAACTTATATGGGAACCATTCACAAAAAAACCCCACAGCCCTAGGCAGCCCAGATAAATTCTAGCCCTGGTAAACCAATGGGTGCAATCAGTGAGACAGAAATTCTTCGTCTCGATTTAACCCACAAGTGAAGGCATTGTGTGAACAGCACAGAAGGACTTGTTGCTGCAGTTGATGTGGGAATAAGTGACAGCTTGTGCAAAGATGGTCTGGAATCCACCAAAGCATGAATCATTGTTCAAATCCCAGCTCTAAGGCCTGGAACAAGTAATTTATTCACCTTCTCTCTCCTCTTCAGTAAAATAAGGATAATGTGAATCCATGTCAGTGAATTTTTCTGTGAGGAAGAATAAGGGCTGTTTAAATAGGCATGGGGTTAACCCTTTGAGGCAAGAGTTGGGATGTAAATAAGAAGTTAAATGTTCTGGTCGCCGAAAGCTAATAGCCCATAATACATTTTCAACATTTGCAATCGGTTTTAGTCCTGTTGTATGGGGTTCTGTGCATCCATTATTTCCCTTGGTGGCCCTTGTCCTCTCCAGACTTCTTAAAAAAGTCCAAAATTCAGTTTTCAGAATGATCGATGCAAATTGATAATCTAAAGAAGTATTATTACTACCAATAATTTTAATACCACTTTTCCATCTGTGACTAGGTTAGATTTCTGCCTATGAAGACAGTTTGGAAACTTCAGCTGGTTCAGAATTTGGCAATCAGGTTGCTCACTGGGGAAAGACGGTCTGACCGTATGACGCCAATCCTGACCCAACCTCACTGGCTACCGGTTAGTTACTAGGCCCAATTCTTGTTTTGACCAAAAAAAAGTTCTGGTCTTGACCTATAAAGCCTTCAACGGTCCAGGACCGCAATACCTCAAGGACCACCTCTTCCCATTTGAACTGACCTGGACCCCGCATTCATCACTAGAGGCCCTCCTTCATGTGCCTCATCCATGAGAGGTCCAGAGGGTGGCAACACAAGTACAGGGCCTTCTCTGCAGTGGCTCCCCATTTGCTTAATGCTCTCGCCAGGGAGGCTCACCTGGCACTTTCGTTACATATCTTTAGGCGCCAGCAAAAACACTTCTCTGGCCAATTAAACAATCTGACCTTTTCAACTGTGGGGAGGTTGTTGTTGTTGGTTACCGTGCCACGTATTTTTGTATTTTTACATTGTAAACCTCCCTGCGATCCTCGGATGCAGGACGGCGTAGAAATTTTAATCACCCATCATCATCCATCAAAAGGGGTTCACAATAAAAAGTGCAGTAATACAATAATAAATCATTCCTTTAAAATCTTCAATAAACATTTAATTGGCATTAGTGACTGGCATTACTTATCTTCCCCCGCTTTGCTTTAGAACCTTTCTTGTTGTAAGGAACCATATGCTGGGACTTTGGTGAGATTCAGCTGGGATGAGAGAGAGACTGAACAGGGTTTCCATTGATCAGGAGGGTGTAGCTTTGCTGTCCTGGGTTCCCCTTTCTTCCTCCACCTTTGTCTATGGCAGCGGTGGCCAAACACGGCCCTCCAGCTGTTTTGGGACTACAACTCCCATCATCCCTAGCTAACAGGACCAGTGGTCAGGGGTGATGGGAACTGCAGTCCCAAAACAGCTGGAGGGCCAAGTTTGGCCACCACTGGGCTATGGGAAGCTACGGTTGCCATATTTTAAACAGTGAAAATGTTGTTGTTGTTGTTTTGTTTTTTTTATGAAATTTTTTTTATTTGGTTTTACAAAATTTTTAAAACAATACAAACATATAAGAAGACATACAAACACGTATAGTTTCATAACCTTTTTTTCATGAACCTTGTTTCTCAGACTCCCCCATACCTCCCCTTTCTGCATCCCAATGTCCAAAGTTTTTTAGGAGCTTCTAAATATTTCTGTCAAGCCTCTGTCCTCTTAATCTTTCCTTCAGTCTAATCTTATATCGCTGTAACCCTTTCTTTCTCAAAACCTCGACATTCTAACATTCATCAAGTTGTTGTTGTTTTGCCCAGACTTGCTGTTTTTGAGCTATTTTTGTGGGAAAACTGCAAAAATGGCACTGCCAACATGGGCTGCCATATGTCTGGATTTTCCTGGAAATTTTCCCAATTTCCGTCTAGGCACTGCTGCCAACTGCATTATTCCGGATATGTCTGGGGAAATCCGGACGTATGGCAACCCTATGGGAAGTAGAAAAACTTTGCAAAACGTGCTGCAACATTGCCTTTGGGTTTCTTGACTCGGATATGGACTTCCCATGCTAGTTGCAGAGGGTTTGCAGGTGTCCACAGGGAGCCTAGAAGCCCCCACTCACAGTGGTATCTGTTTTCTCCTCATCAATGAGGATTAAGCAGTCCATGCTCTGCCTAGGAGTGGATTGGGGAGACCTCTTGCCTTCTGTGTGGAGGGTTATATTAGCCATGAATCATAAGCTGAAAGGCAGCTCGCTGGAATGTTTATTTGTCCCGTGAAATGAATTTGCATCTCAGTCTTCAGGTCTGTGATGGATGCCAGGCACCACCTGGTGGGCGAGGTCATCCTTTTGAGAGAGAAAATGTCTTCAGTTGTTTAACCTTGTTGTTTAAGGCTAAGCCTTAATTTGGCTGCTCTGAAGTACAGAAAATGAAGAGTTCTTTTAGTGTTTATAACATTAATAGATAGATGCCCCTTTCAACCCCACATGCCATTTGTGTCCTTCCTTCTCATGCCTGGAGATAGATGATGAATGGATAGATGATAGATAGATAGATAGCTAGATAGATAGATAGATGATAGATAGATAGATAGATAGATAGATAGATAGATAGATAGATAGATGATAGATAGATAGATAGATAGATAGATAAACACAACACAACACACACACACACACACACACACGGACTGCTCACAGATGTCTCCAAATATCTCTTATATTGACTCCTGCTCAAGGTTTAAGCAACAAACATTTTCTTGCCATTAGGAGGAGGTCTTAGATTTCCTTCCTGCTTTCTCAGACCTTTTCATAATGACACCACACCAGAGGGAGAAGAGGTTTTTCCCCCAAGGTAAGAAGAGGTCTCCATCTCCTCCGATTTTAGCAAAGGGCTGGTGTAGGCCACTGGAAGTGGCATTGTGGGGGCAGACCTGGCCTGCGAGTTTGCTACCTCTGGTTCAGAGAACGGGAAATGACCCAAAGACTGCTGGAAGCCAGACTACACTATTCCTCGTCACCTGTGACCATCAGCATACTCTGAAGCACCCAGCTCACCTGGGCTGCAGGATCAGGCAGCACAACTTACCTGACAGTCATCTAGACCAACCTATCATTGGCTCAGCTGTGCCATCAAAGGATTCACCATTCAGACTCGGCGGTGTTTAGGAGGAAGGGCTCAGCAGTAGACCATCAGCAAGATGGACCAAGTGGTCCGACGCAGAATAAGGCATCTTCCTGTGTTCCTATGCCAGCAAGTACTAAATGAATGCAACACCAATTCTAAACCATTAGCGAGACAACATATTTTCAAGTAAGCCTATTAGGATTGAAGTGGGCCACTTTTCCAACGTGAGAAGGCTCCCCTCTTCCTGTTTCTCCTCCCTATGCTGTTGTTTCTCCCCATAGCAGCACAGAAGTAACTTTATAAACAAAAGTGCATCTGTGCGCATGGCTGTGCGTTGGTTGGCCACACTGCGCTCCAGCATGCTGGCCCTGGAGGAGTGGCCAGCCTTCAGAGCAGCCCTCAAGCTGAACAAGACAGCCCAGTCCCAGGCTGCCTGGTTCAGTGACCACCTCAGTCACTGGGAATGGGTCCTTCTTGCGGTGACACTTTGGGGAGTGCATTCACATGGGGCTGGACGGTTGCGTGGTCCTGCGTCGCTCTGTAGAGAGGGCTGCTCTTAGCAAGTGCCAGCAGTTCAGTCTTTCCTTTTGTACTGCCTGTCGGGCTAGACACACATTAGCAGCATTGTCTGCCCTTGTTGACAGCAGACTGCACAAAGATGTGTGTGTGTGTGTGTGTGTGTGTGTGTGTGTGTGTTACTGGCAAACACCTTATGCTCATTGGATTCAGTGTGGTGTGTATGATGCCATGCAGCCCGGAACCACAAATGATGCAGATTTGCAAGGCCTCCCCAGGGGCCCCCTCTCTGGAGGCCTCCGTGATGGATTCACAGTCCCTTTCAGCTGACGGTTCATCCTTCCAGGCGGAGGAGCGCTTTCTGGGCCACGCTCCCTTGGGTGCCTCCCTCGCAGTCCCAGTTTCAATGGCCCCGCGCATTGCTGATTGCCAGCTCAGTGACTAACGCTGTCGCAGACACGGCTTCTGCCCAATTTTATGGTGCTGCTAATTCAAAATTCCCAGGGACTCAGTGGGCACATTTGCAGAGGCCCTGCTGAAAATGTGCAAGAGCAGGAGAGGGAAACATTGGCAGCTAATTCACTTTGGCTCTGAATGCGCACTCGATGTCCTTTGGGAGGACTTGCCTGGATCAGATTCCTCTCCCTCTACCTGAACTTTTAATATTCTGTGTATATTGTGCTCACTTAGTGGAGTGAGTCTTCAGCGGCTGACTGACCAGGTAATGCAGTAGAATTTCCATTATTGGTACCTCAGCTGTGGGAAAAGACTTTACTTAATTGATTGATTGTCATCTGAATTCATTGTGTTCTTCTCACGAAGCCCTTAAATCGGCCTAACGACCCTTAAGAAGGAACGCTTCCAGGCTGCCGAGAAAAGCTGAAATTCTGCTGTGTGAACAAGTGTGCATGTATTTGCTTGTGTTTATGTAATTGATTCTACCTCTGCTGGACACAGAGAATGGCAGAATCACATAAGACACCAGCCTTCCCAGTCATTGCAGACCAGCCCACCGCAACCAGGTGTTTTGTACTACAACTCCCATCAATCCCAGACAGCCTGGCCATTGAGGAAGGCTGTGGTTGACGGTATTGAGTGAGCCGGGCCAATTGTCTGACTCCAGATAAGGTAGAATCCCTTTGCGCCTCTGAATGTGCACATACACACCCCTCTGAAATCCTGCTTGGCCTTCCTCTGGTTTCAAGGGTGTGCCAGAGATTTGCTTTTCAAAAACAACAGGCAGAGGGGACTCTTGAGAAGCTGCTGGGAATCAGATTGTAAGGACACCAGAATAGCCTGGTGGATCGGGCCCGTGTTCCCACAGGGACCAGCCAGATGCCACTCCTTCTCCTCCCATGACGAGAAGCTGAGTCTTTTTGTTGGGATTGGTAGGGTGGACAGCAATGGACAAACTGAGCTCCCCTCCCACTGCAGAAGAGAGATGGATGCAGACACTGCTCCTCCTGGGATGGTCTCCAAGAAGGGAGGCTTGTTCCCTTGGCCCTGTGGGGCAGGGCAGGGGGATTCTGAAAGGGACAAGAGCCTTCCCTTGGTGCCCCCTCTATCTCAGCCCCGCGCCCCAAAACCAGAGAGGAAGAGTTTGCGAACTGCCGCTCTTAAGGGGCCTCTGTCTGATGGAACCTACGGCAGCCGTGCAGAGATATCGTCTGAACTTTTAAACTTTAGGGGGGAGAGCAATCTCTTTTCTCCCCATCCTTCCCCACCCCCACCCCTCTTTTTGTTGGTTTTCAGCCTGCTTTGCAAAGTACCGATAGCTCTGGCTGAAATGGATTTTTAAAAGTGTCATTTTATGGAGAATTTTACTTTCCATCTTGTTGTTTATTAGGGCTCTTAAAGGGAAAGCTTGTAACGCGTTCATTGATCGAAATACCAATTGAATAGATGTGAGCACATAAAATAGCCCCGACCCTTTAATAACGGCGTGATATCCTTTTGTAATGCCGGCAACGCCATCCGTGTGGCCGAGCCAATCCCCTGGCCCTGGGTGGGCGCCTCTGAATCATTTTTATACATGACGGGAGACGCCGGGATGGAGCGGCCTTAACGTGGCTTTAAGTAGCCAGCCAGGACCAGGCTCAGATAATGAAATCTGAGGAACATGTCCCCCTTAAATCTTCCTTCCACACCCCCTCCTGTACCTTCTCCCTCCTCCCTCCCTCTCTTTGACTCAGTGAATCACAGTGGCCCAAATCAATGTTAAAATTGCTTCCTCCATCAGCATCTAGTTTTCCGGGAGGGGGCCCTTTGAGAAGGAAATGGGGGTTAGTAGCCCAGGGTCTTGGCTCTCAGCTCTTATACTTATGGGCAGGCAAGTCCTGTTGCTTCTTGGGTGGTAGGATTTGGGAACTCTGGTTGGTCAGCCCCACTCTGAGCTCAGCCCAGAAAACTGAGTGATGCCTTTTTTGGTCTGGTGCGTGTTATAGAGCGAAAAATACGGTGCATATTGAAATTTAAGTAAATTTGTAAAAACCTGTGAAAACCAATAAAAATCTATGTAAAAAGGATAAAGGAAATCTTACGAGGTGAGCAGGGGTGTTGGTCAGGGTCAGAAAGATCTAAATTGAAATACTTTATTGTCACTTGTACAACTTGTCTACAGTGAGATTACATGAGCACCCCCCACTCAGCTCTCTTAGTCTTAATTCCCCTCGTTTACTGACACGCACCCACCAAACCCAAAAGTCAGTTGCCCTGTTGTTATCTTTTCATTCAGCAGCCTAGCAGCCCACGGATAGAAGCTGTTCTTTACCCTGTTGGTGCGACTAATCGTGCTTCTATATCTTCTGCCCGAGGGCAGGAGATCAAGAAAGTGCCGGCCAGGGTGTGAGTCATGCCTGAGAATTTTCCTCACTCTCCTGAGGCAACCTTCTTCCGCTATTTCATCCAGTGGATTCACGGGACAGCCCATAATATCTTGTGCTGTATTCACCACCCTCTGTAGGCACTTCCCATCAGTTGATGTCAAACCAGCGTCCCACACTGTGATGCAGTATGAAAGGACACTTTCTGTTGTGGACCGGTAGAAGGAGATCAGCTATGGTGCTGGAGGAGACTCTTGAGAGTCCCATGGACTGCAAGAAGATCAAACCTCTCCATTCTGAAGGAAATCAGCCCTGAGTGCTCACGGGAAGGACAGATCCTGAAGCTGAGGCTCCAATACTTTGGCCACCTCATGAGAAGAGAAGACTCCCTGGAAAAGACCCTGATGTTGGGAAAGATGGAGGGCGCAAGGAGAAGGGGACGACAGAGGACGAGATGGTGGGACAGTGTTCTCGAAGCTACCAGCATGAGTTTGACCAAACTGCGGGAGGCAGTGGAAGACAGGAGTGCCTGGCGTGCTCTGGTCCAGGGGGTCATGAAGAGTCGGACACGACTAAACGACTAAACAACAACAACAGAAGGAGATCATCAAATGTTGATTGACATGGTTCTTCCGCAATACTCTGGGGAGATGGAGTCTAAAAGAGAGGACTTAGAAGCTTGAATTTGATATGATTTGCTACAGTGAGCTGGTGCGAGGTCTTAAGGGTGAGAAGATAGCATGGAGCCATGCCTGGACAGGTGCGTTACAAGGGCAAGCACAACTCGGTGATCCAGCGGTGTGGATCTGAGATGGCGATACGAGCAGCACCCTTGTCCCAACACACAAGGTCCAGAGGAAGCTCTTGCAGAAGGGTAGGAGAGGAAAGAGAGTCTGCTCTCCCTTGAGTGATGGCGGAGTTGCCTCCTGTTGAGCACAGGGGCTTCCTGCTTTCAGAACCCCCACCCCCCGGGAGCTGTTAATTACAGCTGCGAATGGCCCCCTGCCGAGAGCAGCAGCATTAATGCTGTGGCACTCTGGGCACTGCTGGTTCTGCAAAAGGATACTTTGCTCACTCGAGGATTTGGAATTAAAGCCAAAAAAAGAAGAAAGCATGTGTGCAGATTCATTTGGGAGGAGGGGCGGCAGCGGCGGTGGCGAGGGATGACTGTTCCACCATAGGATGCCATAGAAACCCCAAATATGCAATTCTGATTAGGGGCTCTTGCAGTCATTCAGTCCTGAAATGATCTTTTTTTGGAGAAGTGCTTTTTTAATGCTGAATGAGCAGAAGGAGATTTCTCTAGGCTCTCTTAAATTGCACCATCCATTTTTGCGACTTGACCCTGATATCTGAGCATGTGCAAAATGTATTTTCTTCCTCGCCAAGATCAATGTGGGGTTATGGGGAAAGGCTTCTAAGCCCTTGTACCTTTGAGTCTTCTTGGTGTACAAAGGACTTTACTCCTTGCCATCTCATTTATCCATCCAAGTTCTGTTTTTTAGGCAGGCCAGGCCAATGGGAAATTGTATTTGTCAGCATCCCAGCCGCGTAGGGATTTGAAGCTGGATCCTCTGCGGCCACAGGCAGCTCTGTCAAGCACCGTGTTGACGCTTTTCGATTCCAGTGAATAAGGGTCTTCATAGCACAAGGATGGAAGAATGAGGAAATCCCGACAAAAGGACAGCGGCAAGAGAAACTGATGGATTATGCAGAACTGGTGAAACTGACATACAAACTGCGAGACAAGGACAATTGTGACTTTAAAGAAGAATGGGAACCTTTTACAAAGTATTTAAATAAACAACAAAATGAACTGGACTCCTTGGCAGGTTTTGAATAAACATTCACAAACTTTTTGTTGGTAATATACAGATAGATAAATTGAGGATTTTTACAATTTTATAACATGCAGAGACTAACATGTGCTGAGAAACCAGAGAGAGGAGCTGAGGGAAGTCTGGGGGGTGGGGGGGTGGTTGTTTCCTTTTTGGAGAGGGTGGGAGGGGGAAATGGGGGGGGAATGAGGATGATGTATCTTTGATAAATTGCTATGTTGAAATTCCTAATAAAAAATATTCAAAAAAGAAAAAAAATATATTTTCCTTGCTCCCGTATGGCTGCCATATTTTGAAGCACAAAAAAAGAGGACACATTTGCCAACTTCCACTTTTAACTATGGATCGCTATGACGACTCTCATTTTACATAACCACGGAAAAGAGGACGTGTCCTGGAAAAAGACGACATTTGGCAACCCTAAAAGGCTATTGCCTTGTTCCTGCAAGGTGCTATTACAATATGGCCTTTGCCACAGAGTAGAGAGTGGGGAGGAAATTCTGGAATAGCGGTGAGCTGTCTGGAGTGGGTGTTCTTGGACCATCCTAGGCACGTCTGTCGTTTTATTTCCTTTCTTGTGTGGCATTCGGCTCAATCAGTAAATTGTTTCCCTTGTCACTGCAGTTTAGTTAACCAATCCAGGCTATATTAGGAGAAGGCGATTGCAATTAAGCAGCTTGACATTAACAACGCTTTCAAATTAGCAGAGAAACTCTTTTGGTTTGTCCCCAAAAATAATTAAGCTCTCACTCAATATATTATTGTTCTGGAAAATAATTGGCTCGGGTGGCAGTTTTTGGCCCAGGATCGCTCATCTTAGGACACAGCTTGGACCTTGCGTTCAGTAGGATGGAGTCCCAGAGCCTAGAGGAGGTGGAGCAGGGGTCACTGAGGGGAGAGACTGAAAAGCCCTTTTTGCAGGGTGTAGGGAGGAGCTGAAGGGACACGGGTGGCGCTGTGGGTTAAAGCACAGAGCCTAGGGCTTGCTGATCAGAAGGTCGGCGGTTTGAATCCCCACGACTGAGTGAGCTCCCGTTGCTCGGTCCCTGCTCCTGCCAACCTAGCAGTTCGAAAGCACGTCAAAAGTGCAAGTAGATAAATAGGTACCACTCCGGCGGGAAGGTAAATGGCGTTTCCATGCGCTGCTCTGGTTCGCCAGAAGCGGCTTAGTCATGCTGGCCACATGACCTGGAACCTGTACGCCGGCTCCCTTGGCCAATAAAGCGAGATGAGCGCCGCAACCCCAGAGTCAGCCACGACTTGACCTAATGGTCAGGGGTCCCTTTACCTTTACCTTTAGGGAAGAGCTGGAATCTATTATTTGAGGATTTATGCAATGTTTTTGAACTCAGTTGAGTTTGCTGCCTGCATCTCCTAAAGTGTGGAATTCATGTGTTTGGAGGGGGCTTTTAAAAAGGGCTGGGAAGATTCATGGAGGACAAATTCACCTGTGAGTGGGTGAGTTACTGACTGTTATTTGAGGATTTGTGTAATGTTTTTGAACTCAGTTGAGTTCTCTCAGCAGAGAGTGGTACTAACTCCCCCTGCCCTGTTAAACATGAAAGGAAATATCAGCAGAGGCCACCGGCAGGCTAGTGTTGGAGATCGAAGGCTGCTTAATCCAGCTGGGCTGCTTTTGCACCCTTAAACTCTTAAGGAACCACCGCAGCTGCATTCCTCAATTTTTCCCATAAATCACGAGAGGTTGAAACAACTCACACCTCCCCACCCCTGCTCCTGCAGAGTCCTGGGTTCATGGGCCATGTGTTGCTGCCCCCGATATTTCATCTTGCCCCCCTTTTTAATAAAGTCTCTGTGTCGAACGTAGCGCCTGCCTGGCATGCACAGGTAACCGGGAATCGAATTGTAAATTCCCCAAATGCCGCCGTTCAATCTGCATGCGATGCTGCCTTGGGCAGTAATAAACAGGAGATTGCAAGGGTTGTAGAAAAGTCTGTTGACACCTGGCCCCTCTTGCGCAGGCCTCTGGAAATGAAGAGGCTAAAAAGTAATGGAGTAGTTAGAGGCTGGAACATGTCATGGGACATTAAAGGTTATTTGCTCCTTCTCGTTTTGTTTTTGCTGCCCAAGCCATTAAACTCCCTCTTGCACTTTGGCTATTATTGACCAATAAGTGATAGTGTAAGCAGCCTCACCGCCTCAGGTGAAGCTCTTTTCCCTGGCTCATCTTACTTAGTAGCTGGCCAAAGGGAGGGGTAAGCTGGCCTTGAACAGAGAATCATAGAGTTGGAAGGGGTCCCGAGGGTCATCTAGTCCCACCCCCTGCAAGGCAGGAATCTCAGCTGAAGCATCTAAAACAGATGGCCATCCAACCTGTGAAATGTGGTCCAGGACTGGTCCAGAATCCGAAGGTTCCACTGGGAGTCAGTCCGACAGGGACAAGGCAGGACACGAGGCAGGAAACCAGGCAAGGTCAGGCATAGGATCACAGGCAGGTTCTGGCAAACAGCAATGTTGCTCCCGCAACCTGAGACGGGGTCCGGCAGCCTTTTATCCTTGTTGGGGTAACGCCCAGTCCTGATCCCCCAGCGACTCTCAAGAGACTCCTCCAGCACCATAATTCAAAAGCATCAATTTCTTACTTAGTGCAGTATAAATATAAAGAGAGCAATCCTAACTGCTGGAAGCCAGCAGGACATACGTCAGATCCACATCCTAATCAGGAGCAAGGGTGCTGCTGGCTGAGCCGGCCAAAGCCCGGCAGAGGGGAAACAACCTTTTAAAATAGAGTTTTAAAACTTATACCACTTTTTCCAGTGGTAGAAGAAGCTCACATGGCTGAGCTGAACAGAGTTAGGATACAGCGTGACTATCTGTCCCCTCTTAAAAAGCACCTTATAAAGCAGAGACATCATCTTGCCAACAATGGTCCGTATAGTTAAAGCTATGGTTTTCCCAGTAGTGGTGTATGGAAGTGAGAGCTGGACCATAAAGAAGGCTGATTGCCGAAGAATTGATGCTTTTGAATTATGGTGCTGGAGGAGACTCTTGAGAGTCCCATGGACTGCAAGAAGATCCAACCGATCCATTCTGAATCAGCCCTGAGTGCTCCCTAGAAGGACAGATCCTGAAGCTGAGGCTCCAAGACTTTGGCCACCTCATGAGAAGAGAAGACTTCCCTGATGTTGGGAAAGATTGAGGGCACAAGGAGAAGGGGACAACAGAGGACGAGATGGTGGGACAGTGTTCTTGAAGCTACCAGCATGAGTTTGACCAAACTGCGGGAGGCAGTGGAAGACAGGAGGGTCTGGCGTGCTCTGGTCCAGGGGGACACAAAGAGGCGGATACGACTAAACGACTAAACAGCAACATTTGCCCCCTCCCAGATTTAGTCCTGCCACACTTCATCCCTGTGGATCTTGGGTTTGGATTGTTCCCTAAGTGGTTGATAAATACTGTAAATAAAACAAAGCAATGAAATAATATACAGCCATCATGACTAGAAGCTGTTGCAGCCACTGAGTCACTAGCGGAGGCTTTGCTTTGTCGCCTGCGTTGCTTGCAACCAATTAGCAGAAAGCAGCCTTCTATCCAGTTCCTGGCTTGAGGCAAGCTGGTTGTTTGAGAGAGGCGGACGTCTCATTTCCCCATCACCTCCCACTAGTCAGACACTGGGCCGTCAATAACTAGAACCTGAGAGTGAAACCTGTGTCCACTGAGAATTGCTGGTGGCTGTGAGAAATGTTTAAAGCTGGCGGGGGGCGTCCCACGATTGCTCCCCACCGGGGAGAGGCGAAAATGCTGCTTGGAAGCGGTGGTGGATCTCTGCCGAATAGCCTGGGAATGAGAAGCGTATGTTCCCCTTCAAGGGCGGGGGGAGTCATTAGTCAAATGGCTGCCAGGGGACAACTTTGTGCTGAAGTGCTGGGTTGTTGGAGAGGTGAGTGCTGAATAGACTCAACCTGTTATGCGGTGGTCCGGGGGAATTGTAGAAACGGAGATGTTGCTGAGGAGCTGCTCTCCGGTCTCTTAACGCAGCTCCATTTCGCGTTCCCCTGGAAGGGGATGTGCAGTTAATTCTGAGTCTTCTGAGGGAAGCTCCTCCAAACTCCTTATTGAGCATCTGTTCTCAAAAGCGAGCCAAATGCCGGCACGAGGGGCCGCATTGGCAGCTGAGAAAGTCTGGCTTCTCCTGCTTGCACCTAGCGATGGCTGGAGCGCAGCCAGCCACAGAGCTGGCTGGCTTAGTCCCTCGAAAGGGTGGTAGGTTTGGTACCCAGTGGCCGGCCTGACCTTAAATGAGGCGGGTGCTCTCTCCAGTCAGGCTTTCCCAGAACCTTAGGTAAACAGGTTCAGTTCTGCACTCACCAAACCCACATCCTGTGGACCAAAGTCTTAAACTTTGCAAACAGGATTGTCTTTGCCTCTGGGTAGTAATGAACTGAGTGTGTCTGGAACAGCCAAGAGAATAATAATAATAATAATAATAATAATAATAATAATAATAATAATAATAATAATAATAATATTTATACCCCACCCTCCCTGGCTAAAGCTGGGCTCAGGGCAGCTAACACCAGTACAATTACAATAAAAACATAATGGGGGGGGACCAATTTAAAATACGGGTTAAAATACAATTTAAAATGCAGCCTCATTTTAATAGTAGCCCATAGATCAAAACCATAAGGGGAGGGCAACATGAGGGTCAGACTGAGTCCAAACCAAAGGCCAGGCGGAACGGCTCTGTCTTGCAGGCCCTATGGAAAGATGTCAAGTCCCGCAGGGCCCTGGTCTCTTGTGACAGAGCATTCCACCAAGTCGGGGCCAGTACTGAAAAGGCCCTGGCCCTAGTTGAGACCAATCTAACCTTGATTCCTAAACGCCGGAAGCCCCTGTGGGAGGACCTTTGTTTGTCTGTTTTGGGAGTTTTAAAGTTAATGTGTGTTCTGGTTCTCCACCAGAACATCGTACAGTCAAACCTTGGTTTGCGAACGGCTCCGTTTTTGAACGTTTTGGCTCCCAAACGCCAAAGACCCAGAAGTAACTGCTCTGGTTTTCGAACGATTTTCAGAAGCCGAACATGCTATGCAGCTTCCGTTTTAAGTTTCTCTATTGTACTGAGGCTTTTGCTTTCAGTTTTCGTTTGTCAAACATTTCAAAAGTCGAACGGTTTTCTGGAATGGATTACGTTTGACAACCGAGGTTTGACTGCAGCAACAAACGTGGAGAGAGAGAGATTTAAAAGCAAATATTAAAGCAGAGATTTAGTAAAAACTCTGAATGTGTCCGCTACTTCCTAAATGTTTAACCCTGAATTTCAGCTGTTGCAGCAAAAGTGAAACCCTCCTTCCTTTCTCTCTTCTTTTTCGCCTTCCAGAGTGGCTCACAGCGCGCTGCCAAATCTTGTGCAAAAAGTGCTTCCTTTGTTCAGTTTTGAATTTTCTGTTCCCTTCCACTGTGGCAAGAAGAAGGAGAGAGAGCGATTCAAGTTGCGCTCCAGTGTTGGGAAGAGAGAAAGGCAGATTGGCCCTTTCACTTGGGAGCCAGATAGGGTGGCTTGGCGATGCTCTTCACGTGCTGTGGCTTGAATCCCTCCGTGGATTTAAGAGGAAAGGGTCCAGCTGGAGTTGTTATCATCATCTGTCTTTCAAGACACCAGAAATGTTTCTGGGAGAATGAAAGCCTTGAATTTGCCCAGTGACATGTGTGGACGCTCCAGCCCCATGTTCTTCCGCTGACTCTTGACGTTGGCACTTGGCTTGTTATTATTATTTTTTAAAGGCACGTTTCTACGGTGTGCCTCGATTTCCCTAGCCTTTTCTCTCCAACCCCCCCTTTAAAAAAAATCATTTGAAATTTGCTTTCTGTCCCCACTTTGGGGGTGAGGGAAAGCCAACTCTCAACCTTGTGTAGTCAAGGTTATGGCGATAAATTCTGTTGCATTGTCACTTCTATTCGGAGTAAATTGGCTGGCCGCTTTCGGGCTGAAGGGAAGATAATTTGCTGTAGTATTTCAAATGGATTAGAAATGGATTTGAAGGGAAAGTTCATGCCTCCCATTACAAAGGCTAGAAAGAAGACTATCTTAAGGCACTGTTCACTTGCTGGCCTTCATTATCCACGCTTAATACCTTTCCTATTTTCCAGCATTAATGAAATTTCCTGTCGGAGCAGGCTTGCTGGACGGATGGGAGAAGTCTTTAGATCGGAGGGTTTGTGTTGTAGAAAAGGAATTACAAGCCCCTCGTGTTGAGGGCAGACGTATTCTTCAGGTCCTTGGCCTGGCTATTATCTCATTAATTTTATCCTCTCTTCTCAATACAGTTCATTTCCGAAGGCCGTCCTTTCCATTAGGGTAACAATTTGGTGGAGTGCTGTGACACCGCGGAGAATGAAAAGCTACAAGCTGTTTTTCGAGGCACCCCCTGCCCTCCTATTTTAGAGGGTGTCCTTTCCCCCCTCCCCTTCTGCCCCCTACCTTTGCTCAGAGTTGAATGTCGGGCTCAGCAGTCACAGGTAAGGCCAGATGAGTGCCACTGCTGCGGCTAGATAACTGCTCTGGAGCCCCGTGAATTGGGCTCTGATCTTTAGAGTCACCCTAAGAGGATAACAAGGCCTTTATGAGGATGTGATGGGGACAATGAAGCCCCAGGCGCCCCCTCCCCTTCCCCCCTCCCTTTTGTGGGGAAGCGCTTTGTGCTCAGCCAGGCATGGGAGTCCTTCCTCCTCTCCCCCCCCCTCCCATTGCCACAGTCCTATTGAGTGCGGAGCACGAATGATCTTCCGCAGCCAATTATTCCGAAGCTGCTCCTTCCATCGCCAGAAAGGTGTGCTGGAATTACCTTTGCTTTCTCCTGAAGAATCAATCCATCGCAACTCCTCTCCTTGCAACGGCTTGGCTTTTGTTTTAGCTCCGTTTTGCAATTGCACCGTCCCTTCTAGTTTTACGTTTCGTACTGGGGACGGCTACCCCGTAACCTCTTTCCGAGAGCCAGCAAGAACGGTGGTTAACGGAGGCCCAGTTCACACAAGCAAGCAGTGGCTCACCTGGGCGGCTTCTTCTAAAGCAGTCCTGAGAGTATTGCAGCAAGTTTACTGTGAGGTTTCACTGGGTTTTTTGCGGGATGCTGGTGGCGCTGTGGGTTAAACCACAGAGCCTAGGGCTTGCCAATCAGAAGGTTGGCGGTTCGAATCCCTGTGACGGAGTCAGATCCCGTTGCTCGGTCCCTGCTCCTGCCAACCTAGCAGTTCGAAAGCATGTCAAAGTGCAAGTAGATAAATAGGTACCACTCTGGCGGGAAGGTAAGCAGTGTTTCCGTGCTTCTCTGGTTCGCCAGAAGTGGCTTAGTCCTGCTGGCCACATGACCCGGAAGCTGTATGCCGGCTCCCTCGGCCAATAAAGCGAGATGAGCGCCGCAACCCCAGAATCAGTCATGACTGGACCTAATGGTCAGGGGTCCCTTTACCTTTACCTTTACCTTCACCGGGTTTGACCAATTATGTGGTTGAAATCGGCCAAACCATATGGAAAACATTTTCTAGGTGGCTGTGTTTAGATTGGGCCCACCCATGTGGTATGCTGCTTGTGTGAACAATGCAAAAGTCCATTTTGTCACTTTTTCTTCCAAGGCGATCAGGGTGGCACGCATGGTCCCCCCCCATCATTTAATCCCCACATCCCTGTGAGGTAGGTTAAGTGGAGAGGCAGTGAGCTTCACGGCCAAGGGAGGATTTGAACCCAAGTCCTAGTCCAACACGCTAACCATTATGCCATCGTGCATCTATCGCGATGCATGATCAATTTCCCGCGCTGTAAACCCTTCTGTGCCCACAGCGGACCATGTACTCTGTGTTGTGCTTGCCAGTCCGCCCTAAGGATGA
Source organism: Podarcis bocagei (assembly GCF_964188305.1). NCBI lineage: Eukaryota > Metazoa > Chordata > Lepidosauria > Squamata > Lacertidae > Podarcis > Podarcis bocagei. The sequence continues at coordinate 90,627,289 of NC_138133.1, forward strand.
ATGCTCCTTGGTAATGATCTGAAATCAGCTGGTGAGACGTCTTTCTCCCTGGCACCCAAACAGCGGCACTCGGAAGGCAAAGCAAGATAAAAGGCCATGATGAAGCGTTTTGCGACTGCGTTGATAGCATGGATTCATTCTCTTTCACGCTTGTCTGCCGCACAGGGTGCTTAGATGATAAAAAGAGTGGAGTGCCTGATAGAGTAATGATTGGCGTGGATTTTAATTCACTCTGTGAGTGGCACAGTACCATTTCTGAGCCCTCCATTGGCCGGCTCGTGCTGTCACATACGTAGGACATTTGGAGATTTCTTTTCTTTCCTGACTTTGGATGGAGCCGCCGTTCGTTGGGCCTCCTTCTCCCTGGCGTGGTGGTGATCCCGGCTGAGGGCGCCTGCAGCCTTCCTGCTCAATGATCCCCTGATCTCTGCTGCACCAGCCTGGGCTGTGTGTCCCCCCCCCCTTCTTCTTTGCAAGGAGGCTGGAAAGAGAGGGATGGAAAAGTGCTGAAGCAGTACTGAAACTTCCTGGCGCCTTTCGCCTCCCGTCTTGCCGTCTCCACCAGGGGAAACAGCTCTAAAGGTTATTGGAGCAGATTACAGGTCTGTTCGGGAGTTTGCCCCCTTAGCTGACTTTGACTGTTCCAGAAAGGAGCGTTTCTCAGGCCACAGGGCCTGATTTCGGGGCTCCAGATTCACAGATAGCTAGAACCTCAGCTCCTTCCGCCTGGAAAAGTTCCCTCCCTCCCGGGCCCATCTGTGTTCCTGAAGATGGGCAGATTTCTGCTTTTCATGTCCTGTTTTTCTTGCGGGGGTTCAAATGACTGCCAAGATCAAAGGTTTATTTTATTGGTTTATGTAGCAGGATTTATATGTATCACTTAATCAAGAAAACCTCTAAGCAGTTTACGTAAAATATATACGTTCAAATTACTGATAAAATTTGATGTCAAACGAGTTTTGGAGGGTGTGTGCATGCACGAATGTGTATTTGTGCGCTTAGCTCTTTGAAATAGCTAAATGTGAAAAATAAGTTACTCCTCAATTTCTGTAGGGAGATTTGGCTTACCTTTAGCTTGAGGTTTGCACACTTTGTGGTGAAACTGCAACCAAGAGAAAACGAAGGTAGTGTCTAGGCATATTTTTCCTAATAATAGCATATAGTCTTTAAATAATGCCTTCATTATTATGCAGTGTCAGCCTGGCCAGCCTTAAAAAGCAGCTGAAGGGCAAGGATGCACCTTAGATTGACAGCTCTGGGGTCTCACTTCCTTTCAGCCTTTCTTGGAAACCAAATGTCCGCTTTCTCAGTGTCCCACTCAAATTTTGTGCCTAATACCAGCACTTTCCTGCCACCTAGAGTCATTTATCAGATTTATTACCCATCCCTCATGCCAAGGTCCCAGGGCAGGTTACAGTAGTATAGTAATTTTTTTTAAAAAAAACCACACAGCTTATATGCATTTGTTAAAAAAACAAGAGAAACAACTCCAGACAAGTTAGAAACAGAAGTGATGGGTGCCGTCCCCCCCAATTCTTTTAACTATCAACAGCTGGGGTAAAGAGGTTGAACTGATGGGTGTCCAGTTTAGCTGAACTTTGGAAGATTCAGGTAATGGAAAGTCCTTCATGCAAAGCATAAACTATGGAACTCCCTGCCACTGGAGGCGGCGATGGCCACCAACTTGGATGGAGAATGAAACAAAATCATGGAGGAGGAGAGAGCTATTGATGGCTGCTAGCCAGGAATGGATGCCTACATCCAGAATTCGAGGCAGCCGTGCTACTGAAAACCAGTTGCTTGGAGTCACAGTTTCTGGAAACCAAGGGAGGGTTGAGTTGCTCTTGCACTCAAATCCTGCTTGCGGGTTTCCTGTGGGGATACCTGGTTGGCCCCTGTGAGAACAGGACGCTGGACTAGATGGGCCGTGGGCCTGATCCTGCAGGCTCTCATACGTTCTTATGGGCCTTGGAACTTATGACAGAATCTGGGTGGTGAAGAGATGCTCCATCTATCTGTGCTCCCTGACTCACAGCTTCCTCACTTTGGAGGCAGAGTCTGGTGGCTTTTCTCATCTTTGCTGCATTTCAGCATTCTAAGATGGCTGTTTGTTGGCCAGAGAACTTCATGCTATGGGGTGGCACGCAAATGCCATAGATAAATAAATAAGTCGGCATTTTAGGAGTGAGATGTCGTGAGGCATTTGTACCCTGCTTCTGCCCGCCCAACCTTTCCACCAGATGGTATTCCAGGCAACTAATTGACAACCATTGTTGTTGTTTAGTCATGTCCGACTCTTCGTGACCCCCTGAACCAGAGCACGCCCGGAGAGCAACCGCTCTGGCTACATTCGAGAACCAGCCATACATCCCCATGGCGCCTCCGTCTGGCTCCTGAAGAGAGGAAAGCCTTAAATGGGTAGCCCCTAGGATCTCACAGTCAGTTGCTTCCTGATTGTCCCATTGGCGTTCTTTGTGCAGGTAGCAAAAAGCTCCAGGAAAATCTGAAACATCCATTCGTTCCATCTGAGTTGAGGAAGAGTCTGGCAGCCCAGGCGAACCAACCATGGCTTCTCAGCTACCTTGTGCAGAGTGTGTGACACACACACACAAAGAGAGAGGGGGGGAGAGGAGGGAGTGTTGGAAATTCATTCCCCCTGTCTGCAGTAATGGGATTGTTGTCTATCACATGACGGTATATGTTTTGACTCCACAGAGTGGGAAGTGATGGAGACAGGACGTTTATGTTACTGTGTTCCATGAAGAGGGACTATTGTCCTTTGTTCTTTCTCTTTGCTGTCTGATGAGAAAGAGGAAGGAGCGAAAGCAGAATGCTCTGAGTGTGTTATATGTAAATAAAGTAGATTAGCCAAAATGCTGTGCTATTGGTTCTGTTACGCAAACTGTGAATACTCTGCGGATCCCTAAGTGTGTTGATGTTAGTAGCTGTGATGTTCGGGCTGGAGAAAGCTTTTGAAGCTCCCGAACGACTGACCAGGAGGGAGAGAGCATGCCAGTCGGGCATGTGTCTCTACCAGGGTCTTACACGTGAGTAGGATGCTCCTAACAATGGTTATGGGCCCAGGGATCAGGGCCACAGACCCAGCAGAGGAAGGACCGGTAGTGCTGATGTTGACTATGATCTTAAGAGAGCAAGTGAGGGTAGAGTGGTTGTGGTTGTGCCCACTGCCAGCATGCAACCTCAGTAGATTACCTCCAAGGGAGGTACCTTCCTTGGAGGAAAACTTCTGCTTTGTAGAAATGAATTTCAGGGGCTTGTGTCTAATGTTTTCCCCTTTCCATCACCTATACTTCTTGCTGATTTAGCCTTCTTTGCAAGCAAGCAAGCAAACAAACAAACAAATAAAAAACAACTCACCCCAAACTTCGTTTAAAAAAGCAAGTTCCAAAGGCTCAACTCCTCGATCCAGAATCACAAATATGAATGGAGTGTGTGATGCGAAACATGTTGAGCGGCACTTTTACATAATGCGTTGAGTAAAATATGTTGCGTGTATACTTTTGACTATAATGGCATTCGTCTTCAGGTGCATTGTTTTTTAATTCCCAGACCCTTGATGTGTAACGATTAGTCTTAATCAGTTTGCATAATATGGTCATTTTTTTTGCACGAAACAAGGAGGCGGCAGGATGCCTTCCCAACTTGCAGGAGTTCCCGGAGCTGTTTTTCATGCAAAGGCAGACCTGGGCAGTCCAGCTTATAAAAACTAAGCAGCCCTTCTGGGAAACGAAAAACAGAACAATAAGGTGAATTGCTTAGCTTAATTTACCTTTGCAAGGTGACTCAGGGCAGGAGCATTTCATTCACTTATCCATCCTGGCAAACTCTTGGTTTTATGTTGCAGATGGGAAGTTGAGGCTGAGCCAGTGATTTTGCCCTATGACCCTGGCGCTTGTGCCTGGCGTTCCGGCCCACCTTCCCTGGCAGCTGCTCCTAGTTGCGACTTTTCCCTCCTTGTGGGTACCTGCTTTGCGGGCATTAAATATTTATCCTTCTAACTCCCATGATTTTCATGCAATAGTTAGCATTCATCAGCACTTATTTCCTCCTCCTTGGTACAGGAAGAGACAGTGGCGTCGAAAGGGATCAGTTTCTGCAGATCACTTACACCTCTTGGGTGTGCGTTTAGTGTGGATTTGTTCCTCCCTCCCTCTTTTCTCTCTCTCTCTCTCTCTCTCTCTCCTTTTTTTTTGAATAAGGCCACTGGAACTTGTCAGGACTCCTTGCATTACAGGAAGAAATTGCTCTGTGGGGTAGCCGAGGGGAAAACCAAGACCCTGGACTGCACATTTTGTATTCAGCCAGAGGGAAATAATGAGCTCCCTTAGGGTCAGAAACGGACGGGCTTCTGTTTTATGGCAGACACGTCCACTATGGTACATTTCCCTAAATGACTCACTTTGTGCTTATAAAGCCAACCAGTGCCTCATCTGTCGAGATATCAGCCCAGGCGCTTCTGTTAAAAGGAGTGCTGGGAGAAAGTCCAGACTATATGCTAAACTGCCCTCAGTTTCAGTGCTCAGAATAATTTGCACAAATCTACTGCGCCTTACTCTGAATGCAAAGCTTGGATTTTATTTTATTTTTTGCATGGCAGAGGAAAACCTCCACTAGAAGCCTTAAGGAATTGACTTGGTGAAGCACTGGACGCCAGAATTCTGGCTATCTGCCATGGATGCTTTAGCTGAGATTCCTGCACTGCAGGGGGTTGGACTAGATGACCCCTGGGGTTCCCTTCCAACTCTACATTTCTATGATTTTATTTAGAGCATTTGTACACTGCTTTTCACCCCCAGATCTCCCAGAGCAGCTTACACGCAGTCAAGACAAGACCAGCCCCAACCTGCAGACTTACAACCTAAAAAATGGCGCTCCAGTTTCTAGACAATTGTTCCTTTGCTGACCAGCTGGTGCAGTTCAGGGGCAGAAAGTGCCCATGGGGGAATTACTGCTTCTCAGTTGTCTTCCACTCCTGGGATGGGTGCCCTCAGATCCGCATTGAGGGGAGACCTGATGGAGCTGGCCTGTCTCAGCAGAGCTGGGATACATCTTGCCTAGACATTTTTTGTTCTCTACCACAGTGGCCTGGTTCACACATCACACTAAACCAAGCCATAGCTTAGCTCAGTGTGACGCAGCAGCAAAAACCACTGCAGAGGAGCGAGTCCCTGGCAGCTGACGCATTTGTGCCAAGCCACGGTTTGACTGAGAACTCTGTGTGAACAGTGGACTAGGGGAAAACCCCCAAGGATTTCCGAGCTGTCATTTCCTGCAATTCTTTGCATGTTGAGTTTTGAGAAGAGAGCACTCTTACGGCAACTAGAACTCATCATACAACCCTCCTTCCGCTTGTCCGCCTAGATGTGGTTGTTGTCAGTTGCACATATAAAGAGCTCTTTCAGCGATTGTCAATCTGCCGCGTTAACCCGGTTACTAGCCAGGAAAACCTGGCTGGGGACCACGGGTGTTCGTCACTTAGATTAATGTGTTTTAAACGCTCAGTTCCAGCTTGAAGGAAGCGGCTGCGGTGCGCGCATGTCTCTGTGAGTGAGAATCCAGTTGAGAATTACCTGTGGCGACCGTTTCCACTTCAGCTCCAGGCAAGGCACTCCATTTGCTGCTAACGCAGGAGAAAAATAAGCACAGTTTGCAAGAAGCTTCTCTTAGCGTGGTTTTTCCAACGTGATAGATGTCCGATAATAATACGGCGGAGACTTCACACAGCTCGGGCTCTGCGTGGACTGCGCTGGCAGGACTGCACATGGTTCTTCCTCCGAAAGAGAAAGCAAAAATGCCTTGATCACAATTCTGGGCAGCTGTATCGCAGGTTTAAGAAAACCCCACAAAAAACAGGGGCAGGTCCTGTGGAGAAACAGTCTCCCCTAAGCCTAATTTGTTAGTTTATGTTAGAAGCCGCTAGATATTCGGAATAATGAATCTGAGAGCAGATGTTCCTCATCAGGCTCTCAAGGCCAGTGCTAAAGGAAATTGGTTAATCGAGAACTCAGGATGCAAACAGGTGTTCGCTCCTTTGGGATAGGAGGGGTGACTGAGCAAGATCCTTTTACTGGAACTTGCGGGCACCCAGTGAAGCTGAATGTTCGGCAATTCAGAAAGCACTTCTTACACACAGTTCCAAGTTACTGTATTTCTTTCTTTGTTTTCGTCAGATATCAAAAAACATTATATTTGTTGTGGGTGTGAAAAAATTGTTTTGTTTTGTTTTTCCTTTTTCCTTTTCCGCCTTCCTCTCACTCCCCCCTTTTCTTCTTCTTCTCTTTTCTTTCTGTGTCTCCTTTCTTGATCTTTCTCTTTTTGATATATTAAGAAAGAGATAAAGAGATAACAGTGTAATATGAAAACTTCAGTAAGTTAAAAGTGATGTTGAGTAATTTTTCTATTACTATTTATATATTGCTAAAATGAGTTAATTGTAATGAATTGATGTAGCAACTACTGTGGGTTTTTCCTTTGTTATTGTTGAATTCTAAATAAAGTATTATTCATTTCAAAAAACAACAGAAAGCACTACTTTACACAAAACATAGTTAACCTATGGAACTCTCCACCACAGGAGGCAGTGATGGCCACCGACTTACATGACTCTACAAAACGATTAGGCAAATTCATTGAGGGTAAGGCTATCAAGGCCTATTAGCTTCCACAGCTGGAGACAGCAGTATTTCTGAATACCAGTTGCTGTTCTTAACATAAAAAATAAATAAAATTGGCCACCGTCATTCCTGCTGCGGTAACAAACTGGATAAAATGCTGTAACACAGTCGTTACCAGGGCTGTCTCTGGGAAGTACTTGGGAACTTTCAGAGGGTACCAAAATGCAGCCGCAAAGCTTCTCCCTGGAGCCGGCTGCTCTGACATTGTTCCGTTTGCGCTGGCTACCTATTTGTTTCTATAAAAAAGTTCCTTCCAGTAGCACCTTAAAGACCAACTAAGTTAGTTCTTGGTATGAGCTTTCGTGTGCATGCACACTTCTTCAGATACACTTCTTCAGATCTGAAGAAGTGTACGTGCACACGAAAGCTCATACCAAGAACTAACTTAGTTGGTCTTTAAGGTGCTGCTGGAAGGAACTTTTTTATTTTGACTATGGCAGACCAACACGGCTACCTATCTGTATTTGTTTCTAGGCAGAGTTCCAAGTGCTGTGATGTTTACCTTTTAAAACCCGAAGTGATCTGGGTGCAGGAGCACCTTTCTCCTCACATGCCTACTTGTGCACTCAGGATTAACCTCCGAGACCCTTTTCCACTCACACCCCCTCTTTAAAAGCAGGGGGACTGGCTGGCATTCAGTGAGTGGTGGAAGCCTGGCTATGCAAGAAGATGGGCTTGTTGGGTTTTTTTGCAGAATTTGGGCTGTGCAGCTGTTTGGGGTCAATGTTTTCTTTTGTTGCTAATGCTGCTGACTTCCTGTTTAATGTGGTCTTATGTTGTTCATTATTCATATTATTTAAAATCATTTTGTAAGTTACAGTGGTGCCTTGGGTTACAGACGCTTCAGGTTACATATGCTTCAGGTTACAGACTCCGCTAACCCAGAAATAGTACCTCGGGTTAAGAACTTAGGATGAGAACAGAAAATCGTGCAGCGGTGGTTCGGCGGCAGCAGGAGGCCCCATTAGCTAAAGTGGTGTCTCAGGTAAAGAACAGTTTTAGGTTAAGAACGGACCTTCGGAACGAATTAAGTTCTTAACCCGAGGTACCACTGTACTTCATAGAATCATAGAATCATAGAGTTGGAAGAGACCACAAGGGCCATCGAGTCCAACCCCCTGCCAAGCAGGAAACACCATCAGAGCACTCCTGACATATGACATATGGTTGACATATGGTTGTCAAGCCTCTACTTGGGTGGCTCCCTTTGGGGCTTGGAACTGCAGCTTAGCATAAGTTGTAAGTACAGGAAAAAAATATACGTTATCCAATTTAAAACCGAATAGTGGAGACCTCATCCACAGCTATCACCAATATTCTCAGCCAAGACTCAACCTTGAGTCCCCAGATGTTGTTGGACTACAACTCCCTTCATCCCTGACCACTGGCCCCGCTAGCTAGGGATGATGGGAGTTGTAGTCCAGCAACATTTGGGGACCCAGGGTTGAGAAAGTCTGGCTCAGAGATACGTGAGGACAGATGTTTCCAATAAATAGATGTTAAAAGGCGTGTTTCATGGTGGGTGTCATGCAAACAATCCCAATTTCTAACAGCTGGGAAAACGCCTTTCAGTTTAGCTCTTGGCAGTTCAATTTGGCTGTGGGCGACTCCCTGGCAGGGTTCGCTGGCATCCCAAGACTTCTCCCGGCAGAGGCCCACAACTGGCTCCGCAAGCCTAACAGGGCCAGGCGACCCGCTACTGGGATACCTCAGTCTGTGGAGCATGAGATCTCAGGGATGTGGGTTTGAGCCCGATGTTGGGCAAAAAGGTTCCTTCATTGCAGGCGTTCTATGATTCAGCTTCCAAAGCCCTACTGGTTAGTCAGGGCAGGAGGAGGTCTTCCCACCCCAATGGTTCGTAATTTTTTTTTTTTTAATTTCCCCACCCATGAATTTCTGCTTGGCGAGGGATTAGCTATGCTAACTCCAGAGTGGCATAGTTCAGAGGCCAGATTGTGGAGCGTCTCAGGTGAACTCATTTCCCGTCCTTGCCCCGCTTCTGTCATACCCCATTTTGGAAATCTGCTAGTGCTAGATCTGTGCTTGGGGGTAGCAGGGGGTAGACCAGGCATATCCAAAGTCCGTTTCGGGGGCCTAATCTGGCCTGCCGGTCAGTTTAATCCAGTCCCTGTGGCAGTTTATTTCTTGGGGTAAATTCCTAAAAAAACCTCCCCAACTTCAATCCTAAAAGAAGCTCAACAACTCCAACCCTAAGAAAAGCTCAACATCTTTGGGGTAAAATCCTAAAAAAAGGTCAACAACGTGTTGGCCCCCACGGCCCTTCACTTCATCAAATCTGGCCCTTTTTGAAAAAAGTTTGGACACCACTGGGGTAGACGGTGGTCTCCAGGACAGACACCCCCTCCCTAATAATAATAATAATAATAATAATAATAATAATAATAATAATAATAATAATTTATTTATATCCTGCCCTCCCCAGCAGAAGCCAAAAAACCCACCAGCAACACCCATAGCAAAAATGGGGGTTGGGTAGGATTGTTCTTCAATTTGTGAGCATTTGCCACAAAAAGCAGGTAATCTAGGAATCGTAAGACCAGTAGCAGTTAAACAACATTTTGCTCCTCTCTGAAATAAGTACAGCCTTCTGTGTACTGATCAAGTGAGTCTACCCTCTTCTGGCTTAAAGCAGTAACAGCCAAGTATGGGATCAGAAGGCACAGCAGGTCTTTTTGATAAGCATTTAGATTTATTTATTTTTGCGCTGGCGGTGGACTCCCGTTTACTCATTTTAGAAACATAAAATACCAACATAACCTTTTCAATGTCACAGTACTCGTCTCAGCACCCCATAGAGTCTGTTGTGATTTTCGATTGTCACTTTGCATAATTCATTTTTCAAAAAAGCGACCAACAAGTTAATCATAGTCCAGCATTTAGAGAGAGAGAAACAGTCTCTGCCAGCTGCTATGGCCTCTGAATTCTGCCTCCTTGGGAGCAAATGGCAGGGGACCACAGAGAGCAAACATATGAGCTGCTCTCCAGGATTTCAAGAAGGAGTCTCCCTCTGTGGCTCAGTCAGTAGGGCATGAGACTCAATCTCAGGGTCATGTGTTTGAGCCCCACGTTGGGCAAAAGATTTCTGCCTTGCAGGGGGTTGGACTAGATGACCCTCATGGTCTCTTCCAGCTCTACACATTCTATGATTCTATGATTCTATTCATACCTGGAGATCAGGGATGGAACCTGATACCTTTGGCTTGCAATGCAGATGATTTACTATTGAGCTAGGGCATTTCCTCCCTTTAGGAGGAACCATCCTAAAGGGAATGGTTGTTGCATTTATGCAGTACTTGGGGGCATAATAATAATAATAATAATAATAATAATAATAATAATAATAATAATTGGGATGCGGGTGGCACTGTGGTCTAAACCATAGAGCCAAGGGCTTGCCAGTCAGAAGGTCAGCAGTTTGAATCCCCACGACGGGGTGAGCTCCCGTTATTCAGTCCCAGCTCCTGCCAACCTAGCACTTCAAAAGCACGTCAAGTACTAGTAGATAAATAGGTACCACTCCGGCAGGAAGGTAAACGGCGTTGGCCACATGACCCAGAAACTGTCTGCGGACAAACGCTGGCTCCCTCGGCCTATAGAGCGAGATGAGCGCGCAACCCCAGAGTTGTCTGTGACTGGACCTAACGGTCAGGAGTACCTTTACCTTTTAATAATAATAATAGTTTATTATTTATACCCCACCCATCTGGCTGGGTTTCTCCAGCCACTCTGGGCAGCTTCCAACAAAAGATTAAAAATACATTAAAACATCAGTCATTTAAAACTTCCTTAAACAGGGCTGCCTTCAGATGTCTTCTAAATGTCAGATAGTTGTTTATTTCTTTGACATCTGATGGGAGGGCGTTCCACAGGGCAGGCGCCACTACCAAGAAGGCCCTCTGCCTGGTTCCTTGTAACCTCTCTTCTCGCAGTAAGGGATCTGCCAGAAGGCCTTCGGAGCTGGACCTCAGTGTCTGGGCAGAACGTTGGGGGCGGAGACGCTTCTTCAAGGATACTGAGCCAAGGCCATTTAGGGCTTTAAAGGTCAACACCAACACTTTGAATTGTGCTCAGAAACATACTGGGAGCCAATGTAGGTTTTTCAGGACCGGTGTTATGTGGTCTCGGCAGCACCTGGTTGGCTGTAGTGGAAAACAGGGCTAAGTGGACCCTTTGTCTGACCCAGAAAAACCCCATCATCACTGAGAGTGCTTGGGCACGTCTACAATAAGGCAATCACATTTATTTCCACACCAGTTAGACCATGGTCAGAATGGAATATAGCCGCTTTTGTTCTTTGGCCAGGGTGTGATCTGTTTCCTCGACGTTTCTCGCTTGCTGTTTGATCTCTCTCTAACCTGTGGTTTGGTTTTCATGCCTGCAGCGGCAGCTCCCGATATAAAAAAAGAGCGGCTTCCCTGCCTTGTTCAGTTTTAATCACAGCTGTGGTGTGTTGGAGCCCTACCAGATGGAGCTTTCAGCAGAACAGGCAGCCTTTTTACCTTTCAGCGTGCGCTAAGCAAGGAGAAGCGGTTGCAGCAACCACCTCGGGGTGGCTGGCGTTAATGAGTCTTCATTCGGAAATGTTTAGGAAAACCGCTGAGCGCAGGTGTCTGGATTAGAGGCCGAAGTAGTAAAGCTCAGCAGTCTCTAACGCAAACAGAAGCAGAGTGCAGTTGGAGCACAAGACATCTAATCTGCAAAGGAATGGGGCACGAGAGGCAGAAAGGGGATGGACGCGCCTTGGATGGGAGAGGGTGGGTGCCTTGCCTTTGTTTCGCTTATTTGGGTGATCTATATACAGTGGTACCTCGGGTTAAGAACTTAATTCGTTCTGGAGGTCCATTCTTAACCTGAAACTGTTCTTAACCTGAAGCACCACTTTAGCTAATAGGGCCTCCCACTGCCGCCGGAGCACGATTTCTGTTCTCATCCTGAAGCAAAGTTCTTAACCTGAGGTACTATTTCTAGGTTAGCGGAGTGTGTAACCTGAGGCGTCTGTAACCTGAAGCGTATGTAACCCAAGGTACCACTGTACTGTCCTATATACTGTATGGAATTGAGAGCTGGACCATCAAGAAGGCTGATCGTCGAAGAATTGGTGCTTTTGAATTCTGGCGCTGGAGGAGACTCTTGAGAGTCCCATGGACTGCAAGAAGATCAAACCTCTCCATTCTGAAGGAAATCAGCCCTGAGTGCTCACTGGAAGGACAGATCCTGAAGCTGAGGCTCCAAGACTTTGGCCACCTCACGAGAAGAGAAGACTCCCTGGAAAAGACCCTGATGTTGGGAAAGGTTGAGGGCACAAGGAGAAGGGGACGACAGAGGACGAGATGGTGGGACAGTGTTCTCGAAGCGACCAGCATGAGTTTGACCAAACTGCAGGAGGCAGTGGAAAACAGGAGTGCCTGGCGTGCTCTGGTCCAGGGGGTCACGAAGAGTCGGGTACAACTAAATGACTAAACACAAAAATATACTGTCCTTTCCTGGAGCCACAAGGATGGTTTTCAACAAAGTCAATTAAGATTAAAATAACGCATAGAGTTCCAAAAATAGCACAGGTCTTAAGGCGCTCAACACAACTCATAGCAGTTTGCTGAACAGCAATTTACTAGTTGCAACTGTAGCTGCCAATCCATTTTGTCTAATCATGCTTTCCCTCCTCCAAACGAATGCCGGAAAGTTATCTACTTATAAATGAATTTAATAAATTTATAAAATATTTGCGGTGCTTCCGGTCCTACTCAGATGCTCATTTCCAGAGGCTGACGCTCTTCAACCTCGTGGAGCCTTCAGTGTGGGGTTCCTCAGGGTTCAGTTTTCTCCCCCATGCTGTTTAACATCCACATGAAACCGCTGAGTGGGGTTATCCGGAGCTTTGGAGTACGTTGTCAGCAATATTGCTGATGACACACAGCTCTGCTTGTCCTTTACATCTGCAGGTGAGGCAGTGGAAGAGCTGGACTGACGTCTTCCCCCATTAATGGACTGGATGAGAACCAGAACCAGAAGCTCAGTCCAGATAACACTGAGGCGTTGTTAGGGGGCAGTTCCTTAGACCAGATGGATGGGAGGTGGCCTGCTCTTCCTGTATTTAATAATTTTTTATTGGAAAATTTATTTACAACATAGCATAAACTTCCCATCCCCCCAATACACAAATCCACCCTCATTAAACGTGAACATAACATACAATGAGCAAAACATACAACAATACAAACAACCAAATAAAAGACTTCCTTTATCCTGTATCTGGCCTCCTTATTTACTTCTTATAAGCTGTTTCCTTTATGAATAATTATTAAGGTTTTTCTAATTATAACTTAAATATCCACGAAGTCTCCTGCAGGCATTAATCGAAACAAGTCCAGGTATGTATTTTAATAATAATAATAATAATAATAATAATAATAATAATAATAATAATAATAATAATAATAATAATAATAATAATAATTTATTATTTATACCCCGCCCATCTGGCTGGACTTCCCCAGCCACTCTGGGCGGCTTCCAAAAGAATATTAAAATACTATAATACATCAAACATTAAAAGCTTCCCGAAACAGGGCTGCCTTCAGATGTCTTCTAAAAGCCTGGTAGTTGTTGTTCTCTTTGACATTCAGGACCAGGGAATCCTCCACACCTGCCTGCCTCCTGTCCCCCAAAAACAGTACTTCTGTCTTGTCAGCATTCAACCTCATTAGGGCACTGTTTTGTGAAGTATTCTCTGCATTTCCCCCATGCTTTTTGAAACTCTTGTCTAGTGTGATCTCTAATTGCCTCTGTTAATCTAGCCAGTTCCATATACTCTAACACTTTGTCTTGCCATTCCTTTTTTGTTGGAGAGGTTGCCTGCTCTTGATGGGGTAACACTTCCTCTGAAGGAGGAGGTTCACAGCTTGGGGGTCCTCCTGGATCCTTTGCTGTGGTGGAGTCTCCTACTTTGGAGGTCTTTAAGCAGAGGCTTGACAACCATATGTCAGGAGTGCTCTGATGGTGTTTCCTGCTTGGCAGGGGGTTGGACTCGATGGCCCTTGTGGTCTATTCCAACTCTAGGATTCTATGATTCTTGAGGCTCAGGTGGCCTCAGTGGCCCGGAGTGCCTTCCATCAGCTTTTGCTGTATCCCTATCTGGACAGAGAAAGCCTAACTTCTGTCGTCTGTGCTCTGGTAACCTCTAAGTTAGGTTACTGCAATGCATTATATGTGGGGCTGCCTCTGAGGACAGTTCGGAAACTTCAGCTGGTGCAGAACTCAGTGGCCAGGTTGCTCAAGTCGGTTTGAGCATATTTCACCGATCCTGGTCCAGCTGCACTGGCTGCCAATCACTCCATTTAGGGCTTTAAATGCCAAAGGAAGCCCCTTGTTCCAAACACCTCAGAGCCATTTAGCCATGCACTAAAGATTGACTCCTAGAAATACGTTGGGGGAGACCTTGCTGGTGGCTTGCTTTTTACGGACGAATACATGCTACAATCTCTTTTCTACCACAAGGGTGTGTAGGACCTCAGTTCACAGTGAAGCATACAGGAGCAACAGTCAAAATAAAAAAATTCCTTCCAGTAGCACCTTAAAGACCAACTAAGTTAGTTCTTGGTATGAGCTTTCGTGTGCATGCACACTTCTTCATATATGTATCTGAAGAAGTGTGCATGCACACGAAAGCTCATACCAAGAACTAACTTAGTTGGTCTTTAAGGTGCTACTGGAAAGAATTTTTTTATTTTGACTATGGCAGACCAACACGGCTACCTATCTGTAACAGGAGCAACAGTGGCATCCCTTGCGACAGCCCAATTTTAAATGCCCGGGGGAAAATAGGAATAGTTTCACTGTGTCCCTGCAATCAGATTTTTGCTACACCTGAATCCACGCAGAGTCCTTTTTCCCTAGGTCAGATAAGCGCTTTGATATAAATACATGGGTCCCCCCATCCCCCCCGGCGATGTTTCATGGAATAGCCTTTTGATCAGGCTATACAGCAGAGATGCTTAAAGCTGCATTTGTGCACCCAAGTCTTCTTCCTCCTCCTTCCTTGACTGCTTTGCGCAAACCGGTTAACGGACCAACTTTCTTCTTGCCCCATCTGTGGGAACTCTCAGGCACAACACATCAAGGCCGGTAGCCAATGGCAACAACCATATTAGAATAAACTTGTCATGCTAAGCACTAATAAATGTAATGATTACATTTTGCAATTCCCCCTTTTTGCGTGCCGCGCTTGCCTTCATTTGAAGGTAATGCTCCTCCGGCTTTTGCTTTTTGCTGATAGGAGAGCAGCTCCCTAATTTACACCCATTCTTCAGTCAATGCCGCGGTTTATATAGTTTCCGCTAATAGCATTATGAGCCATAGTTTTGTGCTAATTCAAAATTAGATCTCTCATTTGCATAAACAAATTACTGTTTGGATTAACGCTAAATAGTTAAGGCAGCTGATACTGGAGCAGATTTGATTTGGTTGGAATGGCTGCTGGCCTAATGGTGGATATGCAGAACTCCGAATGCGAGTGGGAAGAGTTACAGATGCAGAATCAGCCCATGCAGCAAGCTGCGTCTTGGCAGAGTTGCCCGGAGGACCCGGAATTTGGCAAGGAAATTTCATGTTAAAAGAAGAAAACAAATTTCTAGTCCACAGTGGAAGCTTGCAAGCAGGAACTGAGTGCGACAGTGCTCTTTCCACTTGTGATTCTGCCTCTGATAGGATGGAGAACAGAGCCATCATGACTTGTAGCCACTGATAGTTTTATCATCCAACGACTTGTCTAATCCTCTTGCTTCTGCCATGGACTTTAACAAGCCCTCGTCTCTCATCTGTAACTGCTCCTTTCCCTGGGATGTGGGTTTTCCAGAAAAAGGTTGAATTGAAGATTTCTGAAGAATTTTCCCGATACAAATTGGGGTAATTTTGCACAAGAAAATTGTTTGCATTGGAGAATTTCCCAATGTCCTAGAGAATGGTCCAGTTTAGTGTGCTTATTTTACTTGTATTGCGTGAACCTAAAAACTTGGAAATTTCCAAGGTTGCCAGATATTTATTTGCAGTCAGCATCAATTCCTTGCTCCTAATCAACTTAGGTAATGCAAAAGTTCCAGTGGGAAAATATAAGTAGAGATGCTCTGCTCCACATCCCATCCACTTCCCCTACGTGCAGTCTGGTGGTAATACTGACTTAACTTGCACAGTCATTGAAATGTTTGCAAAGTGTGTGTGCGTGTGTGTAGTGCTTTGAAGGAACTTAGGCACACAGTGGTGGGAGGGCTGCAGAGGCCTTTGGGAGCTGCTGCCGGTCCAAGTGGACATTCCTGGTCTAGAAAAGTTCTACCTCTCTTGGAAGCCTGGCTCCTGGAAGCAGAACAAATCAAGCAGCGCAAGCAAAGCGCTGTTGAGTTTGCTTCTGTCCCAGAATGCATGCTCATTGCAGAGGCTTGGGTGAGTCTGGAGTAAACCTTGGATATTTTTCTGCTTCAGTTGTTTGAGACAAGTGGAAGGAAATGCCAAGGACAGGTTAGGCAGACCACTTTTCAGAATAGCACATTGGAATAACAACCCTGCTAGCATTTAAACTCTTGTTTCTGTTGGATAACCCTGTTGGATAGTCCTAAAAGAACATGGCAGGCTGTGAGCAAAGGTCCCAGTTGCTTACCTTGAGTGTATTCTTTTGTCTTTGCAGGTCTCTGGTACTGAATAGCACCCGCCACTCTCCCACAGGGAGCAAGTTCCAGGCTTTGCAGCACCACTGGAGGAACAAAGATCTGCGCTGCATCGGAGGAGTCATGTACAGGGTGTCCGCTAACAAGCTTGCCAAAACTTCCAGCTCTCCGGCCAGGAGCAGTGAAGTTGCTAGCAGGAGTCACGCCAGAGCAGGTAGGCTATATGACAGCATCCTGATCTTGGATACTGGGACATGTGAGGGCAGAGCTGCTCCCAGTTGGAGTGGGAGGCAGCTGTCACTGTAACATCGTCCCAGATCCCAACTATCTTCGTTCTGCTACGTGTGGCTTGGGTTTCCATAACGGTCCCTTTTGTTATCAAGTTCAACTGTCTCAGAGCTGAGGTTTGCTAGGTCAGTGCAAACTACTTGGCAAGATAGCTTAGCTCATCTGCTGCTAATTAAAGTTAGCCTTGTGGGATTTGATCTCAATCAGGAGTAGCTGAGATGTTGCTCTCTGGATGTTCTCGGACTACAACTCCCATCCACATCCCTGGCCACTGGCCATGCTGGCTGGGACTGATGAGAGTTGGAGTCCCAGCAGCATCCGGAAGGGATCACACTGGTTACCCCATCCTGGATTAAGTCACAGCCCCTTATAAATATTGGCTTCTTTGCAAGCTCATAAAGAGAAACTTCACTAATCCTAAGTGGCTCAATATCTCAGGTCTAAGTTCTTGCAAGGAACCTTGGCTTATTTTCCAGAACTCAGAAGAAAATCTCCAAACTGGAAATTTACAAATGGAGTAGCCACATTAAGACTCAGATCTACTTTACTTTGAGCATCTGTTTGGGAATCTTATTGGGATAAATGCAATTCAGGAACTCCAATTATTTTAAAATCTCCCTTATAAACAGTGGCAGGTAGGATGTGAAAAATTTTGTTGTTTGTTGTTGTTTAGTCGTTTAGTTGTGTCCGTCTTTTCGTGACCCCCTGGACCAGAGCACGCCAGGCACTCCTGTCTTCCACTGCCTCCCGCAGTTTGGTCACTCATGCTGGTAGCTTCAAGAACACTGTCCAGCCATCTCGTCCTGTCGTCCCCTTCTCCTTGTGCCCTCAATCTTTCCCAACATCATGTTTTTTTCCAAGGAGTCTTCTCTTCTCATGAGGTGGCCAAAGTCTTGGAGCCTCAGCTTCAGGATCTGTCCTTCCAGTGAGCACCCAGGGCTGATTTCTTTCAGAATGGAGAGGTTTGATCTTCTTGCAGTCCATGGGACTCTCAAGAGACTCCTCCAGCACCATAATTCAAAAGCATCAATTCTTCGGCGATCAGCCTTCTTGATGGTCCAGCTCTCATGTGAAAAATAGCTAACAGGAAAACAGAGATCTAGTACATGTGTTAGCTTTTCCCTTTTAAGTTCAAGAACAAGGAAACGGACCATAGCATTTATTCAAACATTTCTCTGTCGGTGTCCCATCCGTTCCCTGGCACTGTGTGGAATGCACCACACTCTTAAAAACCCATCCATAAAAACCCAGGTATATTGTACTCGGGAGTGAGGAGTGCTATAAATCCAGTTCAATAACCAGGTTGGTAGTTATCTGTTAATACCTCTCTAGCATTTCCCAGACGTCTAAAACTCTGCTGCCAGTTCCTAAGTTCAGACATCACAGAGAGATGGCCTTGATAATGGCCTCTCCTTTATGGCTGCCTCTTCCCCTGGAAGTTCTCCAGAGCTCAGGTCTATGCATGTTTTAAAAGCAGTACAGTGGTGGCTCGCAAGACGAAATTAATTCGTTCCGCAAGTTTTTTCTTCTTGCGAGTTTTTCGTCTTGCGAAGCACGGTTTCCCATAGGAATGCATTGAAAATCAATTAATGCGTTCCTATGGAAACCGCTTGCCAGGCTGGTGGTGCGGAGAAGGGCTTTTCTCCCCACCGCAAGTCTTCAGGACAGGTACGGGAACAGAGGGGAAGGGGCGCAGCGCTTCTCCTCTGTTCCCGGGGCTTGCGGTGGGAGGAGGGTTTTTCCTCCCCACCGCCAACATTCAGAACAGCATTCTGAATGTTGGCGGTGGGAAGGAAAACCCTCCTCCCACCGCAAGTCTTCAGGACAGCCTTCCGAAGGCTGGCGCGGGGAGAAGGGCTTTTCTCCCCACCGCCAGCCTTCGGAGGAGCCTTCCGAAGGCTGGCGCGGGGAGAAGGGCTTTCCGCCCCACCGCCAGCCTTCGGAGGAGGTCCGAGGACAGTGGGGAAGACGCGCTGCGCTTCCCCGCTGTCCCGGAGATTTCCCTATGGGCTTTCGTCTTGTGAAGGAAGCCCATAGGGAAATTCGTTTTGCGAAGCGCCTCCAAAACGGAAAACCCTTTCGTCTAGCGGGTTTTCCGTCTTGCGAGGCGTTCGTCTTGCGGGGCACCACTGTATTTAGATCTTTTTTTTTATCTGGACAGAAATTTGTTGGCCAAGGCTCAGGTCGAGTGTGAACAATGTTAACTCCTCCATATATTGAACCAAAGATATATTTAAAAAATGGATGCAGTTTTAACCCTCCACCCCAAAACATTTTGTGAAGGCGCATCCATGTCCTGGCCCTTAGCTATTTTTCACGTGAGAGCTGGACCATAAAGAAGGCTGATCGCCGAAGAATGGATGCTTTTGAATTCTGGTGCTGGAGGAGACTCTTGAGAGTCCCATGGACTGCAAGAAGATCCAACCTCTCCATTCTTAAGGAAATCAGCCCTGAGTGCGCACTGGAAGGACAGATCCTGAAGCTGAGGCTCCAAGACTTTGGCCACCTCATGAGAAGAGAAGACTCCCTGGAAAAGACCCTGATGTTGGGGAAGATGGAGGGTACAAGGAGAAGGGGATGACAGAGGACAAGATGGCTGGACAGTGTTCTCGAAGCTACCAACATGAGTGACAAACACCTGAGTACATTTTCTTCCAAAACCTTTAATGTTCAGATTAGTGCAATGCACAGGCAAAGTAAGGTTGGAAGGCACAGCGGGTTCTACTCATGGCTAAGCAAGTGAAGACGCTGATCTTACAAGCTAGCACACCCCTTTGGGTCCCATTCTATGGGGATGGAGCAGGCAAAAGGGCCAGCGGATGGCAGCTCCTTCGGTAGCCCTCTCTGGTCCTATTTGCGGGTTCCCCCTGGGACACCTGGTTGGCTGCTGCGAGGACAGGATGTTGGGCTTGAGGGGCCCTTGGCCTGATCCACCAGGCTCTTTTTGCGTTAGAAGAACTGCGGTCCATTGCTCAGGGTCTGCCTGTTTGGAGCTTCATGTTACAGTGGTGCCTCGCAAGACGAAATTAATCCGTTCCGCGAGTCTCTTCGTCTTGCGGTTTTTTCGTCTTGTGAAGCACGGCTATTAGCGGCTTAGCGGCTATTAATGGCTTAGCGGCTTTAAGAAAAAGGAAACAAACTCGCAAGAACTCGCAAGACGTTTAACAAGCCCATAGGGAAATTCGTCTTGCGGAACGATCAAAAAATGGAAAACTCTTTCGTCTTGCGCTTTTTTCGTCTTGCGAGGCATTCGTCTTGCGAGGTACCACTATAGTAAGTTACAGTGTCCTGCTGGCAGACTTAAGGGTGTCTCTTTCTTCAGAACAGTCCTACACTCCTGCACAGAAGCAGCAACATGAAAGAGGCCACTGAGTATTATGGGAAGTGCAGCTTTCTTCTCAACCTGGACAGGAGTCTTCTTGTTCATGTCGAGAATAATAATAATAATAATAATAATAATAATAATTTTCCAAAAAATATTAATTTTCTCTTATAGAACATAGACATTAACACAAAAGAAAAACATTACACTTAACACAACAACAACAAAAATAACCAAAAGAAAAAGAAAAAAAGAATTGTTTCTTCTTGTATCCTGGTTATATTACATTGCTAAATGACTTCCTTGACACCCCTCAATCTGAATTTCATTGTATCACACATTTAACAATTTCAAACTTCATATTTATAACACAAATACCTTCTTTCAATTACAAACTCCTTATCTTTGCTTTATGTTCCAATCCATAACGTTCACTATAACATAACTTTTTTTTAATCCCTAGACGTAGTTTATTACTTCCTGAATTTCCTAATTATCTTATATTGATAATAATAATATTTTTTTATTTATACTCTGCCCTCCCCGGCCAGAGCCGGGTTCAGGGCGGCTAACACCAGTAAAATTACAATAAAAACATAATTTTCTTTGGGGGGGGGGATACAATTTAAAATACAGGTTAAAAATACTCTACTCAAGGTTCCCAACTCAAGGTTCCTCCTCCAGCTTTCTTCTCAAGGCTCCGGGGAGACCGATTCCCCGGAAAGCGTGTTTCATCAACTCTGCAAACTCTCTCATTGCTCCCGCCCCCCCCCCGGCGTGCAGCTCCTGAATCTCCCACTCTGCTATTAGCGGCACACTTTAAAAATGTGGCCCCCCCATCCGCAGCACCCAGTGAGTTAATCCACGGTTTAAGCTAAATCTCCACCCCCCTCACCTGCTGAGATGAGGTGCCCTAAGCAGTTCTCTCCGCCCCCCCCCCAGCTCAGCCCTGATTTCCCACTCTCAATTTCCTCTCTCACGCTTTTTATCTGCCAAAGTGGTGGGGAGGGCTGCAGTGAGGGGGGGGGCAGCGGTGGAGAGGAGCACAGGGCAGCTGAAGAAGAGCTCGGGAACAGCTCCCTCTTTGTCAGGGGGATGCTTTCTCTCTCTCCCCCCCCCCCCTTTCTGGCTGAGGTTTCTCATCCCCTGCTGCCTCCCTTCTCCCTGCCCTGCCCAGTCCTTCTGCAGACTGGATTGTTGCATCCTTGCTAATCCTCTTCTTTACGATCATCTTCCGCTTTGGCCGCTCCTGTCCCTATTAAACGTTTCATTTGCTTCAGTGTTTTTTTTATTAAAAAAGTTTATTTCCATCTGGGTTGCTTTTCAGGGTGGGGTGGGGGGCAGTGGCGGAATTAGATGGAGATTGATTCCCCCCCCCGCCCCATACTTAATTTGGACGCCAATCGATCCCAAAGATTTCCCTTCACCTTGGCCTGCGTGGCTGTGAAATCGGGGTGCCTTTTCCAGGAGCTCTGCAGGAGCATTTCAAATCTGATTACACCGTAATCAGCAGGCCCCAGGTGTGCGCCAGCTTCCATCTCTTGTTTATCGTACCTGGCTCCTTTCCTCTTAGCAAGCAGGCGGGTGGGGGCTCGAGGGAGGAAGGGAGGACCGTCTCAAATTACGGCCTGGTGACTCAGCAGCCTGGGGAAAAACGCATCTCTAAGGAGCCCATTTCCCTCGTCTGCTAGTACCCCCTGTCACCATCTTACAGGTATTGCCTATTGTCAGCATAAAGGTAAAGGGACCCCTGACCATTAGGTCCAGTTGTACCGACTCTGGGGTTGCGGCGCTCATCTCGCTTTATTGGCCGAGGGAGCCGGCGTACAGCTTCCGGGTCATGTGGCCAGCATGACTAAGCCGCTTCTGGCGAACCAGAGCAGCGCACGGAAAAGCCGTTTACCTTCCCGCCAGACCGGTACCTATTTATCTACTTGCACTTTGAAGTGCTTTCGAACTGCTAGGTTGGCAGGAGCAGGGACTGAGCAACAGGAGCTCACCCCATCGCGGGGATTCGAACCGCCGACCTTCTGATCGGCAAGTCCTAGGCTCTGTGCTTTAACCCACAGTGCCACCTGCGTCCCTTATTTTCAGCATACATCTGTGCAATTTTTCCAGGCCCGGCATTGACACCCATGGAATCATGGAGTTGAAAAGGACCCAAACGGTCATCTGATCCAACCCATTTCAATACAGAAATCATATCTGAAGCATCCCTGACAGATTTATTGGCATCTAACCCTCTGCTTGAGAGATGCGGGTGGTGCTGTGGGTTAAACCACAGAGCCTAGGACTTGCCAATCAGAAGGTTGGCGGTTCGAATCCCCGTGACGGGGTGAGCTCCCGTTGCTCGGTCCCTGCTCCTGCCCACCTAGCAGTTCGAAAGCATGTCAAAGTGCAAGTAAATACATAGGTACCACTCCGGCGGGAAGGTAAACAGTGTTTCCGTGCGCTGCTCTGGTTCGCCAGAAGCGGCTTAGTCATGCTGGCCACATGACCCGGAAGCTGTACGCCGGCTCAGTCGGCCAGTAAAGCGAGATGAGCGCCACAACCCCAGAGTCAGTCACGACTGGACCTAATGGTCAAGGGTCCCTTTACCTTTACCTTTAACCTCTGCTTAGTAACCTCCAAGGAAGGAGAGTCCATTCTCCTCTGAAGGAGTCTGTAGAAGGAGTCAAACAACTCTTGCTGTCAGAAATTTCTTCTGTTCGTGAAGCTGAGGTGTTATGCTGAGTCGAACCCCTGGCTCCATTTAGCCTAGTGCTGCCTGCTCTGAGTGGAAGCAGCTGTCAGACAGGGGTGGAATGGGACGTTTCCCAGCCTTGTTGCTTTGGGAGAAAGGGTGTAGCTCGGTGGTAGAGTATTTGCTCTGCGTGCAACAGTTCCCAAGTTCAATTCCCGGCATCTCCAGGTAGGTCTGGGGGGAAACCTCAGTGTTACGCAGTACTGGGCTAGACGGGCTAAATGGACCAATGATCTGATTTGGTATAAGGCAGCTTTTTGTTTTCCTAGGTGCTTGGTTGAAGGAGCTGGGTATATTTAGCCTGGGGAAAAAGGAGACCGGGAGGAGATATGATGTTGTTTATTGTTGTTTAGTCATTTAGTCATCCCCGACTCTTCGTGACTCCCTGGACCAGAGCATGCCAGGCACTCCTGTCTTCCACTGCCTCCCGCAGTTTGGTCAAACTCATGCTGGTAGCTTCGAGAACACTATCCAACCATCTCGTCCTCTGTCGTCCCCTTCTCCTTGCGCCCTCCATCTTTCCCAGCATCAGGGTCTTTTCCAGGGAGTCTTCTCTTCTCAAGAGGTGGCCAAAGTATTGGAGCCTCAGCTTCAGGATCTGTCCTTCCAGTGAGCACTCAGGGCTGATTTCCTTCAGAATGGAGAGGTTTGATCTTCTTGCAGTCCATGGGACTCTCAAGAGTCTCCTCCAGCACCAGAATTCAAAAGCATCCATTCTTCGGCGATCAGCCTTCTTTATGGTCCAGCTCTCACTTCCATACATCACTACTGGGAAAACCATGGCTTTAACTATATGGACCTTTGTCAGCAAGGTGATGTCTCTGTTTTTTAAGATATGACAGCCATCTTCAAATATCTCAAGGCCTGTCACATGGAGGAGGGAGCATGCTTGTTTTCTCCTGCTCTGGAAGGTAGGACTCGAACCAGTGACTTCAAGTTACATTACAGGAGATTCCAACTAAACTTTTGGAAAAACTTTCTGGCAGTAAGAGCTGTTCGGCAGTGGAACGGTCTCCCATGAGAGGTTGTGGACTCTCCTTCTTTGGAGGTTTTTAAGCAGAGTGGCCAACTATCATGGGTGCTTTAGCTGATTTTCTTGCATTGCTTGGGGTTGGACTAGATGACCCACGGGGTCCCTTCCAACTCTATGATTCTATCAATTTAGCTGGAGGTGGTAGAGGTCTAACCTGGGACATTTCTACAGTGTTCTTAAGTGATGAGCTCCAGCTAGCTTTCTGGAGCCTTTCCGCATCTGATGGCCTGGAATTATAATGCTTCCCAACTAGAACCATGTGTGTTTGTGTTTTGGTGTGTACGTTTCTGGTGCTGAGTGCCCCGGCAGTATTTATGTGCTTAGTTCATCGCATCGCCACATGCTTGCTTGATCTGCAGGACCACATTCCCTTTAGAAGTTCCTTTTGTCTCCTGAGTGTTTGGGACTAGCAAAGAGATGGGAGAAACACTTGACAGCTTAATTGCTTGGCATTTAACTGGGGCTGGTTATAATTCCGCCTGGCAATGGCGCGCTCCATCTGGATTTATTGGGTCAATATTTTGTCTCCCTCTGTCACGGCTCCAATTTAGAGCCAGGGTGAAACGCTCAAGCGCTCCTCTCTTTCACCAGGTGGGCGGGCTGCTTTGATGTGCTTTTAAGCACCACAGCCCCTGACCCAGGGGCTCCGGCTCCGGGCGCATTGAGCAGCGCCTCGGCGGACCTGGGACGCACCATCTCATGCCTTTGCTTCTCCCAGTCATGCCCCATTCCTAGCAGCCCTAAGGGAAGGGGAGCGCCAGCAGAGTAATGCTGCAAATGCGAGGAGATGGATTGAGCCCGTGGCTTCATGCCACCGGCCAGAGGGCACCCCACCTCATCCACCTTAGGAGGTCCAATGTATTTTTTTTCTTTCAAAAAAAAATATTCATTTTATAACACAAACAGAAAAGAAAAACAATACAAACAAATTCTTGTCATATCCTTATTTTTCTAAACATTGTTAAATGGGCTTCCCCAAGTCCCACCTTTCTGATTTTCATTTTACTTCATCTTTAGCAGTTTGCATATATCATAATTTCTAACCATCTTTTTTTTTAATCACACTTAAAATGACTTCACATTTTATCACTTACAAATAATACTATTTTAAAATACCCTATCTTCTACTTCTAACTCTACAACCTATATTCTCTTCCAAAGCTATTCTAAGTTTTAAATATTAACATATTTTTTTTCGAATATTCCTTAAACTTCTTCCAGTCCTCTTCCACCGTCTCTTCTCTCTGGTCTCAGAGTCTCCCGGTCAGTTTGGCAAGTTCCGTATAGTCCATCTTCTTCATCTGCCATTCTTTGATAGTTGATAAATCTTGTTTCCATCTTAGGAGGTCCAATGTAGGCTGCAGAGGGGGGGTAACTCAAAACAACACCAGATGCGGGTGCTAAATCTCTGCATCTGGAACACAGCGGTTCAGATCTTTCCCCAGTCGAGACAGAAGCCGGATATTGAACGTCAGGCGCTTTTGAATGTTAAATGAGCTGAACCAGGCAGGTGCCTGGCCCCTCTGCGTGCACTCAAGGCTGTATTCCTTCAATTCTATCAACTTCACCCGCCTTTGATTCCTCCCTGGAAATGACAAATGTGGCTGTTAATTATTTAACTGGCTTTGTTTTGTCCTCCTCCTGCTGGGGGGGGGGGCGGTGTGGTTCCCTTACGGGCAGCTGAGGCCGACCTGATTCACTTTCATCATCCAGACCCAACACCTGCTTTGTCGCCACTGGCACAAGTTAAGGATATTTTGGTCCCGGGGCTGCCTGTAACGCCAAGCCCTTTGCAATATCAGTGGCCAATCACGAGGCTGCCAGAAGTGATCAAGCAAGTCATCCATCTCTGTAAGCGAGAGGGAAACCAGTAGTTTTCCTCTAGCTTGTCCACAAGCTGCAAGCTCGTTATCGCAAGCTTGGAGAGCCCTGGGTATTTGCCTTTTGGCCGGTGGACCTGAGCGGAGTGGGTTTTATTCACTATGTGCCCGGAGCTCAGATGCGTCTCGCCGCCAGGCAGATTGGCCTCCGCGCCTCGCCTCGCCACCTTGCTCCACTTCCAAAATTTGATTAGATTGTTATGTGCAAAAGAGGCTTGGGGAAATGCCCAGAATTAGATGAGACGGATCAGATCAGTGCTTAATCTCTAAGGCCTTGTTCTCGCAAACAGGAGGTGACGCGGTCAGCCTGGTGCAGGCGAGGGCTCCCATGATGGGATGCTGTGCCATACAGTAAAGAATCCTCGCATGTAGGAAACAGGGAGGTCAGGGAGAAAGGGGCCAGCTCCTGGTGGGAGCTTTTGTTCTGTGGAGGAATGTCCTATCCTATGACCTCCTCTCCCCTAGCGACCTGAAGCAGTCCAGTTTGACCTGCTCATCTCCTACTTGTGAGAGCAAGGCCTGTAATGAGACGTTTCACCTGGGAATGAGAAGGGCACCTCAAAGCCCCTTCTCCCAGCTGTGTGGCTCAGCGGGAAGAGGAAAGAACTCTGCACGTGCTTGTGGAATGCCCTCCCTAGTGAGGTGTGTCTGTCTCCTATCAGGAGTAATTTGAAAGCATCCCTGTCCACCCACTTGGGACACGGGTGGCGCTGTGGGTTAAACCACAGAACCTAGGACTTGCCGATCAGAAGGTCAGCGGTTCAAATCCCTGCGACGGGGTGAGCTCTCATTGCTCGGTCCCTGCTCCTGCCAACCTAGCAGTTCGAAAGCACGTCAAAGTGCAAGTAGATAAATAGGTACCACTTCGGCAGGAAGGTAAACGGCGTTTCTGTGCGCTGCTCTGGTTCGCCAGAAGCGGCTTAGTCATGCTGGCCACATGACCCGGAAGCTATACACCGGCTCCCTTGGCCAATAAAGCGAGATGAGCGCCGCAACCCCAGAGTCTGCCACGACTGGACCTAATGGTCAGGGGTCCCTTTACCTTTACCTGTCTACCCAGGCAAGAAGAAAAATAGCTGTTCCTGGCAACCCAGAGATTGCTGGAAGAAATCATGTTTTTAATTGCAGCTGTTTTTATAATGCTTTATAATGCTTTGACTGTTCTGGGATGCTTTTATAAACGTGGATGTTTTTTTCTGGCCTGGCTTCCTTTGGAAAGAAGAGCAAGATGCTACTACTACTAAAATAATGCAGTCAAAGGGACTTTCTTCTTAAAAATTACTTCGTATGTATAAGGGTTGAGTTTTTGCCTGAAAAACCAATTCTGGACCAGGCATGCTGACCTCTGGGTCTCATTACTTCCCCATTTCTTTAAGATTTAAGCCTTCTTTATATGACCTATTTATAAACTGCACACATAGCCGAGGGCAGATGGAACATAATGTGCTGCAACTTTCAAATTCCGAAAAATGAGGGGTGCTCAAAAGTTGTAACATGACTTGGGAATTCAAAAGCTGTTTTGCTTAAATTAATAAAATTAGTTTTGCTTGGTGTGAAATGTATATAAAATTGCATAGAAATCTTTAGAAATTATTGCCAAGTACTTGCAATTTTGTTGGTTTGTTTGTTTGTTTGGCATTACCTGACATTTTCAGAAGGATAAAAGCGGTTTATGTGCTTCTTCATCAAACATAGTCTTCCCAAGCTAAACGTTGTCCAATCACAAAAAAGCAGTTTTTAGTTCCTCACAATAATATTTTTAAGACTCTTCACTGAAGAAATTTGGGGGAAATAAGTCCCCCCCCCTGAAATGGCACACCTAAAGGGACAAGGAATATCAGTTGATATACAGTCATACCTCGGGTTACAGAAACTTCAGGTTGCGTGTTTTCGGGTTGTGCACCACACCGAACCCGGAAGTACTGGAATGGGTTACTTCCGGGTTTTGGTGCATGCTCAGAAGCACTAAATCGTGCTTTGCGCATTCACAGAAGCGCCGAATCATGACCTGCATGTGCGCAGACGCAGCACCGCGGGTTGCGAACATGCCTCCCACATGGACCATGTTCGCAACCCGAGCGTCCACTGCAGTTTAAGTGCATTATGGTATTATCGCCTCCTTAGGTCTTTGGAACTGTAGGTTAAAAACATTTTTAAATGCATAGGTACATATTTGACCATTCATCCGAGCAGCTCAGAGGATCTTAAATGAGGTTATTGTTTTTCACTCTTGCGACACTCCTGCAAGGTAGATTAGGCTGGAAGATAATGGCTGATAGAAGCCCCTGGGTTTCAGGCTGGAGACGTTCCAGCTCTACTGGAGATGGCGGGGATTGAACCTGGCTCGTCTGCATGCAAGGCAGTTCCCTCTGCCAGTGAGCTATGACCCTTCCCCACTGCCATCCTCTGTCGGAGGCAGTATACCTCCGTACGCCAGCTGCTTGGAATTTCAGGAGAGGGCTGTTACACTGGGGTCCTGTTTATGGGCTTCCTAGAGGCACCTGGGCGTCCACTGTGGGAAATGCAATGCTGGACTAAATAGGTCTGGAACAGAAAGGCTCTCCTTTATTCTTCCACTCAGCAAAGGTGCGAGATATTTAAGCGGCCGCTATAATAAGGAGTTTTGCCTGGCTCTGTGCCGGATGCACAAGTTACAGGCAGTCGAGGAAATAGGCAAGGTCTTTGGTGGTGGCAAAAACCCCTCGCTCTTTCAAAAAGCAAATTCCACAGAGGAGTTTCAGGAGGGGAGAGTGATGGGGGAAGGCAGCCCCGAACACAAGATTGAAAGCAGCAGGAACAAAATTAAGGGCTGACATTGTCCGGAAAGCGAGCCTGACCTCAATCTATTAAAGAGCCGTCTCTGGTTGTGCTTAACACACTCTTGGCGCTGTGATGGAATTGAAGAGGCCCTCAAGCGCCGTTTGCAGGCACCCTCCAGCTTCCCTCCAGAGCAGGGTCTGTAGATATTACGATCTTCCCCTTCCACGGGGGTTGTACATCTGGGGCTCCTTTGCTTTCACTTGGTTGTGAAAAGGGGGGAAATAAAAATGCAAAACAACTGGTATAGCTGAGAGGATAAAACCAAGGAACTGAATGGAGCTTGAAGCTGGTAGGAGTGTTGGCCATGAGAGGATTCAGGGTCAAATCCCTGCTCAGTCCATGAAACGTGCTGGATGTGCACTTTTTCTTAGCCAAGCCTCCCTCGCAAGGTTGCAGTGAGAATGAGGGGAGACTGCAGTGGCTCTACTCTGAGTAAAACTTTGTTGAATACCAGCCCATATTGGGGGCGGCAGATGTAAAGACATGGACGTGCTTGTATGTGAGCAGTTGGTTCTGGATCGTATCCTGTGCCTGATTTGGCTTTTCCGCACGTATGAGTATTCATGTATGCTGGTAGGGTAGTGGCTTCATTGTGTGGGTGTGCAAAACACAGGTGTTGAGATGGGTGAGTGAGGGGACAGTGGTCAATTCTCTCCCTCCTTGCAATTCTTAGGACAGTCCAATCCTCAGTGCATGCAGATATTTAGACATTTAGGTGCAAGTAATCCAACTGATAGGGACACAGGTGGTGCTGTGGGTTAAACCACAGAGCCTAGGGTTTGCCGATCAGAAGGTCGGCGGTTCCAATCCCCGCGATGGGGTGATCTCCCGTTGCTCAGTCCCTGCTCCTGCCAACCTAGCAGTCAAAGTGCAAGTAGATAAATAGGTACTGCTCCGGCAGGAAGGTAAACGGCGTTTCCGTGCGCTGCTCTGGTTCGCCAGAAGCGGCTTAGTCATGCTGGCCACATGACCCAGAAGCTGTACGCCGGCTCCCTCGGGCAATAAAATGAGATGAGCATCACAACCCCAGAGTTGGCCGTGACTGAACCTAACGGTCAGGGGTCAACATACCTACATATCAACATACATACACACCTACCCCATACAGACACCCACTAAGTGACTTCCAGCCGTTCTTGTTATGCTACTTTATTTTTCCAACTAGCTTAAACGCATTTCATTATTTCTTTAATCTCTTCTTTTATCTTAACTTTATTCTCCTTTCATTCTAATCCTTTTCTGGATTCACTCGATATCTGTCAGAAATTCTACTTTTTCCACATAAATTTTGATGTATTCCTTAAAGATAGCCCACTCCTTAGTCCCTTTTTGTACCATATCTCCTCTTATCCTCCCTGTTAATTCGGCAATGCTTCTTGTCAGGGAACTGCCATCAGAGGCACGGGAGAAGGAGAGGGTCTCTGATTCTGCAGGGGAAGGTCCCAGCGCTAGGGGGAGACTCAGCTGGGAAGAAGGGGAAGAGAATGAGTGTAACACCAGGGATCCAGGAGAGCAATGGGACAGGGAGGTGCAGGGGCTCCAGGACTCTTCGTTGGAAGTTAGCGAGGAGAGCCCAAGCACCCCGCTGCCCACGCCCACCCTGCGCAGGAGACTCCCGCGCAGTGAGAGGCGGAGACGATTGGGCGTCAAACAACTCTTATGTTGGCAACGCTTTAAGAAACGCCCACAGACAGATTCTACGAGTGACTAAGGGCAGACACGCTGAGATGGGCTGTGCAGTCCGGAGGGTTTAACCAGGCAATCTAATGCTCAAACGGAGCAGGATTACGCACGAGTAACTCCCAACCCATTATACTTCTAAATTCAAGTTTCTGCGAACCAGAGGAGTGGAGAGGGTTTTGTACAGGAATCCTGCCTGGGGGTTTCCTGCAAGCACCTCGCTTGGCCACTATGAGAACAGGGTTCTGGACCAGATGGACCTTTGGCCTGATCCAGTAGCCTTTTATGTTAAAAGCACAATGTGCTTTCAAGCGCACTGGGATCCTTCAGCGTGCAATGCCAGAGAGTTCCCCAGGGACGTGTGTGCTGATCAGCAGGATTCCCAAGGTGGCTGGGGAAACCCCCTTGCACCGTCAGGAGAGCCGAGTGCGGGGGCGGCTGACCAGGCTCCAAGCTGTCAAGGGCCGTCATCGCTGCCAGGAAGGACGAAAAGCGCTTGGAAGAAAATGCGCACTCGGCTGGTTGCTTACCAGCTAATTTTAGAAGGGCTGAATGTCACGGGAATGCCGTTTCTACGTTTTGTGGAGCAGCCACAAGCGCCCAGGGCAGCCCCAGCCCACCCGCCTCCTTTTGTCACTGCAGGGGAATCACACGAGCAACCTGTTCTCTGCTTAATGTCCTCAGGCCCCTTCTTGGGGTTTTGTGTATCTGATGAAGCTTCAGCCAAGGAGGCGGCGTTGCCTCTTACCAGGAACTGTGCCGGGAGAACCACTATAATAATAAGAATAATAATAATTTATTATTTATACCCCGCCCATCTGGCTGAGTTTCCCCAGCCACTCTGGGCGGCTCCCACTCAAGTGTTAAAAACAGTACAGCGTTACATATTAAAAACTTCCCTGGCCGCCTTAAGATGTCTTCTGAATGTCAGGTAATTGTTTATCTCTTTGACATCTGATGGGAGGGCGTTCCACAGGGCGGGCGCCACCACCGAGAAGGCCCTCTGTCTGGTTGCCTGTAGCCTCACTTCTCGCAATGAGGGAACCGCCAGAAGGCCCTTGGCACTGGACCTCAGTGTCCGGGCTGAATGATGGGGGTGGAGACGCTCCTTCAGGTATGCTGGACCGAGGCCGTTTAGGGCTTTAAAGGTCAACACCAACACAGGGAACCAGGTTACGAAGTTACAGGGAACCAGGCAGAGGGCCTTCTTGGTGGTGGCGCCTTCCCGGTGGAACGCCCTCCCGTCAGATGTCAAGGAAATAAACAACTACCAGACTTTTAGAAGACATCTGAAGGCAGCCCTGTTTGGGGAAGCTTCTAATGTTTAATAGATAATTGTATTTTAATACTCTGTTGAAAGCCGCCCAGAGTGACAGGGGAAACCCAGCCAGATAGGCGGGGTATAAATAATAAATTATTAGTATTATATTATTATTTCAGCTGAATTTGTAGGAAAATGGGAGGGAAGCAGTTAAGGTTGGAAGCAACCACCCCCCTTCTGGGACCTCTTTCTCAGTTTCTGGAGGTCATTCCCTTCCCCTCTTCGAAGCTGCAACGTTTTTGGATATTGCTAGATGGCAGCCCCAAATGCCTGCGAGAAAAAATAGAATCATAGAAGAGTTGGAAAAGAGCTAGCAATGGGGAGGGCCAAAGAGCCAGGACTGAGACACCCTTTACTGTGGCCAGCTAGTCTCACCAGCTAGTCTTAGACAAGTCCCTCTCTTCCACAGCTCCCCCCCCCCCCCGGCACCATCTGCAACAACAACAACAACAATATTGACATGGGTGGCGCTGTGGGTTAAATGTGAGTATTCATGTATGCTGGTAGGGTAGTGGCTTCGTTGTGTGGGTGTGCAAAACACAGGTGTTGAGATGGGTGAGTGAGGGGACAGTGGTCAATTCTCTCCCTCCTTGCAATTCTTAGGACAGTCCAATCCTCAGTGCATGCTGATATTTAGACATTTAGGTGCAAGTAATCCAACTGATAGGGACGCGGGTGGCGCTGTGGGTTAAACCACAGAGCCTAGGACTTGCCGATCAGAAGGTTGGCGGTTCGAATCCCCGCGACGGGGTGAGCTCCCGTTGCTCGGTCCCTGCTCCTGCCAACCTAGCAGTTCAAAAGCACGTCAAAGTGCAAGTAGATAAATAGGTACCGCTCCGGCGGGAAGGAAAACGGCGTTTCCATGCGCTCCTCTGGTTCGCCAGAAGTGGCTTAGTCATGCTGGCCACGTGACCCGGAATCTGTACACCGGATCCCTCGGCCAATAATGTGAGATGAGCACCGCAACCCCAGAGTCGTCTGCGACTGGACCTAACAGTCAGGGGTCCCTTTACCTTTACCCTACAAGCTTCTTGTGCAGATTGTAACAAAAAATCTACAGTGAGATTTGAACCCGCCCCCCCTTTAAAAAAAGGTGTGTAAGTGCTGGCATTATAAGAAAGAGGCGAGGTGACTCTGCTGGCTGCCCCCCCTGCACATTTGCTACGCTGGTTCTCTCCAAATGTTTTGGACCACAACTCCCATCAGCCGCTACCAGCATGAACATGCTCCCATTGGCTCTCGCATCATGTGGCTGTTCTGTCTGGGGCTAATGGGAGTCACAATGCAAAACATATGGAGAGCACCAGGTTGCCAAAGGTTGCACTTTTTCAAAGGGTGTCCTCGCTCAGATTACTGATTTTTTTGCACCTATGACAACTTCCTTTCCAGTCCCTTTGCAGCTGGGATGCAAGCGTTGCAGTGCACGCCCTGTAGCTCTGAGATCACATTCGAACTTCCTTGTGAAATACCTTTCAGGGGAGAGTGAAAACCCATGTTTAAAACAAACGGTTTATATGTGAGAGCTGTCGAACGGCTGTGCATCCCCCTGCAGATGTTTTCTGCTGATGTTGGCCTCTGTGTTTGCGGAGTGTCGGCCCCAGAAGAGTTTTGGTCCAATTAATGTGAATTGTGCTGAGCAGGCTCCATGCTGACCTGTGCAGACTGCTGAGCAATGGCTGGCAGGGCACCAGCTGATGGCTGGCGGGCAAGAGTGGCGAGGGCTCCCTTTGTGGTCACCGGACTCCTAAGGCCAGTGGTCTACTGCAAGTCTCCTGCTCCCGGGACCATCCACAATGCACAACTCAATCACATTAAAGAATGTGCAGGGCGCACTGGCTGCGCACAGAAATGGATTCTGATTAGGGGCTTATCTTCCTGTCCACCTGCAGAGCTCGATGATAGAGGGTTGACTCCTTCAGTTAGCGCGAGAGCAAATCTTGGAAAGGCAGCTGATTTATGGAGAGAGCAAACTGGTCTGAAATGCCCTTTTGGGCAGAGAGGCTGCAGGACTTCGGCTTTCCCTGGTCCTGAATGGGATAATTGTGCCCCCGAAGGACCAGGTGCGCAGCCTGTGAGTTATTTTGGATTCACAGCTGTCCATGGAGGCGCAGGTCAATTCTGTGTCCAGGGCAGCTGTCTACCAGCTCCATCTAGTGCTCTGGATGAGACCCTCCCTGCCCGCAGACTGTCTCGCCAGAGTGGTGCATGCTCTAGTTATCTCCCGCTTGGACTACTGCAATGCGCTCTATGTGGGGCTACCTTTGAAGGTGACCCGGAAACTGCAATTAATCCAGAATGCGGCAGCTAGACTGGTGACTGGGAGTGGCCACTGGGACCACGTAACACCGGTCCTGAGAGTTCTACATTGCCTCCCAGTACGTTTCCGAGCACAATTCCACCCCCATCGTTCAGCCCGGACACTGAGATCCAGCTCCAAGGGCGTTCTGGCAGTTCCCTCCCTGCGAGAAGCCAAGTTACAGGGAACCAGGCAGAGGGCCTTTTCGGTAGTGGCACCCGCCCTGTGGAACGCCCTCCCATCAGATGTCAAGGAAATAAGCAGCTATCTTATCTTTAAAAGACATCTGAAGGCAGCCCTGTTTAGGGAAGTATTTAATGTTTAATGCTGTATTGTTCTTAACACTTGATTGGGAGACTCCCAGAGTGGCTGGGGAAACTCAGCCAGATGGGCGGGTTATAAATAATGAATTATTATATTATTATTATTTCCTATAAAAGCACCGAGCACATCCTGTTGCAGCAATCCCATTCTGAGGAGCTGCTTTGCAGGTTTCAGTTTCTTATATGGAGATGAATCCTTGAGTGATCTAACGTGGGCTATGAACTGCGTCTGCAGTTACGTGGCTTGGGAGTGCTGATTTGCCTGTGCATCTTTGGCAGAAAGGTTCCACGTGTGTCATGTTCCTGCAATCTGACCCTTCCACTTACATGGAGATTAATCTCTGTGCAGGAAATTCTGATATATGAAGCAGCCGCTTACTTCAGGCAGCCTCCTCTGACGTGCCAAACCCTCAGAGTAATATAATGCATTAACCAGGAGACTTTGGGTAGCTTTCTTGCAGAACCCAAGATCGGCACTGTAACCTCGCTCCTTTGTAGTCAACAAGGTTATGGCCACAATCTGGGAAGCGGAGCGATTAAATTCCGCCTGCCCAGCTGGGCGGCCGACTTTCTGATTTCAAATTGTTGCCCCCGGCGCCAAGTCTCAGGCAATTTGTGGGGCAGTCATAGGGGGAGGCCGCAGTGCCGTGAAAATAAAGTTGAAACTCCCTGCCAGTGCCAGTGTGGTGTAGTGGTTAAGAGCGGTAGTCACGTAATCTGGGTAACCGGGTTCGCGTCTCTGCTCCTCCACATGCAGCTGCTGGGTGACCTTGGGCCAGTCACACTTCTCTGAAGTCTCTCAGCCCCACTCACCTCACAGAGTGTTTGTTGTGGGGGAGGAAGGGAAAGGAGAATGTTAGCCGCTTTGAGACTCCTGAAGGGGAGTGAAAGGCGGGATATCAAATCCAAACTCTTCTTCTTCTTCTTCTTCTTCTGCCTGCTGGGTGCGGTTCAATCCCTGAAGCTGCTCCTGAAAGGAACCCCTCTGGGTTGTGGGCCTGTGGCTTCTAAAGGGGGTGGGTGAATGGGGGGAGAGGGAGCCTGTGTTGTGAGTGGGGAGGGGGAAGGTGAGGGAGGGCTGAATTGCACACCTGAATCCAGAATTACCCACCCGAATTTTTGACTGCAGATGTCCAGTGTGTGTGTGTTTATGTAGTGCCCAGTCCTATTCTTTTGCACCTGAGCCTTTAAAAGCAGCCTTTGGAAACTAAGAAATCAACAGAAAATGGGTGTGTTGTTATTGTTGTTGTTGTTGTTGGAATGGGCGCTTCTATTTAGCCTTTCCCTTCCGGCAAGGAAGGAGCACTTGAGTCGCTGGATGAGTTAAAATAAATGAGCCCCCAGCAGCAGCTAGTGCTGATCCGCCTGGAAATGGCTGGACCTGCTTAAATGGGTAATAATTAAAGAAATAAATTTCCTCGGTGCCAGCCTCACAAATGTTTTGTTCAGCACTAAAGCCACGGGCCTCTGAAATGGAAAGTGGGGCTGCTGGGAGGGGAGGGGACGGGGGAGAAGGCAGCGCTCACCATAAGGCTGCCTTTGCAGATGCAAGATGCTAATGCGGCCTATTAAAGGAATTTTCATGGTTAAAAGAATACCTTTCCTAGGTGCCGAGGTCACGCGTTAAACGGGTTTAGCGGAACAAATTGCGCCAAGGCGGCCGCGTGAAGCAGAGGGCAGGTGCAGGAAAGGGCTGCTGCTTTTTATCGGGCAGGTGAATTAATGGAAAGAGCCTCTGGTCCAACCTGGCAAAGGGAGCCTGCTGAGCAGAGGGGCAGAGCCTGTCCACATGAAACAGAACCGCCTCCCCCAATCTAGTGCCTTCCAGACCCTTTAAACTGTGCCTTCCCATTAGCCCCAGCCAGAGCTTGATGGGATTTGTAGTCCAAAACATTCGTAGAGCACCCGGTTGGGGAAGCCTGGTATAAGACAATGGTGAGGTAGATGGCCTGACTCCATGCAAGGTTCTTGTTTTGCTTTAGCTGTAATTTCCAGGCAACCCTGAAGGATATTTGCACACATCACAGTGCACTGCAGAAATGAAAGCTTCTATGACTACGGCCAGCTCCCTGCTCTCCAAGAAGGGGCGCTGCTTCTGTGTCAAATAAGTGTGGATAAAAAGAGCTCCGAGGTTAGTGCCCCTGTCTGTGAATCCGGCAGCAAAGCTGCATCCAGGAGCATTAACAGGTTGCAAAGCTGCTTGTGTGTTGCCCCCATCCATGGCATCGTCATGTAGGCGGATGCAGAAAATCTGGCTCTGTGCATCGCATCTTCCCAATGGACACACTTCGTTCTACGTGGAGTCTAATCTCAGCCTAGGCCATTTTGGAATATGAAGAAGCCCCAATAGCAAAGGGAAAGAAAACAAATATCAGACAAACAAAACTTTAGAGATGCAAAGATCATTTTTTAAAAAATACCATGTAGTTTTCAGTTGCAAAAGCCTGTGTGTTTTAAGAGTAGTGGCTTGTCTCCATTTGCCTTCAGGGGTTTTAGGAATTGTAAAATGATACTCTGCCCCGGGCACTTTAGCAATCCTGTGACATGAAATAAAAATTAGGTGCATTTTAGGAATAATCTCTAAATTTAGAATGTGTAATCCAGACACATGGGGATGTTTCCTTGCAGTTGCAAATTGTGCAGCTATGATCCCAAAGCTGCCTTCAGGGGACAACAAGGCTCACAAGAGAACTTCTTCCATGTGTCGCATGGAATCAGTTTGTTAATAAAAACCTCCAGTGCACCTGAACTGGTCCCATGGAGGAGGCTTCCTACTGCATCTCTGCACGATGTCCTGGCTTTGACCTCCTTTCAAGCACAAGCTGTTGTGACCTGGGATTGGGGTTTCTGACATAGATCTAGTCCCTGGGATTGGGGTTTCTGACATAGATCTAGTCCCTGGGATTGGGGTTTCTGACATAGATCTAGTCCCTGGGATTGGGGTTTCTGACATAGATCTAGTCCCTGGGATTGGGGTTTCTGACATAGATCTAGTCCCTGATGCCGAGATGCAGCCCAGTCAAACCCACCCTCAAGAGAGGCTGCCTGTTGTATCTCTGCATGACATTCGAACCCGATTGAGAAGCTCTGGCACATTCTGAAAGTATGCCACATTTTACTCAGGAAAAAAATACGGCTGAATCGCAGGAAGCTTGGGGCACCCCTTTTTCACCCCTAACAGAGTCCCCACAATTTGCCCGTTCCCAGTGGTCCTACACAAACAAAGATATTGCTTTGCATCTTTTGTCAACTTGTCTTTGGTTGAGAGGGCGACTTGGTTCAAGGGTTAATGCAAAGCCGAAGTTTTCAGAAATGTTTTTTTGGAGGGTGTCGATTCAGATCAATCCTTTTGCAGAAGGAACTGAATATTCAGAAGGACCTATCAGAGCTCTCGTCAACTTTCAGCTCCAGCAACGGGTGCTATAGTCACTAGAGGCGCATGGCGCATGGATGAGTTCATTTAGTAAACAGTGGTAATGACTCAAGTTGACACGTTCCTCATTCCTTCTCGATGGTTGTGTTAAAGGATCTTGCAGCCGGGGTGTAAATGTGTTCACAGGCCTTGCCTTCACCTATGGAGATTTCTTCGAAGCTGTCGTCTAGAGACAAAAAGCGTCCTTTGTGGAGACTGGAGAAACTCTGAATGTCTGAATGTTGGCACATGGAGAAGGAGGGTTCAAGCTGGACAGAGAATAATTGAATTCCGGATTCTGCCCATCTTGCCCTGAAATCCCAGAGAACTCTCTCTGGCCCTCTGGTTGCCTCCCAGCCCTGCAACTTCCAAGGCCTGCTTGAAGGTTTCTCAGAGGCGTCTGGTCTGATCCAGCAGCCAAGCTCTTCTTATGCTTTTATGATAACCTCAAAAGCATTTGCTTTAGAGTACCCTAGACAGTTCATTCCATTCTATACTTAGGGTTCTGCTTATGTCAACAGTCCCAACTTTATATATAAAAATGCCAAGAAATATATTTCAATTAAATGTGTATGCCTAAATGCTGGTGTTTGTTAATATGTTAATGCATTCCAGTATAGGATAGAACAGGATAGGATAGGATAGGATAGGATAGGGAAGCGTCTCCTAAGGGCTGTATCTGCTTCTGAGGGCCACCTGGTAAGATTGTTGTTGCTGGAACTGCAAGCACGCCTAGGAAGGGTAGATCACAGGTAGATTTGGAGACTGAGCAAGGTGCTCTGCGCTGGCTTAGTGAGGCATCTTAAGCAGCAGGAGGAAGGCGTGTGGTTATTCCTGACCCCTGAAAAATCAGCGCCGGTGGTTGGCCTGGCCTATAATAAGCATTTTTGCAACCTGCCTTGCACCCATTGGGTTTCCGGGGTTGCTGAGGATCCCAGGCTGAAAGGACACGTTTCAGGTCCGCTGCCTTGGCCTCCTCCACATCTACCTCCACATCTTTTTCGCAGGCCCCGATCCTGAACATCCCAGCCATGCCCTGCATAGCCAACAAGGGCTCTGGATGTGAACGGCGCGTCGAGGAAATCCCCCTATTTTAAGGACGCCCAGTCTGCATCGCAGCGCCTCGTCTCAAAAGGCTCCCGCTTCAGCCCACGGAAAGGGTGTCGTGCTGCGCCTTGATGCATCGCCACTGGCGTCCCGCTCTGGCAGGCTCTCGCCATCCTCTGGCGAGTGCGTCGCAAAGCGGTTGTTGCTGCGAGAACCTCCGCGTCCCTCCAGAGGGAGAGGGAACTGTCGTGTTCATTAAATGCATGATTATGGCGATGATTAATAGCAGATCTTCTTCAAGCCTAACTACTTTCCCTCTTCAGTCCTTGGAATGAATTCACAGAGCTGTGTGTGTGTGTGTGTGTGTGTGTGTGTGTGTGTGTAGTCATTGAGGCATTTTGTTCGCTTGCAGCCAAGTCCGCTTAGCCAAGCCTAACCCCCCACCCTGCCACAGCCCCTAAGCGTGGTGTGTTTCAGTTCTCTGAGGGCAAGAAGGTGGGGTCTTTTTGCACAACAGGCTTGTTTTTTTAAATATTTGTTGGACATAAATTGCCTTCACAGCCACTGGGTGTCAGAGGCATCGTAGTTTTCCAGCTCCAACATGCTCCTTTTGACCCTTGCCCCCGCTGGGTCACCATGCTTCATTGCAACACAAATAAAGCTCATCAGGCAACTGATATCTGCGCATGTGAGTGGCAGTGCCTTCGCTTAGATGCAAATAGTTTTCTTGCAGGTGGGGAGAGCCGGGGGGCACAACTTGCAGCCGTGGCGAAAGAGAGTCTGTCTGTGTTGTGGGTGATTGAGAGGCCTTTTTCTTTTGCCCTTTGAAAACAAACAAACTGCGCCGTGCCTTGCAAGAATAATAAAAACACAATAAGAGCAGCAGAATGCAAAACCCAAGAACAATAAAAGCCAGCAGTACGGCAATTCAAAAACAAGAGATTAGAAATGTTGGCTAAATGTTGCTTTA
Organism: Podarcis bocagei; assembly: GCF_964188305.1. Classification (NCBI taxonomy): domain Eukaryota; kingdom Metazoa; phylum Chordata; class Lepidosauria; order Squamata; family Lacertidae; genus Podarcis; species Podarcis bocagei. The sequence goes on from NC_138133.1 coordinate 90,666,793, forward strand.
CAGTTATGGAAAAATATTTCTGGATGGAGCTCCAGGGGTGGGCAGGCATGTGATAAGGATAAAACAATGCACATGTTGTTTATAAGTAAGAATATCTGGAAGAGCAGGGATTATTAATTAGATATACTTGTTTTCAACATTAGCAGATTTTCAGTTCTGCTTCTCTTTCCTACTTTAGTTTCTGATTCCTTTGAGAACAGGGACCCTTCTCTGTGGGCTGCTGTAACCTGTTCTGATCTAAGCGGGACATTTTCTTGAATTCATAGAACTGTAAAATTGTGGACTAGGAAGGGATCCTGAGGGTCATCTAGTCCAACCCATTACAATTCAGGAATCACAGCTACTTCAGCAGGTCGGATTCAGCAAACCTGGTACACTGGCGGCAGCTTCTCCCCTCCCCTGGCACTGCCTCCTAATCTGCTCTGGAGGGTGAAGAGAACCCCTAGAACAGTGCATTGGAGGAGGAGAGATAATTCAGTTTGCTAATACGGTTGTATAAGTATGGCGTTGAATTTCACCCAACGTCCTAGGGCATGGCAGCTTTTATATTGATATTTTTTATTTTAAAGCGACTTTCCAGCCCTTTGGAAGGCAAAAGTAGGTTCCAATGTGTGTGGATTTCTGGTGATCAGTGTTACATAATACTTCCCCCTGTAATTGGCGGCAGAAGACTAAAATAGGCAAAGGAAGAGGCGTGCAAGTTTGCAGGATTTTGAAGGTTGCAGAATTCCGTTTCTTTGGGGGTGGAAGATGGAATGATGCAGCGGTTGCCAACGTGGTGCCATCTGGGTGTTTTGGACTACAACCCCCATCATCCCAGACTATTAGCCATGCTGGTTGTGGCTCATGGAGGTTTCAGGACACAACACCTGGAGGGACCCACCTTGCATACCCCGGATTAATGCTGCACTTGGCTTTTGCCGTGCTGCTTGACCTTGACCTATCCGAAAGGGCACAGGTGGGGAAGAGGCCCTCCAAGTCCTTCTGGGCCAAAGGATATTGGTTTACCAGAGGACTGGCTCCCAAGGTAGACTGTGCTTCTGGCTGTAGCTTTCCATCCATTCCAGAACCCTGTGCTCTCTCCAAGGTGCTGAAGACTTTGGCTTGCCCAAGCTGGGCTCTGCTCTTGCTGCCTTTACCCTGGAGGTGGTTCTGCCGTGTTTACTGTGCCTTGACCTCCCCATGCACAATGGTGCCTTGTTTGCCGTTATGTCACCATGCCAGTGTCGCAGCCCATTTTCCCCGTGAGCAAAGAGCCTGCGCAGAAATGCACAAGGCAAAGTTCAACAGGAGACCGTCTTGCTGAGGCTGGAATGGTGGTGTCTGGGGTTGGGGTGGATTGAAAGGGTTGCTAAGCATGTAAGCCACGCTGTATAATAATAATAATGATAATAATAATAATAATACTTTTATTATTTATTATTACATGTGTTATTAGCAGCCATTGTTCCTACAGGCTTTGGGGAACTGGGTGCCGTGCTCTTTTTATTGTAGTTATTTGTATGATTTTAATAGATTTTTAGTGTCACAGAATCATAGAGTTGGAAGAGACCCCAAGAGTCATCTAGTCCAACCCCCTGCAATGCAGGAATATCAATAATAATAATATTACTATTATAATAATAACTTATTATTTATACCCCGCCCATCTGACTGAGTTTCCCCAGACACTCTGAGCGGCTCCCAATCGAGTGTTAAAAACAATCAAGTAGATCATACATGACAGTTGACAATCCTATCTCTATATCTGTACCTATATCTATCTAAATCCACACACACACACACACACACACTGCTTAATTGTTTTTTAAACAATTGGTTTCCCCCAATGTTTTCCACTGTTGAAAGCTCTTTTCACATTTGGCGTTCTCCTGGAGTACTGGAGATTTTCTCTCTGCCCCCATTACCCGCTAACTACAGAGTGGTTCCAAGGGCTCGGGTACATGTCTTTTTTGTGTATATGTGGAACCTGCCATGGATGCTTTAGCTGAGACTCCTGCACTGCAGGGGGTTGGACTAGATGACCCACAGGGTCCCTTCGAACATTACGATTCTATGATTCTACCTCCTGAACCCAAGCCCCTGCTTAATATTGTAATCACACACTGATAAAAGGCCTTGATGCAGCCCCCGTTGAAAGGAACATGGTTCCTGGAAGTGCCTCAAAGGACCGTGGGCCAAACTCCTTCCGTTCTGGTGGGGCTTGCTCCCTGGGAGTAGTTATCATAATTTTATTTATTTATTAAGTTCCTGTGGCCCCAAGGCAGGTCCACAGCAGGCAAGAGGGCTCCTTAAACAGTTTGAACGCAGCTTTGCGAACACTTCCTGCAGAGATAAATAAATTAGGCCGTTTTTATAAAATGAAAGCCCAGCTATAAAGCTGTTGGCTTCCAGCTATTGATCTATTGGTTTCTATTTTAGTAGTTAAAAATTCTAGCCATTCATTTCTCTAAGCCAGACAGGAGGGAGGGAATGACTTTAGTTCTCTTTCTTTCTCAAGATGCAGTAGCTGGAAAAACATTTGCGCTTATCTTCTGGAACACAGTTTCCCGCCCTCCAGCTCATGACAGGTTTTCTTTACTTTGCTTGGGATGAGGGGACAGGGGTCTGGAGGGCCGCTGTGAATCGTGGCGTTTCATGGCTTCAGACCAGGCTTCCTCAACCTCGGCCCTCCAGATGTTTTTGGCCTACAACTCCCATGATCCCTAGCTAGCAGGACCAGTGGTCAGGGATGATGGGAATTGTAGTCTCAAAACATCTGGAGGGGCGAGGTTGAGGAAGCCTTGTTGTTGTTTAGTTCTTTAGTTGTGTCCGACTCTTCATGACCCCCTGGACCAGAGCACGCCAGGCACTCCTGTCTTCCACTGCCTCCCACAGTTTGGTCAAGCTCATGCTGGTAGCTTCGAGAACACTGTCCCACCATCTTGTCCTCTGTCGTCCCCTTCTCCTTGCGCCCTCCATCTTTCCCAGCATCAGGGTCTTTTCCAGGGAGTCTTCTCTTCTCATGAGGTGGCGAAAGTCTTGGAGCTTCAGCTTCAGGATCTGTCCTTCCAGTGAGCACTCAGGGCTGATTTCCTTCAGAATGGAGAGGTTTGATCTCCTTGCAGTCCATGGGACTCTCAAGAGTCTCCTCCAGCACCAGAATTCAAAAGCATCAATTCTTCAGCTATCAGCCTTCTTTACGGTCCAGCTCTCACTCTCACTCACTGTAAATAGTTTGCACCAAAATAAAGCCTGTAAAAGACAGGTCGAAGTCCTGCCTGGTTACTCTAGAGCAACCGCAACAGCATCTGACAGTCTGCTTGGAACTTTTTAGCATCTTTCCCAGCTTCCCATCTTATCTTTTGCTTTAGTGCTTCTTCCTGAGCAGGCTAGTTTATGAGCGCTTTTTAACAACTGGAAGGTAGCACTTGTTAAAGATCCCTGGCTGGTATTGCCGTAATCCCCACGGCGAGAAAATCTTGTGATGGTGGTGCTGATGGTGATGGGGAGAGAATGCTTTGCCGCATCCCAGAAGAAGAAGATGCACAAGGCAACAAGTCCAGTCCATAGCAAAGGGTCCCATCATGTGAGGGGCCATCCAGATGTTTTGCAGTGACTGCCTGTCTTGGTGGGGGGAGGAGAGAGGAGTTTGCCCCACGGTTGGGCTTGGTTGACGCCTCTGATCGGCAGCGATGCTCCGGGAATGCGGCTGCGCCAGCAATTTTGTTTGCACATGGAACAGATGGGCCTGTGCCGTCACCAGCGGGCTGCGTGACAGCCCGGGTGAAGAGAGTGCTCATTGACACGCTATCAAATTCCACTCACTCACTCGGGAACACACTCGGGTTGGCAGGTGAACGACGGAATGACGCTCTTCCCCACCTGCCTCGCTCAGGCACACGTCTCGGCTGATGGTGCAGGGCAGAACGATGCAGGAGGAACTCCCCATCATGCTTGGGAGGGGAGGGGGAGAGCCACAATGTAAATAAGTAACGGTGGCGTGAAACTCTTTTCAGGAAACGAGGCCTTTCAGTTCAGCTCCCAGCTTTCTCATAGACCCAGATTTTCTGCATGTTGAAGATCCCTTGCACCATCTCCCTAAAACCTTGGATTAGACCAAGTCATGGAGGAGAGGGTTGTTTTGGGCCACTAGCCATGATGGGCACACTCAGCCGACACAGGGGGGGGGGGAGCAATGCTTCTGAATGCCAGTTGGTGGCAACCACAGGATGGGGGAAGCTCTTGTACTCAAATCCTACAGGACGGGACTGCCTCTCCTGGTCTGCCCCGGAGAGGACCTTAAGGTCCATGAACAACCATAGTTTAGAGGTCCCAGGCCCTAAGGAAGTCAGACTATCCTCCCCCAGGGCCAGGGCCTTCTCAGTGATGGCTCCGACCTGGTGGAATGCTCTGTCCCATGAAACCAGGGCCCTGCAGGATTTAACCTCCTTCCACAGGGCCTGTGAGACAGAGCAATTCCACCTGGCTTTCAATTTGAACTTAGCCTGATCTTTTATTCCCCTCTCTCCCTTCCTTCCTTCCTTCCCTCCCCCTCCCCTTTTTATGAAGATCACCCACTCTGAGACCCCACAGCTAATTCTCCCCTGGTCTCCTCGCTGGCCCAAGTAGAACCAATTCAGCCAGCTAGCCCTGGGGATTATCTAATGCTTATTTCCCCTAAACTGATTTCTGAATTTTGAATTTTATTGTTATTCATGTTTTTCTACTGTATTTTATGCTGCTTTTACAATTAAGTGTTTTAAATTTGTTGTTAGCCGCCCTGAGCCCGGTTTTTGAACTGGTAAGGGCGGGGTATAAATAAAAACTTATTATTATTATTATTATTTCCCGCAGGCCTCTGGTTAGCCCCCGTGAGAATGGGGTGGTTGGGGCAGAGCAGAGCAACCATAACCTTCCCCTCCATGCTTTTGTCCAGTTCTCTTTTAAAGTCACCCAGGTCGGTGACCCCTCGCTGCCTCCTGTTCCATAGGTTAACTATGTGCAGCATGAAAAAGTCCTTCCTTTTCTCTGTTCTGCATCTTCCCATGTCCAGCTTCGTTGGACATCCAAGGGTTCCTGCGTTACGAGAGAGGGAGGAAAACTTTTCTCCACCCGCTCTCTCCATGCCGTAAATAATTTCATTAACTTCTATCCCATTGCCTCTCGCTTGCCTTTTCTCTAAAGGGAAAAGCCCTAAACGCTGCGACCTTTCTTCATAATGGAGTTTCTTCACCCCCTGGATCATTGGGATTTCCCTTTTCTGAACCTTTTCCAGCTTCACAGTATCCTTTGTCCCTTTGTCTCAAGGCAGTTTGCTGAAGGCAGGAGGTAAAGATAAAGGGACCCCTGACCATTAGGTCCAGTTGCGGCTGACTCTGGGGTTGCGGCGCTCATCTCGCTTTACTGGCCGAGGGAGCCGGTGTACAGCATCCGGGTCATGTGGCCAGCATGACTAAGCCGCTTCTGGCGAACCAGAGCAGCGCACGGAAACGCCGTTTACCTTCCCGCCGGAGTGGTACCTATTTATCTACTTGCACTTTGACGTGCTTTCAAACTGCTAGGTTGGCAGGAGCAGGGACCGAGCAACAGGAGCTCACCCCATTGCGGGGATTCGAACCGCCGACCTTCTGATCGGCCAGTCCTAGGCTCTGTGGTATAACCCACAGCGCCACCCGTGTCCCTTGGAGGCAGGAGACAAAGGCCTTGAATAAGGAAACATAAATAGAAGACAAAACAAGCCCTCTTAGTTCCTCCGCTGTTGCCATACAGGTGGGTCTTTGCCAAATGTTGTGACATGGGAATGGCACATCGCTGGCAAGCCTGTGCCTTTCTGCAATGTTTCCTGAGTCCCTGGCCTTATTTATTCTGATCCCCAGCCAGGCACCTGGCAGTTTCCTGCTGCTGGCAAGGTGGCGGCAACACCTTGTCTCACCCAGGATGCACTTATTTACCCTGCCGGGAATTTTGCATGGCTCCCCCCTGCCTGCAAATCAGTAGATCAAGCTCCTTTTTGCAACTTCTGTAGTATCCGCGTGAGGGCTAATTAGCATCCCATTTCTTTCTCCTTCTCTCCAGGAACGGCGAGGCCGGATTCTGCCCATGGCTCCCCTGGCTATTCCCCATCCACAAGCCGCTACATCGCAAGGTCTGTATTCCTTCCCTCTGGAGGAGAGACGCTAGTCCCCAAAATGTGAACAGAGCAAGTGTCCTGTTAATCCAGGAAGCTCTGGAATGAGACGGAGAGGCGTGATGGGCTGTTACGACGTCCCTTCTTTCTCTTCTCCACCCCACTCCCAAGGGCTGGATTGGCGGAGGGCATTTTGCCAGTTATTGAGGTGGGGGGGGGGGGCGGACAAAAAGCAGTTGAAATGGATCAGATGGGGAGAGCGAAAGCTGCAGGCCTGGCTTACTTTTAGGCATGTATCGTGTGTTGAAAAGCCGCAGTTTCCTCTCTTGCATCCTTGCCTGGGGAGGTGGCGATGAGGTGGCAGTTAGTGATGTGCTAAGGCAGGGATGTCCAACAGATCGATCGCGATCTACTGGTAGATCCCAGTGAGGTTTTGGTAGATCTTGGTCAATCTCTGGCTCCCTTAGTAATCTTTTTGTGAGTGACTTTACCCCTTTGTCCCTTGCCTTTAACCCCCCCCCCAAACAGAACTCACCCCAAAAACCTTTTTACAGTGGTACCTCTGGATGTGAACGGGATCCGTTCCAGAGCCCCATTCACATCCTGATTAGAATGTAAGACACGACTGCGTGCGTGGGTTGCATTTTGCTGCTTCTGCGCATTCTGTTACTTCTGGGTAACCGTGGAGCGTAACTTGAAAACACTCAACCTGAAGGTATCACTGCATTAAAAAAGGGGGGCTTTTCTCCCTTTCAACAACTTTGAGCTGAACCCCCCAAAAACGAGGGTAGACCACTGTCAGTTTTTAATTCTGAACGTAGACCTCAGTCTCTTGAGAGTTGGCCACCCCTGTCCTAGGGAAACCTGCAAAATACTACTGGACTGCCACTTCCATTATTCCTGAAAACCATTCTGGAAAAGTTAATGCTCAAACTCTGTCTACACAAAGGGATAGCTAGAAAAGACACTTCTTATCTGGTCTGGTTTGACTTCAGGAAATATCTCCTGTATTTTTATCTTATGAACTACCCTGCGATTTTTGGATGAGGGGCAGTATGTAAATTTAATTAATTAATTAATAACCTGCTTTGAGGGTTTTAGCATTTGACGTATAAATTATAAATGGGGGAAGAGAGGCTCCCAAGTGTACCAGCAAAGTGTATCCTAGTTTATGGAACTTTTAACAGTGAAAAGATTTGACAGCAGAGATCGGGGCCAGTATTTTGGGAACTCTGCTCTGCACATTGTGGAAGAAAAGAGGGCAGAACAATCATACTAAACACACATTGTTGTTGTTGTTATTTGTTTAAATCTTAGTTATTTTTTACTTAATTTTGCTGTAACTCTGAGGCATTCCCTCATGCGTTTGTCAGTTACGATTTGTACCGTTTGTCTTTTACAAAAAATTAATAAATGTGGTTTTAAGAATGATAGTTCCTGGGGCTGAAGTGTGCTGTTTGTCCCTCTCTTTCCCTGCAGCCGAGCCGTCCAGCGCAGCTTGGCCATCATCCGCCAGGCCAAGCAGAAAAAGGAGAAGAAGAAGGAATACTGCATGTACTACAACCGCTTTGGCAAATGCAACCGCGGCGAGAGGTGCCCCTACATCCACGACCCGGAAAAGGTGGCCGTCTGCACACGGTAAATGATCTTCCTTTCCAGAAGCCCCAGGAAGGGACAGTGCTGTTGTGCCTGAACATGGTGGATTAACCAAGCTAATGAGGCAAAAAGGGGCACGACTCCATTTGCATCCAGCGTGCATCAGATACACATGTATAATCCACACATTGGCCACAGCTGTCTGCGATTGCAAGCGCCGCCCTAAGCGAACATGTCAGCAAATCAAAACTGGCCTAAGTTGGCCGTGGGAGCTTTGCAGAAATCGACAGGGCCTGTCCCATCTTTGGAAAGGCCTTTCCAAAGAAATATCTGCACTTGGCCTTTGACTCATGCTGATGGAAGCTGAAATTGCTTTGCGCAACATCAGCGGAAGCCATGCGCAAGGGCTTCCACTCACACAATGGGGCTCCCCGCTCCTTCTGCTGTGCACCCCCTGACATCAGCTGGGGAGGGGGTCAGGAGAACCGCCAAAACAGCTCACAGGGTTTGGAGAGTGAGGATTGTTCCGCACGGCAAGCGGAAATATATTTGTAACGGTTGAATTCCACCACTCCCCCCGCCAAAATTTTCCAGTTGTCATCTGCTTCCCTCCAAAGCTCCTCAGACCTCCCTCTTCTCCATCGTCTCAACAGGTTTCTCCGTGGTACATGCAAGAAGACCGATGGGACCTGCCCCTTTTCGCACAAGGTTTCGAAAGACAAGGTTGGTTTGGCTCTTAGTCTGGTGCCAAGGGAGGGGGCTGCAGTGGGGAGGTGTTTCAAACAACGTATTTGTCAGGAATACAGGTGGTTGCCCACAAGTAAACAGCCAGGACTCCGACCTGCCTTTTACAGGTTTTATTAAGTGCACAACTATGTACAGTGCTGGAACCCAAAGTTCATGTCTGTCTCAGTTCCTTTCAGGGGTAAAGGGACCCCTCACCATTAGGTCTAGTTGTGGCCGACTCTGGGGTTGCGGTGCTCATCTCGCTTTACTGGCCGAGGGAGCCGGCGTACAGCTTCCGGGTCATGTGGCCAGCATGACTAAGCCGCTTCTGGCGAACCAGAGCAGCACACGGAAACACTGTTTACCTTCCCGCCGGTGCTGTACCTATTTATCTACTTGCACTTTCTGGCGGGCTTTCGAACTGCTAGGTTAGCAGGAGCAGGGACCGAGCAACGGGAGCTCACCCCGTTGCGGGGATCCGAACCGCTGACCTTCTGATCGGCAAGTCCTAGACTCTGTGGTTTAACCCACAGCGCCACCCGCATCCTCCTCGATGGCAGTACCCTGACAGTATTCATTCGGAGTTGGCTTGGAAAAGCTGTTCAGGGTCGCCATGGGGCTGCTTCCCATCGTGAGAGCAAAGCAGGTCTCTTAGGCTGCTTTGATAGCTCAGTTGGCTAGTGTGGGGTGCTGATGATGGCAAGGCTGCAGGTTCCATCCCTGGATGGGGCAGCTGCATATTCCTGCATTGCAGGGGGCTGGAATAGATGTTGCTCAGGGTCCCTTCCAACTCTGTGATTCTGTGATGTATCAGTATTTTAGCACATTAAGCAGGTCAGGGCAACTTGGGCTGTCTTCTTCCGCGTCCGAGGTTCCCACAGGCACAGGTGAAGCGCATCACAACATACTGTCCTGTGCCGATTGCCACGGCAACAGGCTGGATGGCACCTGGCGGCATGGTTTGGCTCGTGGCAAGCAGGGCAGAAGCAAAGGGTCCCATTTCTGAAGATCACGGCAACTACATTTGATGAGGGATGGATTGATTGAGTTTCCTTAGATGCCACCGTTCCACAATTCGCTGTGCCCAGAGCCGCTTACAGACAACATTCAAAACATCAGAATGCAAATATTCAAGAGCGTGCCAGTAAATTTAAAAAAATGAGAAAAATCAGCAGTTTAACAAACAGAATAAATTCAATATTACAAAACACAAACAAAACAGTCAAGGTTTAAGTGCAAAAATAAAAAGCAAAGCGAGTAAAAACGAAAATAAGCCTGGCTTGCATACAGTTCAGAGGGGAGGGGTCCTCTCACCAGGCTAGATGACCATGCAGATGGCTGCTGTATCTTTACCCCAGAGGAGGCTGGCAGCAGCAAAAGGGAAAAGTTTGGGAGGGAGGAGATGGCCAGTCTCTTCCCCAGCCTCCTGGAAGTACCAACTCCTGGTGCAGGTCTCATTGTCCCACCCAGAATTCAGGATAGGACAGTTCTAGAGCGTGACCCATATTGGGAGAGAGGGGGCTGCTTTTTCGTATGTGCAGATTTATTTATTTAGACCAGAGGTAGCACTCCTTGGGAGGGCAAGGGCTGCAAAGAGGCAAGGGGGCGGCAGGGGGATGCTGGAGGTGGAAATTACTATTGCTTTGGTAAATGAACATCAGGCTTTGAAAAATGGGTATTGCTGGATCAAGCTCACTAACATTGTTGACATAATTAAGCTAAATAGTTTTAATTTGATTTTGAATAAATGTGCCATTCATTGTTACTGTTTTGAATTTTATTGTGTTATTACCTTCCTTAGAGGGTCGTGCAAACCGCTGTTCTGAATAATGCTCTTTATAGAGTAGGGGGCACTGGGGGTGGGGTGATGGAACCAAGGGGGGCAGTAGCCCCCCCAAAAGTTTGGGAATGACTGATTTAGTAGATTTATAACCAGCTTGATCGAAAAGCTCTCCAACCAAGGGACAAATAAATTTTTGGATAAAACACAGCTCAAATTCACAGTCCAATTAAGAACAAATATATATGAAGCCATTGTTGTTAAACACACACACACATACACAGAGAACCATCATCATTACAAACAAAGATAAAATCAATACAGCTTTTAAAAGAGATAGAGGTAGCTAAATTATATGTCTGGGTAGGCTGGCCAAAACAAAAAAAAAGTTTTCAGCTGGCCCCAGTCAGGCCATTAACTATGACTTCATGTTCTCTGCCTCCCGCCCTCCCTGACGGCTCCTAGATGGTATCAGGTGCAGCATTTCAGCTTCCTGAGAACTTCCATTTTCACTAACAGGAGATAAGCAGGTTTCTGGCCCTTATTACTTTTGAAGAGATGCTTAAAGCTGTGTGAGCAAAACATGCTTAAATCTCAGAATCCGGAGAGGTAGCTAAATATGCTTTTTTGGCTGGGTGGGGGGAGGACTGCAAAGCTCCCATGTCCCCACCCCCCTCCCTGTGACTAGCAAACCCAGAATAAATAATGTCGACCGCTGGAAAACATTTGCAGAATAAATGTGGCAAAGCCGGAGAGTCGTGCGTATTTGCTAATTTACCTAGGTTCTGAAATTGCACAGAATGCAGGTTGCCTGGGGCAGAATTTCGTTCTCCTTTTTTGTGAGCACAGAGTAACCCATCCCTGTGCTGTGCTGAATGGGAAACTAAAGGCACCCAGTCCCTCTCCCCCGAACTTGTGGTTCACCGTGTGGTTTCCCCAAAGCAAGTCCGTGCTAGCGAACTGCGTTGGGGGAGAGGAGTGGACTTCTTACTTTCTATTTTGAGTTGGGGAGTTTCTAGGCTACGGCCTCCCCTTCCTTTGCTGAGCTCAGAGCCCTTTCCGCCATGATTTATAGCCCAGGGGTAGCCGGCTGCCCGGAGGCAAGTGGGGACTTCGGCACCCGCTCCTGTAGCTTCCTGTTAACCTGGCGATTACCAGGAAAGGTGATGTTCGCCTCATTTATCAAAGCACAACCCAAAGAGAGGGGCTGGTGAGTTAATCCTTACCGCAAAAGAAAGCGGTTTTCTGCTGTGCTCAGGCTTCGCTGCAAATGGCCTGGCTGGAGTCCACTGTCTCCAAACAAGCCCTTTCTTTTAAAGGTAGCTTTCTTATCCTGTGTCTTGAGTTTCGTACAGGAACAGATTTATTTATTTTTTGGTCTGGATACACGATTGCCCCACCTCCTGGCTGCTGCCAAGAGCAAATGTGCTTGCCTCCGACTGGGAATGGAGTTTGAGAAGTCCCTCTGTTGTCTGTCCATTTCTTTCGCAAACCCTCAGGGAGACCAGGCGGTGCGCCAGCACTTTCTGGCGAGAGCATCAGGGGTGCAAACCAAATGGAAGGGAACACATGCCATGGAATGATGTGGTTATTGGTTTATTACTTACCCTTCTCCTTAAGGCCCTAGGGTGGGATTTTTGAGCAATCAAGCAGCAGACAAATTATTTTAAATTTGTGCTCTGCCTAGCCAGGGCCTTGAGACAGAGGGAGGTGCAGATGTTGGAGGTGGTGTTGAGACAGTGGACAGAGTAAGGCTGCCCTGCGCCCAGGATTTCCCGGGATTCTTCCATTGGAAATAGCGTCCAGGCGAAGTTTCTAAAAAGCAACCCTAGGACAGAGCTACGTGCTGTGTGCTCTGCTGTGTGCCCCCTAAGCTAGCCTGCTGTCCTCAGAGGCAGCCGAGGACACTGGCTCCATTGCCAGTGTCAGAGTTGGTTTTGACAGCCAGTTTTGGAGGGTTTTGTACATGGAATGGAGCCAGGCATCTTGTCCATTGCCTCGGGCAGCAAAATGCCTTGGACTGGCCCTGCAGCCAGTCCATTGACGTTGTTGTCCCACCAAGTTGCCTGGCTTGGAATGGAGACAGAGGCAGTCCCAGGGCTTTCCAGAGGTGGTTGACATTCAAAAACGCCGCTTGGGCCTCCGATTGCTCTGCAGATTGTATGAACAAACTGTTAGGATATTTCCGTTCGACCTTAAAAGGGAGCAGGCTTTGAGTCACAGAGTCTGCGTATTTCCTGTTCACAGGATGTTTATGTTTTCTGTTGCTTTCGTTTTTTCTCTGTCTGGAAACACTGACGCAGGCAGTCATGTCTTTCTTTGGTCTGATCAACGCTGAATAAAACTTGTAAATAATGCTCTCCTGAGTGCGACTTTCACTGTGCATTATCTGCTTATAGAGTGTGCATGAGCTCTAGAATGTGGCAAGATATTTTCTAGACACTCATGTTGCTAATTGCTGATACTGCATGCCTACGGGAGATTGATGGATCATCCGGCAGACGGCTTGGGGCCATGATGGACTTTATCTCCCTGGTAGTATCCCAACACAAACATGGTTAGAGGTTTGTATTCGCGGGGTGTGTGTGTGGAATACAGTTGTGTAGCAGGCCCTTTGGTCCTCCTACGTCAAACTGATGCCCTCCAGATGCTGTTGGACTTCTGCTCCCATCAGCCTCAGCCAGCTCTCCTCGGGGGTCAAGCGCCATTTGTAGTTGTGGCGCCACTTTGGAGCAAGCCTTGCGCAAGCTGATGCCCTCCAAAGGCTGTTGGACTACAACTCCCATCAGCCTCTAGCTAGCACCCATGTTGTAGTCCAACAATGTCTTGAAGGCTGCCAGAGTCCTGAACTAAATCAAAAAGAAAATCCGCAAACGTTTACGTTCAAAATTAATTGGTTTGTTTTTACCTGAAAAGGGCAAAACGAGAAGAGAAGGGACTATTATCTCTGGCTGCCTTAGAAGCCGAGCAAAAGAGAAGAGTTTTGATAGGTTTTCTGAGAATATGGCACGAGAAGAGTTGAAGCATCAAACAGCTTTCCTTATTTGGAGGGTGGGGCGTAGTGGAGAAATGGCCCGGCCCTCCCGGGCAGACTTCCTTGTGGCCCCCAGTTTGCTGCCCACCATCCCTGGGGCCGCCAGCCCCCTGCCATTCCCCGTGTGCCAGCGCAGCTGAGTTTGCGGATGCGAGAGGTTAGCACGAGGCTAAGACTTGGGCTGGAGCAGGCTGCTGTTGCAACAGCTTTTCCCCTTGAGGGACTTGACAAGAATCAGCATTTTTCTCCCTAATAGAGCTTCAAAACTCTGTTGTGAGCAATTTGGAAATTCACGTCGAGTTTCGGGTTCATTAGCCGCCGGCTCCGGGAAGGCATGCGCGCGTCTTCGGGGCTTCCTAATATGGCCGCAGCGCCTTGCATTAATGTTATTGTTATTTGCGCGGACATCGCGGGGTGCAAACAAGGTTAATTGAAACGAGAACGGCGCTTCCTCTTGGTAATGGCTCAGCCTTGACAGCTGGGAGGAGTTGAGTTTTGCATAAGAGCTGCCTTTATTATCCCTTTTTATTAGAGCTAATTTGATCTCTATATCAAAACCTACATTAAGGGAATCGTTTACGGTCACGCCACCGCCGACAGGAGAAGGCAGCCCCAGAGCCCTGTCCTTTATTTTAATGTCTGCAGTTAAAAGACAATTAAAAATAAACTCTTTGCTTTTAAAGCCCTCTTTGTTTTTCCTTCTTGCGTGGCTTTTAGCCTTCCATTTTCCTGTCCTCTTTCTCTCCCCTCCCTCCTCCTCCTTCTCACTCTAGTGAACTAATTCAGTTAAAGCCCTAATACGTCCTTCGGGGGAAAGTTCCCTCCCCCACGCATCGTCTTGCCCGTGCTTGTTGCACATCTGTAAATACTGGCCGGAGGATCCCTGAACCTGCAGGACTTAAGGCCATGGCGCTTGGCAGAAGCGGTGGCTCTGTTCACTGGGCAATCCGCCGGTTTTTGTGTCCATGTGGACAGCCAGGAAGGGAAGAGGGAGAGCGTGGAATTGAAACTCTGGGGGTAAGGCGAGCCAAGCACCCACAAGCCGTGTGGTGAGTCTGGGCCTTGGAAGGTACACTCAGGAGCAAGATGCTTTCAAGAAATAGGAATATTCTTATTTAATGTTATTCTCTGCAGAGTCACCCTGGAGCAGCCCTCTGGTGCCCTCCAGCTGTTTTGGACGGCAACTCCCATCTGCCCCAGCTAGCATGACCATACTGGCTGGGGCTGATGGGAGTTGTAGTCCAAAACAGCTGGAGGATGCCGCAGGTGCTTCCTTGGCTGACCAGCAGTCCTACTGCTTCCATCCCTGCAAAGGCAGCGCTTTGCCACCCTGAGCTGCAGCCCCTCTCCGCCTCCAGTAGCCACTAAAGGTGGAGGAGGAGGATTGTCACAGCAGGCCAGTAATTCCTTTTTAATTACCCAGCAGCTGGCAGAAGGTATAGTTTTGTGCCTTGTGGCAGGAGTGCTCAAGGCGGCCCCACATCTGTCTCCGCGCACAGATTGGTTTTGATGTGCTTTTTCACATCACCAGCACCTGTGAACAAAGGTAGCGGGAGCAATGAGTCCTGTGGAGTCCTGCCCACCAACTGGAGGAAACAATGGCCAGAATCTGGCTTCAAGCTGCCGCAAAAGGCGTTTCTCTCAAAGATGCCAAAAATGGGAATCAAAGTACCCTTTGGCCCATTGCTACTCTCGTCTGGTGAGGTTTGGGTGTCATATCATGACACCTAGCCTTTGGAACTCCCTCCCCCTTGAATATTAGACAGGCGCTGTGCTCTTGCCAACAGAAGGTCCTTCCTGATGTTTAGTCGAAATCACCCCTCTTGCCATTTGAATCCATTGGTTTGGGTTCTCGGCTCTGGAGCAGGAAAAAACAAGCTTACTCCATCTTCCATGTGGCAGCCCTTCAGGTATTTGAAGATGCGTATCCTGTCACTTCTCAGTCCCCTCTTTCCCAGGCTAAACATAACCAGCTCCTTCAACTGTTCCTCACAAGGCTTGCTTTCCGGACCCTTGATCATCTTGGTTGCTCTCCTCTGCACACCTCCCAGCTTGTCAACGTCCTTCTTAAATTGTGGCACCCAGAACTGGACACAGGATTCCAGGTGGGGTCTGACCAAGGCAGAATAGAGTGGTATTATGACTTCCCTTGATCTGGACACTGGACTTAGGTTCAGCTTCTGGTGCCTACTGACTTTCTTTGTTTCTGATGTTATTGTTCTAACGGATGGTGGGGTGTTTTGTTTTTTTTTGGTATGGAGTTACTTAGAGATCGCTGTAATTAAGCACTGTATAAATTATCAGATGCATAATATGTGCACTACAGGGAGCAGTTATGAAGGTGACTGAGTTGGGTGGTGCACCTGGCTCTCTTGTAGGATTCCTGCACAAGGTATGGAAGTCGCAAGCAAACAGAAGACTCAATTTGCTGCTCGCTCATGAGACTCCCTGGGTGGCCCTGAGAAAGTTGCTTTCTCCGCAAGTTGCATTCTGCAAAATGGGAATATTTGTGGCCAGCTTGGCAGGGTTGTTGTGAGCGTAAGAGATGCATGTGTAAACCACACCAGAATCAAATCTGGTGGGCGTGGGAGACTGTGGCCTTCATTTTATAGCAGGGATGGTTTTCTGTCAGACTTGGGGGTTGGAACTGGCACTAAATCCTCTTCCCTCCTGACTTTGTCCTTTCAGATGCCTGTGTGTTCTTATTTCCTGAAAGGGATCTGCAACAACAGTGACTGTCCCTACAGCCATGTCTACGTTTCCCAGAAGGCGGAGGTGTGCTCAGACTTCCTCAAAGGCTACTGTCCCTTGGGAGAGAAGGTGAGATGGGGCAAGGGCTTGGACAAGTATCCCATTGAGATGTGACCCTCATGCAGCTGAGAATCCATATATATCTCTCTTGCGGTTGTTGTTTTGTCTCATGACATGGTCTATACTCACAGAAAATCCACTGAGAAGGGTGTTTTTTAATGTTCTTCCACCTTCTCTTTCCTCCTCTTTGGGGTTCAGTACCACAGGTGAGTAGGCAGGACTTCTCAAATGGCAAATACCCCTTGCTGGAGAGATACTGGACAGAAACGTTTCCATCTTCAAATCCAGCTGGGATCCAGCTGCACCGTGTGTGTGTGTGTGTGTGTGTGTGTGTGTGTGCGCGCGCATATGCCACTTTGGAAAAGTAGGGTTTAAATTTTGGGAATTAAAAAAAGTAAAAATAGCCGGCTGTGTTTGGCTCTGTGTGCTGTGACTCTTGGTCTGGCAAGAAGCAACCAGGGATAACTTAATGTTAAATTCTCTGAAAATCAGGGCTACCTCAAAGGTAATGAATCTGCTATTTCAATGAACCCAAGGGGGCTCCTGATGAGAAACTTGCTGTCTTTGCTGCAGCAGTAATATACTTTTTTTTTTTAAATGGAACTGTTTTTAGATTTTTTTAAAAAAAGTACTGACTTTAATATAGATATGTATTTGGTTTTTTGCTTATAATATTGCAAGTCACTTTGAGTTGCCATGGCAAAATTGCGACTAATACATTTAATAAAATCATCATCGTGGTTTTGTAGTTAAACGATATTCCGTAGTTTGTGCTGTGTGAAAAACTTTCCTTTTGTCCTGAATCTTTCAATGTTCAGCTTCATTGAATGGTCTTAACCTCTTGCCTTATAAGAGAGAAAAACCACTTCTTCCTATCCACTTCCTCCACACCAAACATAATTCTCGACTTCTCTGTCATGTCCCCCCACCCACCCACCCACTTAACTCACCTTTCCCCGGAAACTCAGAAGCCCCAACTGTTGTCACCTTTCTTCACTGGGAAATTCCTTCATGCCCATGATGCCCTCTTGGGTTGCCCTTTCATTCATCTTTTCTAGCCCTGCAATATTCGTTTCTCAGATGTACAGTCACACACCTGATGATCGCACCTTTTATGTCCTTCTTTTGGGCGATGGGCTTTAGGGGGCAAACAGTAGGAAAGTGCCTTTAAAGAATCCCTCTCTCCGTACCTCCTATTGTTGTAGAGAGAGAGGCTGCTCCATCTGGGCCTTCCGGCGGTTCCCTCATTGCGAGAAGCAAAGCTACAGGGAACCAGGCAGAGGGCCTTCTTGGTAGTGGCACCCGCCCTGTGGAACGCCCTCCCACCAGATGTCAAAGCGATAAACAACTACCTGACATTCAGAAGACATCTTAAGGCAGCCCTGTTCAGGGAAGTTTTTAATGTGTGACATTTTAGTGTATTTTTGGTCTCTGTGGAAGCCGCCCAGAGTGGCTGGGGAAACCCAGCCAGATGGGCGGGGTACAAATAATAAATTATTATTATTATTATTATTATTATTATTATTATTATTATTATTATTATTATTATTATTTAGCATGGTCGCCATCAGCAGCCCTCGGCTCTATGAGTTTGCCCCATCCTCTTTTAAAGTCATCAAGGTTGCTCGCCCCTATTGCCTCCTGTAGGAGGGAGTGCCATAGCTTAACTAAAAAAATTAAAAGGTAAAGTGACCCCTGACCATTAGGTCCAGTCGTGGATGACTCTGGGGTTGCGGCGCTCATCTCGCTTTATTGGCCGAGGGAGACGCCGTACAGCTTCCGGGTCATGTGGCCAGCAGGACTAAGCCGCTTCTGGCGAACCAGAGCAGCACACGGAAACGCCGTTTACCTTCCCTCCAGAACGGTACCTATTTCTCTACTTGCACTTTGATGTGCTTTTGAACTGCTAGGTTGGCAGGAGCAGGGACCGAGCAACGGGAGCTCACCCCGTCGCGGGGATTCGAACCGCTGACCTTCTGATTGGCAAGTCCTAGGCTCTGTGGTTTAGACCACAGCACCACCCGTGTTACATTTAAATAGCTACATGTAAATTAATACTCTCTTCTATCTGTCCTGAACCTTCCAACAAGAAATGGGCCTGGCAGTAAGAAGGCAGCGGAATTTTGCTGCAGAATTTTGTGGCGGCAGGGCCAGCTGTGGTTTGTGGGACGCCCGTTTCAGGGACCGGCCGGACAGTGAGGAGGGGGCACCAGGAGAAGGAGGGGTTGGAGACTGACTTGGAAGAAAGGAACGTCATAGAATCATAGAGTTGGAAGAGACCACAAGGGCCATCGAGTCCAACCCCCTGCCAAGCAGGAAACACCATCAGAGCACTCCTGACATATGGTTGTCAAGCCTCTGCTTAAAGACCTCCAAAGAAGGAGACTCCACCACACTCCTTGGCAGCAAATTCCACTGTTGAACAGCTCTTACTGCCAGGAAGTTCTTCCTAATGTTTAGGTGGAATCTTCTTTCTTGTAGTTTGGATCCATTGCTCCGTGTCCGCTTCTCTGGAGCAGCAGAAAACAACCTTTCTCCCTCCTCTATGTGACATCCTTTTATATATTTGAACATGGATATCATATCACCCCTTAACCTCCTCTTCTCCAGGCTAAACATGCCCAGCTGATCTGGGGGAATGTGTGACAGCCAAGAGACGAGAGCCAGAGGCAGGAGAAGCTGCAGGATTGGAGAGGGAAGAACAGGGCAGGAGGAGGAAGAGAGAGGTCAGGCTGGTGGGGAGTCTAAGCCTTCCACACCTCCTCCTGCTGCTGCTCCCGTGTCTCCTGCTCCACTGTCTCCCAGGACGAGGAGAGGGGTGAAGAGGGAGGAGCAGGAGGAGATTACACGCAGGTGAAGTCTGCTTCTGCTTGCGAGCAGCTCGGGTGGTAGAGATACCTAAGCTGAGGTTGTGGCGGGCAGGGGTCTCTCTGTCGCAACAACTGCCTCAACAGGTGGACACCTAGGAGTAACTTGTGAGTGTACTTTCGACAATACTGTGGTACCTTGGTTCTGAAATGCCTTGGTACTCAAACAATTTGGAACCCAAACACTGCAAACCCAAAAGTAAGTGTTCCGGTTGGCAAACTTTTTTCGGAAGCCGAACATGCTCCGTTTTGAGTGTTACACTTCTGTTCTGAGTGTTATGCTGGGGTCTGTTTATGCTATTTATTTTGTGGTTTTGTTTTTGCAGCTCCTTTTTGTTTTGTTTTTGTGACTGTGGGGAACCCAATTCAGCTACTCATTGATTGGGTGATTGAGTGACTGCAGTACGTTGCTTATTGTTTTCATTTTATGAATCAATGGTCTCGTTGGATAGTAAAATTCATGTTAAATTGCTGTGTTAGGGGTTCTTTTTAAAATTCTGGAACCAATTAATTCATTTTGCATTACTTCCTATGGGAAAGCGTGCCTTGGTTTGGGAACGCTTTGGTTTTGGAACAGACCTCTGGAACAGATTAACTTTGAGAACCAAGGTACCACTGTAGTTAATTCCTCACATTCCTCGCCTGACAGCACCGTGACACCCACACGGCTGCAGTATTGTGAAGGAACGCAGCCAGGGCTGGCACACCCATGAGGCAAGGTGAGGCTACTTCCTCGGGTGGCAGGATCCCCGGGGCAGCAGATCCCAGTGGTCGATCTTTGCCCCCTGCTTTGTTCCCAATTGCTCATCCCTTCTTCCTTGGCCAGGGTGCATTTGTGTGTCAGTTTGTGGTCCGCCTCAGTTGCCAAAATGTACTGGGCCAGCCCCGAATGCAGCTTCCGTGTCTCAGGTGATGGCAGCCACTGGAAGCAGCAGAGACTGGCGTGGAGGCAAAGGTGACTTGAGGCTAGGGGATGTGCTTGCCCTACCTGTGGAGAAAGGTGTGGAGAAAGCAAAGGCAGGGGAGGTTTCCCCTCCCTCTCTGACAGCGCCAGAAAGTGGGCTCATCCAGCAAAGCTGATGGGTACGCCCGGCAAAAGGAAGATCTTCCTCACCTTGCTGGCTTGTGGAACTCGCTGCCACCAGATGTGATGGTTGCTAGCTTTAGAAGGGGGTTGGACAAATGACTAGAGAAGACAGAGTGGGAGGAGAAGTCTGCCAACGGCTGCTAGTCATGATGGCTGGAGGGAACCTCCAGGTTTCATTGGTGGTGGTAGGACAGCAATGGGTGGTTGCCGTCCGGTCATGGTTCTGAATTTTTCTGTTAGGGCATCTGTTTTGCTGCTGTGTATAACCCAGTAGGGCTACTCTTGTGCAACTAGGAGGAGGAGTTCCAGGGAGCGCCTTGTGGTGTCTTGGTTAGAGGGTCAGGCTCTGAACTGGGAGAGGCCAGGGTTCGAATCCTCCCATTCACCAGGTAACCTGGGGCCTCCCTCAGTCTAGCCTACCTGATAGGGTGGTTGTGGGGATTAAATGGGGGGGCATGTACACCAGCCTTTCTCAACCTGTGGGTGCCCAGGTGTTTTTGAACTACAACTCCCATCACCCCCAGCTGGCAAGGCCAGAGCTCAGGGATGATGGGAGTTGTAGTCCAACAACATCTGGGGACTCACAGGTTGAGAACCGCTGATGTACACCAACTTGAGCTCCTTAGAGGGAAATAAAAGTGGGGTATAGATGCTCCATGATCACTGCAGATGGTGACAGCAGTCACGAAATTAAAGGATGCCTGCTTCTTGGGAGAAAAGCAATGACAAACCTAGACAGCATCTTAAAAAGCAGAGACATCACCTTGCCAACAAAGGTCCGTATAGTTCAAGCTATGATTTTCCCATTAGTGATGTATGGAAGTGAGAGCTGGACCATAAAGGAGGCTGATTGCAGAAGAATGGATGCTTTTGAATTCTGGTGCTGAAGGAGACTCTTGAGAGTCCCATGGACTGCAAGAAGATCAAACCTCTCCATTCTGAAGGAAATCAGCCCTGAGTGCTCACTGGAAGGACAGATCCTGAAGCTGAGGCTCCAAGACTTTGGCCACCTCATGAGAAGAGAAGACTCCCTGGAAAAGACCCTGATGTTGGGAAAGATGGAGGGCACAAGGAGAAGGGGACGACAGAGGACAAGA
Organism: Podarcis bocagei; assembly: GCF_964188305.1. Classification (NCBI taxonomy): domain Eukaryota; kingdom Metazoa; phylum Chordata; class Lepidosauria; order Squamata; family Lacertidae; genus Podarcis; species Podarcis bocagei. The sequence continues at coordinate 90,687,900 of NC_138133.1, forward strand.
TGGTGGGACAGTGTTCTCGAAGCTACCAGGATGAGTTTGACCAAACTGCGGGAGGCAGTGGAAGACAGGAGTGCCTGGCGTGCTCTGGTCCAGGGGGTCACGAAGAGTCGGACACGACTAAACGACAACAACATAGATGCAATAAATAAGTTTTGAAGTCGGGACACCTACATTCCAATCGAGAGACGGCCATCAGTCAAAGGTGGGGAAGAGGAACACTTGGTGAGGAGGCTCATGGGGGGACTCTGGCAGCAAAATATTGCTAGCAGATTACCTTTTGCTAACAGCGTTTTGCAGCCGGACCCCTGGTTTTTGTGGCGGGAGACCTTCCCTCCGAGCCGAAGGCAGAGTTGATCGGGCAGCCTCTCTCCGGTACAAGTCACCCAGGCAGCACGTGTACAATTATTTTAAAATATTCCAATTTAAATGAAAATATAAAAGAGATACTTAGAATATTTATTCTATTAGTGAACGTGCTTACCGCATCACTTCTGGAGTGTCAGAAAAACATTCTCCTACAGATGATGGATAGCAGCCCGTAATTATATCGGGGGGGTGGAATTGCTGAGCGTGCCATATTTAACTGGGGAGAGGAAATACCCAGCCTGGGCCATCGAGGGTTAATTTTATTCTCTAAATAATATAAAAAGTGCTGAGTCTGTTCCTTTTGCACAAAGTAGAAAGTCCTCAAATGGACCCCGGAGAGTTTATAATATTCTACTGAATCAAGTAAAAATGTTAACCTTGCTTCATAAAACGATGGCTTGTTAAAGATGCGCAGTCCCTTTTCTTGTGAATAATTTAGAAAGGGAGTAAATCTCTTCTCGTTCTGCCTTTCCCCCCACTCTTTCTCTCCCCTTTTCCTACTCTTGTGTCCGATATGCGGCAGCGCACAGCTGTCTGCAGTTTTAGCTTTTAAAAGGGCAGGGAGGCAGCTGAGGTCAGACCTCGCTGCTCGTGTCTGTTCTAGAAACCCAGGGTGCCAACCGCTCCTTCTGGGCACTGGGACTCTGTGCCAGGGACAGAGGTTCCCTTGAGAGATCCCCCAGGGCTCCCCGCCCTTCGGGGAACATGCAATTTGCTTCTTTCATGCTGAGATTAAGAACATAAGAACAGCCTAGTGACCCATCTCGGCCAACGTCCTCTTTTCACAGTGGCCAACTCTCCCCTCCTGGGGTTTCTAGCAGCTGCTATTTAGATAATAATAATAATAATAATAATAATAATAATAATAATAATAATAATAATATTTATACCCTGCTCATCTGACTGGGCGGCTTCCAGCAAAATATTAAAATACAATAATTCATCAAATATTAAAAGCTTCCCTAAATGGGACTGCCTTTTAAAAGTAAGATACAGTGGTACCTCTGGATGCGAACGGGATCCGTTCCGGAGCCCCATTCACATCCTGAAGCGAACGTAACACACGTCTGTGCGTGCGCGGGTCGCGTTTTGCCGCTTCCATGCATGTGCGTGATGTCATTTTGAGCGTCTGCGCATGTGCGAGCGGCAAAACCTGGAAGTAATGCGTTCTGTTACTTCCGGGTCGCCGCGGAGCACAACGCGAAAATGCTCAACCTGAGGTACGACTGTAGTTGTTTCTGTCCTTGACATCTGACGAGAGGGCATTCCACTGGGAGGGCACCACCACTGAGAAGGCCCTCTGCCTGGTTCCCTGTAACCTCACTTTTTGCAATGAGGGAACCGCCAGAAGGCCCTCGGCGCTGGATCTCAGTGTCTGGGCTGAATGATGGGGGTGGAGATGCTCCTTCAGGTATACTGGGCCTTTGAGGCCGTTTAGGGCTTTAAAGGTCAGCACCAACACTTTGAATTGTGCTTGGAAACGTACTGGGAGCCAATGTAGGTCTTTCAGGATCGGCTTTATGTGCTTCCACCTCCATCGTTCTGCCCAGACACTGAGGTCCAGCTCCGAAGGCCTTCTGGCAAATCCCTTACTGCGAGAAGAGAGGCTACAAGGAACCAGGCAGAGGGCCTTCTTGGTAGTGGCGCCTGCCCTGTGGAACGCCCTCCCATCAGATGTCAAAGAAATAAACAACTACCTGACGTTTAGAAGACATCTGACGGCAGCCCTGTTTAGGGAAGTTTTAAATGACTGATGTTTTATTGTATTTTTAATCTTTTGTTGGAAGCCGCCCAGAGTGGCTGAAGAAACCCAGCCAGATGGGTGGGGTATAAACAAACAAACAAATAATAATAATTAAAGGTGGAATACACATGCGCGCGCACACACACACTCACAGTGCTTTTTTTCTTTTTTAAAAAAATGTTTAGGGGTACTCTAATTTTCCTGCTCATATTGAAATACTGTCCCTCACGGAGGCCAAACCTAGATTCAAAAAACATTTAGGGGCATGCATACCCCTGCGTATATAAACTTTGCCTCCAATTGTATATATAAACTTTGCTTCCCATTTAATTCCTGGTCGAGGGCACTTCAGCTGACCCTGCCCTGTTGCAACCAAGGCATCTGCCTAGCTGTGGCAGCCTCTCCTCCCTTCTCCCGCTGGCCCCTGATGCTGCCAGGATGGCCTCCGCTTCACCTCAGGAGCTTCATCCCTCACTTCTTCCTTCCTTCCTTTTCTGGGTGCCTTTTTTGTCTTTATGCAAGGCAGCCACTTAAAAAAAAGATCCGTTATTGCTTAGAATTCCTGGCCTGCTCTCTCCCTCTTCCGTTAAGGACCTTTTGAGAGTGTCTGCACAGGGCCTCTCTGGATTGGTAAAATAAACCTCTGCTGATGCCGTGTGGTGTAATTTTGTGCTGTGCGGGGTTCTTGCGGAAAACGATGCCTGTTTTTCCGCTGCTGATTCCTTTGACTAGAAATCACCTGCCTTGCGTGAAAAAGATGAATTCCTCTCCTTTGTTCTTCCAGACTCAAGCTATCTCTTCTGCGTTTGCCCCACGGAGTAGAGAGAACCTTCCAGATAAATCCCGCAGACGCCTTCTGTTTCGGCTCATAAATGCCTGCCGAAAACTTTTCTATTCCATCATGCCCACATGGGCAATTAAGAAGATGTCTCTCTGCAATATTTAGTTGGTTTCTGATTTTAACTTCTTAAATATTCAGATTCAAGAACCATTTGCAACAATTGTACTTGTGGTTTCTGTTGGGCGGTTTTATGTACAATTGTCGCAAACGGCTCTTGTATTTGAATATTTTTAAGGACAAATGCTTAAGCGGCTTTTGAAACCGGCTCGATGGTTAGTGGCTTTTCCTGGGATCTCTTTGCAGCCTTAGATCACCAGAAGATCACCAGCTTTGCATGCAGAGGATCCCAGGTTCCTTTGAGAGCGTCTTCGAATAGAGAGCTTCTGCCAGTGGAAACATGAGTGAAATAGATTGACCAAATATGTTGCCCTCCTTAATCCCTCATCCAGTTTGCCCCACTTCTTTTAATGCAAAGTATCCCAAAGGGACCCCATTGGGACACTACAAGGGACTTTCACTGGCCTGGGATAGAAACGAATGTCAGGACATCCCAGTGCCCTGGACATTATACATCTGGACCTGGATTGGAATAACATGGATCCAGCCTTGTTCTGAACCTCAGGAACAGGCTAGGCTCAGGCCCACAGAAAGCCGTTCAAGGGAGCTGTTCTTCAGCAGCCGCTGTGGGCTGTGGAGTGTCCTGAGTTCCACAAAGCACGTGCTCCATTTTCTTTTTTTCTCTTTTTCTGAAATCATCTTTACTGATTTACAACACCATCTTACAAATACATTACAGAGTTAATACAAAAATACAAAAACAGAGTTAAACACAAAAATGACAAAGAAAAATAAAAATAAAATAAAAATAAAAAGGAACAAAAAAGAATCAACAATAAGAAAAGAGTATCAGTTATAGCATCATATCTTATCCAATAAAGTCTTCTGGAAGAAACTTCCAATCATTCTCATTGTACTTTTTCTGTTGTCTTAATTTTATCGCACAGCTTTTGCTGTATGTTTCTCTAAGACAGTGTTTCCCAACCTTTTTTGGGCAAAGGCACACTTGTTTCATGAAAAAAATCTCAAGGCACACCACCATTAGAAAATGTTTAAAAAATTAACTCTGTGCCTATATTGACTACCCTATTTTTCGCCCTATAGGACGCACCGGCCCATAGGACGTACCTAGATTTTGGGGGGGAAATAAAGGGAAAAAAATTATTCCCCCCCCCAGACGCGGGGCTGGGGCGGGAGAAGCCCGAGCTTCCCCCGACCCCAGCCCCCAGAATGGGAGCCAGAGTGGCTCCCGGAGCTTGCGGGACTGGGGGTGGGGGAAGCCCGAGCTTCCCCCACCCCCAGCCCCCAGAAAGGGTCCGAGAGCGATGGCGAAGGTGAGCGCACCTTTGCCATTGCTCCCGGAGCTTGCAGGAGCTGGGGGCGGGGGAAGCCGGAGCTTCTCCCGTCCCCAGCCCGCAGAGCAGGTCGGAGAGCGATGGCGAAGGTGTGCGCACCTTCGCCATCGCTCTGGGACCTTGCGCGGGCTGGGGGCGGGGGAAGCCGGAGCTTCTCCCGTCCCCAGCCCGCAGAGCAGGTCGGAGAGCGATGGCGAAGGTGTGCGCACCTTCGCCATCGCTCTGGGACCTTGCGCGGGCTGGGGGCGGGGGAAGCCGGAGCTTCCCCCCTCCCCAGCCCCCCGAACAGGTCAGAGAGCGATGGCGATGGTGTGCGCACGTTCGCCATCGCTCTCGGGGCTTGGGAGGCTGCGGGCGGGGGAAGCCGGAGCTTCTCCCGTCCCCAGCCCGCAGAGCAGGTCGGAGAGCGATGGCGAAGGTGTGCGCACCTTCGCCATCGCTCTGGGACCTTGCGCGGGCTGGGGGCGGGGGAAGCCGGAGCTTCTCCCGTCCCCAGCCCGCAGAGCAGGTCGGAGAGCGATGGCGAAGGTGTGCGCACCTTCGCCATCGCTCTGGGACCTTGCGCGGGCTGGGGGCGGGGGAAGCCGGAGCTTCTCCCGTCCCCAGCCCGCAGAGCAGGTCGGAGAGCGATGGCGAAGGTGTGCGCACCTTCGCCATCGCTCTGGGACCTTGCGCGGGCTGGGGGCGGGGGAAGCCGGAGCTTCCCCCCTCCCCAGCCCCCCGAACAGGTCAGAGAGCGATGGCGATGGTGTGCGCACGTTCGCCATCGCTCTCGGGGCTTGGGAGGCTGCGGGCGGGGGAAGCCGGAGCTTCTCCCGTCCCCAGCCCGCAGAGCAGGTCGGAGAGCGATGGCGAAGGTGTGCGCACCTTCGCCATCGCTCTGGGACCTTGCGCGGGCTGGGGGCGGGGGAAGCCGGAGCTTCTCCCGTCCCCAGCCCGCAGAGCAGGTCGGAGAGCGATGGCGAAGGTGTGCGCACCTTCGCCATCGCTCTGGGACCTTGCGCGGGCTGGGGGCGGGGGAAGCCGGAGCTTCTCCCGTCCCCAGCCCGCAGAGCAGGTCGGAGAGCGATGGCGAAGGTGTGCGCACCTTCGCCATCGCTCTGGGACCTTGCGCGGGCTGGGGGCGGGGGAAGCCGGAGCTTCCCCCCTCCCCAGCCCCCCGAACAGGTCAGAGAGCGATGGCGATGGTGTGCGCACGTTCGCCATCGCTCTCGGGGCTTGGGAGGCTGCGGGCGGGGGAAGCTGGAGCTTCCCCCGACCCCAGCCCCCCGAACGGGTTGGAGAGCGATGGCAAAGGTGCGCGCAGCTTTGGCATCGCTCTGGGAGCTTGCGCGGCTGGGGGGATAGCTTCCTTAAGCCTGGAGAGCAAGAGGGGTCGGTGCGCACCGACCCCTCTCGCTCTCCAGGCTTCAGCGAAAGCCTGCATTCGCAGCGATGGGATGTGGGAGGGAGCTCGCTCGCCGCCCGGCGTGTGCTCGCCGCCGGCGCCCCGCCTCTCGCCGCCCGACTCGCCCGCCTCCCTCCCACGGCACACTAGGCAACGTCTCACGGCACACTAGTGTGCCGCGGAACACCGGTTGGGAAACGCTGCTCTAAGATATTTACTCCATTTGTTTATTATACACAAGTATTATTCAATTCTGCTAGGATAATATCATTTTTACAATATAATCTTATATACTCCTTGACTAATTTCCATTCTCTGTATGTTTTTTGATTTGGGGCTCCCCTAACTTTTCCGGTCAGCTTTGCTAATTGAAAATACTCTAACATGAGTGATTGCCAATCTATTATTGTTGGTGTTGTTTCACATTTCCAGCTTCTGGCTACAAGTATCCTTGCAGCTGTAATTGAGTACATAAACAGTGGTCTTGTGTTTTGCTTTATTTCTGTTGGCTCCGTTTTCTAAGGCAGCTTGGTGACTGTCTCTCTGCGGACCTGTTTGAGTTGGCAGGGGAGAAAACTCCCAGGCCGTAGAGGCTGTTTCTGGACGTGCTTCTGTTTCGGGCAGGATGCTGCGTCCGTCCCTCCTGCGCAGGAAGAGGCGATTGCTTTTGTGCCACACAGAGCATTTCTTCAGGCAGGAAACCCCCGGAAGTATTCTCTGAAGATGCCTGCTTTGGAGAGCAGGGCTTTGTGTAATTGCAACGCTTGCTCTCTTGCCCGCACAGCTCTCCCAGCCAAAGGCAGACTCCAGGTCTTTCCAGATCCCATCTGTTTGCAGCTTATGCTTCCCCCATCCAGGAGAACACACCTCTCTCTGCTGCTTTGCTCTGTGCTTTGACCATTTGGCTAGCCTTTTTCTGGATTAATCCACAGCTACAGGAGCAGCAGCAGCAGCGGAGGCGAGCGTGATGGAGGCCAGTGATGGAGGAACAGAAGCTTTTGATTTAAAGGGCTTAGCAAACTCTCCGAGAGTCCCAAACAATCCCCGCCGCTCTGGCTTTAACCTCCAAAGATTTCTGCAGAGATACCTCTTATTTACCCACCACCGTAATGGCATAATGAGGGCCCCCACTGCTTCCTTAATATAACCGCTGCGTCTTCTGTGACTTTCAGACACTTAAGCTGTAAATGTTGCTTATCAGTACAAATGGGAACTGTTTAATAGCTTGGGCAAGTTTTGATAAAAAGAAAAAAAGGAGAAGGGGGGAAAACATCCTCCCCTTTGATAATAGTCTGTGATTATCTTCTCAGTGGCAACAGCTTCGCAGACACCACCGTCCTCTGACTGCTGGTCTCCCTCCAGTGTTATTAACTCCTGCCGAGAATGTGCTCACAAGCCAGAGAGGAGTGGCGCTGGTAGCAGATAGCGAGAGCAAAGGTTCTGCCCAGGACTAGGTGATCCACCCTGCCAATTCATTAATGGGGGCTGAAAGCCCCCAGCGGGGTGTTACGTCCCTGCTAAAGGAGTCAGGCGGACGACACAAGTTACAGAGCACGCACGTGTTCCTTGCCGGAGGGCAAGCAGCGATTGCTGGCTTCAGCAGCCAGGCTTGAGGTGCCTGTTGCTGGTTTCTGGGGCAACATGTTTTGACTCCTGATAATCATTGTGCCGTAACACACCCGGGGATGGAGTGCGATCCTCTCCACCTCACAAGCCGCTCGCGTCGTTCCACTTTCCCTACGGCTCCTGGGCGGGTGTGTGCTGGGGGCAGGGCCTGTGAATGTCACTGGAGACCCATGTATTGTGTGGTGTGTCGAATGGAGTTGTCACTCCCCCCATTTTTAGCCTTATGGAGGGGTTTGCACAGCCTGCAAATGGGAGGAAAGTGCCTCTAATGATGCTTTGTCCAGTGTGCTTCCAGGTGACCTATTTATTTATTCCGATCTGTTCATGGGGAGGTTAGATGACGTTGTGTCAAGCAGACGTCTCCCCCCACTTTCATTTCCCTATCCTTATCTCAAAAAATGATGATGATGATGATGAATTAAATTTATATGTCACCCTTCATCTGAAGATCACAAAAAAGTACAAAATGGAAACACAAAATACATAACTTAATAAATGAAAAACCTCAAATAACCCACCCTCCCACAATCACAACAACAACAACAACAACAACAACAACAACAACAACAATAATAATAATAATAATAATAATAATAATAATAATTTATTATTTCTACCCCGCCCATCTAGCTGAGTTTCCCCAGCCACTCTGGGCGGCTCCCAATCAGTGTTAAAAACAGTACAGCGATACATATTAAAAACTTCCCTGAACAGGGCTGCCTTAAGATGTCTTCTGAATGTCAGATAATTATTTATCTCTTTGACATCTGATGGGAGGGCATTCCACAGGGCGGGCGCCACTACCGAGAAGGCCCTCTGTCTGGTTCCCTGTAGCCTCACTTCTCGCAATGAGGGAACCGCCAGAAGGCCCTCGGACCTGGACCTCAGTGTCCGGGCAGAATGATGGGGGTGGAGATGCTCCTTCAGGTATACAGGACCGAGGCCGTTTAGGGCTTTAAAGGTCAGCACCAACACTTTGAATCGTGCTCGGAAACATACTGGGAGCCAATGCAGATCTCTCAGAACCGGTGTTATGTGGTCCCGGCGGCCGCTCCCAGTCACCAGTCTAGCTGCCGCATTCTGGATTAATTGCAGTTTCCGGGTCACCTTCAAAGGTAGCCCCACGTAGAGCGCATTGCAGTAGTCCAAGCGTGAGATAACCAGAGCATGCACCACTCTGGCGAGACAGTTCGCGGGCAGGAAGGGTCTTAGCCTGCGTACCAGGTGGAGCTGGTAGACAGCTGCCCTGGACACAGAGTTAACCTGTGCCTCCATGGACAGCTGTGAGTCCAAAATGACTCCCAGGCTGCGCACCTGGTCCTTCAGGGGCACAGTTACCCCATTGAAGACCAGGGAATCCCCCACACCAACCCGCTCCCTGTCCCCCCAAAACAGTACTTCTGTCTTGTCAGGATTCAACCTCAATCTGTTAGCCACCATCCATCCTCCAACCGCCTCCAGGGCCATAGATTGCTTAATCAGGCAAATGTTTGGTTTTGCAGAGGAACGTTTTTGTCTGGTGCCTAAAGATCCATCAGGAAGGCGCAGGCAAGCCTCCCTGGGGAGAGCATTCCACAAGCGGGGGCCACTACAGATTTCTTCACTGAGGATTTTCGAACAGAGGTTAGGCATCCATCTGCCAGGGGTTCTTCAGCTGTTATTCCTGCATTGCAGGGGGTTGGACTAGATGGCCTTTGGGGGGTCCCTTCCGACTCTACATTTCCATGATTCTATGATTCCAATGGGGACGCAGGTGGCACTGTGGGTTAAACCACAGAGCTTAGGACTTGGCGATCAGAAGGTCGGCGGTTTGAATCCCCGCAACGGGGTGAGCTCCCATTGCTCGGTCCCTGCTCCTGCCAACCTAGCAGTTCGAAAGCACGTCAAAGTGCAAGTAGATAAATAGGTACTGCTCCGTCAGGAAGGTAAATGGTGTTTTTGTGCACTGCTCTGGTTCGCCTGAAGCGGCTTAGTCCTGCTGGCCACATGACCCGGAAGCTGTACGCCGGCTCCCTCGGCCAGTAAAGCGAGATGAGCGCCGCAACCCCAGAGTCGGCCACGAGTGGACCTAATGGTCAGGGGTCCCTTTACCTTCACCTTTATGATTCCACTGAAATAAAAAAATTAAGTTCTTATATGTATAATAAATGTCCATAAATGTACCAACCAAGCACATTCATAGATATGTGGACCACATGTCTGGAGAAGAAGAAGAAGAAGAAGAAGAAGAGTTTGGATTTGATATCCCGCCTTTCACTCCCTTTAAGGAGTCTCAAAGCGGCTCACATTCTCCTTTCCCTTCCTCCCCCACAACAAACACTCTGTGAGGTGAGTGGGGCTGCGAGACTTCAGAGAAGTGTGACTGGCCCAAGGTCACCCAGCAGCTGCAGGTGGAGGAGCGGGGAATCGAACCCGGTTCCCCAGATTACGAGACTACCGCTCCTAACCACTACACCACACTGGCTCTCAGGAAGACCGTCCTGAAACCATTTTGACTCCCAGACTGACCAAATGTTTTCTCTGCAAGGAGGGAGGAGGTGAGGGAACCTTCCCATTGTCTCAGGAATTGGGAAATCACCATCTCAAAGGAATGGCCAGACTACCAGACAAGGCAATCAGAGAAGGCATTATCAGATAACCTGGCAGACAGGAAAAACAACAACATTCAAATTTCTGTTGTAGACCACCTTTTCTGTGATGTTGGTATGATGTTTGTGGGGGGTGGTCTTGAGCTACACCCCTTCTGTGATGTATGTATGGTGTATGGAGGGGTGGTCTTGAGCTCCAGGGCAGGGAATTTAAAATGCCTATATAAGGGTGGGCACACCATTGTTTGGGGTCCTCCTCCTTTCCTGCGGGTGAGAGGAGCACCCTGTTGCAACAGATCAATAAAGATCAGGCTTACTAGCTGCTTTGCTTCTCAATATTCTCTGGTTGGCCTCTGTTATTTTCTCTTACCGATGGAGAACCTACAATGGACTCTATAAGGGCTCTTGTGTCCCCCATAAGGGAATAAGGGCAGATTTTGTTTATTACACCATGGAATTTCGCGGCTGGGGTCACGTGATCAAGGGGGATTCTGCCACCGGCCTTGTGGAATTATTTATCATTTGGGGCAGCCCCGCTTTTGTGGATTTCTCTCAGAGGCCATAGCAGCTCCTCTTTTAGGCCTTGTCGGGGCCTGAGATTCGGTCGCCGTCAGGCATCATTTCCCCCCAAGAGTTTCACCGTCAGGGTTGCAAAGCAAATACGCTGCAGGAAAAGCCGCTGCAGATCGATAGCTGTAAGTTGACGCTTGGGCAGGCGGCTCTCGGGTCTCTTCCTCCGTTAAAGAATAGAACGAGGACGCCGTGCCCTATAAATATGTGGAGGCATCAGCAGAATCGGGAGGGCAAGGCCGCCAGATGCAGCCTCTGCTGCAAGGAGCAAACAGCATAAAAGGCTCAGCTGGAGGCAGCATTTAAAAGCTCCATTCGATGTATATTTAAAACTGCGTTTTTAAAACATGCATGAAATCACCCTCTGCTAAGCAGCATTCAGTCACTAGGCCACTGGGCACATAGCACCAGGACAAACCATGACTTTAACGTTAAATAGGTTGGCGTTCTTGTTATTAAATATACCAAGAAAAAAGCACACTAAGAACTCAGGCCAAGTTTCAGCAGTGGGAGTGGTCCCTACTCAAAAGTCAGTAGTCAATAGTAACAAAAACTAATCCATTCAAAAGTATATATTCTGACAAGAATTACAAACTCAAGTAGAGATTACAAACTCTAACAGAGATTACAAACTCAAACTCATAAAGATATGTATAACACAATAATTCGTTATAAAGATTTTCTCTTTTTCTCTCGACAGTAATGTTGATCCTTATAATTTATCAGCTTGCAAATGGAGACTCAGTTTCAATCCTAGAGCAGAAGTCAGAAGTCAGTTATGGATTAGAAGCCAGGACAGGGCCCTGTTTCGATGTATTCACCTTCATCAGCTAATTTTTAAAGGGTTGTGTGAGTTTGAAGACTTTCGGATGAATATATCCTGTTATTTTCTACGTTTCTCAAGGATAACAACTACGTGTGCGTATATCAACGTGTATCTTGAGCTTTTCTGTGCGTTCAGACTTTGCCTGAACTAGGATCTAGGAAATGTGTGGCTTCCTGGACTGGAGACGGCAGCTGCAACATCCTCTCTCTGCTGCTGCTTCTTGAGGCTAAACCATGTCTGAATCCGGACTCACGTTTTGTCTTGCTCCAGACAAACCGAGTAGTCAACCCTGCTTGCAACTGCTATTTTAGGCTCCGCAGTTCGCCGTCAGCATTGCTCTCCAATATTAGAATATAAGCGAAAACAGGAAAACTAGTTTGACACGTACATCACCGTTGCTTTGTAAATGGAGTTTGGAAGGACCCTTCCGTGCGATTGCTCCGTGGGCCAGATAAATTTGCCCATTACCCTTCCTCTGAGTCAAAGATGCTTAGGCTGGGTTGCCTTCCAGGTTTTAATGGCAGGAAGCAGGTATTCCAAAAGCTTCTTCCATCTGTGGCCAATTATTTTGAAGAGGGGGGAAGCCATCAGAGAGGCTGTTTACTAGCTGTCAGTTCCAAACTGCCTTGGGAAAGCCTTCCCTCCAGCCCTGTCGATGGCTTCCCAAAAGGCGCCCAGCATTAGGGACTTGCCGGAAAATATTGCCACTCAAACACCCTGACCTCTATCCAGAGAGCTAATTCTGCGACTCAGCGGCTCTTTTGCAGAGGTCACCTGGCAGAAACTTTTCTCAGACCAGGAGCTGTTTGCAGCAGAGATTGAGCTTTGGGTTTGAAACGGCTTTTTGGCAAAACTGGACATTTCTGTGCATGGCATGAGTCTCCATCGTTAGATATGGAAAAGTGGGGGTGGGTCAAAGCTACAGGGTGATTGAAAAGGGGGGAAGGGAACTTTTTTTTAACCATGACTAACAACCCCAAAGTGCAGTCGCCGGGTCTGAACACTATAACGTATACAAAGCAAACAAACAGCAAATGGTAAGAGAAAGAAATGGTGACGCACCAATATAAATCAAGGCATCCATATTTCCCAAGCTGGCATTGAGCATCTATGTTCAAAGCATTTGTTGTTGTTGTTTAGTCGTTTAGTCGTGTCCGCCTCTTTGTGGCCCCCTGGACCAGAGCACGCCAGGCACTCCTGTCTTCCACTGCCTCCTGCAGTTTGGTCAAACTCATGCTGGTCGCTTTGAGAACACTGTCCCACCATCTCGTCCTCTGTCGTCCCCTTCTCCTTGCGGCCTCAATCTTTCCCAACATCAGGGTCTTTTCCAGGGAGTCTTCTCTTCTCATGAGGTGGCCAAAGTCTTGGAGCCTCAGCTTCAGGATCTGTCCTCCCAGTGAGCACTCAGGGCTGATTTCCTTAAGAATGGAGAGGTTTGATCTTCTTGCAGTCCATGGGACTCTCCAGAGTCTCCTCCAGCACCATAATTCAAAAGCATCAATTCTTCGGCGATCAGCCTTCTTTATGGTCCAGCTTTCACTTCCATACATCACTACTGGGAAAACCATAGCTTTAATTATATGGACCTTTGTCAGCAAGGTGATTTCTCTACTTTTTAAGATGCTGTCGAGGTTTGTCATTGCTTTTCTCCCAAGAAGCAGGTGTCTTTTAATTTTGTGACTGCTGTCACCATCTGCAGTGATCATGGAGCCCAAGAAAGTAAAATCTCTCACTGCCTCCATTTCTTCCCCTTCTATTTGCCAGGAGGTGATGGGCCCAGTGGCCATGATCTTCGTTTTTTTGATGTTGAGCTTCAAACCATATTTTGTGCTCTCCTCTTTCACCCTCACTAAAAGGTTCTTTAATTCCCCCTCACTTTCTGCCATCAAGGTTGTGTCATCTCCATATCTGAGGTTGTTGATATGGCGATCTTAATTCCGGCTTGGGATTCATCCAGCCCAGCCTTTCGCATGATGAATTCTGCATACAAGTTAAATAATCAGGGAGACAATATACAGCCTTGTCATACTCTTTCCCCAATTTTGAACCAATCAGTTGTTCCATATCCAGTCCAAAGCATAGGAAATAAAATCCCAGCAGGTAATACAAAAGTGCTCTGGAGACCAGAGCTCTTTACAATGGAAGCCTTTCATGCTGACCATCCACATATTCAGGAATCACCGTTGTGGGGAAGCCTGAACAGGGGATTTAATTATTTTAGATATTTCTTGATAGGCCTGAGACCAGGATAGTGAAACCTGAGGGCATTGCCACCAAAGACGGCTTCTGGTTTCGCTTTGGATCATATAAACATGGTGACATTTTCTGATTTTGCTACAAACCCAACTAAACGAAGCTCCTGGCTATTTCTGAAGCTAGCAACATTTGCAATGAGCGTGGAATTGCTATACATCCATGTAGGGCAGGAAACAGCCCTCGTAGGATCTCTAGAGCAGTGTTTCCCAATCACTGTTCCGCGGCACACTAGTGTGCCGCGACATGTTGCCTGGTGTGCCGCGAGATGTTGCCTGGAGGGAGGCGGGTGAGTCAGGCGGCGAGAGGCGGGGCGGCGACGGCGAGGAGAGGCTGCCCAGCGCGGGGCTCTCGCCGTCTGCCTGCCTGGCTGCCTGCGAGCTCGGCGGGCAGCGCCTCCGTCCGCAGCGCCCGCCTCACGGCTCTCATTCCCTGCCCCTGCCAAAGCTCACCCAGCCAAGCCGCGCTCTCCTTCCTGCCTCGCTTTGCTGCCTCCTCCCCCCCACCCCCAAAGCTTGGAGGTTCCCCGGCAAGGGGGAGGGGAAAAATTGAAACTTACACTTTCGTGCGTCCCTCCCGGCGTGACGCTGCGCGCTGACGTCACGGGGCTGTAATGGTGGTGTGCCTCGAGATTTTTTTCATCAAACAAGTGTGCCTTTGCCCAAAAAAGGTTGGGAAACACTGCTCTAGAGATCAAGTCCTCCTAAGATCTTGGGCAATCTGCAGTCACTTCCCAAATCAGGACACCATCGGCAGTGTAGGCCTCTCACAGGGCCTTCTCGGTGGCTGCCCCCAGGAAACTTTGGAACTCCCTCTCTAGAGAAGCTAGCCTGGCTCCTTCCTTGTTGTCCTTCCGCTGGCAGGTGAAGTTATTTTTGTTCCAACAGGCCTTCGGGAACTGACATGTTTGTTTAATAGCTTTAAATAGTGCTGTTCTGTTTCCGCTGCCTGCATTCTAATAGATTTGCTTGTTTATATTATTTTAATTCTAGCAGAGCATAATTACTTTTTAACAATATACACTTTTTGCGTTTTATCTATGCTGTTTTTTTAAAAAAACATATTAACTTAAAATAAATACTTTTATGAGAAAACAGGTGTACATACAATTAAACAAACATACAATCAAACAAACAAATAACAGAAAAATCAAACAAACCGCCACACTATAAGATACAAGAAGATTAATATAATTATCATCATATATACTCCTGATACTAAACACAATTATAAAACTTCTAGAGAAGAAATTTAAAACTGACTTCTAATTAATCTCACTGTACTTTATCCATTACTTTATACTGCACAGTTACATATTTCTTATATAATTTCTTTTTACCTCCCTACGAACTTAAATTTATCCAATACAGGGATCAGTCTAATTCTGCCAAGATGTTTCCTTTTATTCCACAGTTTTCTAAATATTCTTTAAGAGTCCCCAATCCTTATAGACTTTTTGTTTTGGTTGGCCTCTTACTCTTCCTTTTGCTTTCGCTAGCTGCAGATATTCTACCATTAGGATTTGCCAATCTTCTGTGTTGGGTACTGTTGTGTTTTCCCAATTTCTTGCTACTAAAATTCTGGCCGCCGTTATTCCGTACATTAACAATGTTCTTTTCGATTTCCCTATTTCTTTTGGCAAAACGCTTAATAAAAATATTTCTGGCCTATCTATCCTGTTTTGATGTGCGTAAGCCACCTTGAGCCCCAGCCTGGGATGAAGGCGGGATATACACAAAAATCGCCTGCATCACCTTTGTGGTTCCTTCCAACTCTGCAATTCTATGATCATCACCATGAGGACAGAATGGTAGTCAGGATGAGCTCCTTTGGTCTTTCCTAGCATCTGGGCTCTTTGTTGGCAAGGTGATGTCTCCTTGACATCACCTTGCCAACGAAGGTCCGTATAGTAAAAGCCATGGTTTTCCCAGTAGTGATGTATGAAAGTGAGAGCTGGACCACAAAGAAGGCTGATCGCCAAAGAATGGATGCTTTTGAATTGTGGTGCTGGAGGAGACTCTTGAGAGTCCCATGGACTACAAGAAGATCCAACCTCTCCATTCTGAAGGAAATCAGCCCTGAGTGCTCACTGGAAGGACAGATCCTGCAGCTGAGGCTCCAAGACTTTGGCCACCTCATGAGAAGAGAAGACTCCCCGGAAAAGACCCTGATGTTGGGAAAGATGGAGGGCACAAGGAGAAGGGGACGACAGAGAACGAGATGGTTGGACAGTGTTCTTGAAGCTACCAGCATGAGTTTGACCAAACTGCGGGAGGCAGTGGAAGACAGGAGTGCCTGGCGTGCTCTGGTCCAGGGGGTCACAAAGAGTCGGACACGACTAAATGACTAAACAACAACAAAAAGCATCTGGGCTCATCTTTCATCCTTCTCACTCGCCACCGTCCTGACGGCTCAACTCTCCACGCCTCAACCCTCCTTTCTGCCCCCTGCCCTGCACTTCCTGACGGATCTTCATCTCCTCTCTTCCCTCCCCAATTCCCTATTTTTTTTCTTTTTATGGTGCAACCTGCTAGCTGGCTGCGGTCCTGCTGGGGGCGGTAAAATTAGCAGCACCGACAGGTGGGCCGGATCGGGTGACCCAAGGAATGAGGTCGCTCCCTTACAACGCTAAGTCCTCCTCTTCACCTCGGATGACATGTGCAGGAGTAATCGAATCCTCGTGTTTTGTTGGGTGTTAACGGAGCCGGCCGGGACGGAACATAAACGCATGGCTCTTTCCGCCGTGCAACTGGACAGAAAACCGGGCGCGGAGGGGCAGATCTTTGTCTGTGCCCCCTCTCCGGGGCACCAGCGACCCTCAGCTCCCATGCCAAAGAAGCACCCCTTGGCTCGAAGGATGCTGAGCTGTGCCGCAATCCCCTTTGCCTTTCCCTTGACCCAGGTCCATTCTGATGGACATCCTCTCCCCAGAAGTAGGAGGCTATTGCTCTGGAGGGAGGGAGGCCAAAAAAGATGTCGTCATAGGCAGAGGCTTAGCCAAGCTCAGAGCAGTGTGGAAAAGTCATTAGAAACTTGAGAATAGGACACAGCCTTGGAATTAATTACACACACACACACACACACACACACACACACACACACACACACACGGTTTGTTTTCTTTATAGATGTAGAGACTTGAAAAGAAGCGGGTAAACAGAGCCTAATGCAATTATTGGCTGGGGAGTATCTTTTAGGGGGTAGGGGGTAGAGAGTGCTAGGATTTGACCAGGTCTGTGTGTTTGGAGGAGAAGATCTGAGGTGTCAGAGGAGGCAGAAAGATGTCTCAAACGCGACAAAGGCAAGTTCTGTGATTTGAAGAGAATGGGACCGGAAAAGAGGATGAGCGCCATTGAGATGCCCCAGCAGGATTTGGCCCTGTCCTTTGGGGATGGGAGTATTTTTAGCTCTGGCCTGACGTACTCACTTGGATGTACTCTGTGTAGCACTTGGGGAGAAAAGCCCTCACTTCTTGGGTGGAGAGTGTTGCCTTTATAAAAACATCTTGCTGCAATTATTTAGATCCCTGAAATGCATTTGAAATCTCTATATGTGTGCACAATGCAATAATAATAATAATAATAATAATAATAATAATAATAATAATAATAATAATAATAATTTTTTTATTTATTTATATCCCGCCCTCCCCAGCCAAAGCCGGGCGCAGGGCGGCTAACAACAATCAAATAATCAAACAATCAAATAATCAAACATTCTAAAACATTTCATTATAACAATTAATTAAAATCAAATTAATGGCAACCGTTAAGCAAAGTTCTGTGCAGGTTGCCAGAGGAGGGAGTCAGGCTGGGCCCTGACCAAAGGCCTGGTGGAACAACTCTGTCTTGCAGGCCTTGTGGAAAGATATTAATAACAACAACAACAACAATTTATTTATACCCCGCCCATCTGGCTGGGCGGCTTCCAACCGAATATTAAAAACAATACAGCATCAGACATTAAAAACTTCCCTAAACAGGGCCGCCTTCAGTTGACTTTTAAAGGTAAAATAGTTGTTTATTGCCTTGACAACTGCTGGGAGGGTGTTCCACAGGGCGGGTGCCACTACCGAGAAGGCCCTCTGCCTGGTTCCCTGTAACTTGGCTTCTCGCAGTGAGGGAACCGCCAGAAGGCCCTCGGAGCTGGACCTCAGTGTCCGGGCAGAACGATGGGGGTGGAGATGCTCCTTCAGGGATACTGGGCTGAGGCCGTTTAGGGCTTTAAAGGTCAACACCAGCACTTTGAATTGTGCTCGGAAACGTACTGGATGTTAACAAACAAAAAACAAACGTAGCTGTGATGGCTGTGTTCTGCTTGAACAGCTGGAGGCAGCAATGGTTCTGAGCAGCAGCTGATGGAAAAACACAGGAGGGGAGAATGCTTTTTGTGCTCAAATCCTGCTGGCGGGTTTCTCCTTGTGGGCATTTGGTGGGCCGCTGTGAGAACAGGATGCTGGATGACCTTGACAGATTAAAACGACCTTGACAGATTAGAGAACTGGGCCAAAACAAACAAGATGAACTTTATCAGGGAGAAATGTAAAGTATTGCACTTGGGCAAAAAAAATGAGAGGCACAAATACAAGATGGGGGACACCTGGCTTGAGAGCAGTACATGTGAAAAGGATCTAGGAGTCTTGGTTGACCACAAACTTGACATGAGCCAACAGTGTGACGCGGCAGCTAAAAAAGCCAATGCAATTCTGGGCTGCATCAATAGGAGCATAGCATCTAGATCAAGGGAAGTAATAGTGCCACTGTGTTCTGCTCTGGTCCTGCTTTGGAGGTCTTTAAGCAGAGGCTTGACAACCATATGTCAGGAGTGCTCTGATGGTGTTTCCTGCTTGGCAGGGGGTTGGACTCGATGGCCCTTGTGGTCTCTTCCAACTCTATGATTCTAGGATTCTATGACTCGATGGGCCATTGGCAGGTTCTTTTTATGTTCTTAACCACAATACTGCTTGCAGCATCCCAGGCGCATCCAGCCCTTGCACAGCCTCACCTGGTGCAGATGATAGGGAGAATTAGGGTGGGCGTAATGTCAGAAAGAAGCTCCGTGGCAAAGAGAGAGAGAGAGAGAGAGAGAGAGAGAGAGAGAGAGAGAGAGAGAGAGAGATGGCTATGGGAGAGGAAGGGAAATGGATGGGGCTTCCATGGCTGTGTGTGTGGCTTTCATGGAATCATAGAATTCTAATTCTAATTCTAATTCTAATTCTTATTCTTATTCTTATTCTTCTTCTTCTTATTATTATTATTAATACAGCGCCCTCCCCAGCCAAGACCGGGCTCAAGGCGGCTAACAACCAATAATAAAAACAAGTTTATTAAAATACAATTTAAAAGATTAAGATACAACATTAAAACATTAGGATGCAGCCTCTTCACAGGAGGAGAAAGGAAAAAGAAAGAGGGGGAGGGAATCAAATTGACTCCAAGCCAAAGGCCAGGCGGAACAACTCTGTCTTACAGGCCCTGCGGAAAGAAATCAGATCCTGCAAGGCCCTGGTCTCATGAGAACAGAGCGTTCCACCAGGCTGGGGCCAGTGTTGAAAAGGCCCTGGCTCTGGTTGAGGCTAATCTAACTTCCTTAGGGCCTGGGATTTCTAGGGTGCTGCTATTTATGGACGTTAAGGTCCTCTGTGGGGCATATTGGGAGAGGCAGTCCCATAGGTACAAGGGTCCTAGGCCGTGAATTGTAGTCAGACGGGACCCCTGGGGGACATCTAGTCCAACCCCCTGTAATGCCAGGAATCTCAGCTGCAGAAGCTGTGACAGGTGGCCACCCAGCTTTAGTTTCAGAACCTCCAATGAGGGAGAAACCGCCACTTTCCAAGGTCATCCATTCTACTGCTGAACAGCTCTTCCCATCGGAAAGTTCTTCCTATTTTCTATTTTCTTGCCATTTGAAGACATTGGTTCGAGTCCTGCTCTCTGGAACAGCAGAAAACAAGCTTGCTCCATCCTCTGTGTATTCAGATATTTGAGGATGGCTACCATATCTCTTAGGGACGCGGGTGGCGCTGTGGGTTAAACCACAGAACCTAGGACTTGCCGATTAGAAGGTCGGCGGTTCGAATCCACTCAACAGGGTGAGCTCCCGTTGCTCGGTCCCTGCTCCTGCCAACCTAGCAGTTTGAAAGCATGCCAGTGCAAGTAGATAAATAGGTACCGCTCTGGCAGGAAGGTAAACGGCGTTTCCGTGCACTGCTCTGGTTCGCCAGAAGAGGCTTAGTCATGCTGGAAAGATGACCCAGAAGCTGTACGGCGTCTCCCTCGGCCAATAAAGCGAGATGAGCGCTGCAACCCCAGAGTCGGCCACGACTGGACCTAATGGTCAGGGGTCCTTTACCATATCTCTTAGAATCATAGAATCCTAGAGTTGGAAGAGACCACAAGGGCCATCGAGTCCAACCCCCTGCCAAGCAGGAAACACCATCAGAGCACTCCTGACAAATGGTTGTCAAGCCTCTGCTTAAAGACCTCCAAAGTAGGAGACTCCACCACACTCCTTGGCAGCAAATTCCACTGTCAAACAGCTCTTACTGTCAGGAAGTTCTTCCTAATGTTTAGGTGGAATCTTCTTTCTTGTAGTTTGGATCCAGTGCTCCGTGTCCGCTTCTCTGGAGCAGCAGAAAACAACCTTTCTCCCTCCTCTATGTGACATCCTTTTCTATATTTGAACATGGCTATCATATCACCCCTTAACCTCCTCTTCTCCAGGCTAAACATGCCCAGCTCCCTTAGCCGTTCCTCATAAGGCATCGTTTCCAGGCCTTTGACCATTTTGGTTGCCCTCCTCTGGACACGTTCCAGTTTGTCAGTGTCCTTCTTGAATTGTGGTGCCCAGAACTGGACACAGTACTCCAGGTGAGGTCTGACCAGAGCAGAATACAGTGGCACTATTACTTCCCTTGATCTAGATGCTATACTCCTATTGATGCAGCCCAGAATTGCATTGGCTTTTTTAGCTGCTGCGTCACACTGTTGGCTCATGTCAAGTTTGTGGTCAACCAAGACTCCTAGATCCTTTCCACATGTACTGCTCTCAAGCCAGGTGTCACCCATCTTGTATCATCATCATCATTTTATTTATATTCCACCTTTCCACAGTTAAACAATGCTCAAGGCAGCTTTCAATAGGAAAAGATTTACATAATTACAAACACAGCAAAGCAGTCATAAAAACAAATAAAGCACTTTAAAAACTAAATAACCAAACTGAACAATTTCCACATGAAAATAAAGATGCAAAAAGTTCACATCAGTAATAGCAGTTAATCAGTAACAATAATAATAATCTATCATTTAATAATATATTTAATTTTAGTCTTTATACCCCGCCCATCTGGCTGGGTTTCCCCAGCCACTCTGGGCAGCTTCCAACAGAATATTAAAATACAATAGTCTATTAAACATTAAAAGCTTCCCTAAACAGGGCTGCCTTCAGATGTCTTCTGAACAACAGCAAAAGCTCCTAGCAAAAACTCCCGATGAAACTTCCCCCAAAATACCCCAGTCCTCCTTGGGCAGCAGCCGCAGCCCTTATGAGGCCAGTCAGGCCCTGCCCTGGAGCAGGTGGAGAGAGGCAGGAACGGGGCCCTCGGGCACTCAACGGGGGTGTCTCCAGGTTAAAGATACCTGCTCCCTCAACTGTTCCTCATAAGGCTTGGTTTCCAGATGCCCTGATCATTTTGGCTTCATGGTGCCCATCAGCTGGCCTTGGAAGGTGGCCTGATTCATCAAAACCTCTTCAGATGCCCTTTCTTACGTTTGTTTCTTGGGAACCTCTCCCCATCTTCCGTTTCAGTCTCTTCTCTCCCGCACCCAACTTCGTTCTGGATTTTGGGTGGCCTCTGTAGGTGCCTCAAGGTTGCTCCAACTCAAAGCTCTTCTCTTGTCCCCGTTCACAAAGGACACTTTCAGTCAGCCTCTTTATTGAATTTTCACCCTGATTTGTTTGAAGGGAGATTGGGCTTACACAGAATCCGACCATTGTTCTGTCTGTCTCAGTACTGTCTCCTCTGGCTTGCAACAACTCTCTCCAGGATTTCAGACAGGAATCTCCCAATCCTGTCTGCTGACGATTGAACCCCCAATGCCTTCTGCAAACGTAGGCTATTTAATCAGCATTTATTCTGATTTTATTTGCAGGGAGGTTAGATGACATTGCGTCAAAGAAAGTGTTATCCCTCCCATGCATTTTCCTGTCTCTTTTCTTATAGCAAAAA
This sequence comes from Podarcis bocagei, assembly GCF_964188305.1. Lineage (NCBI taxonomy): Eukaryota > Metazoa > Chordata > Lepidosauria > Squamata > Lacertidae > Podarcis > Podarcis bocagei. The sequence continues at coordinate 90,709,743 of NC_138133.1, forward strand.
GTCTGATCTTTGGGGGGGGGGAGTGGGTTTTTTGCACAAGACCAGTTGTAATTGTGCAACCTGAATTCGCCAGTGTGCGTCTGAATCTCACTCCAAAATAGCAGCCGGCTGAGAGCACCCAAAGCCTCTCTCTCTGTCTGTCCCTGTTGAAGCATATTGGCTAAATTGAACCATCCAGTAAAGGTCAGAGCTTGGGCTTGGCTTAACACTTCAGTGTCTGAGGGGGTGACTGAAAAGGGCAGAGGTTGCACGGGCCACAGCTCTAGGACTTCTGTCAATGGAAAGAGCACTTTTTCGTACGAGGGCTGCTTGTACAGAAACCGCACGTTTAAAGCGCATTAGTTCCCCCAAAGAATCACGGGAACCAATGTTTGTTGATGGTGCTGGGAAACTGTACCGTATTTTTCGCTCCATAAGATGCACCAGATCATAAGAGGCACCTAGTTTTTAGAGGAGGAAAGGGGGAAAGCCCCGTTTTGGGGGAGATCAGCTCACAGTTTTGCAGCTTCTTTTGCAAAGAGGGATAGCCCCCTTTTTTGAGGATCAGCTCAAAGTTGTTGAGCTTACTTTGCAAAGGGAAAAAAATCCTGTTTTTATGGGGTTCACCTCGCAGTTCTGCAGCTTCTTTAGGAAAGGAAAGGGAGCTGTTTCTACAGTTTCCAGATTATCTAATCAGCCAGTCACACGTCGCTGGGGAAACAAACAGCCTCCGTCTGCAGAACATTCAACAATGGAGGCCTGGTCAAGGGGCCGGAAAGGGAGCCAGCAATAGACCACACATTCACTCCATAAGACGCACAGACATTTCCCCTTACTTTTTAGGAGGAAAAAAGTGCGTCTTATAGAGCGAAAAATGCTGTAGTTCTCTAAGTTGCCAGTATTTGGGGGGGGGGGAGTTTATGTACCAGGCCACAGACACTATGACTTTGCAGTTGCATTTTAATCCTTTTAATCACCCAATGAAACTGCATTTGTTGTAGTAATTAATATGGACTACAATATCCATGGGACACGGATGGCGCTGTGGGTAAAACCTCAGCGCCTAGGACTTGCCGATCGCATGGTCGGTGGTTCGAATCCCCACGGCGGGGTGAGCTCCCGTCACTCGGTCCCAGCTCCTGCCCACCTAGCAGTTCGAAAGCACCCCCGGGTGCAAGTAGATAAATAGGGACTGCTTACCAGCGGGAAGGTAAACGGCGTTCCGTGTGCTGCGCTGGCTCACCAGATGCAGCTTGTCACGCTGGCCACGTGACCCGGAAGTGTCTGCGGACAGCGCTGGCTCCCGGCCTATAGAGTGAGATGAGCGCACAACCCTAGAGTCTGGCAAGACTGGCCCGTACGGGCAGGGGTACCTTTACCTTTACTTTACAATATCCATTGCACCTATTTTAAGGGATGCATTAGAGGCAGTGTGGCGTAGAACCCAAAATACTGTATTTCTTCAACTGATGGTGTAAATTGTGACTTCCAATCCATCATGCCAAAAACTGGGTGAAGTCATGCCCAAGTCATGCTTTGTCATCCATCTTTTGATTCCAAATGGGGCCTGGGATCCAAACACCAGAGACTGGCATCCCCACCATGGGAACCTCAATGCCAAGTTTGGCAACGGTATCTGAAGAGGCAGCCAAACCTTTGCCCCAAAACGGGCAATGTCACACCGAGTTCCATCATCTTTATTCAGAATGGCGCTCAGCATACAAACGGTGAAGGAAACTGCTCCCACCGACCTCGGGAACCCTCTTGTCAATTAAAAGCCCTAACAAGATCTTGCCAGCAGGCTTTTATAATTCAAATTGGAAGGTAAAGAGGTCAGGATTAAGCTAATGGTAGAGGTCAACGGAGAATAATAATAATAATAATAATAATAATAATAATAATAATAATAATAATAATAATAATAATAATAATAATAATAATTTATTTATACCCCGCCCATCTGGCTGGACTTCCCCAGCCACTCTGGGCGGCTTCCCAAAAAATATTAAAATACATCAAACATTAAAAGCTTCCCTAAACAGGGCTGCCTTCAGATGTCTTCTAAAAGTCTGGTAGTTGTTGTTCTCTTTTACATCTGGTGGGAGGGTGTTCCACAGGGAGGGCGCCACTACCAAGAAGGCCCTCTGCCTGGTTCCCTGTAACTTGGCTTCTCGCAGGAAGGGAACCGCCAGAAGGCCCTCAGTGCTGGACCTCAGTGTCCGGGCAGAACGATGGGGATGGAGACGCTCCTTCAGATCTACTGGACTGAGGCCTAGCTTTCTCGAATCCCAGAATTCAACAGTTTTGGGTAAGGGTTGATGGCAAGGTCCAATGCTAGACTGTAAGCTCCTTGAGGCAGGGACCTGTCATCTTCTCTATATAAAACACCGCACCAATTGGTTGCCCTATAAATAATCGGCGAGGCCCTTAAATAACCACTGGCTTCTGAACAAAAGCACCACAGCAGACAAGCTTGGCCCTTACGACAGCGTCTGCGAATCTTGCACTCTGCGCATCTTTCATCTTGACCACAAAAGATCCTCGCACTGCAATCGGCATGTTAGACTTCTTGAAGTGTTTCTGCCACTGGACTCTTTGGCTTTTTTACTCCAGTAGACCAGATTTAGGCCCCTAATCCGGACTTCTTCCACTTCAGAGACTAGAGCAGACGGCAGGTGTCCCCGCAGTCGCAATGAAATGTCAAGGCGTTTGTCTTTGCCTGGTGACGACCAGGGGGCCGTTGGCACCCACTTGACAAGCCTTCTCAGAGCAAAGCAGTCGAGGGAAGCTGCTCAGAGAGGTTCTGGCTGCAGCTATTTTGGGTGGGAGCAGTTCGGTCAGCTCAGGTCACGGAATGAAATACAAGCCTGAAAAAGAAGAAAAAAGAAGGAGGCCGTGCCGTCATGGATTGCATATACAGTTTACACCAACGCTTAGCTGGGCGGCTGTCCAGTTAAGGTGACTTCACGAAGGCAGGTGGTGTGCCCACCCCACGCCTGAATTCATGCTCACTCTCATGCTCAGGTCTGTATATGTGCTTGGGCATTTCAACTCAGCATCGCACATCCAGTGACGCCAAAGGTGGGAATATGCAGGACAGATAGAAGAAAGCGCTTATACATGCAGAGCATAGTTAAACTATGGAGCATAAGGATGTGGTGGTGCTGTGGTCTAAACCACTGAGCCTCTTGGGCTTGCCGATCAGAAGGTTGGCAGTTCAAATCTGCAACTGTGGTGAGCTCCCGTTGCTCTGTCCCAGCTCCTGCCAACCTAGCGGTTTGAAAGCACACCAGTGCAAGTAGATAAATAGCTACCGCCATGGTAGGAAGGTAAACGGCATTTCCATGCACTCTTGTTTCTGTCACTGTGTTCCGTTGCAACAGAAGCAGTTTAGTCCTGCTGACCACATGACCTGGAAAGCTGTCTGTGGACAAACGCCAGCTCGCTCGGCCTGAAAGCAAGATGAGCGCCTCACCCCATAGTCGAATTTGACTGGACTTAACCATCTAGGGGTCCTTTACCTTTTGCAGCTATTTGTGAAATATCAATATTCTATCACAACTTTCCTTGCTGTTTTGCTAGTGAATACACACTGACTAAAACAAAATTAAATCTTTGCTTTGTATAACTAGTGAAGGGGAACCATGAACTTTCAAAATGCTCCTCCCTTTGTCTCCCGTCCTTTAATTTTCCAGTTTCTGTAAGTAGAGACATTTTTGCAATGTGCTGTGTTTTCTGAAGCCATTCTCGCCTTGTGGGTTGTTCTGAAGTGTGCAGTTGAGTGCCTCATAATATTTTACACTAAAGCAGCCTCAATTGTGTCTCCTCTGCAAACATTACACATGTTTGCGACCTTCATTTCCTGCACCTCTGTAGATTTGTTGAAAGTGCTGGAGGATTTTCTTAATTCCCTTGGTTTGCAGCCGGTCCCATACTGAAGACTTCTGGGGTGGATAGTAAGACTACCAACGATGGGTGCAAAACAGTTTCCAAAGTGTATAGTTGTTGTTGTTGTTTAGTCATTTAGTCGTGTCCGCCTCTTCGTGACCCCCTGGACCAGAGCACGCCAGGCACTCCTGTCTTCCACTGCCTCCCGCAGTTTGGTCAAACTCATGCTGGTAGCTTCGAGAACACTGTCCCACCATCTCGTCCTCTGTCGTCCCCTTCTCCTTGTGCCCTCCATCTTTCCCAACATCAGGGTCTTTTCCAGGGAGTCTTCTCTTCTCAGGAGGTGGCCAAAGTATTGGAGTCTCAGCTTCACGATCTGTCCTTCCAGTGAGCACTCAGGGCTGATTTCCTTCAGAATGGAGAGGTTTGATCTTCTTGCAGTCCATGGGACTCTCAAGAGTCTCCTCCAGCACCATAATTCAAAAGCATCCATTCTTCGGCGATCAGCCTTCTTTATGGTCCAGCTCTCACTTCCATACATCACTACTGGGAAAACCAGAGCTTTAACTTTGTCGGCAAGGTGATGTCTCTGCTTCTTAAGATGCTGTCGAGGTTTGTCATTGCTTTTCTCCCAAGAAGCAGGCGTCTTTTAATTTTGTGGCTGCTGTCACCACCTGCAGTGATCATGGAGCCCAAGAAAGTACAATCTCTCACTGCCTCCAGTTCTTCCCCTTCTATTTGCCAGGAGGTGATGGGACCAGTGTATAGTACAGTGGTGCCTCGCAAGACGAAATTAATCCGTTCCGCGAGTCTCTTCGTCTAGCGGTTTTTTCACCTTGCGAAGCAACCCTATTAGCGGCTTAGCGGATTAGCGCTATTAGCGGTTTAGCGGCTATTAAAGGCTTAGCGGCTATTAAAGGCTTGGTGGATTAGCGGCTAAAAGGCTATTAGCGGCTTAGAAAAAGGGGGGGGGGAGCGGAAAAAAATCGGAACACTCGCAAGATGTTTTCGTCTTGCGAAGCAAGCCCATAGGGAAAATCGTCTTGTGAAGCAGCTCAAAAACGGAAAACCCTTTCGTCTAGCGGGTTTTCCGTCTTGCGAGGCATTCGTCTTGCGGGGCACCACTGTAGCTTTAATCAAAAAGCTGCTCCGTTGACGGCTTGTATACCCAGCCAGCCAGATAGCTGAGCATGTCTTCAGATGCCAGAGCCTCTTGCGCCTTTGCCAGCCTGCACAGTTGACGCCAACTCTTTGCTTTGCTTTTCAGTGCAAGAAGAAGCACACTCTGGTGTGTCCGGACTTCTCCAAGCATGGAGTCTGCCCCAAGGGATCCCAGTGCAAACTGCAGCACCCACAGAGGAAACACTTGGCCAGGCAGCCCAGTTCTACAGAGACCTCCTTCCAGCAGGCATGCTCAGCGCCCAAGCAGACGTCGAGGTAAGAAGGCCCAACGGTCTGAGAACTGCCATCCTCTCTCCTGGTTACAAGCCTCTTACCTATTACAGGATGCCTTCCGTTCTTGAAGAAGCTGCTGAAGGGACACCTCTCTCACCCCCCCCCTTAATTTCCTGGCTGTTCAGCTCATCTCATATGCGGCCTAGGACCCACGTACCTACGGGACTGCCTTTCCTGGTATGCCCCGCGGAGGACCTTAAGGTCCACAAAGGACAACACTTTGGAGGTCCCAAGCCTCAAGGAGGTTGGATTGGTCTCAACTAGGGCCAGGGCCTTTTCAGTACTGGCCCCAACTTGGTGGATATCTTTCCGCAGGGCCTGCAAGACAGAGCTGTTCCTCCTGGCCTTTGGTTTGGACTCAGTCTGACCCTTATGTTTCCCTCCCCTTATGGTCTTGATCTATTGGCTACTTTAAAACGAGGCTGCATTTTAAATTGCAATTTAACCTGTATTTTAAATTGGTCCCCCCCTTTCCCCCATTATGTTTTTACTGTGATTTTACTGGTGTTAGCCGCCCTGAGCCCGGCTCTGGCTGGGGAGGGCGGGGTATAAATAAATTTATTTATTTATTTATTTATTTATTATTATTATTATTATTATTATTATTATTATTATTATTATTATTATTATTATTATTAGGAGTGCCAGCAGAGTGTCAGACTCTGACCTGGGAGACTGGAATTCAAATCCCCCCTCAGCCATCCATGAAGCTCGCTAGATGTGAACTTCGCCCAATCGCTGCTTCTCACCCTAGCCTACCTCATTGGGCTGTTGTGAGGATTAAATGAGGAGGGGTAGAAAACCGTGCACGTCACTTTAGAGAGGGGAAAAGGTGGTATATGATTGCAATGTAGCGTAGTGCTGTATCTGCTCAGACCTGATGAAGGAGATTATGCCCCTTCCTTCCTTCCTTCCTTCCTTCCTTCCTTCCTTCCTTCCTTCCTTCCTTCCTTCTTTCCTTGCAAAACCTAGCATGCAGGACACAGTTCTCCTCCCCCTGCAATTATCTTTGCCCCTTCTCCCCCCTTCTCTGCTCCCTGTTTCTCTAGCTGCCGCTCTGTAGGTAACACCAGTGTAGAGTCTGTGGAACAGCACAAGGAGACGAGAGGGTGTCATCCTGGCACAGCGAGGCCCTTGCACAGTGGCAGACGCCGAAGGACACAGCACCTTTACGGCTGTGCCGGAGACTTGAACGCGTCAGCAGGCATCAGCATAAACGCAGAGAGCGCCTCATTAGAGGTCATTGTCCCAGGTGCCCTTGGGGGCCTATTGATCATCTCATTGTCATAACGCCACTGCAGGCTCCCTCCTTCCCAGCTGTGCACCCTTAACTCTGGGAGCAGAGGCACTTTTAACTCTGCGTTGGCCAGGGTGGGCAAGGCAACCCCGGCTTAGCCATGCATCCTGGTTCCTCCACCTGCTCACAGCGAGGGATGGGAAGGAGATGGAATTCAGGTTGCATTCAAAGGCGAACCTGCCTAATGCACACTTCCAGTCCGTTTTTGAGAGCAGGGATCACATTTGCTGATTCTGTAGCCCTGCATGTGCTTCTGCTCACAATTGTAGGCACCAGTGATAGATGCGCGCAGCAAAACCTGGAAGTAACACGCTCCGTTACTTCCGGGTTGCCGCGGAGCGCAACCCGAAAATACAGTGGTACCTCAGGTTAAGTACTTAATTCGTTCCAGAGGTCCGTTCTTAACCTGAAGCACCACTTTAGGTAATGGGGCCTCCCACTGCTGCCACACGATTTCTGTTCTCATCCTGAAGCAAAGTTCTTAACCCGAGGTACTATTTCTGGGTTAGCGGAGTCTGTAACCTGAAGCGTATGTAACCTGAAGCATATGTAACCCAAGGTACCACTGTACTTAACTTGAAGCTACTTCAACCCAAGGTATGACTGTATACTTCTTCCAATCTTCTGTAAATCTCTGGTCCCGCAGGTTTCGAATCCTTCCTGTCATTTTGTCCAATTCTGCATAGTCCATTAATTTCGCCTACAATTCTTCTTAGTGTTTCACTTGACATTCTAGTTAGACCTCACCTTTTCCTCCAAGGAGCTCAAGGCAGTAGACGCATGGCTCCCCGCTCCTCGTTTTAGCATTAACCCTGGGAAGTAGGTTTGGCCGAGAGATGGTAATAGGCTCCAAGCCACGCAGTGAGCTTCAGGACTGAGTGAGAGGATTTGAAACTTGGTATCCCAGGTCTTAGCCTGACACTCTAACCACTGCACCATGCTGTTAGCCACCTGGGCATCTAGGTGTCTGGGAGCTTTCTCCATCCTTCCCGATCTGGATGATGGACTCAAGGGCATCCTGATCAAATTTGCAGATGACACCAAACTGGGAGGGGTGGCTAACACCCCAGAGGACAGGATCACACTTCAAAACGACCTTGACAGATTAGAAAACTGGGCCAAAACAAACAAGATGAATTTTAACAGGGAGAAATGTAAAGTATTGCACTTGGGCAAAAAAAATGAGAGGCACAAATACAAGATGGGTGACACCTGGCTTGAGAGCAGTACATGTGAAAAGGATCTAGGAGTCTTGGTTGACCACAAACTTGACATGAGCCAACAGTGTGACGCGGCAGCTAAAAAAGCCAATGCAATTCTGGGCTGCATCAATAGGAGTATAGCATCTAGATCAAGGGAAGTAATAGTGCCACTGTATTCTGCTCTGGTCAGACCTCACCTGGAGTACTGTGTCCAGTTCTGGGCACCACAGTTCAAGAAGGACACTGACAAACTGGAACGTGTCCAGAGGAGGGCAACCAAAATGGTCAAAGGCCTGGAAACGATGCCTTATGAGGAACGGCTAAGGGAGCTGGGCATGTTCAACCTGGAGAAGAGGAGGTTAAGGGGTGATATGATAGCCATGTTCAAATATATAAAAGGATGTCACATAGAGGAGGGAGAAAGGTTGTTTTCTGCTGCTCCAGAGAAGCGGACACGGAGCAATGGATCCAAACTACAAGAAAGAAGATTCCACCTAAACATTAGGAAGAACTTCCTGACAGTAAGAGCTGTTCGACAGTGGAATTTGCTGCCTGGGAGTGTGGTGGAGTCTCCTTCTTTGGAGGTCTTTAAGCAGAGGCTTGACATCCATATGTCAGGAGTGCTCTGATGGTGTTTCCTGCTTGGCAGGGGGTTGGACTCAATGGCCCTTGTGGTCTCTTCCAACTCTATGATTCTATGATTCTATGATCTGCCTGAGGGTTCTCCTGGGCTCCTGCAGCCGAGCAAAGTGAGTCCGTCGCAGGAAAAGGCAGCAAACAGCTGCTTTATTGTTTGGGCCAAGGAAATGACGCTGCTCTAGAAGCTGTCACAGTGGATGAGGCCGGTCGTGGGACTTTATCCAAAGGCAAAAGCCAGGCAGGCTCAGAAGCTTCGTCTCCTAGATACTTAGCAGTTTGTTCTATGTTGGAAAGTGCTTCCACTTAAAGAGCGTTGTTGTTGTTTAGTCGCTTAGTCGTGTCTGACTCTTCGTGACCCCCTGGACCAAAGCACGGCAGGCACTCCTGTCTTCCACTGCCTCCCGCAGCTTGGTCAAACTCATGCTGGTAGCTTCGAGAACACTGTCGAACTATCTCGTCCTCTGTCGTCCCCTTCTCCTTGTGCCCTCCATCTTTCCCAACATCAGGGTCTTTTCCAGGGAGTCTTCTCTTCTCCTGAGGTGGCCAAAGTCTTGGAGCCTCAGCTTCAGGATCTGTCCTTCCAGTGAGCACTCAGGGCTGATTTCCTTCAGAATGGATACGTTTGATCTTCTTGCAGTCCATGGGACTCTCAAGAGTCTCCTCCAGCACCAGAATTCAAAAGCATCCATTCTTCGGCGATCAGCCTTCTTTATAGTCTAGCTCTCACTTCCATACATCGCTACTGGGAAAACCATAGCTTGAACTATACGGACCTTTGTTGGCAAGGTGATGTCTCTGCTTTTTAAGATGCTGTCTAGAGTGTTACTGTGAGCAATTTTGAATCCTCATCACTTTTAATTTGTATACTGCCGTTCAATATCACTCTGCACAAGGCAGTTTACAAGCTGAGGAAGCAACAAAGTATGCAACAAAGATCACACATCTTATAGCAGTCCAACCGAATGCAAATAAGTCACAGTAAACAATATTTTTTTGTTGTCATCCACCTGTCTCGGGAGACAATGGAGAAGGGAGCCTTTGGGGGTGAATTCAAACCAGAGGAGAGTTACAGCACCTGCTGTGGCTGTAGAGACCGATAGGGGAAAGACATGTTTTGTTGCAGCTGGGGCGTGACTTAAAATAAACAGATTACATAAAATAAAGTAGTATTCAACAATCTGTTAGAATATAATAATGCACAATAAAATTACCTCCCAAAATATCAGTGAATAATAATTATACAAAAAATCACTCTCAACAATTACAATAAATCATTACTAAATTATAATCGATAAAAATAACGGCAAAGTTACAATATATAGGTGCCTTAAGAAAATCTGTTTAGAAATAAGGCTTGAAGCTTTCATTTGGTAAATCAGATTAATCAACCAAATATGTAGTTGATTGATCTATGGGCATAAGTGGCAATTGATGGGGCTAAGGGTACATAAACTAATTTTTATCAGTTGCTTTTGATTCTGTACCGGCTACAGGGACTGAAATATGAGTTCTTAATCTGTGACCTTTCCTTCTAGTGAGGAATGGCATCTTCTCATTATATAGTTGACTGAAACACACTTCTTTTTGTATCTCTTAGGAGGCACCAATATCAAGGTTTTTCCAATAAGTAAATTTGGTTAAAATGTAATTGATTTAATTGGTCAAACAACAGGTAATTTAATCATCCAAAAATTATTTCATCAGCTGATATAATTTACGTCAACAAATAAGTGTTCTGGATAATCAACAGGTTAAAGACCTGAGTTTTTTGTTTGATTTCATTGTGTATAGCTCATCTTTCTACAGCAGCTGCGTTTGAGGCAACTCAGAACTTGCAGAAGCAAGGGAACGAACTAAGTAAATGCTTTGCAGCTTGCAAGTCACGCCACTTGCCTGTGTCCCTGAAGCCTGCCCCACTGAGCCGGTGTCCTGTGCCGCATGACCGCATTGTGTCGTGCCCCCGCCTCCTCCACCCCAGGGCTGCGGATGAGACCCACCTCCGCATTACAGAACAGAGCAGATATATTTATATAGTCCCAGAATAGAAAAGGTAGCTAATTCTGTCCGTAGCCGTTCTGGCAGGAGCCTCTCTGCCATTCCTTCTGCATCAAACGCTTCCAGCCTCGTATCTGGGTATTTTCCTTTTGCAGGGGTCTCAGCGGCTCAGACTTGCACTTATGCAAGAACCCAATCCGCAGCCCCACCCTCTGCTACGCACACCCAAAACCTCATTGCAGCGGTTGCTAAAGGCTTGGCATATCGCTCCTTAGAGGTAAAAGGTCCAGAAAGCAGGCACTTTTGCTTCTCATCTCTAGCTCTGTGCCAAGCACCCAAGAGTGCCGCTGGTCCTTAAACGCTTCCTCCCGCTTCCTCCTTAGGTACCGTATTTTTCGCTCTATAACACGCACCCGACCATAACACGCACGTAGTTTTTAGAGGAGGAAAATCTGTAGGCATGCCACCCGTAGGCATTCCCTCCATAACACACACAGACATTTCCCCTTACTTTCTAGGAGGGAAAAAGTGAGTGTTATGGTGCAAAAAAATACAGTAATTCCCACTTCCTGTCCTGCCCCCTTGCGATTGCAAAACCAGGGAACATGTCCCTGTCACCTGCAAAGAAAAAAGGTCAGTGTTCCTCTGATGCTGTCTCCTTGCACAGAGGGCCTCCTTGGTAGTGGCACCCGCCCTGTGGAATGCCCTCCCTTCAGATGTGAAGGAAATAAGCAGCTATCCTATAAGACATCTGAAGGCAGCACTGTTTAGTATTTAATGTTTAATGCTGTATTGTTTTTAACACTCAATTGGAAGCCGCCCAGAGTGGCTGGGGTAACTCACACAGATGGCCGGGGTATAAATAATAAATTATTATTATTATTATTACTATTATTATTATTATTTGCGATAGAAACAGGTGTGGGCAGTCGACTCTCTCCGTGGCACCTCTGACGTCTCTGCTGCCCGACCCACGGTCCCGGACGCAAAGCACAGTGAAATTGGGTGCGGGGTATGGGCAGAGTGGCAGGTGGATTATTTGAGGCGTGGTTGCGCATCCAGCGTGCAGCACACACCCCTTTTCCAAAATGAGCATGAGAGATGAGTGCGGAGAGCACACTCTTCCTTCGTCACCCTTCCACCCTGTGCAGTTCTGCCCAAGAGCTACCTCTGGGCAAGCGACTGGAGTGGGGACATCAGCCCTGCTTTTGCTATAAAAGTGGCGGGACGCAGGCTTGTTCCGCTCCTTAACTGCTTACGGAACGTAAAGTATTTTTCGCACTTGCAGAATCACAGAATTGTAGAGTCCAACCCCTTGCAGTGCAGGATGACTTCGGACGTTGTGCATTTGATCCATTTGTCTGGGGTTTGCCTCTTCTCTTTTTTATGGTTTTATTTGCTTTTAAACGTCTGCCGTTCGAAGCATTTCTTTTAATGGAAAAATTAAGGAAAGGTCATCATTCTCTCGCCCTTCTGGATAACCTTTGCTTGATCTTCTTTGTCAACACCTTGTCTTAGAAGGAGACCTTTCTTTCAAAGCTCTAACAGAGCATCCTGGGCTCTCAGTGGCCAACGAGATGCCTGTGGGAAACCTTCACTCAGGATTCGAACACAAGACCTGAGCTCTCCCTGCCGGTGGTTTCCAGAAACTAGCATTCAGCAGCATTTTTGCCTCTGACAGAGGCAGAGCCATCCTGGCTAGTGGCCCTTGAGAGCCCACTCCTCCAGTCCTCTTCCGAAGCCATCCAAGTGAGCCTTCACTGCCTCCTGTGGCAGTGAGTTCCATAGTTAAACTGTGCTGGGAGACACCTGGCAGCTGCAGTTTCTCCCCTGCACTGTTACCCTTTTTCCTGCCTCCAGTGTAGGCCAACTTCCCCCAGTGCCAAAAAGGACATTGAGTCTCGGGGTTCCTGCATTGACCCAGCCCAGCTTTGGCTCAACATTGACCCTGCTCACCAGTTAACACCATCTCTTCTGGCCCCACAGAATCGCAGTGTTTGAACGTGCACCAGTATGCCCTGGTCAGTTTCTGTGAAATGGGAATAAGGAGCGTTCTGTTTGTTGTGCAATGATAACGAAGCAGCTGCTCATTTGTTATTGTTGTTATTTATTAAATTTGTTAGTCACCTTATCTTGCCCAAAGCTACCCAGAGCAACTTGCAAGTTGCGTTCCTTCCTCTTGAGGAGAGAGAGCAGAGAGTGCAAGGTTGCACAAATTGCACAAGTCCAGTGTGTGTTTGGGGAGTCAATCCCCGTTCAGCTCATTGGCCTTATTCATTCATTTCTTGCATTTGCACCTCACTTTTCCTCCCTCTAAGGAGCTGAAGGAGGCATATGTTTAACCCCCTCTTTCCCCCTCCTCATTTCATCCTCACAAAGCCCCTGCGAGGTGGCTTCGGCCGAGAGCAAACTCACAACAGTCTGTTTCTTCACGGCCAAGTAAGCATTTGAAGCCTGGTCTCCTAGGTCCTAGTCCAACAAACTGACCACTAAGTAACCCTGTCCTTAAAGGTAAAGGGACCCCTGACCATTAGGTCCAGTCATGGCCGACTCTGGGGTTGCGGCGCTCATTTCTCTTTATTGGCCGAGGGAGTGGCGTACAGCTTCCAGGTCACGTGGCCAGCATGACTAAGCCACTTCTGGCGAACCAGAGCAGCACACGGAAACGCCATTTACCTTCCCGCCGGAGTGGTACCTATTTATCTACTTGCACTTTGACGTGCTTTCGAACTGCTAGGTTGGCAGGAGCAGGGACCGGAAAACGGGAGTTCACCCCGTTGCGGGGATTCAAACCGCCGACCTTCTGATCGGCAAGCCCTAGGCTCTGTGGTTTAACCCACAGCGCCACCCGCGTCCCCTACACCTGAGTAAAGCCAGTTAGGATCAGTTTAGAGGGTCATGGCAGCTCAGCTGGTCCTCTGGGTGCCCCATCCTCTCTCCCTCCCCAGTGAGCAACCTGGCTGGGTGTGGACCGAGAAGTGGGGGCCATCTCTCTATATTGGTCCCTTGAGAATCCTCCTCTGAGAGCCCCCAGCCCTGCCTTGTATGGTAGCACTCAGGGCAGTGGATGCCATTGGGTCACAGACTTATCCAGGCTGACCGAATAAACTTGGAATGCTAGCCAGCTTGCGTCCCCATGTGCCAATGAGGTGTAAAATACCTCCTTGCTCATTTTTAGGTAAGAATGCCAGGGGGTGGGTGGGGTGTTCATCAGGGTTGAGAGGAGGGGGCCGCTGCGTTCCAGCCCCCCCTTTTCCGGGAGAGGGAGGGCGTCCGCCAGACAAGAGGAGCTTTTAAATAGCAGGCTCCCTCTGTCTTTATTAGCCCTGCCAACAGAGACGTCAAACATGATAAAACATCACATTAGCCGGATTTGCTCAGAGGCACCAGAGCCTGCGGGATGGGACAGGCCTTGAGCCAGTGTTTGGGGGGGGGAGAGGCTGGGCAGGAGGAAGAGGGGAGGGCACCTGTTAAGTGCCAGCACTTAGGTGAGGAGCCTGCGAAACGAGGTGTGAAAGCACACTGCGGCAGCGTGGCTTAGTGGTTAGAGCAGCGGTTCCCAAAGGGGGCAGCCCCACCCCCACCCCATCTGTCAGACTTTGAAAAGCTGGCCATCACTGGTTCAAGTCTGTCAGTTTCATGGAGTGAATTAAACTAAATAGTTTTAACTGGATTTTGAATAAATGCGCAATCAATTGTTACCGTTTTGAATTGTGTTATTGTGTTGTTATCTTCCTCAGTGGGTTGTGCAGTGATTAATTTTTTTTACAGGGGAAGGGGCACAGCTTATTTTCAAAGATGGGTGCTCCATTCCTTCGTGGGTTGATTTCTATTATTATTATTATTATTATTATTATTATTATTATTATTATTATTATTATTATTATTATTATTATTATTATTATTATTATTCAGCCCATCTGACTGGTTTGCCCCAGCCATTCTGGCTGGCATAGTTTATGTGGGGCCCACACTATGCCTTACTATGGACATGCTGTGTGGTCTATTTGGTGTCCGGGCCTCCCTTTTTTATCTTTTAAAGCAACCCCCCCCCCTCCAGGGTTCTTGAGAAGGCAAAAGCCAATAGGGCTTTGAAGTGCTTTGCAAATTGAAAGTCCTCTTGCTACAAGTGTCGTCTTCCATGGGCTGGGGTGGGGAGACATTCTGAACCCCACTCAGGTCTAGGGCAATCTGTAGTCTTTACCAGGGCAACGCGCTCCTAGATTTCTCCCAGCTTCTGCCTACTGTGATTTTAATATTTACCTGCTTAATTCTGGCGGCCTTTGCAGCATCAAATTGTATCTCCCAGTAGCATTTTTTATTTATTTTCCGTAACATGTTTTACAATAAAACATAGATTAAAAATGATCTGTTTTTTATTTACTTAAGTCATTTCTGTACCGCTGAATTGCTGGCATCTGTAAGTGGCACACAGATAAATACACCATACAGGACAGAAGCAATAAAAGAAAAGAAGTTTATCAAACAAAAAGCAGCAACTTCCTTAAAATGCCTGTTGAAACAATAAACTCTTTGGTTATGAGCCTGAAGTTCAGCAAGGAGGGTTCTTGTCTAATCTCAATCAGGAGCGAATCCCATAGACTTGGTCCCACAGCCTGAATGCCCTGCTTCAGGTAGTTAGGAACCTTGCTAATAATAATAATAATAATAATAATAATAATAATAATAATAATAATAATAATTTAATTTATACCCCACCCTCCCCAGCCAAGACCGGGCTCAGGGTGGCTAACACCAGGTATAAAAACAATTGATTAAAATACAACTTAAAAACAAGATTAAAATGCAACATTAAAATGCAGCCTCATTTCAGTAGAAACTCAAATCAAAAAACTTTTTTCTGAGCCAAGGGGGGGGGCAAGAGAGACTCTCCCCCCCCCAAGATCTCAGGGGCCAAGGTGGGTATTTTCAGATGCTGTGCGTGGCATGGAGAGTGGGGAAAGAGAACAGGTGTTTGTTCGTTTTTTGTCTCTCTCTCCTAACCCATGGACATCCAATGAAGCCAAATGTTGGAAGACTCGGGAGAGATAAAAGATATTGCTTCACACAGAAAAGAGTTAACCTATGGAACTCCCTGCCACAGGAGGCAGTGATAGCCTAGATGGTTTTAAAAGAGGAGTGGACAGTTTCATAGAGGAGAGGGTTATGGGTGCCTGCCTGCTTGCCTTTACGGCTTTGTCCTGCCTCCACAATTGGAGGCAGCAATGCTTCTGAACACCAGTGGCCGGAAACCACAGGAGGGAGAGAGCTCCTGTATTCGAATCCTGCTTGCTGGTTTCCTATTGAGACATCTGGTTGGCCCCTGTGAGAAGAGGAGGCTGGCCGAGGTGGGATCCAGCAGGTCTTGTTCATGTTCTTAATTTAAGAAGAAGTTAACCATAAAAAAGTTCAAAATGTAAACAAAACAACCAACAGTTGATGATAGATTAGATAGATAGATAGATAGATAGATAGATAGATAGATAGATAGGTGTGTGTATATATAGGTAAAGATAAAGGGATCCCTGACCATTAGGTCCAGTCGCGGCCAACTCTGGGGTTGCAGCGCTCATCTCGCTTTATTGGCCGAGGGAGCCGGCATGCAGCTTCCAGGTCATGTGGCCAGCATGACTAAGCCGCTTCTGGCGAACCAGAGCAGCGCACGGAAACGCCGTTTACCGTCCCGCCGGAGCGGTACCTATTTATCTACTTGCACTTTTGATGTGCTCTCGAACTGCTAGGTTGGCAGGAGCAGGGACTGAGCAACAGGATCTCACCCCGTTGCGGCAATTCGAACCGCTGACCTTCTGATCGGCAAGTCCTAGGATCTGTGGTTTAACCCAAAGCGCCACCCACGTCCCATGTGTGTGTATATATACATAAATAATAAAATTACATATTAAAATACATGGCAGCTTTACACATTGCATGAGCGTTGACCTTTGTTTTTCTCCTTTAGGAAAGAGGAAGCTGAAGAAACGCCCGGGCCTTCGAGGGCAGAGCAGCGGGGAGACGTCTGGAGCCCCGAGACACCCTCTCCGACCAGCAGGCTAACGAAGCTGCCCTCCTTCATCTCTCTCCAGTCGCCCCCCACATCCCCCAGCGAGGAAGACCGCAAGCCTGAGAGGGATAGGAGTGGGGAAGACACAGGTACAAGCACGGCTTCTGGTCCTCAACTTTCATAGAATCATAGAATAGAATCATAGAGTTGGAAGAGACCACAAGGGCCATCAAGTCCAACCCCCTGCCAAGCATGAAACACCATCAGAGCACTCCTGGCATATGGTTGTCAAGCCTCTGCTTAAAGACCTCCAAAGTAGGAGACTCCACCACACTCCTTGGCAGCAAATTCCACTGTCAAACAGCTCTTACTGTCAGGAAGTTCTTCCTAATGTGTAGGTGGAATCTTCTTTCTTGTAGTTTGGATCCATTTCTCCGTGTCCACTTCTCTGGAGCAGCAGAAAACAACCTTTCTCCCTCCTCTATGTGACATCCTTTTATATATTTGAACATGGCTATCATATCACCCCTTAACCTCCTCTTCTCCAGGCTAAACATGCCCAGCTCCCTTAGCCGTTCCTCATAAGGCATCGTTTCCAAGCCTTTGACCATTTTGGTTGCCCTCCTCTGGACACGTTCCAGTTTGTCAGTGTCCTTCTTGAACTGTGGTGCCCAGAACTGCCCAGAACTTTGATGGGCTGAGCAGCCGGAACCGTCTTCCGGCAATATGTCAGTGTTCATAATGCGTTCGAGGAGTGTCTGGATTCTGCTTCCGGGGAAATGCAGGGCTTCCAGCTTGAAAAAAATATTGGGCAAGCCCCACATAATCACAAGAGGCAGCGCAAACACACCAGTTGAGTGGCAGCGCCCATCAACTGGGGCAGATGGAATGGCCGCCTCAGATGTTTTATTGAGGGGTGCGAAGGGACCTCAGCCCCTAGCAACTGACTCCCATGGCCTACTGGATCAGGCCAAGGGCCCCTCTAGTCCAGCGTCTCACAGTGGCTGAGCAGGATCCAACCACGAGAGCCCTCTCCTCTCCTCTCCTGCAGTTTCCAGCAACTAGTGTTCAGAAGTGTCGCTGCCGCCAACTGTGGAGATACATCATAGTCGTCCTGGCAAGCAGCCATTGATAGCCCTCTATGTATTTCTGCAAATTTGTTAGGCTCTTGCAAGTGACGTGTGTTGCAAAACTGGATGGAGAAAATATGGATTACCTTGCCACCAAAATCCTTTTTTGAAGTAGGAATTGAATTGAAATTGAGATTGAAATACTTTATTGTCACTTGTACAACTTGTATACAGTGAGATTACAGGAGCACCCCCCACTCAGTTCTCTTAGTCTTAATTCCCCTCGTTTACTGATGCACACCCACCAAACCCGAAAGTCAGTTGCCCTGTTGTTGTCTTTTCATTCATCAGCCTAACAGCCCATGGATAGAAGCTGTTCTTTACCCTGTTGGTGCGACTAATCATGCTTCTATATCTTCTGCCTGAGGGCAGGAGATCAAGAAAGTGCCGGCCAGGGTGTGAATCATCCCTGAGAATTTCCCTCACTCTCCTGAGGCAACGTTCTTCTGCTATTTCATCCAGTGGATTCACGGGACAGCCCATAATATCTTGTGCTGTATTCACCACCCTCTGTAGGCACTTCCCATCAGTTGATGTCAAACCAGCGTCCCACACCGTGATGCAGTAGGATAGGACACTTTCTATTGTGGACCGGTAGAAGGAGATCATCAAATGTTGATTGACATTGTTCTTCCGCAATACTCTGAGGAAATGGAGTCTCTGTTGGGCTTTCTTAACCACCTGGGTTGTATTGATTTTCCAAGTAAGGTCTTCACTGAGATAAACTCCTAGGAATTTAAAGGAAGAGACTCTCTCCACACAGCCCTCCCTGATGTACAGCAATAGGGCTATGTTTTCTTCAGGGACAGCTAAATGTTCTTAGGAAGCTCACAGGCTGAGCATGAAGGCAGGTGCGCCCCCCCCCCAGTTTTTTGCTGCTTTGGAAAGAGAGGTTACCTCTGCGGATGGCGATTCCAGTGACCCTTCATGGCTAAGCCTTTGCAGAGAGCGCTTGGTTTTGCTGGGTGACTTCCATTAGTAGCCGGCCACAGGCAAGCGTTCAAGAGCCTTCCTTATCCTCTCTGTTCCTTCCCGCTGGGGGGCTCTGCAAATCCCTCTGCCTTCTCGCGTTCTCGTCGCCGTGGCAAGGGCAGAAGCGAAGCCTCCCGTTGCTGCGGTGCTAATCGTCCGCAGGTAATGCGGCTTTCCATATTTCACCTTCCAGTTAAATGGTTTGCGCCGGAGCAGTCAGTCCTCCCCGTGCTAATTGTAAGCGAGTGCACCAATGTCGGCCCTTCCAATCGAGTGCTAATTTAATTAGAAAGCACCCATTTTAGTTAATTTGTTCGAGAAGATCACTGCAGGCTCCTGGAGAGAACAGATGTTCCCCTCTCCCCCGATGAACATTCTGGGGTTTGTAAATGGCTCCACTCAGCCTTGTTTAGGAGAGAAAAGAGGATTTTATGGTGGCAAACGACCCTTTCTGTAAACATTTTACAGCTCTCTGCACGTTTGAGTGAGGATAAACCCCTGGCAACTCGGCGGGCTGCAAATTTGCGGCCATACGGCTATCATTTTATTGTCATATTTCACGGTCGTAACGTTAATGGAAGATGCTCGCTCCAGTCTTTTTTAACAGCTCCGCTGAGCACGCTCAAAACACTTTCGCTTTGGAAAATTCATTGAGGTACAGCGCTTCAGTTTTTGTTTACCGCTTCTGCTTCTGCGGGAATAATTCTGCCAAGTGCCTCCCTTCCCTCCCTGCCAATGCACACACCTGTATCCCGCCAGCGGGCCTCGCCCTGGACTCACAGGTCTGGGCAACACAGGTTAAGAAGTGTTCAGAGAACGGTGGCCAAGATGGTAAAAGAGTCTGGAAAGCAAGCCTGATGAGGAACGGTTGAGGGAGTTGTAGTTGTTTAACCTGGAGAAGGGAAGACAGAGAGGTGATAGGACAGCCACCTTCAAATATCTCAAGGGCCGTCACGTGGAAGATGGCGCAAGCTTGTTTTCTGCTGCTCCGGATGGGACAATCTGAACCAATGGATTCACATTGCAAGAAAGCCGGTTCCAATTAAACCTTAGGAGCAACTTTCTGAGAGTGAGCGCTGTTTGACAGTGGAACAGACTCCCTTGGAATGGGGAAAGAGGTTTTTAAACGGGGTTTGGATGACCATATTATTTATTGAATTTATATACCCAATGATAATAATAATAATAATAAAAATTATTTATATCCTGCCCTCCCCAGCTGAAGCCGGGCTCAGAGCGGCTAACAACAATAAAAGTAACACAGCATTCTAAAATCAATTCGTTCTAAAATCTGTTCAAAATCAAATTAATGGCAAGCATTGGGCTAGAGTGCGGATTACCAAAGGAGGGAGTCAGACTGTGCCCTGGCCAAAGACCTGGTGGAACAGCTCCGTCTTGCCGGCCCTGCAGAAAGATGTCAAGTCCCTCAGGGCCCTAGTCTCTTGGGACAGAGCGTTCCACCAGATCGGGGCCACGGCCAAAAAAGCCCTGGCTCTGGTTGAGGCCAGCCTAACCTCCCTGTGGCCTGGGACCTCCAAGATGTTTTGGTTTGAAGACCGTAAGTTCCTCCGTGGGACATCCCAGGAGAGGCGGTCCTGTAGGTACGTGGGTCCTAGGCCGTATAGGGCTTTAAGGGTTAAAACCAGCACCTTAAACCTGATCCTGTACTTCACTGGGAGCCAGTGCAGGGGATATCAGGGCGGTTCACAGAATAAGAATCCCATCTGTCAGGGATTCTTTAGCTGTGGTTCCTGCATTGCAGGGGGTTGGACTAGATGACCCTTGGGGGTCTCTTCCAACTCTGCAATTCTACAGATCTATTATTCTGCCACCTGCCAGCTCCCTGAACCAGACAATAGCTGCAGCAGTCCTCAGCAGGCCTTTGCAACGAGGCTGAGTTGCTTCATTGTGGGGAGAGAGAAACTTGGCTAAAACTGTTTCTGGCCAGCACACACTTCCAGGCAGTCTCTATTTTGCCGATGGAATTCAATTGCATACCAGCAGATTCTGGTTGTGCAGATACATTGTACTGTACAGTCATACCTCAGGTTACAGCCACTTCAGGTTGCGTTTTTTTGGGTTGCGGACTGCCGAAACCCAGAAGTACTGGAACGGGTTACTTCTGGGTTTCAGCTGGTGCGCATGTGCAGAATCCCTAAATTGTGCTTTGTGCATGCGCAGAAGTGCCGAATCGCAATCCACGTGTATGCAGACATTGGTTGCGAATGCTGCGGGTTGCAGACGTGCATCCCGCACGGATCACGCTCGCAACCCTAGCGTCCACTGTACAGTCTTGCACAACATACCTGCTCCCCCCATCAGATGTTTTGCAGTAAGGAAAGTGACTGGGAAATGGACTCCCTCCTGTGGGAGGCGAGCGAGTTCCATAGTTTAACCATGCGCTGTGTGAAGAAGGGCATTAGGCAGCGTGATTTGAAGTATCAGCAGAGAGAATTAAACAATTTCCCAGGCACCTGAAATTGTGTTTTGAGGCAAAAAGAGACAAATGAAGGAGGAAAAACAGGGTGTGGAGAATAGAGAGTTTCGTGGCCAATAAGGTAAATTCCTGAACCCCTTGCCCCCTTAAAAGCTCTGCCCCACTTGGAGTGCTCTGAGCCCCCAAGCTGTTTTAATTGATGATGAGGACTAGAAACTTAATGAATCTAGCAGTGAATAGTCTGCTTATCAGAGTTGTTCTTGTTGTTTAGTTGTGTCCAACTCTTCGTGACCCCCTGGACCAGAGCACGCCAGGCACTCCTGTCTTCCACTGCCTTCCGCAGTTTGGTCAGACTCATGTTAGTAGCTTCGAGAACACTGTCCCACCATCTCGTCCTCTGTCATCCCCTTCTCCTTGTGCCCTCCATCTTTCCCAACATCAGGGTCTTTTCCAGGGAGTCTTCTCTTCTCATGAGGTGGCCAAAGTCTTGGAGCCTCAGCTTCAGGATCTGTCCTTCCAGTGAGCATTCCTTCAGAATGGAGAGGTTGGATCTTCTTGCAGTCCATGGGACTCTCAAGAGTCTCCTCCAGCACCAGAATTCAAAAGCACCAATTCTTCGGCGATCAGCCTTCTTTATGGTCCAACTCTCACTTCCATACATCACTACTGGGGGAAAAATAGCTTGAACTATATGGACCTTTGTATCCCAGACTTCACATTGGGATACCTACAGCATGCAAGAGGAGCACTGCTCTCGGGTATCCCTTTTACTGATCCAAGTGTTTCAGAGCTTCCCTGACTCAACAACAGCACCCCTTGGGTTTATAATCATAGAATCAAGAGTAGACTTGGAAGGGACTCTGAGGGTCATCTAGCCCAACCCCCTGCAATGCAGGAATCTCAGCTAAAGCATCCATGACAGATGGCCATCCAACCTCTGCTTAAATTACCTCCAAGGAAGGAATAGCATCATGGATCATATGATTGCATAATTTATTCCCGACGCAAGATTCTGGAGTTTCGTTTCCTCCCTGCGATGGGCTGTTGCGTCCCAGGCGCCATCTGCCTTTCGGTATTTGGGAGAGTGGCAAGCTGGTCTCTCTGGGGCTCCGCTCTGCTGAAACAGATGCAGGGGAGGGTGGGTGGGGGGACAGATGGGCAGGGGAGGGCAGGGGTTTGAATCTCATTCCTGTCATGTTATTTATTAATATGCCACCTTTTGGCCAAAAAACCCCCCAAGGCGGCTCAGAAACAATGCAGATGCGAACACAAACCTATCAATGCGCATGCGACAGAATGCAAATCAATAACGATCAAAATAAATCTTTACATTTCAGAAGTATCAAAATGCGTTTGTTTTCCTACCAGAAAGGCAAGCAATTATTCCCCACGAAACCATCAAGAGGGAGCAGGAATAAGCACTTAGACAGCAGCTCCTCCTTTTAAGGGTTCCAGGTGGGGCAGGAGGGGGAAAGGCAGGTAGAATCGCTGCTGCCCCTGATAGTTCCAGCCCTCTCTATCCTGCAGCAATTCCTGTTAGCATCTGTGGGGATTTTGCAGCTGTTTTAGCAACAATGTAAGCATAGAGACATTTCCCCCCCTCAAATTCACCAAGGAATATTAAAATAATACCTCATGAAAGGTAAAGGGTCCATTAGGTCCAGTCGTGGCTGACTCTGGGGTTGCGGCACTCATCTCGCCTTATTGGCCGAGGGAGCCGGCGTACAGCTTCTGGGTCATGTGGCCAGCATGACTAAGCCGCTTCTGGCGAACCAGAGCAGCGCACAGAAATGCCGTTTACCTTCCCGCCAGAGCGGTATCTATTTATCTACTTGCACTTTGACGTACTTTCGAACTGCTAGGTTGGCAGGAGCAGGGACTGAGCAACGGGAGCTCACCCCGTCACGGGGATTCGAACCGCCGACCTTCTGATTGGCAAGTCCTAGGCCCTGTGGTTTAACCCACAGCGCCACCCGTGTCCCTAATACCTCATTAGGTACAAACAAAAATAGTAAGTAATATGCCAGGACTCTTGTTAAGGCAAAACGTTAAATAGGAAAAGTAAGTAAGTGGCACAGCTTCTTCCACCACTGCCTGCGTCCACAGCAATTCATGTTCAGAGTTTTTAGAAAAGCCCATTGATTGCAGGGAGACCTGTGGAGTCTGGAGTCGGCTCTCGGAGGCCTCAGGTGTGCCGATTCATTTCAGCGAGGCAGGAAAAGGCCCCGGTGGGCTGAGCTCTCTGCCTCCATCCTTCAGTGTGTGTTCCGACACACCCAGGCGCACCACTGCTTGCCTCCCTCCGTTTCCCAATTTCACACCACGGCCCAGTCCCCTCGTCGAGGCTCTGTCTCATCTGGCAAATCCACGCTGGCAAACCCATGCTCCATCAGGCGTGCCGAAATGAGTTAATTAAAAAGCATCACAAACTACTTTCATAATTGAGTTAACAAACCTCTAATATAATTGCTTTCCTAATGCAGAGTCTATCAAGCTGCAGGTAGCGTGCGCACGTTCGTGGAGCGGCGGATGTCTTGTCTGTCCGTTCTTGCCTGCCCGCCCGCCCGCCGGCCCCTCCCTGGGACAGAAACTCCCCTGTCGGAAAACGCAGATTCTGCACTTAAGAACCAATTATTTGAGGTAGCTTGTGTGACTTTCCTCTGGGTTGCTCAGAGTAGACCAGTTGAAATTAACAGACCTACGTTAGTGATTCCATTCATTTCAGACTGATTCCATTCGTTTCAGACTGACCCTTAGTTTGTTCGCGTCTTGAATCTTTCTCAAATGTGGAATCTTTTTGGCAAAGAGCAGCGCATAGAAGGAGGAGGAATTGTGATTCCTGGAGAAGAAAGGTCACGGAGGCATGGAAATGTCCCCACCCCCACCCCCAGCCCCTGCGCAGTGCTGCTTTTCGCAGACCTGGCCTGCAAACATTCAGGTTACCTCCAGAACTACTAGGTCTTGGAACTAGTTTTTAAAAAGAACATTTTTATTTATACCCCGCCCTTCCTGGTTCAGAAAACCGGGCTCAGGGCAGCTAACAACAAACTTAAAACACTTAACTGATGCAACAAAAAACAGCATAAAATATGGTATAAAATGTGAATAACAGTAAATTCAGAATTAAAAATCAATTTGGGGGAAAATCCATCCAATAAGCATTAGATGATCCCCAGGGCTAGCTGGCTAAATTAGTCCTATTTGGGCCAGCGAGGAGACCAGGGGAGAATTAGCTGTGGGATCCCAGAGCGGGTAATCTTCATAAAAAGCGGAGGGGGAGGGAAGGAAGGGGAATAAAAGATCAGGCTAAGTTCAAATTGAAAACCAGGTGGAATAGCTCTGTCTTACAGGCCCTGCGGAAGGAAGTGAAATCCTGCAGGGCCCTGGTCTCCTGGGACAGAGCATTCCACCAGGTCGGAGCCATCACTGAGAAGGCCCTGGCCCTGGTGGAGGATAGTCTGACTTCCTTAGGGCCTGGGACCTCTAAACTATGATTATTCATGGACCTTAAGGTGCTCTGTGGGGCAGACCAAGAGAGGGCCCTAAGCCACAAAGGGCTTTAAAGGTCAAAACCAGCACCTTGAACCTGACCCAAAACTCCACTGGGAAGCCCGTGCAACTGGTAAAGCACTGAGTGAATGTGCTCCAATGGCAGAGACCCCGTGAGGACCCTCGCTGCAGCATTCTGCACCCGTTGGAGTTTCTGGGGCAGCTTCAAGGGCAGCCCCACGTAGAGCGAATTACAGTAGTCAAGCCTGGAGGTGACCATCGCATGGATCACTGTGGCCAGGTCGGGGCGGGAAAGGTAAGGGACCAGCTGCTTAATGCGGCGAAGGTGGAAAAGCGAGCCCTTCTGGACCAGTCCAATGGGCCATCCATTCCAGTATCCTGCTCTCACAAGGTTCTCACCAGATGCTCATTATGGGAAGCCATCTGAACACAATATCCCTCTTCCCCCCTGTGGTTTCCAGCAACTGGTACTCAGAAGCATCGCTGCCTACAAATGCGGCAGCAAAGGAAGAAATAGCTGCAATTCTGAAGAATCGGAATTATTTTACAGGGGGAAACACATGCAAGAAGCTGTGTGGGAAGTTTGCAGGCAGGGCCTGGTGCCAGAGCCATGTCCCGTCAGCCCACGGGAGTCAAAGGTACACTACCCTGACCAATGGAGGCTCTATCACGACTCAATTTTTTAAACTTTCTGCCACCCCCCCCCTTGCTCCCTAGCCAGCACTCGTTCAGAATGCAACCCGTGCCTTCCCGTCCCACAGGGAGCTCTTTGAGAATGTGCTTTCTGATCTCTTCATTTGTGTGCCTCTAATTGTGTCTGCAGCGCGCGCCCCCCCCCCCAATCATCTCCTCTCTCCTTATTGATTTGTTGGCAACTTTCAAATCTGCCAAGCCTCCTGCGTTTGGCGGGCCTGTGATCCTCACTTTTTCTGGATTAATCGTGGCACGGTCTTCGAAAGCTCTTTCCTCTTGCAACGCAGAGAAAAGGGCATTAAAATCTCACTTGAGAGACTTGGAAATATTTCCTGTTCCAGTGGTTGCATCTGACAAGCCCAGATTCACCACCCTCCCACACTAGTTATTTACTTGGCCTTGGAGTCGCTGGGACTGAGATGCATCATAGAGTCATAGAACTGGGGAGTTGGAAGGGACCCCAAGAGCTATGCAGGAATCGCAGCTAAAGAATCCCTGACAGATTTGAGGCTGGAGTGGAAGACTTAAGCCCAAAGGCAGCTCCCCACCACCGAAAACACAGGCAGGCTGCAGGTGGGGTGAAGTTGCTCATTGGTATCAGGACAATCAATAGGAGTATAGCATCTAGATCAAGGGAAGTAATAGTGCCACTATATTCTGCTCTGGTCAGACCTCACCTGGAGTACTGTGTCCAGTTCTGGGCACCACAGTTCAAGAAGGACACTGACAAACTGGAACGTGTCCAGAGGAGGGCAACCAAAATGGTCAAAGGCCTGGAAACGATGCCTTATGAGGATCGGCTAAGGGAGCTGGGCATGTTTAGCCTGGAGAAGAGGAGGTTAAGGGGTGATATGATAGCCATGTTCAAATATATAAAAGGATGTCACATAGAGGAGGGAGAAAGGTTGTTTTCTGCTGCTCCAGAGAAGCGGACACGGAGCAATGGATCCAAACTACAAGAAAGAAGATTCCACCTAAACATTAGGAAGAACTTCCTGACAGTAAGAGCTGTTCGACAGTGGAATTTGCTGCCAAGGAGTGTGGTGGAGTCTCCTGCTTTGGAGGTCTTTAAGCAGAGGCTTGACAACCATATGTCAGGAGTGCTCTGATGGTGTTTCCTGCTTGGCAGGGGGTTGGACTCGATGGCCCTTGTGGTCTCTTCCAACTCTATGATTCTATGATTCTCTTCTATGATTCTATGAACATAGAGGACAGAGAATGCCTAGTCCCTCGTTTCTCCCTCTCTGGCACCAGGTCTGCCTTGAGATTGCAGGAGCGCGGATCTCCACCCGTCTCTCTAGCACGCTGCTCTGGAAGTCCCAATAAAAATTTATAAATAAAAAAAAAAAGAGAGGACAGAGAATGGACGGTGGTAGAAAGAAGTCACTAGGCGAGAAGCAGAATGGCTGCCGAGCCTTTGAGCGAGCTGTCTCTACACAAAGGCCACTTTGGAGAAGACATCTGATAGAAGGGTATGATATGGAGAAAGTGGGTAGAGGAAAGTTGTTCTTCCTCTCTCATGGCAAGAACTTGTAGAAGTTTATTTCCTGATGCATGACATGGAGAAAGTGCGTAGAGAAAAGTCTCTCTCTCTCATAACACCAGAACTCATGGACATAAAATAAAGCTGAAGGCTGGAAGATTTAGGACAGAGAAGAGGAAGGACTTCTTCATGTAGCACATGGTTAAATGTGGAACTCCCTCCCACAGGAAGCAGTGGAGGAGAGGAAGGTTCATAGAAGCAGCCCCTTTCTCCATCCCCAGCCAGCAAGACTGATGCAAATTAGAAGTGGTACTGGCCCCAGCTGCAAAAAACACACCGAGGGTGACTCTTGAATTGACCACCTGGTCACTACTATTTTATTTATTTTATTTATCTTATCTTACCTTACCTTACCTTACCTTACCTTATCTTATCTTATCTTATCTTATCTTATCTTATCTTATATGTGAGGATGAACGTTGTCCATAGACACACAGTGAGAGAAGGAAACTTTTGTTCTGCTGTTGAGAGGGGTGCTCCCTCCTCTTACTTGCTGTTTCTCATTTGAAAAGCTGCTTTTCATTTACAAAGAGAGTTTTTAGCTCAGCCAGCTGTCCCGTGCAGAAGAATGCCATTCCCATTTTACAGGTTGGAAGCTGAGGCTGAGTGATTTGCTGGCGGCCGCCCAGGTGCCCCCAGAAACAGAGGGCAGCTCTCTGGTGCCAGAACTGCGAATTTACAGAGCTGCAAGGTAGTTGCATCTCTCTCTCTCTCTCTCTCTCTGCCCCATCCCTCCCTCTCTCTCTCAGCAGGTTTGGGACTCACTCTGGAAACACGCTCTGTCAGGCTTCTGGTCAGGTAGCTAAGCAGGAATCCTATAAGCCAGAAGGGCAGGGCAAGACCAAAGGCAGAAGGAGTTGGTTGCAAGCAAGATTTCCAGGGAAACTAGTCTCACCCAGCAGGGCCAGTGTAGTGTACTGCTTCAGAGCTGTTGACTTGTAATCTGGTGAACCAGGTTCACATCTCCGCTCTTCCACCTGCAGCTGCTGGGTGACCTTGGGCCAGTCACACTTCTCTGAAGTCTCTCAGCCCCGCTCACCTCACAGAGTGTTTGTTGTGGGGGAGGAAGGGAAAGGAGAATGTTAGCCGCTTTGAGACTCCTTCGGGTAGTGATAAAGAGGGATATATCAAATCCAAACTCAAATCCAAAAAGTGTCCTGACTAGTGTTCAGTGTTCCAAGTGAAGTTCAAGCCACACAAGTGCGGAATATGTGTGAGGGCTAGAACCTTGATTTTTGATTTCAAGCAAACATGATGATTCCCAGGATCCCAAATTGCGCCTCCAGGTGCATGCAGAAAGATGCCCTGAGCTTGCAGAAAGACGAATGGCAGTGAGGGGCCAGAACTGAGATCTACAGGTCCTGACACATGACAGCCAGAACTAGAGCCCCCTAGGCCTCTAGGGGGAACAGTGTAACAGCATGATACGAGGCAGAGAAGACCCCCGACAAGACCCCTTTCTCTGGAGCTGCAGCCCATGGTTGCCTTTCCTGGGGCTGCTGTCGGTTTCCGCTCCTGGTGGCCCGTAATGGATCACTCCCCGCCTGCTTCAGGTTTGGCTGCATCCTGTCAGCTAACAGGGAGCTCATCTGCTGCATTTTATGGCCAGTGAGTCGCGAGACGGAACCATTGTGTTTGTGAACGAGTTGACAAGTGGAATTGAGGGGCCGTGAAGCATACAAGCCCTCTGTCACCAGAGATTTGTGCTAACCGCCGCCCTGCCCAAGCGTCCAGAAAAATGCTTGGGGGATTCCGTCATTCCGCCGGCTGGATTACCTCTGGCGGTCTCTGCCACGGCCATGAGAGCTGGTTCCTAGATAATAGGCCCTGACCCAGGGGGGCAAGGCGCAGACACCTGGAGCGTCAGCCTCGGGGGAAATGGGGCGTCCTCTCCACCTTCAGGCTGAGCAACAGAGGCGAAACAGAGGCAGCATGGCTTTTGTTCCATCAGCAACCACCTTTTGCCCCGAGTGAGAGGTCCCGGCCTCGGCCTCAAAGGCCCAGTACACCTGAAGGAGTGTCTCCACCCCCATCGTTCAGCCCGGACTCTGAGGTTCAGCGCTGAGGGCCTTCTGGCGGTTCCCTCACTACAAGAAGCAAAGCTACAGGGAACCAGGCAGAGGGCCTTCTCGGTGGTGGCACCCGCCTCCTGTCAGATGTCAAGGAGCTTCAATCTTCCAATATACCTGAAGGAGCGTCTCCACCCCCATCATTCTGCTCGGACACTGAGGTCCAGCTCCGAGAACCTTCTGGCGGTTCCCTCACTACGAGAAGCAAAGCTACAGGGAACCAGGCAGAGGGCCTTCTCGGTGGTGGCACCCGCCCTGTGGAACGCCCTCCCACCAGGTGTCAAGGAGAATAACAACTACCAGACTTTTAGAAGACATCTGAAGGCAGCCTTGTTTAGGGAAGCTTTTAATGTTTGATATATTACTGTATTTTAATATTTTGTTGGAAGCTGCCCAGAGTGGCTGAGGAAACCCAGCCAGTTGGGTGGGGTACAAATAATAAATTATTATTATATTATTATAAAACTGTGCATGGGAGTGGGAAAGGTTAAACTATCCTTCCCCAACTGGATCAGGCCAGGGGCCCATCTAGCCCAGCCTCCTGTTCTCACAGTGGCCAACCAGAAGCCTGTGGGAAACCTGCAAGAAAAATCTGAGCGAAGAGCCCTCTCCCCTCCGGTGGTTTTCCAGCAACTTGCGTTCCTTCTCATCCTCCTCTGTGTCCTGCTATGACCTCCAAGAATAGCCTAGAATGCCCTCTGAGGTGTTTTAAGTGATGCATCATCTCTGAGCAACAACATCTCGTAGGGAGACATTCTTGGGTGGCTGTTTGCACACACGCAAGCACTCTCTCTTCCCCCCCCTTCACCCCGAGTTTAATCAAGGCCTAAATGTGAGTATCTTCCAGAGGCAACGTGAAATATTTGGGCATGCATTTACCAGCTAGGGATAAGTCGTTTTAGTAGCATTCCTAAGAAGTGCGTTTATCAGCTCTTTGGGCAATCGTTTTTTAGCTTTGAATTCACCGTCGTAAAGCCATCTCCTTCACCCCAGCCTGTGTGCAAATGGTGAACCGTTGCCTAATTAAATAGACAAAATGAGGGATTTTTCAGTCACCCGGAGGCAAGCGAAACAAGCAAGATTTAAAGAAAAACTCTCCAGAGATGCTCATTCTGCATAGAGCGTGATACAAATAAAACGAGAGCAATGCACAGTTCAGGTTTCTGAACTGTGAGGGATGTTTGGATTGTGGACTTGGGCAGCTCAGGATTTGACCTTCCAGTCTGCTTTGGAGCGGGGGCTGGATTTGGGCTCTTCCAGTGGGGAGCTTCTCTTTCCGTTTTCAAATGTCCCTCAGACCTGGGCAGTTGCTGTATCTCTTTGGTGAGTCCTGGTAAGCATTCCCCACGAGAAGAGCTCCAGTTGATGTCTCTAAAGCAGCCTTCCCTCACCCGGCACCCTCCAGACATTTTGGAAAATGAAAACAGCATCCGGTCTTCACAGATGCCTCTTTTGGGAAATCTGCAAACAGGATTCGAGCAAAAGCCTCCTGTGGTTTCCAGCGACTGGTGTTCTGAAACAATTTTTTGTTCCTTAATTATTATTTTTAAAATGCAGATTACTTTTTTACAAAAGACATCCAAGTTTGTAGGAGCTGTGTGAAGAAGGCCCTCCTTCTTTCTGTCCTGACTCCCAACATTCACTTCCTAGGATATCCGCAGGATCTAGTGTTCCGGGAGAGGCAGGAAAACCTTTCTCTTTCCACTATCTCTATGTGATGTCCAATTTTCTAAGCTTCTATCATGTTTCCTCTTGCTCACCTTGTCCCTGAGCTAAAAAGTCCCAAATATTTTTGTTGTTATTGTTGCATCATGTATTTTATGTTTCTATACAGTGGTACCTCTGGATGCGAACTGGATCCGTTCGGGAGCCCCGTTTGCATCCTGAAGCGAATGCAGCCCACGTCTGCGCGTCTGTGCATGCACAGGTCGTGATTCGCCTATTCCACGCATGCACGTGACTTCATTTTGAGCGCATGTGCGAGCGGCAAGACCTGGAAGTTATGCGCCCCGTTACTTCCAGGTCGCTCCTGAGCACAACCCGAAAAAGCTCAACCTGAAGCTACTTCAAACCAAGGTATGACTGTACCGTCAACCACCCCTTGATCTTCCAAGGAAGATTGGTATATAAATTTAATAAATAATAGTAACCTATTGGGACGCGGGTGGCGCTGCGGGTTAAACCACAGAGCCTAGGACTTGCCGATCAGAAAGTCAGCGGTTCAAATCCCCGCGACGGGGTGAGCTCCCGTTGCTCGGTCCCTGCTCCTGCCAACCTAGCAGTTTGAAAGCACTTCAAAGTGTAAGTAGATAAATAGCTTCCAGTGGGAAGGTAAACAGCGTTTCCGTGCTCTGCTCTGGGTCGCCAGAAGCGGCTTAGTCATGCTGGCCACGTGACCCGGAAGCTGTACGCCGGCTCCCTAGGCCAATAAAGTGAGATGAGTGCTGCAGCCCCTGAGCTGGTCACGACTGGACCTAATGGTCAGGGGTCCCTTTACCTTTATACGTAGGGAAAAATCCCCTGAATCATTTTGGTTGCTCTTTTCCAAACTTTTTCCAACTCTACAATATCCTTGCCGAGGTGAGGCAACTGCCCAGGGTTTTTACATCAACTCACACTGTGAGCCAGTGTGGTGTAGTGGTTAAGAGCGGTAGTCTCGTAATCTGGGGAACCGGGTTCGCGTCTCCGCTCCTCCACCTGCAGCTGCTGGGTGACCTTCGGCCAGTCACACTTCTCTGAAGTCTCTCAGCCCCACTCACCCCATAGAGTGTTTGTTGGGGGGGAGGAAGGGAAAGGAGAATGTTAGCCGCTTTGAGACTCCTTCAGGTGGTGATAAAGCGAGATATCAAATCCAAACTCTTCTTCTCTTATTCTGAGGGGTTGCCACACTGGGGAAACCTGCCGTACGGAGAGCTGTTTTTGGAAGAACAAAAGCCAACCATTTCGGCAGAGCGCTGCAGCTTGGTTTCCGCTTTTTGGACCCAACAGCACTTTCATTCTTAAGCCCGGCTTGTCCGCCTGCCGCTCAGGCCCAGGAAAAATGTGTGTTGGTTTTCATGAAAAGCACAAGAGCATCTTGGAAGCGCGAATTCTCTCGCTGGCGTGACAAGCTCAGCAGAAGCGACTTGGGTTTCCGCCGCAGCGGCTGGCTCCCGCTCTCCTTCCCAGCCTCGCAGTCTCCTTTGCTCGAAGCTGTTCAATCATCATAATGAAAAAGGGGCTTCTTAGCGGAGCTTTCACTAACTAGAAATTATATACCTGGTTCCCGGAAGATAGATTGTGCCGCTCCCGAGATACGGAGGGTGGCAGGAACAAGTGAGTGACTGCGTCGTCTGCCACCAAGATGGATCGCACAATTTGAACGATCTACCAGGAACTTTAACCGAGGGGCTTGCGGGCGGGTGGGCAGGCGGGGGCTTTGCCGTAGTTTCTGCAGGGACGCTGCCTTCCGAGAGGTAGGCCAGAGGTACAGTCCTTTCCTCTTGCTCAGCTCGATGCAGGATATTTATCGGGCCACCCAAGAATGAACCCCCCCCCCCATATCTGCAAAACTCTTTGATAAATGGCAGCAAACCTCGAAGCCTGTTCATTGAAGCGGCACCAGGCTTCTGCTTTCTGGATATTCCTTCATTTGCTGTCCTCGTGTTTTATAATGGATGGTGTTGCATTTCAAAATGATTACTCATTCAGATTAGTCTTCCTCTTTTTGCATATCCTGTATTGATTCTGAGACCATTAATACTCAGTGGGTCTCTTTGCTGAAATTGGGAGATTTCCCTGGCTCTCCTCCCATTCTCCAAAGAGAAGCTGCATTTAAAACCCCACTGGGGGCTTGACCAAGTCACTGCCTTGGGCCCCGTTCCTCATCTGCAACAAACAGAAAGATGCTGGCCCACGTTGCAGGGTTATCATGGGGACAGAGCCCTGCACCAGGTTCAATACACTGCAGTTACATCAAAGTCATTCCAACCCCATCTGCTTCTTTAGTCCTGGGGTTAAGAGAGAGAGAGAAGAACCTTTCTCTGTCCATTTCTCCAAGCCACAAATAGTTTTATAAACTCCTATTATGTCACCTCTTATTCACCTTTTCAGGAAATTCCAGGCGTGTGGGAACACCTAAAATAGCTACGCCAGACTCTCTAGGCCAGGGGAAGCCTTAAGGACTGCTTCTCCCCATATGAACCTACCCAGACTCTGTGGTCATCATCCCAGGCCCTTCTTCATATGTCTCCTCCTCGAGAGGTCCAGAGGGTGGCAACACGAGAACGGGGCCTTTTCTGCAGTGGCTCCCCATCTGTGGAATGCTCTCCCCAGGGAAACTCACCTGCCGCCTTCATTATACCAGAGCCTCCAAGTGCCCCTATTTTCCAGGGACAGTCCTGGATTTACAGAAGCTGCCCTGGTTTCTGATTTGATCTTGTTCCATTTTTCATTCAGATATCCCTATTTTCATCTGAGAAATGATGGAGAGTATGGAGTTGTCCAACCCCTGAGCCATCTGAAAGCAGCCCTGTATAGGGAAGGTTTTTAATGTTTTATTATGTTCTTATATATGTTGGAAGCCGCTCAGAGTGGCTGGGGCAACCCAGTCAGATGGGCAGGATATGAATATTAAAACTATTGTTATGGAATAGGATGTCCCTGTTTTCATTGTAGAAATGTTGGAGGGCATGTCATACGCAGAGACATCACCTTGCCAACAAAGTTCTGTATAGTTCTAGCTATGGTTTTCCCAGTAGTGATGTATGGAAGTGAGAGCTGGACCATAAAGAAGGCTGATCGCTGAAGAATTGATGCTTTTGAACTATGGTGCTGGAGGAGACTCTTGCGAATCCCATGGACTGCAAGAAGATCAAACCTCTCCATTCTGAAGGAAATCAGCCCTGAGTGCTCACTAGAAGAACAGATCTTGAAGCTGAGGCTCCAAGACTTTGGCTGCCTCATGAGAAGACTCCCTGGAAAAGACCCTGATGCTGGGAAAGATGGAGGGCACAAGGAGAAGGGGACGACGGAGGACGAGATGGTGGGACAGTGTTCTCGAAGCTACCAGCATGAGTTTGACCAAACTGCGGGAGGCAGTGGAAGACAGGAGTGCCTGGCGTGCTCTGGTCCAGGGGGTCACGAAGAGGCGGACACCACTAAACAACAACAACATGTCATAGGCACCTTGAGGCACCAGGCGAAAATGTTCCTC
Source organism: Podarcis bocagei (assembly GCF_964188305.1). Lineage (NCBI taxonomy): Eukaryota > Metazoa > Chordata > Lepidosauria > Squamata > Lacertidae > Podarcis > Podarcis bocagei. The sequence goes on from NC_138133.1 coordinate 90,743,747, forward strand.
TTTGATCACCAGGCCTTTGGCTGAATAACATCCTATCTTTTTTTCATACAGAGCCAGTTTTGTTGACTTTTACGCCATTGTTTCACACTGCGTCTTTAAATGTGGCACTTAGGGGACATTTTATCAGAGCCGCTCAAGAGGCCTCCATTCCTTTTACGGTCTCAAGATGCAAGTCCAGAGTCGGGGTTATTGTGAAGGCAGGAATGGCCTGGGTTTTCTGTTTCCTTAAGTTCTTATTAGGGACCTCCGAAATTTAACGGATCCTCGCTCTCTCCCCCGTACCAACTTGTACCTGCGAGCGTGCAAGAGTGTGCGTACTTGTGCACGCAAAAAACATGCAAGTGTGACAAGGGTTGGGGAAAGCAGCCGTGATCCAAAGGGGGGTGGGTCAAGAGGGCAGAAGCGGAACCAAATTAATCTAAATCTGGTTAAAATTCCGGGCGTCCACCCTCCTCGTCTCGCACACGCGTTGCTTCCTTTTAGTACGTTTTTAAAATTCTCCCCTCTCTGTTTGCAATTCGTAATTAAGTTCAGCCAGAACACAGATGAGAGTTTTTAGCTGTTTAATGTTCCGCCAGGGCCTCTCGTCGTTTGTGGGGGGGGGGGGGAGAGACTCTGGGGCGGGAAGTGACAGACAATTTTACAGTGTGCCTGTAAGAATTTCATAGCGCCTCGTAAATAAATAAATAAATAACACCACGCGCTCCCCCCCCACTCCACGCCTGGATTTACGAGGAGCGCTGTCCTTCCGGGGAAGGAAGAAACAATGCGATTAAAGAGCCCTCTGCCACCAGCCCCCCAGGGGGGAAAGTGGGGCTGACATGAATGGCAACTAACTCCCTCTCGGCCGCCTTCGCTCGCATCCCATGGCGGCAACCTCCCTCCCTCGCTCTTGAGCTTGTCTTCTTTTATCCGCACCGTCTTCGAGCATAAACGAAAAGCTGCCAATATTATGGCTCAGGAAATATCGCCGGTCTTGTCTTGCAGCTGTAAATCTCCCCCTCTTTTTTTAATTTATTTATCTAAGGGCCCTCCCTGATGCAGGGGCAGTTGCGGGAGCGACCATGTTGCATATTTATCATGCTATGGAAGTCTGATCTGTAATGTTAGCCTCTGGAGGTACACTGTTAATAGAGGTGGTCCAAAACGGAGAGCTCATCTCCGCGTGCTACTTCTGGGGCAACCTCCATCCTTTCCCCTTTCTGGCCAGTCCCTGCCTGCTCCCTGCACCCCTTTCTCTTCTCCCCACTGAAAACTTACTCTTCTCCCCAGCAAGCAAAGCTCGGGCGAGTGTCACAGATGCAGTTTCCCCCCCTCAGTCAACGCTGCTTCGTAACTTCTTTTCTCCTCTGGCACTGGAAACACGAACTTTGCAGCCAGTAGGATCCTCTGCATTCTCAGATTCACTATACAGTGGTACCTCGGGTTAAGTAATTCGTTCCGGAGGTCTGTTCTTAACCTGAAACTGTTCTTAACCTGAAGCACCACTTTAGCTAATGGGGCCTCCTGCTGCCGCCGTGCCGCTGGAGCACGATTTCTGTTCTCATCCTGAAGCAAAGTTCTTAACCCGAGGTACTATTTCTGGGTTATCAGAGTCTGTAACCTGAAGCGTCTGTAACCCAAGGTACCACTGTACTGAAAGCAAAGTCATGTGTTGCCACCATCATGAGCTTCTGCTGCTGCTTCTTTGGCGATTCCTCGTAGCCGAGACCATGAACACGGTCTTAACAGTGAGTCCATAAGTGACTGTGAGGCCAATTCTGGATCCACACGCCCTTCCACAGTGGGGACATAGGTTTCCGGGAGGGAGTTGATAATGGTGAGGGCATAGCTGCCAACGTTTCCCGTTTTTTTAGGGAAATTCCCTTATTCCGAATAGGATTCCTCGCAAGAAAAGGGAAAAGTTGACAGCTAGGGGTGAGGGTTTGCCAAGCGTGCCTTCCTCTTAGCACATTTCTCCCTGCATCCTGCGTCCTGAGTTCGAGTGTCTTCAAAGCCCACGACACCTTCGGTAAAGGCTGTTCTCCAATTGGAGCGCTCGCAGGCCAGTGTTTCCCAGTTGTCTGTGTTTATACGACATATTTTTAGATCTGCCTGCTGGATCAGGGCCATTGGCCCATCAAGTTCAGCACCCTGTTCTCACAGGAGAGAACGACAACTACCAGACTTTTAGAAGACATCTGAAGGCAGCCCTGTTCAGGGAAGCTTTTAATGTTTATGCATTACAGTATTTCAATATTTTTTTGGAAGCCACCCAGAGTGGCTGGGGAAGCCCAGCCAGATGGGCGGGGTATAAATAAATAATAATAATAATAATAATAATAATAATAATAATAATAATAATAATAATAATTATTATTATTATTATTATTATTATTATTATTATTATTATTATTATTATTATTACCGGAAGCCTGCAAGCCCTCTCCCCTCCATTTTCCAGCAAATTGTATTCAGATGCTTTGCTACCTCTGACTGCAGAGGCAGAGCACATCCATCGTGGCCGATAGCCATCAATCCTCCATGAATTTGTCTAAACCCCTTTCATAGCCATCCAAGTTGGTGGCCTTTGCTGCCTCCTGTGGGACGGAGTTCCAAAGGTTAACTATGCACTACGCAAATAAGTCCTTTTTTCATCTGAATCTTCCAACATTCAGCTTCACTGGATGCCCACAAGTCCTAGTGTTACGAGAGAGGGAGCAAAAGTTTTCTCTCCCCTCTTCCTCCATGCTATGCATCATTTTATAGCCAAGTTTCTCAGACTTGGTTCCCGGATGTTGTCGGACTACAACTCCCATCATCCCTGTGGCAATCACACAGGGTCCCCGGACGTTTGACGGACTATTGATCCCTGTGCCACCACTGTGATCGCTTCCCCGCTGCCACCAACCCGTTTCTCTCAGCTACACACTAGTCCAGACAGTTGTTAACATTAAACCAAATAAACAAGTTTATTTTATAAGCATTAACAAGTTTATGGTTTCAGATAATTTTTCTTGTCAGTTTCTTAATCCTAGTTTCTTTACCGGCCTAATAACTTCTGATTATCCCAACTGTCTATCTGACTCCTAACAGATTCTCTCACTCTCTCACATCAAACTATCCCAACCCACAGACTTATCCTCCCTCTCTCTTCTCTAACACCCGACTGACTCCTTAACAACACTAACTCTAACTCCAACTCCTCCCCTTGGGTTCCCACTTGCCAATCACTTCACACTCATTTAACCCTTTCCTCATGACCCAGCATGATGTCGCCTAGGAGCGCAAACGCCACAATCCTGACCACTGGTCCTGTCTAGCTAGGGGTGATGGGAGTGGTAGTCCGACAACAGCCGGGGACCCAAGATTGAGAAACACCATACCATGACACCTCGTCGTTGCCTTTTCTGCGAACTAAAGATCATCCTGAATGCATGGGAGAAAGGGTGGCTGGAGGGGGCCCAGCGCAACAGTGATCCTTTGCTTAAAGCCCTTGAAGACTATCTAGAACAGGCTTCCTCAACCTCGGCCCTCCAGATGTTTTGAGACTACAATTCCCAGCATCCTTGACCACTGGTCCTGCTAGCTAGGGATCATGGGAGTTGCAGGCCCAAAACAGCTGGAGGACTGAGGTTGAGGAAGCCCGATCTAGAAGGATGCCTGCTCTCCTCTTGACCTTGACGGATCTGCCGCCTCCTCGGTGCCTCTCGTGCCCCCACACGGGTGGGCACCCAGAGGTCTGCTCCCCTGCTGCTGACTCCTTTTCCGCGGCATTAGCCGGCATCGCAGGTGACTAATGGCCAAGTCGGGGGCGACTGCCAGGCCTCCCTCTGATGTATGGTTGTTATATTAAGGGTGGAAAGGTGCTAAATGAGCCCTCTTTATTTTACATAAATTAGCTCAAAAAGCCATGCATCAATGCCACCGCCACTTACAGCTCTGCCCAAAGTTTGTCTAACCAAGTTTTAAAAGGCGGGGAGGAGACTTGGCCACGTTCCTCATGCATCTTCGGTGGCGCTGCTGCAGGAGGAACCCGCGGTTTCCCAGCGGGGGGAGCCCAGCGGGGTCCACGTGAAGAATCTCCGGCACGAAAGGCCTTTCCCGATATAAAGCCCAGATCCTTCTTGGAACCAGGCCCTCAAAAGGAGCATCATTCCAGCAGGGGCCGTGACACCCGGGTTAAGTTCAATGCTGGGGGGGGGGGGGACGCGCTGGAGATGGGTGTCCCTTGTTCTTTTCCAGGCAGCGGAGGGGGGGGGCGGTTTGGAAACCTGAAGCCTTGCGACTTGGCAGGCAACGTAATGTAAAACCTGTCCCGGCTTCTCAGGCCTTAGAGACATCCACCAGTCCCGGATCTGAGCCGCTACAGGGGGCTAAGCTGGGCAATCACCCCCTCCTCAGATCGAGCCCCTTCCTCATTTATTATTTGCACACCCTCTGGGCATCCCAGCTTCTGGTGCCTGTCAAAGAGAGAGAGAGAGATCACGTGAAACAGTGATCTGAAAGAAGGTTGCAGCGTTTGTGACTTTCGCGTTTAGAGAAAAGGCAACGTGATAGAAGTTTGCAAAACCGGACGGAGAAAGATTTTTCTTCCTCGCTCCTAATACTAGAACTCGTGGACGTGGAAGGAAGCTGGATGTTGGAAAGTTCAGGGCAGATAAAATAATAATAATAATAATAATAATAATAATAATAATAATAATAATAATAATAATAATAATATTTCTATCCCGCCCTCCCTAGCCGAAGCCGGGCTCAGAGCAGCTAACAGCAATAAAACACAGCATTCTAAAATCAATTCAAAATCGAATTAATGGCAACCATTGGGCTAGAGTTCTGTGCGGATTACCAAAGGAGGGGGTCAGGCTGTGCCTTGGCCAAAGGCCTGGTGGAACAGCTCTGTCTTGCAGGCCCTGCGGAAAGACGTCAAGTCCCGCAGGGCCCTAGTCTCTTGGGACAGAGCGTTCCACCAGATCGGGGCCATGGCTGAAAAAGCCCCGGCTCTGGTTGAGGCCAGCCTAACCTCCCTGTGGCCCGGGACCTCCAAGATGTTTTGGTTTGAAGACCGTGGGACATACCAGGAGAGGCGGTCCCATAGGTACGAGGGTCCTAGGGCTTTAAAGGTTAAAACCAGCACCTTAAACCTGATCCTGTACTCCAGCGGGAGCCAGTGCAGCTGGTGTAGCACTGGGTGAATGTGTCCTTTTTCACTCAGGACATTGTTCAGCTGTGGAACTCCCTCCCACAGGAAGCAGGGATGGCCCCCAATCTAGATGGACAGATTTATGGAGAAGAGGGCTTTCAATGGTCACTAGCCAGGATGGCTCCACAGTTGGAGGCAAAAACGAGATGGGCCACTGGCTTCATCCAACAGGGCTCTTCTTATATCAGGAAAAGAGAGGGCATGTGCTGAACACACAGAAACAAGTGGAAATTTGCACCTCTAACAATTTTGCACCCGGGGCAAGCGCCCCTGGAGCCCTCTCTCCCCACACGCCACTGGATTCTGTCTCTAAACCAGGAATGGGGACCTGTGGGTCTCCTGGTGTCACTAGACAACATCTCCCATAATGCCCGGCGGTTGGCGGTGCTGGCTGGGGGCTGATGGGGGGGGGGCTGAAGTCCAACGGGATCTGCAAAGCCACGGCTGCCCCCTTCCTGCTCTAAATGCACCTTCAGAAGCAAGTGAGAACCACAGAATATCGTTTCTGACCCTTCTGGGCGACTGACGTCTGAAAGGGTAGGCATGTGTTCATTTTATGAAAGAGAGAGATCGTGTGAAACATTGATCTGAAGAACAGCATTTGTGACTTTTTAGTTCAGTATATCTGAAGGATCGTCTCCACCCCCATCGTTCTGCCCAGACGCTGAGGTCCAGCTCCGAGGGCCTTCTGGGCGGTTCCCTCACTGTGAGAAGCCAAGTTACAGGGAACCAGGCAGAGGGCCTTCTCGGTGGTGGCACCCGCCCTGTGGAACGCCCTCCCACCAGATGTCAAAGAGTTTTCTCAACATATCTGGTAACTGAGAAATTAAAGTTTTTTTAAAAAAGGTTTTGAATAAATTCTGAAGGTTTTTCCCTGTCCCCTTCAGTTCATCAAATGCACAAAGCACATTTTGAAATTCTAAGTGTGATAAGTTTTTGCCCGGAGTCAGTATTTTCAGAGGGATTCTTAAATGTATTGTTTACTTCTGTTCCTACATTCTTATCCTGCTGTTTCTCCAATGAACTCAGGGCAATGTGTTTCCCTCCGTCCCCATTTTATCCTCCCAGGAGCCCTGTGAGGTAGGTCAGGCAGAGGGAGAAAGAGGCTGCAGGCTGCTGAATGGGTTTCACAACTAAGCCGGGATTCGAACCCAAGTCTGGCCCTCTGCCCACAAAGTCGCTTCCCTGAGCAGCCCCTCCGTCAGCCGGAACGTTTCCCTGCCTCTCCTGGCTTGTTAAGACCCGCCATCCTCTTCCCCGGGACGCTGCTTCTTCCATTTCTGGCGTTTTGCATTTTGTCATCCTGAGCAGCTTGACCTTGTCAGCAAACCTGAGCCCTTCGCGCATCCATCCTGCTAATTCACCCTGCCGTTTAATGTGTGTGGAGCCAGGAGCGTTGGAGTCTTTGAAAGTGAATCGCTCCTCTGCAGGGCTTAAGGTGCCCTGATTTCCGGTGACAAGAATCGCAGAATTGCAGAGTTGGGACCCCCAAGGGTCATCTAGTCCAACCCCCTTGCAGTGCAGGAACCTTTTGCCCAACATGGGACGCGAACCCACGACCCTGAGAGTAAGAGTCTCATGCTCTACCCACTGAGCTCTCCTGCCGGTGTAAACAACGTTGAGCTGGATGGGGTTCCCCGCATGGAGTTCCCCGTTCACTATAGCTCTGGGGAAGGGTAATGGCAATGACAGTGGGCGCCAGGTTTCCTTCCTGAGTTAAAAAATAAGCCCCCTTTTATTAGAACCTAAGACCTGTGGGTTAAACCACAGAGCCTAGGGCTTGCCGATCAGAAGGTCGGTGGTTCGAATCCCCGCGACGGGGTGAGCTCCCGTTGCTCGGTCCCTGCTCCTGCCAACCTAGCAGTTCAAAAGCATGTCAAAGTGTAAGTAGATAAATAGCTTCCAGTGGGAAGGTAAACAGCGTTTCTGTGCGCTGCTCTGGTTCGCCAGAAGCGGCTTAGTCATGCTGGCCACATGACCCGGAAGCTGTACGCCGGCTCCCTCGGCCAATAAAGCGAGATGAGCGCCGCAACCACAGAGTCGGCCACGACTGGACCTAATGGTCAGGGGTCCCATTACCTTTACCTTTAAGATCCTTCCTCTCCTTTTCTCCCAAACACTGCACCCTTTCCTCCTAGGGCAGTTGACCCATCCTTCCTGATCCCTCTGGTTGCCCTTCTCCCAACCTTTTCCAGTGGTACAATGTCCTTTTTTGAGGTTAGGCAGCCAGAACGATGCCTGGGATAACCTTGCTTTCCCAAGAGCTTTGCAGATGCATCAGTGCACCTGCCTCACTGTGGACTAGCAGCCCAGTGGGCTTGGCAGTTGTGGCAAAGGGGTGTGTGTGTGTGTGTGTGTGTCAGGATTTGACAAATGAGAACTGGGCTTGTGCGGAATGGATGGCAAACAGACACGGTGCAACATCAGGGCAATCATTGCTCAGGTCAGGCAGCATTTTCAGGATGAGAAAGATCAAGCGATCCAATCTATTTCCCAAATGCCAAGAGGGGTGTGTGTCCTTCTCGCTTTTGGTTTATTTCTGAAAATATTTCCGTGCCACTGTTTCATAAATATATATATATATCCAAGGGGTTTGCAGCACTAAAAACTTTAAAACATACAATAAAACAATTAAAAAGTTTAAAAACCAATATCACTTACTCCTTGTGGAAGGATGCATTCTTAATAGGCCTGGAGGAATCAAAAGGTTTTCAGTTTAAAAGTTGGCACAGAGGGTGCCTGCTGAATCTCCAGTGGCAGAGAGTTCCACGGGACAGGGCTGATGACACTGAAGTCTCGGTTTCTCATTGTTGTCAAACAAGACTCCCCAACTCAAAAAAATGGCCAGTGATGCTCCTGCGGATGATATCAACGATTGACGCCGGGTTGTAAGAGTTCAGGCCTCTTTTGATAACAAACAACTCTCTCTTTTCTTTGTTTTTCTCCCAGGGAAGCCTTTGCAGATCAAGCCCAGGTTGTGAGGATGGCAACACCTTCGAGCAGAGCCCTGCGCAGCGGATAATGCCTCGGCCACACACGCCTCAGGGATTCGAAGCCACCCTGGCGACTAACTCAGGAAGACACAGCACCGAGACAGACAGGCAAAGGCTCGGCTGGATTTGTCCAGAGGGACTGCCCACTTGTTTTATGTGAGAAGTGGGGTTTGCGAGATGAAGGCTACCCCAGTCTCCCACACAGCCCAGGAGCGCAGCTTTGTGGTTTTATTTTATTTTTTTCAATAAAGGAGCTTTTCCCTTTCAGCCTTTCACCAGCTCCTAATTCAGCTCCCTTGGCCTGCACTGCAGGGGGAGCGTCATCCAGAAACGTCTGCCTGGGTCTCAGGCTCAGCGTGGCTGTGCTGGCTTCACCTGGAAGCAGGGAGAGAGACCAGATAGAAACCTAAGATATAGATCTGCACCCCAGTCCCTATGAAACTTTGCCACCTCAAGCTTGGACCACCTGGCCAGTTGGTTTTCCCAAGGGTGCCAAAATGCAGAGCTAAGGGAGATGGTTGCTGATAGATGGCTCTGGTGTTTCAAAGCCAATTTGGGGATTGTTGGTTGAGGGGCTTAAATCTCATGCCTGACTTTGTCCCGAGAGAGGGGAAGTTCCTGCAGACTTTGGAGACACGAGGGCAGAGGACAGTTTCTCTTTCTTTCCTGAGCAGAATTTTCTTTGAGGGGAAAGAACCCAGATTCTTTGCAAAGTCATTTCTTTGATAGTCAAGGCCAGTTTTGGGTCTCAAAGCGATTTGTAAAACCAGCTTGCCTGGGTGCTTTTATTATGCAAAAAACAACAACCACACAAGCAAAACATTTATATTTGTAGAGGCGTGTTGTGAAGTTCTATACAGGTCTTTGTTGTGAAAGGAGAGTCTTGTGTTTTCTCTGGGCGTGGGGGGAAATCACAGGGTTTTTGGGGTCCTTTCTCCAGACCAATATACTCAACCGATTTCCCTTTTTGGCTGGAAATTCTGGAGAAAGATCTCATGCAGAAAGAGAGCCGTTGCAGTGCATAAACAGATTCCTCCCTTCCTCTCCTAGCCCAGCTTTGTATGTGTGACCTAGTTGGACGGAGGATCGGTGCCCTACTCCCTTTTCAAACGAATCTTAAAGCCGTTCGAGTGAAGTGATACCAAGCCAGTTTTTGCCTGAAACATACAGTGGGGTCGAAGGTTCCACAATGACCCTTCTTCTCCCTGGAACTAATCTGGGGGCTGTGGCTGATGAGATCCGGGGCAATGGCTCATTGCCCATTTTTGTGGGGGGGGGGGCCCTCCAATATTTTGAGCACCCTCTAGGCTGAAATGCATCCTGCTTCTTTCTGCTCTTCTGTAATCTGCCCGCTCCTCCATCAGGTAGTGTGAAAGGCAATAAGCCTGTCTTGCTTCCCTTGGGAAGGGATTTTTCTTGGCAAGGAATCTCCCCTGCTGCCACCACAACCTGGGATGCATCCCAGGGAAGGCCAAACACCTTTTCCTTATGGTGAGCACAGGAGACTGGCCTCATGGCCTGGGCAGACCATGCTTTTTTAAAAAAAATATGGTGGAAAAATTTATTGACTTTTTATACTGGAAACTTTTCATTTACCAGGAAGGATGATGCCGTCATACTTCTGCTGGAACCAACGCATGGCTTCCTCCTTGCTGATTCGGTGCTTGGCCCCAATGCTACCAGTTCGGTGCTTCTTGTCAGCAATGCTGAAGCCTGGCCTGCCCCAAACCACATAGAAGTCCAAGCCGTAGATACCAATACTAGGATCATATTTAATCCCCAGGTCAATGTGCTCCTGGATTCCAAAGCCAAAGTTGCCGGTGCCAGAGAAGTTATTCTTCCTCAGCTCGTATTCTCGCACCTTCAACCCTTTCTCCAAGATCTCCTCAGCTTTGGCCCCACGTACAGTGCAGTGAACGGCTATCTTCTCATTTCTCCTGATCCCAAAGGACCTGACTGTGTATCGAGCTTTGGAGAAAACAGGAGTCTGGCCTGTGAGCTGCTCCAGCACTTTGGCTGCCCGGGTGAGCCTGTCTCCACTTTCCCCAACACAGATATTCAGGCAGAGTTTGTGGATGCGCAGCTCCCGCATGGGGTTCTCCTTCTCACCCTTGTCTTGTTGCGCCATCTTGGAGGTGTGGAAGAGAGGCTGGGCAGACCAGCTTGAACCTGCAATAGACTCTGCCTATCAAATGGGCCATGGTGGGCTAATCTTTGGCTGGGACAAGTGTACGTGTGTGTGTGTGTGTGTGTGTGTGTGTGTGTGTGTGTGAGAGAGAGAGAGAGAGAGAGAGAGAGAGAGAGAGAGAGAGAGAAGTCTGGTCCACAAGGATTCCCAGTCTCCGGATCTTGAAATAACAAGAGTTCGCATCTGATAGGGAGCACTTTGAGGACCTCTTAGTCTGAAAAAGTGACGTGGGGTTGCTGTATCCATCAGTGGTTTGGAGTTGGTCGCTGTCGCAGCAGAGGTCTTCTGGATTCTGTCAGTGTCATAGCGCAGGTTGCCAGCTCCCGGGGCCAAGTGGATGTGGAGTGGGAGGGAAACAGACAGAGTACGCACACACATTCAGCTGCCTAACAGTGTCCATGTCACCCAGGAGATTGCAGCCACAGAGATAAGAAAAGAAGTCCTTTTGTTGCGTCTAGATAGGTCACTTCCTGGTTCACATGGAGAAGCCGTTTTCAGCAATGAAAACACACAGCTGTATGGAGGCAGCACCGGGTGTTGAAATTTTGCACCCCTAACAATTTTGCACCCGAGGCAACTGCCCCTGCTCCCTCGCTCTGTGCCACTCGATTCTGTCTCTAAACCAGGAATGGGGACCTGTGGGTCTCCTGGTGTCACTGGACTACATCTCCCATAACGCCCGGTGGTTGGCCATGCTGGCTGGGGGCTGATGGGAGCTGGAGGCCAATGGTATCTGGAAAGCCACGGCTGCCCCCTCCCTCCTCCAAACACACCTTCAGAAGCAAATGAGAACCACAGAACTCAGAAATGATGCCATTTCTGAACCCTTTTAGTCACTTGCTACTAAAATACGTTTAGTCACTTGTGTTCATTTTATCAAAGAGCGATAGATCATGTGAAACATTGACCTGAAGGAAGATTGCAGCGTTTGTGACTTTTTAGTTTAGAGAAAAGGCGAGCAACATGATAGAGGCTTATAAAATTATACACGACATGGAGAAAGGGGACAGAGAAACGTTTTTCTTCCTCTCTCATAATACTATAACTCATAGGCGTGCAAGGAAGCTGAATGTTGTTCAGGACAGATGAAAGAAAGTCTTTCTTCATGCAGCACATTGTTCACCTGTGGAACTCACTCCCACAAGAGGCAGTGATGGTCATCAACCTTGAAGGGGAAATTCGTGGAGAAGAGGGCTATCTATGGTCACTAGCGAGGATGGCTGTTCTCTGGCTCCACAGCTGGAGGCAGGAATGCTTCTGGGTACCAGTTGCTGGAACCCACCAGAGGGGAGAGTTGCTTTTGTACTTATTTCCTTGCGGTTCTTCCACACCCTGGAGGCTGGACTAGATGGGCCATGGACTTGATCCAACAGGGCTGCTCTTAGATGATGATGATGATGATGATGATGATAGTACATTTTTATTTATACCCTGCCCTTCCTGGTTCAGGAAACCGGGCTCAGGGCAGCTAACAACAAATTTAAAACACTTAATTGATGCTATAAAAAACCCCAGCATAAAATACGGTATAAAGCGTGAATAACAATAAATTCAGAATTCAAAAATCAATTTAGGGGCAAAATCTATCCAATAAACATTAGAGGATCACCAGGGCTAGCTGGCTAAATTAGTCCTATTTGGGCCAGCGAGGAGACCAGGGGAGAATTAGCTGTGGGATCCCAGAGCGGGTAATCTTCATAAAAAGGGGAGGGGGAGGGAAGAAGGGGAATAAAAGATCAGGCTGAATTCAAATTGAAAGCCAGGTGGAATGTCTTACAGGCCCTGCGGAAGGAAGTTAAATCCTGCAGGGCCCTGGTCTCCTGGGACAGAGCATGGCACCAGGTCGGAGCCATCACTGAGAAGGCCCTGGCCCTGGTGGAGGATAATCTGACTTCCTTAGGGCCCGGGACGTCTAAACTATGGTTATTCATGGACCTTAAGGTCCTCTGCAGGGCAGGCCAGGAGAGGCGGTCCTGTAATGTTCATTATATCAGAGAGAGAGAGAGAGATCGATCATACGCTAAACACACACTTGGAAACAAGTGAGAACCACAGAACTTCCAGAGGTTGGATGGTCAGGAATTCTTTAGCTGTGATCCCTTCCAACTTCATTCTTTGATTCTGTGAACCTGCTCTGTATCTATAAAAAGCCATACCTGGACCCATCCCAAGGGCCTCCTCTCTCTATGGGATGCGTTGGCCACCCCTTCCTTTAACTGGCACCCTTGCGGCAAGCGTCGAAATGCCCTCCCATCCCCAGCTGGTGAAGCAGCCTGGCTCATCTCTGCTGAGCAGCAAGTTAATAGATGGATAGGGAGGAGAGCTGCAATCTGCCTCTCTTGGCACTTCCTGGCCCAACTTTCTCCAGGTGGTGATGGGAGCAGCAGCAGCGAGGGGGCCATTAACCATCACCCCCTTTGATTGGGCCGCTTTTATTACTGTTTCTCTGTCTCTGTGATTTAGTGCCCTGCCTGATGGTGCTCCCCGCAAGAGCCCAGGACTGCTGGCCAGACAGCTTTGCTGCGAGGAGAACAGGGGCAAACTTTTCTGCAGTTCTCTGAAACTTCCTCCTCCTGGAGCCGTATTCGGAATAGCCGATTTGCACGACCCACTCAGGAAGATAATGGCAGCACGGTGGAATTCGAAACAGCAAGAAATTATTGTGCCCTAGGAAATCCCACCGCCACCCAGGCGCACTGCCTCCCACTTTAGGCCACTAGAACCCCATGCAAAGCCTTCTGCTCATTCTCTTGCCCCAGAGCGGCTGTGTGGGGAGACTCCTAAATCCCCAGAGAAGCACATGGCAGGTAGGAGTGCTGTTTCCATTGTAATTTGCGTATTTTTCGCTTTATAAGACGCACCAGACTATAGGACGCACCTAGTTTTTGGAGGAGGAAAACAAGAAAAAAAATATTCTGAATCTCAGAAGCCAGAACAGCAAGAGGGATGTGGCTTCTGGGATAGCCTCTTGCTGTCCTGGCTTATGGGATAGCCACACGCAGCCTCTCCCAGGCAGCGGGATGAAGGCTCCCCCAAGAGCCGTGCTCCCTTTAAAGAGCGTGCGGAGCGTGTGTGCGGCTCTTGGGGGCTTTTCCCCGAGGTGGGACTGACGGGCTGCCCTTCTCCCTCCTCGGGGAAAAGCCCCCAAGAGCCGCACACACGCTCCGCGCGGCTCTTTAAAGGGAGCGCTGAGCAGAGCCTCCCGCCTGCATTCGCTCCATAACACACACAAACATTTCCCCTTACTTTTTAGGAGGGGGAAAGTGCGTCTTATAGAGCGAAAAATACGGCATCTGTTTGCTTTTAATTGATTTTAATCCTATCAATACATACTTGTTTTTTAGTAGTTGTTTTTCTTTGCTTTGGGCAGTTCTTGGTTTTAGCTGTAAGCTGTAACCCTCAGGGGGAAATACAAGGTATAACTAAATAAATAAATAAATTATTATTATTATTATTATTATTATTATTATTATTATTATTATTATTATTGTTATTAATTTGCATACCCTCCTATATCTGTAGATCTCAGTGCAGTTCACGACATAAAATTGCAATGTAAAAAACACAAGATACGTAATTAAAAAAAAGAACAGAAACAAACCGATAATCTCCCATTCCAACAATCCCACTATTATTTAATAATAATAATAATAATAGGAAACGGCAGGCAAGAAACGCCTTTGCTGAGGGATCTCCATAGCACTATGTTGTATTCCTCCCCAAAGTCTTCTCCGCAGCAGTTCAGAGAACGGATTCCAAATGGCCTGTGACCAGATGCCCGTGGGGTTTAACCTGCATGACAGCAGAAAACGCTTGCAGATTTTCCTGAGTGGATTGCCCTTTTGACCTGGGAACCTAAGGCGACAACTTCTTCCAGATCCCTGCTTCTCCTCCCACCTCCCTAATTACACGCTCCATGGACGATCTTATGGGGGGGGGGGACAACCCTTATTGGGACACAGGCCAAAGGAAGACTTTTCAGGCTCCCGCTGTCTTTTTTTAGTAAGGTTTCCAAAGCGCTACCTGGCTGGACGGAACAGAATCAAACCGTGGGAGTGTTGATAACTCTGCCCCAGGCGTCCTCCTCATTCCTCAGCCACCCAGCCATGCACCGGCGCATGCAGTCCGAGAGAATTTCAAATTCTTTCCATGCGGCACCTGCCAAAAGCCCCGGGGACTGGTATTTGCGGCCATCAGAAGCGAGCCTTTAATCGCTCTGGCCGAGTGGCTGGGTCCCTGTCAGCTTACGTCGCTTCCCACGGAGGTCCCTTGCAAGCGTTAAGAAGGGAAGTGACTTCCGAAACCCACAGCTGGCAGACGTAAGAACGTAAGAAGAGGCCAAGGCCCCTTCCAGACCCTCTTCTCACAGCGGCCATCCAGATGCCCCGAAAGAGAAACCTGCAAGCATCATCTGAACCTTTCCCATCTCTGTAATATCCTTGCTGAGTTGAGGCAACCAGAACCAAATAGATAGTACCATTTTAGGGGAGATTGTCCTGCTAAGGTGCTTCTGAGATGTGCCTCCTACAACATCCATGTGCGTCATCTGAAATTCAAGTGTGCTTCTTCAGCATGATTTGGACAAGTAAAACTCATTGGCTAAGGCAGGGGGGTTTATCCTGCAGCCCTCTAGATGCTTGCTGGACTGCAACCTCTCTGTGATGGCCTGGGAATCTGATTCAGAGGCTGAACCGGAGGAATCCCAGCCTGCACAGGAGTCCCCGCCTCCAGGGCCGGCTGAGCCGGGGCAGGGCCTTGAATCTGAAGCGCCTGCACCTGTGTCAGGAGCAGGCATCAGATGAATCCACTCTGGCTCCGGAGGTGATTGAGGACCCATTGCCTACAGGTGCGCCTCTCGCAGCCCTGTCACGGGAAGGTGAGCCTCCCCTGGGTCCAGTAACCCTCCAGCCTCTCCCGAGCTGCAGGGGCTCAGGGCAGAGAGGCGGAGGGAACTGGTTTCTCCCAGGAGGAGTGCTTGCCTTAAGGCCAGAAGAGGCTGGTCACCTCTGGGCCGGGACCGCCCCTGGCCTCAGAGAAGATAAAGGCCAGTCAGCCCAGTCCCAGGTTGCGGGAGGAACGTTGTTGGAAACCCATTTCTGCCAGCACCCAGACCTGTTCTTCCGGAGTTCCTGACCACGCCCAGCTCCTCGCTTTGGACCCCGCTTTGCCCTTGGTGGACAGTCTCCAGACCCTCGACCCAGGACCGGACTCTGACCACGCCTCACGGTAACCTCCCCCCGGGACCAGCACACTCTCATTGCCCGAGCTGGCTGGGGCTGATGGGATTAGCAGTCCAGGAACATCTGCCAGGCCCCGAGTCCCCCATCCCTGGAGTAAGATGTACTCCAGTGTCAGCTTTGGGTTTTTGTACGAGGGAGCTGCCAGGAGTGAGCTGGCAGTAAATCCTACCATCCCGGTTGGAGTTAAATCTTTTTTGGCGAAAACACGATCTGCCCAGGCCTCAGGAGCACAGCAACTCATCCTTAGGTCCTGCCTCCATGAAGTAGTTGCTAAGATGGAAGGTCCCTGCCTCCCCACACTTGCCTGTCTCTTCATCTCCAGGGTTTTCCCCAAGAAATCGGAGACTGTGCCAAGTGAAGACAACTTCTCCACCCTTTTCATGCCTCTCCTGGTTCTGGGAGACCAGTGGGGAAGGGAGCTTGCTCCTTTGGGTGTACCGACCTCCCCGCTGCACCAAGGATTCCCTGCCCAAGCTGCTTCAGGTCGTGGCAGATGTTCTCCTGGAGACACCTACCGTAGTTTGGTTGTCCTAGGGGATTTTAACATCTACGCCAACACAACCTTACAAGGGGCCACTGGGGACTTTGTGGAAAGTATGGCCTCTCTGGGGCTGCCCCTGAATAAGTCTGGCCCAACTTATAGCCGTGGACATGCCTTGGACCTGGTGTTCACCTCTATGGATGATGGTGATCTGACACTAAGTAAAAGCAAAACTAAAGAAGTGCCATGGTCAGATCACTTCCTGGTGCAACTGGACTTCTCTGTGACCCTTACCCTCTGTGCAGGCTGGGATTCGGATTCAGATGCTGAACCTGAGGGATCCCAGCCTGCACAGGAGTCTCTGCCTCCAGGACCAGCTTAGCCGGGGCTGGGGCTTGAACCTGAAGGGTCCTCACCTGTGCTGGGTCCTCAGGTGCAGGCACCAGCTGAGTCTGCTCTGGCTCCGGAGGTGATGGAGGACTCATTGCCTGCAGGTGCTCCACTCTCAGCCCCGTCAGTGGAAGAGGAGGTTGCCTCTGGGTCCAGTAACCCTCCAGCCTCTCCTGAGCTGCAGAGGCTCAGGGCAGAGAGGCGGAGGGAACTGAGTTCCTGCAGGAGGAGTGCTTGCCTCCAGGCCAGGAGGGGCGAGTCACCAGAGGATCGGGGCCGCCCTATGCCTCAGGGCAGATAAAAGCCGGCCAGTCCCAAGTTGCAGGAGTAACATTGTTGGTTGCTAGTTCCTGCCTGAACCCTGTCCAGCTTTCCTGCCTGAGCTCCTGACCTGCCCTGGCCTCTTGCTTGCATTCCTGTTCCTGACTTCACCCGACTCCCTGCCCTGCACCCAGCTTCAGCTACTACAGACTGCCTCCATGTTGCACCTTTGACCAGTGGCATAGCGTGGGGGGTGCAGGGGGGCTGGCCGCACCGGGCACAACATCGGGGGGGGGGGCGCGCTCGCACTCGCAGCTCTCTGCCCCTATCTGGCTCACTCAGGGTTAGGGGGCGCAAATTACTTGCCTTGTCCCGGGTGCTGACAACCCACACTGCGCCACTGCCTTTGACCACAGACCGGACTTGGCTCTTGCCTCTCAGGTAACCCACGGGACCAGCACACCCTCTGCAGGGAGGTGGGGCCGATTTGGATGTCCGCCCCCGCCACTTAAAAGATCCAAATGGTTTCCAGAGAGTGGTAGGGGATGCTTTATCCCATGTTGATGGCCTTTCAGCTGATTCCCTGGTGGCCCGCTGGAAAGTGGAGTTAACCAGGGCTATTGACTATCTGGCTCCAAAGGAGAGGGAGACACCAGCTGGACTCATCTCTCCCTCTCTTCTGCTTCAGCTTCTGATCCTTGACTTCTCTCTGCCACACACTCTTCCCGCTCACTAAGCCCTGTTGCCTCTTCTCAATCTTCTCCCCGCCTCCCTGTCTCTGAGCCTTCTTCCCTTCAGGGTCCCGTCCCCCCCCCCCCCGCAGGTTCCTTCCACCATTCCTCTGTGTCCAACCAGTCCTTGGCAGGAGCATTGAAACATGCACTCCCCCTCCCGCTCCGTTTGAAGTGGTATGGTCCAGGAAGGGCTGCATCATTCATTCTGCCGATGGTGTAACTCTGCTCAAGGTCTCTTCTGCATGGGCACTGCATCTGGGGCGGAGGATGGCTTCTGGGGCAGGGGCACTAAGGGACCCTCCTTCACTGGGAAGGCTGTCTGGATCGTGGCAGTTTTGTGCTGCGGCCGTTGGGGGAAGGAGCACAGCTCAATGGCAGAGCACCTGTTTGGCATGTAGAATGTCCCTCGTTCAAGCTTTAGGATCTCCAGGTAGGCCTGTGTCCCCTACCTGACCTGAAACCTTGGAGATCCGCTGCATGCCCCCCTGCCGTGCAAACAGAGCTGAGCTAAATGGATTCCATGTTCTGACTTGGCAGACCCAATACCTGTAGTCTTACTCGCTGATGCAAAAACTCATGGGATCTGGCTCTTAAATAAGTAGCGAGCTGAGCTCGGTTGCCAGGCAATTCCTCACATTTCTGTATGGTTTTACAGCTGGACTAAAGTTTGGTCTCGGTGGTGTAATAGAGCTGAACAATCCCACGTTGCTTGGGAAATTGCAGCTATCAATTCTGCTTGGTGGTATGTGAAATACGCGCCCCTTTGAGTCTGGCCTTTCCCCCCCAGACAAAAGTCTTCACCGAAAGAGAGGGTCGGAATCCCAGGTGCCCTGCAACCCTTTCATGGTTTCTTAAGACCTCCCCGTTATGGGGGAAATCATGTGCTAGCCTTTTCTTTTCTGCGCACCTTTTCATCTCTGCAGCCCAATCTCCCATGTGCACAGGTGAGTCCTTCACTCCGAGAGAGCTGGTTCATTTATTAGGTTTTTTAACTTGCTGTACTTCATAAAACCCATAGAAGGAAATGATGATAAATGAAAAGTATACCAAAATTGCAATCACTTCCTTCTTCATTCACTGGCGGTATGTGCAGAGAGGGAAAAGTGTGCATCACCTAGCCAAGGTGGGGGTTTTCAAACACATATCAAATAAGCAAACCCACCCTCGGCCGGTGGAGCATGGGACTCTCAATCTCAGGGTCGCAGGCTGCCAGCTCTGCAAGCAAGGGGTGACCTAACTGGCCTTCTGAGCCCCGCAGGGGTGCCGCAGAAAGAATGGAGTTGGGCAAGGGAGCCGTGAACCCCAGAAGGTTGAAAACCTCTGAATTAGTGAATCTGCAAGCATTTGTTGTTGTTTAGTCGTGTCCGCCTCTTCGTGACCCTCTGGACCAGAGCATGCCAGGCACTCCTGTCTTCCACTGCCTCCCGCAGTTTGGTCAAACTCATGTTTGTAGCTTCAAGAACACTGTCCAACCATCTCGTCCTCTGTTGTCCCCTTCTCCTTGAGCCCTCCATCTTTCCCAGCATCAGGGTCTTTTCCAGGGAGTCTTCTCTTCTCATGAGGTGGCCAAAGTCTTGGAGCCTCAGCTTCAGGATCTGTCCTTCCAGTGAGCACTCAGGGCTGATTTCCTTTAGAATGGAGAGATTGGATCTTCTTGCAGTTCATGGGACTCTCAAGAATCTCCCCCAGCACCAGAATTCAAAAGCATAAATTCTTCGGCAATCAGCCTTCTTGATGGTCCAGCTCTTGTCTAATCCTCTTTTGAAGTCATTCTGGTCGGTGGCCTCCTGTGGGAGTGAGTTCCACAGGGCCATGTGAAGAAGTCTTTCCTTTTATCTGGTGTGTGTGTGTGTGTGTGTGTGTGAGAGAGAGAGAGAGAGAGAGAGAGAGAGAGAGAGAGAGAGAGAGAGACCTTTCTGAAATGCACCCTGGTGCCATGTGCATTATTCTCTCAACCCAAATGCCTTGCCTACATCTGCTTGCCCTGGAGGACAATGGACATGAGTGGCGGTGTGGTCTAAATCACTGAGCCTCTTGGGCTTGCCGATCAGAAGGTCGGTGGTTCAAATCCCCGTGACGGGGTGAGCTCCCATTGCTCTGTCCCAGCTCCTGCCAACCTAGCAGTTTGAAAATACGCCAGTGCAAGTAGATAAATAGGTACCACTCCGGCGGGAAGGTAAACGGTGTTCCCGTGCACTTCTCTGGTTCGCCAGAAGCGACTTAGTCCTGCTGGCCACATTACCTGGAAGCTGTTTGCAGACAAACACCGGCTCCCTCGGCCAGTAAAGCGAGATGAGCGTCACAACCCCAAAGTCATCCGCGACTGGACCCAACGGTCAGGGGTACCTTTTCCTTTACTATACCACTTTAAAGGGGCGCGGGTGGCGCTGTGGTCCAAACCACTGAGCCTCTTGGGCTTGCAGATCAGAAGGTTGGCGGTTCGAATACCCACAACAGGGTGAGCTCCCATTGCTCTGTCCCAGCTCCTGCCAACCTAGCAGTTTGAAAGCACGCCAGTGCAAGTAGACAAATAGGTACCGCTGTGGCGGGAAAGTAAATGGTGTTTCCGTGCACTCTGGTTTCCGTCACGGTGTTCTGCTGTGCCAGAAGCGGTTTAGTCCTGCTGTCCACATCACCCGGAAAGCTGTCTGTGGGCAGCTGTCTCCCTCGGCCTGAAAATTGAGATGTGATTTAATTTGATTTGATTGGCCGGTTAATAAAAATTATTTTTTTTAAAAAAAAAATTGAGATGAGCGCTGCAACCCCAGAGTCACCTTTGCCTGGACTTAACGGTCCAGGGGTCCTTTACCTTTATCTTTCCATCGTGGAGGATGAAGCCTCAAGGCTGTCAGGCACCTACGGCCAAAGTTCAACTCTGTGTCTTTTTGGGTGCGTGTTTTGTGTGTGTGTGTGTGTGTGTGTTGAGGAGCGGGACACACACAGGGAATTCCTCTGCCAGGAACCTCTGACCCCAACCTTCCTGACTCTTCTCAGTCACCTTAGGGGACATCCCAGCTGCTGCCCCCTTGAAACACGATCCCACCCGCAGCCCCGAGGCTTCACAGCCCCCCAACTCGGGTGCTGTATCCCCCCCCATTCCCAGGGTCTTTGGGCTGGGATTAAGGGTGGTTTCCTTTTCTGTGAGGGTGTTGAATGTCAGACACAAGCCGCTATGACATTTGGGAAGCTTCCTGGGCCTCGCAGCCACCCCCAGCAACCACGCGGGCAATGCCGGCGGCCGATGGAGCCCCTCTTGCCCCAGGATTCTTGATATGAAACTCGAGCTGCCAAGGGGGGTCCTGGGTGTGTGCTGGAGGGGTATAAACAAGTTCGGGCAGCCCAAGTCGGGTCACTGCATTCAGCTGTCCAACTCTCTCCACCCTGTTCTGCAGGATGGCCTCTCGGCTTGTGTTTCCCAGGCCGAAAGATGCCCAGAAGACCCTCAGGGGAGGGGGAGACCTTCCGAGAGATGCAAGGGGGTGTGTCATAGAATTGTAGAGTTGGAAGGGACCACAAGGGTCATCTAGTCCAACCCCCTGCAAGGCAGGAATTTTTTCTGAGATCTTTTGACAAAGGTATATCATCATCGTCGTCATTTGTCAAGAATGGGATTTGAACCCCAAACCCTGAGATTGGGTCTCACGCTGTACCGACAGAGTCAATCATATTTATGAATATCCTGCCTTTTTATTATTATATTTATTAATATTCTGACTTCTCAAGGCAGCTTTCAGGCAAAATAGAAATGGCTAACAACATATTTTGAAAGCAATAATTAAAAAAACATTTACTTGGTTTTTGATTGATTGATTGATTGATTGTATAGTATTTGCACACTGCCTTTCATCTCAGGGCGGTTCACTGAATAAAACCGCAAAATACATAATAAAAACAAGGACAAGACAAGACAATAACCAATATGCTCACATACAGATCAGTACAATAAAAAGATCACATCACCAGGCCTCCTGGAACAAGGAAGGCTTCAGCTGCCTGCCAAAGCACAACAAGGAGTTGTTGTTGTTTAGTCGTTTAGTCGTGTCCGACTCTTCGTGACCCCATGGACCAGAGCACGCCAGGCACTTCTGTCCTCCACTGCCTCCCGCAGTTTGATCAAACTCATGCTGGTAGCTTCAAGAACACCATCCAACCATCTCATTCTCTGTCGTCCCCTTCTCCTTGTGCCCTCCATCTTTCCCAACATCAGGGTCTTTTCCAGGGAGTCTTCTCTTCTCATGAGGTGGCCAAAGTATTGGAGCCTCAGCTTCACAATCTGTCCTTCCAGTGAGCGCTCAGGGCTGATTTCCTTCAGAATGGAGAGGTTTGATCTTCTTGCAGTCCATGGGACTCTCAAGAGTCTCCTCCAGCACCATAATTCAAAAGCATCAATTCTTCGGCGATCAACCTTCTTTATGGTCCAGCTCTCACTTCCATACATCACTACTGGGAAAACCATGGCTTTTACTATACGGACCTTTGTTGGCAAGGTGATGTCTCTGCTTTTTAAGATGTTGTCTAGGTTTGCCATCGCCTTTCTCCCAAGGAGCAGGCGTCTTTTAATTTCGTGACTGCTGTCACCATCTGCACTGATCATGGAGCCCAAGAAGGTAAAATCTCTCACTGCCTCCATTTCTTCCCCTTCTATTTGCCAGGAGGTGATGGGCCCAGTGGCCATGATCTTTGTTTTTTTGATGTTGAGCTTCAGACCATATTTTGCGCTCTCCTCTTTCACCCTCATTAAAAGGTTCTTTAATTCCTCTTCACTTTCTGCCATCAAGGTTGTGTCATCTGCATATCTGAGGTTGTTGATATTTCTTCCGGCAATCTTAATTCCGGCTTGGGATTCATCCAGCCCAGCCTTTCGCATGATGAATTCTGCATATAAGTTAAATAAGCAGGGAGACAATATACAGCCTTGCCGTACTCCTTTTCCAATTTTGAACCAATCAGTTGTTCCATATCCAGTTCTAACTGTAGCTTCTTGTCCCACATAGAGATTTCTCAGGAGACAGATGAGGTGATCAGGCACTCCCATTTCTTTAAGAACTTGCCATAGTTTGCTGTGGTCAACACAGTCAAAGGCTTTTGCATAGTCAAACAACAAGGAGGGAGCAGGTCTAATTTCTCTAGGAAGAGGTTGCAAAGTTGTTCAGAAGGAGCCACCACCAAGAAGGCTCTCTGGCACCAAGCATGCCTGTCAGCGTGGCAAGACCAAGAGAAGGTCAAGTGAGGGAGCTCCCAGCAAGCTTGTAGTGTCATAGGATTGTAGAGTTGAAAGGGACCATAGGGGTCATCTAGTCCAATGCAGGAATATTTTGCACAACATGAGAATCGAACCCATGACCTTGAGATTAAGAGTCTCATGCTGTACTGACTGAGCTATCCACTCTCATGGCCATCCAACTTCTGCTGACCGTCTGACTCAATCTAAAGCTGCTAGAAGCCTAGAAACTTTATCCCTTTATTTTTTAGAAATGCATACCAGGGTGCCTAATTGCACACGTAAAGGCTGAAAAGAGAGGCGGCAACAAACAACAACAACAACACACTCTCTCCGTCAACGGGAGTTTTCACCCGCCTCCGTTCTCCTGGCGTTCCCTCCTCAGGTTCACGCAAAGCAAGCTGCAGCCTTGGGACCGCAAATGGTTCCTTTGCCTAAGGATTTGTGTCTGTGTGTTTTACACACACACACACACACACACACACACTGCATTTTTCGCTCTATAAGACGCACCAGACCACAAGACGCACGTAGTTTTTGGAGGAGGAAAACAAGAAAAAAAATATTCTGAATCTCAGAAGCCAGAACAGCAAGAGGGATCGCTGTGCAGTGAAAGCAGCAATCCCTCTTGCTGTTCTGGCTTCTGGGATAGCTGCGCAGCCTGCATTCGCTCCATAAGATGCACACACATTTCCCCTTACTTTTTAGGAGGGAAAACGTGAGTCTTACAGAGCAAAAAATACGGTGTGTGTGTGTGTGTGTGTGTGTGTGTGTGTGTGTGTGTGTGTATATATATTGTCAGAGCTGCTTCAAGATCCTAGCTCACAGAGGATCACGCTAGCCAGCGGTCATTAAGTAAAAGTCTTTATTGAATTACAGTTTCCATTCTCACGCTGCTGTCTGCAACTCTACGTCTACTAGCTAGATCGGCGAGGCTCCGTCTGAGTCTCCGCCCCGTGCGCACCAACTTAATATCCTAGCCTTGCTCCACCTTTTCCTCCTGACTGTCCTCCTCTGGGTCCCTCTACCCCCCGGGGCTTCTTCCTTCCGGGATTCTTCTGACGCTGACCCGGACCCTTCTGCCTCCTTGCGCCGGGCTTTAGGACCCGGTTCCCTTTCGGGGCTGCTCACTGCGCCGCCTTCCTCTGCATTTGAACTTGGCGCGCGCGCCCAACCTTCCACTTTCCTCTTAACCGTTTCCTCGCTCCCCGATGGAGGTGTGGCCACTCCTGACTCCTGCCCTCCCTCCTGTGGTGAGCTGCCAGCGCTTCCCTCCTGGCTCCTTTCCTCTTCCCTGCTTCCTGGCGGTGACGCTGGTCCCGATTTCCAGCTGCTCCCCCCTGAGTCTCCTCTGGCTCTATCTTCCTGGGGTGCCTCCCTAGACTCCCCCCTTGCCCTGGCCACTGGTGCTCCTTTCTGTGAATCCTCTGATTCACTGGAAAGACTGGGAGATCTCGGGTCGTCGTCATCACTCATCCTTTCCTCTGTCTCCTCCCCTTCGCTCTCTGTTTCCTCCCTTGCCCGTGCCTCTGCACCTAAACCCCTGACATCCATCCCCCCCTCGAAGCCCCCCAGTCCCCCCTCCCCTCCTTCCGGTGCTGGAGCTGGGGGCTGCTGTTGCAAAGGGACGAACGTCGGATATCGGTCGCTTCCCGTGGCAGGCCTCCAGCGGAACTCTTCCAGGTCTTCCTCTCTGCTCTCGTTGACGACAGTCACCTCCTCTTCCATCTCTGTGCCGCCGTGCTCGAAACCAGGGTCGTCCCCGAAAATGTCCATGTCCGTCTCTCCCGCACTTCCTCCAGGCGGCGTTGCTCGGCCGGAACAGTCCAGCCACTTCCTGCGGAACTGCTCCTCCGGCCTATCGTCCCACCAATACGAGGGTTCTGAGACCGATCCCGAGGGTGACCCCTCCGGGGAACGGACGTCTCGTGTTGGTTCCTCGTCCGAGTCGAACCCCCTGAACGTGCTGTCCGAAAGCGTGGGCGTGAAAAGCCAGTCGTCGAAAAAGTCTGCTGGCATAGGTCTATGTGGGAAGAGGGCATGAAACTCGTCTTTGAGCAGAGGTTCGTCTAAAGCGTAGCCCGGCACCCAGCTGTTCGCACTGGCCGGGGTGCCCTCCCTGGCGAGAAAGTATTCTACTCCCTCTTCCCCCCATCTGGAGTCCAAAATCTCCGTGACTTCGTTGATGCGCTCCTCCTGTGCCACTCCCGCGTGCCCCGTTCCTTCTCTGAGCGGACTCGGCGCCGTTCCGGGTTCCTGGAACCTGTGCGGTGCCTTGTAGGGAGTGAGCACCGATCTGTGGAACACCGGATGCATTCTGGAACCCTCCGGAAGCGCCAGCCTGAAAGCCACCGGGTTGACCTGCTCTTCGACTTGGTAGGGCCCCAGTTGTTTATGCCCTAGTTTCTTCTTGGCCAACGACCTGGCCGGCACTGCGTGGGCTGCTAACCAGACCCAGTCTCCCACGTGGAGCTCTTCGCCAACCCTTCTGTGTTTGTCCGCTTGTACCTTGTATGCGTGTTTAGCCAGCTCCAGGTGGCGCCGCAGCTGATCGTGGACTTCCTGCAGCTCCGACGCGAACGCATCTGCTGACTGCGGCTCCCCTTCTCCCCTGCATTCCAGTCCCGGAAAGGTTCTAGGGTGCCGCCCGTTGTTGGCGAAGAACGGCGTGACGCCCGTGGATACGTGCTTCGTGTTGTTGTAGGCAAACTCTGCAAGCGGCAGGTAATCTACCCACGTCGCAGGCTGTTGGTTTGCATAACATCTCAGGTACTGCTGCATGATGGCATTGGCTCGCTCCGCTTGCCCGTTGGTCTGCGGGTGTCTCGCCGACGCCAGATTGATCTTGACGTTTAGGAAGCCCATCAGTTTCTGCCAGAAGTTCGAGATGAACTGCCGCCCGCGGTCGGACAGAATAGACCGTGGCAGACCGTGAACCTTGAACACGTGGTCTATGAACAGTTTGGCGGTTTGCTCCGCCGTGGCCACCTTAGCACACGGAATGAAATGCGCCATCTTGGAAAACAGGTCCACCACCACCAACACTGCCGTCTTGCCCCTTGAGCTGGGCAGATCCGTGACAAAGTCCAGAGCCACCCTTTCCCAAGGTTCGACCGGAGTTTGCAGCGGCTCCAACAGTCCAGCCGGCGGTTTGTGCACCGGCTTTGCCCTCTGGCAGGTGTCACACCTCGCTACGTAGTCTGCGACCTCCCCTCTCATTCCAGGCCACCAGAAATCCCTGGCTACTAATTCCACCGTCTTCTCCTTGCCAAAGTGCCCGGCCGTGGGTGCGTCGTGCAGCTGCTGTAGCACCTTGTCTCGAAGTTCGTCACCCGGCACGTAGATGGCCCCTTTACGGATGAGCAAGCCATCTCGTAGCTGGAAACCGTCGGCCGCTGCCTTGCTCCCTCGCACCTCTGCCATCTTCGTTCGTGCAAAGGAGTCCCCCTGCAACGCTCGCCGCACCGCCTCTAGGTCCACGGTCGCCGCGGCGCACGCCCACACTGTCGGTGCAAAGATGTGCATGGCGGCCGCTGGTGTTGCGTCCTCCAGATACTGTGGCTTGCGGGAGAGAGCGTCTGCCATGATGTTGGTGTCCCCCGGGACATACTCTATTCGGAAGTCGAAGTCCGCAAAGAACTCAGCCCAACGTATCTGCCTCTGGTTCAGGAACTGTGCCGTGCGCCAGTGTTCCAGATTCTTGTGGTCCGTGCAAACCTGCACCGTGTGCTTGGCGCCGATCAGAAAGTGCCTCCACGCCTTGAACGCTGCATGAATGGCCAGCAACTCCCTGTCCCATATGGTGTAGTTCTGCTCGGACTTGCTGAGCTTCCTGGAGTAAAACGCTCCCGGCCGCCACACGCCCTGCGGGTCCTTCTGCAGCAGGACCGCCCCCACTGCTCTGTCCGAAGCGTCTGTCTCCACCCTCATCGGCATGCTGGGGTTGACATGAAGCAGCTGCTCTTCCGACGCGAAGAGACGCTTGAGGGCCTGAAAGGACTGCTCCGCCTGCTCTGTCCAGATGAACTTCTTCTTCTTGGAGCTAAGGGTGTCAGTGATGGCCGCCGTCTGCATCGCGAAGCCCTTGATAAACTTGCGATAGAAGTTCGCAAAGCCGACAAACCGTTGGACCTCCTTCCGGTTGCGTGGGCTCTTCCAATCCAACACCGCTCGAACCTTGGCGCTGTCCATGGCGAGCCCCTTGGCAGACAGCTTGTAGCCCAGGAAATCCACCTCCGGCACGTCAAATTGGCACTTCTCCAGCTTGGCGTAGAGCCTGTGTTGCTTTAGCCTGCCCAACACTTCCTTGACGTGCTTGTCATGTTCTTGCTGCGACTCCGAAAAGATCAGGATGTCATCCAAGAAACAGACGCACGTCTTGTAGAGAAGTCCCGCCAACACGTGATGCATAAATGCTTGAAAAACGTGAGCGCCATTTTGCAGTCCAAAAGGCATAACTCTGTATTCGTAGGTACCCAGTGGCGTGAACATGGCTGTCTTCCACTCATCACCTTCCCGCATGCGAATGAGGTTGTACGCCCCCCGCAGGTCCAACTTGGTGAACACCTTTCCCTTCCGTACCTTCGCCAGGAGGTCGTCGATGCGGGGCATGGGGAAGTCCGACGGTTTGGTCACACTGTTCAAAATCCTGTAATCCACTACGAGTCTTTTTTGGGGCGTGTCTCGCTTCTTAACAAAGAATACAGGACTGCCCCCCACTGCCTTAGACTCCCGGATGAAACCGCGCTCCAAATTATGATCGATGAAGTCTTTGAGTTCCTGCAGTTCGTCCTCAGACATGGAATACAGCTTCCCTTTAGGCAGCGCCGCCCCCGGCAGCAGGTCAATTTTGCAGTCATATGGTCTGTGAGGGGGTAGCCTGTCCGCCTCCTTCTCGCAGAAAACTTCCAGAAATTCTGCGTACTTGTGGGGAATCGCTTGCAGCGTGCCTAGCAGCAGCTGTGACTCCTCTTCCTCTCCTTCCTGCCTGGGTACGATGCAGTGTTCAGCACAAAAGGAAGAGCCGAAGACCAGCTGCCTCTGGAACCAAGCCATCGTTGGGCTGTGCTTGTCCAGCCAACTCATACCCAATACAATGGGCGTGTCAGACAGTTGAGTGACGTTGAAGCTGATGACTTCCCTGTGATTCCCAAGTCGCATCACCATTGGTGGCGTCTGCTTCACCACTTGCCCCCCTAGCAGCTCCCTGCCATCCACCGTGACAACCTGCAGGGGCAGTGTGGCCGGCAGCAACTGCACAGCGTGCCTGTCGACAAATTCCTGCCCTATAAAGTCCGCGTTGCTGCCGGAGTCGATGGTGATTGGCACGTCCATGGTGATTCCATTGGGCAGCTGGAGAGATGCTGTGAGCCTCACTACTGGTTTGGGCGGGAGGGGGTTCACTGGCTGTAAAATTTCTGGGGACTGCGTCACTAACACGTCTGGCTGGGCCCCAGTGCCTCTTCCTCCAGCCAGACATCGTCGTTTCCCTGCTGTGGTCCTCCCTGCTGCGTTGCTGCAGTCACCATTGCTGAGGCTGCAGTAAGCTTGTGGGGCCTCTGGGGACACTCTTTCGCCATATGCCCTGGCTGCTCACAGACGTAACACTTCCTGGTCCCTCTAGGAGGCTTCGCCTTCACTGCTGCCGGTGCTAGGGCTCTGGTTGCTGACTGAGCCCTTGCACCTCCAACCTCCATAGGTTCGGCTCCTCCTCCTGGCGGAGGCGTGGATTGCGTTCGCGCTGCTTCTCTGGGAAAGAAGGAGGGGCCCCCGGCTGGTTCGCGCCCTCCACGTCCTTCGTCCTTGCTCCACGGACGTCCTTCCAGCCTCACCCCCACTGCCAGTGCCCTCTGAACGACCTCCTGGGTGGTTCGGGGTCTCTCCCCCCTCGCTATCTCATCTTTAATCGAGTTGTGCAGTCCCTCCCAAAAGAGGTCTCTTACAGGAGCCGAATCTCTGTCCCATTCCAGGGCGCTGACCAAGGCGAAAAAGCGTGCATGATACTGTCTGACGCTGGCCCTCCCTTGTCTCAGCCCATGCACCTCCTTCCGTGCAAGATCAATGTCAATACTTGATAAGAAACACCCATCCATCGCTTTAATAAAGGCATCCGCATTCTGGAGCGCCGGATCGTTATCTCTCCATAAATTGCGCAACCATGCTTTCGCCTCCCCATGCAGATGGGACATGATGAACCCCACTCTCTCCTGTTCATCTCTAAAGTCTTTATGCAACAGTTGCAGTGCGCACAGTACGTCGGCTCTAAAGTTGGGATACTGTTGCAGGTTCCCATCGAAGTGAGAGAGCAGCCCGCCTGTCCGTCTCGCCAACCCAATTCCCTCCTGCCGGGGTGGTTGCTTTGCCAGTACGTCTAACCTGACCTGGAGATCCCTGCAGGCGGCAGCTGCCTCGTCCTCTCTCTTCCTGGATGCGAGAACCTCGGCGTTCAGTTGTGCCACTGCTTTTCTGAGGTCCTCTATCTGCTGCTCAGCCGTCATGTCTCTTGCCGTTCGTGAGCTCGCTAGTGGGCGCCTGTTTCTCTCCCCTCCTCGAGGCTGCAGATGCCCACAATGTTGAGACGGAGCCTACTGTCAGAGCTGCTTCAAGATCCTAGCTCACAGAGGATCACGCTAGCCAGCGGTCATTAAGTAAAAGTCTTTATTGAATTACAGTTTCCATTCTCACGCTGCTGTCTGCAACTCTACGTCTACTAGCTAGATCGGCGAGGCTCCGTCTGAGTCTCCGCCCCGTGCGCACCAACTTAATATCCTAGCCTTGCTCCACCTTTTCCTCCTGACTGTCCTCCTCTGGGTCCCTCTACCCCCCGGGGCTTCTTCCTTCCGGGATTCTTCTGACGCTGACCCGGACCCTTCTGCCTCCTTGCGCCGGGCTTTAGGACCCGGTTCCCTTTCGGGGCTGCTCACTGCGCCGCCTTCCTCTGCATTTGAACTTGGCGCGCGCGCCCAACCTTCCACTTTCCTCTTAACCGTTTCCTCGCTCCCCGATGGAGGTGTGGCCACTCCTGACTCCTGCCCTCCCTCCTGTGGTGAGCTGCCAGCGCTTCCCTCCTGGCTCCTTTCCTCTTCCCTGCTTCCTGGCGGTGACGCTGGTCCCGATTTCCAGCTGCTCCCCCCTGAGTCTCCTCTGGCTCTATCTTCCTGGGGTGCCTCCCTAGACTCCCCCCTTGCCCTGGCCACTGGTGCTCCTTTCTGTGAATCCTCTGATTCACTGGAAAGACTGGGAGATCTCGGGTCGTCGTCATCACTCATCCTTTCCTCTGTCTCCTCCCCTTCGCTCTCTGTTTCCTCCCTTGCCCGTGCCTCTGCACCTAAACCCCTGACATATATATATATATATATATATATATATATATATATATATATATATATGCTTTCGTAGATTTTCACGGGTACAGGAATGTAGGTTTTGGTGTCTTCGGGTGTCTTCCCGTGTAAGAGTTGGGGTGTCTAGGCGACGTTTCGACGAGGTCTCACTCGTCATCTTCAGGCTGGTGCTTTCGGCTTCTTGTTACTAGAACAGAGCAGGATCTCAGAGATCCTGCTCTGTTCTAGTAACAAGAAGCCGAAAGCACCAGCCTGAAGATGACGAGTGAGACCTCGTCGAAACGTCGCCTAGACACCCCAACTCTTACACGGGAAGACACCCGAAGACACCAAAACCTACATATATATATATATATATACACACCCCACTATAAAAACCCCACTAGAGATCAACACTGGATTTTTAAATTTTAACATATTTTTATGAATCCATAACATCGAAACATCGCACAAAGGAGCTTTAGCATAACAATACGGATACAGCGCAGAGAAGTTTAAAGTTTAAATTCACAAGCAGACTAAATGCATCCACTTAGCAGCAACCATCAGCGGCTGCTTAGCCAGAGAAGTGTCTCAGCAACAAATCAAACCCCAAAAGTTTTCTGGAGAAGCGGCAGTTGTGTTACACTTCCCTGACCAGCCGTGTAATGTTAAGGAGCAGTCACACATATCTGCGAAATTGTTTGTCCTGCTTTTGCCCCTCCTTGCTTTATGACGTTGAGTAACTTTTAAAGCTAGGGCAAGAGACCAGACTTTGCAGCACCATCCTTGCCCTGAGAACTGCGTGGTGTGTCTCCAATGATGTGTCCTCTCTAGCTGAGCATCAAATACAAGGTCAGGTGTTTGCATGGCAGCGGGTTGGACTAGATGACCCTCGGGTCCCTTCCATTACAATTCTGTTACAATAAGCCACTCATGTTTTCCAGAAATATAAAGAGAAGGGCTAAACCAGGGTCAAGATAAAGGCACCTGGTTAACAATGATGGTGATCTCCTGAAACACTGACACACACGATAAGATACGATATCTTTATTGTCATTGTCCCATACAGAACAATGAAATTGAAAAATCTATATATGACACACACACACACACAGAGAGAGAGAGAGAGAGAGAGAGAGAGAGAGAGAGAGAGAGAGAGGTTTCAGTGTTTGGGACTTTTTAGTTTAGAGAAAATGTAAGTAAGAGGCAACCTAATAGAAGTTTGTGAAATTATGCATGGCAGGGAGAAAGTGAGCTGAAAAAAATGTTGAAATATACATTTATAAAGAAACCAGAGGCCTTTCTTCTTGGAATAACGGGTTTGGAATTGCCCAAGAAAGATGTTAAATTATTTTTGTGTGCCACAACTGCTGCTTGTATTTTGTTAGCTAAAAAGTGGAAAACCCAAGAATTACCATCAATAGAAGAATGGCAGACGAAGAGGATGGATTTTTCGGAGCTAGCCGACCAAACCGGAAGAGTCCGCGACCAGAAGGAGGAGGAGTATCAGGAAGAATGGAGAAAATTTAACGATTATTTAGCTAAATTTGTTAAGTTAAACTAATTGGAAATAGCTTGCAGGTAACAGATTGGCTTAGGAATTTATATAAGTTAAGTGATGTTTAACATGTACAATTTTAAATTGAAAAGATATAAGGATGTTAATGGACTAAGTTAAGTTTATAAGAATTAGGATTTGGAAAGCTGTTATAAGGCTATGCATGGAAATTCAACCAAGGGGAAGCGAGGAAGTCACTTAACAATGTTAATAAGTGTAATTTTAATAAGGTTATGATTTATGTTTGTTTGTTTGTTTGTGTGTTTTGTTTGTTTATAATTTTGTGAAAATTAATTAGAAAAAAGGGGGGAAAGGAAAAAAAAGAAAAGAACATTTTCTCTCCCTCTCTCATAACACTCGTGGAAAGCAAACAAAGCTGATTGTTAGAGGATTCAGATCAGGTTGTTGTTGTTTAATCGTTTAGTCATGTCCGACTCTTCGTGACCCCCTGGACCAGAGCACACCAGGCCCTCCTGTCTTCCACTGCCTCCCACAGTTTGGTCAAACTCATGCTGGTAGCTTTGAGAACACTGTCCAGCCATCTCTCCCTCTGTTGTCCCCTTCTCCTTGTGCCCTCCATCTTTCCCAGCATCAGGGTCTTTTCCAGGGAGTCTTCTCTTCTCATGAGGTGGCCAAAGTCTTGGAGCCTCAGCTTCAGGATCTGTCCTTCCAGTGAGCACTCAGGGCTAATTTCCTTCAGAATGGAGATGTTGGATCATCTTGCAGTCCATGGGACTCTCAAGAGTCTCCTCCAGCAGCATAATTCAAAAGCATGAGATCAGGTAAAAGGAAGCACAGTGGTGCCCCGCAAGACGAATGCCTCGCAAGACGGAAAACTCGCTAGACGAAAGAGTTTTCCGTTTTGGAGGTGCTTCGCAAAATGAATTTCCTATGTCTTGCGAGTTCCTGCTGGTCTTTTTTCCTCCCCCCCTTTTTCTAAGCCGCTAATCAGCTGATCCAATCAGCAGATAAGCCGCTAAAAGCCGCTAAAAGCGCTAATCCTTCAATGGGCTTGCTTCGCAAGACGAAAAAACCGCTAGACGAAGAGAATCACAGAACGGATTCTTTTCCTCTTGCGAGGCACCACTGCATTTCTTTCATGCACTGCATAGTTAAACTACGGAACTCCCTGCTGCAGGCCCCCAACCTAGATGGCTTTAAAAGAGGATTGGTCCATTTCACGGGGGAGAGGGCTATCGATGGCTACTAGGCAAGATGGCTACGTTCTGCCTCCACGGTTCGGAGCAGCAATGCTTCAGATTGCCAGACGCTGCAGGAGGGAAGAATTGCTTTTGTGTTCAAATCCTGCTGGCTGGTTTCCCATTGGAACGTCTGGTTAGGCACCGTGAGACGAGGCTGCTGGAGTAGACGGGAAACTGGCCTGATCCAGCAGGCTCTCCTTAGGTTCTTTTTAAAGAACAGCCACATAATAATATATAATAATAATTTATTATTTATACCCCGCCCATCTGGCTGAGTTTCCCCAGCCACTCTGGGCGGCTTCCAAAAAAAATATTAAAATACTGTAATGCATCAAACATTAAAAGATTCCCTAATCAGGGCTGCCTTCAGATGTCTTCTAAAAGTCTGGTAGTTGTTGTTCTCTTTGACATCTGGTGGGAGGGTGTTCCACAGGGCGGGCGCCACCACCGAGAAGGCCCTCTGCCTAGTTCCCTGTAACATGGGGGGCACATTGCCAGTCTGGTGGCACCTTCTGCAGTGTGGCATACTCTGGGCTGGATCTGTGCCACGTAACATACCAGTGATCTACCCCCTGAAGCATCATCTCTCTCTCTCTCTCTCTCTCTCTCTCTCTCTCTCTCTCTCCAATTTCGCTGTGAGTTTCAAACACTTTGACTTCCATGCATTTCTTATTATTATTATTTTAATGCCAGCAGTCACCTCTCCAGGAAAAGTGTCCCTTCTGCCACCTCTTCCTTTGCTGCTTGTCTTGGCAAGATGTTATCCCTGGGCGAACCGAATCTCCTTTCACGCTAGCTCTAAAAATGAGAGCATGACGCAAAGGCCCTGTACCGTCCCGGGAGCTCCAAATGGTTGTCACTCTACCTGCTTAGATGACTGGCCCTTGGCTTCAGGGTGAAGTGGGAGGGGTGTGTGTGTGTGTGTGTGTGTGTGTGTGTGTGTGTGGAGATGCCAGCAGCAGCAGCAGCAGCAGTTGGTTCCCAGAAACACCCCCCTCCCAGCCCTCCACTGTATCTTAGGAACGTTGTCTAAAAATACCGCACACCCCTGTCTCCTGGTCCAGCCCCTCTTGCTCTCTGGCCCTGCTAGAGGAGTGACGAGGGATCGCTGGAACCCTGCCCACCCGTAATCCTTTAATGTCCCATTTCCATGCAGGGAGACAGCTGTTAATATGGATGGGGGGGGGAGGGCGAGGGCAGGGGGCTGACGTGTGTTCCTGTCCTGGGCAAGGGAGCTGCTAATCTTGTGGCATGGCAGTGGCACCATGAAAAGACATTCCAGACTGAGGATCCCCAGGAGCTGTGTGTGTGTGTGTGTGTGTGTGTGTGTGTGTGTGTGTGTGTGTGTGTGTTGGGGATTTTTGGGTTCCCCACCCCTTGCCCAATTAAGTCTACCGTCCCCTTCTATGTTTCCAAATCTGATGGGAAAACTGCATGTAAGTCAGACAGCGTAATAAGTCAATTTGCAAACGAGAGAGAGAGAGAGAGAGAGAGAGAGAGAGAGAGAGAGAGAGAGAGAGAAGGGACTGCAAGGGCGGTATATAAATTCAGATAATAATAATAATAATAATAATAATAATAATAATAATAATAATAATACTCTTCCCCTGCAATGCAGGACTCTTTCACCCAACACGGGGCGCAAACTCACGACCTTGAGTCTCATGCTTTGCCAGCTGAGTTATATTCAGTCTTATGAATATATAGATTCATAAATATATCTATATATACTGTAAGGGACGCAGGTGGCGCTGTGGGTTAAACCACTGAGCCTAGGACTTGCCGATCAGAAGGTTGGCGGTTCGAATCCCCGCGAGAAAGCACGTCAAAGTGCAAGTAGATAAATAGGTACCGCTCGGCGGGAAGGTAAACATTTCCATGCGCTGTT
The DNA here is from genome assembly GCF_964188305.1 of Podarcis bocagei. Classification (NCBI taxonomy): domain Eukaryota; kingdom Metazoa; phylum Chordata; class Lepidosauria; order Squamata; family Lacertidae; genus Podarcis; species Podarcis bocagei. The sequence continues at coordinate 90,778,413 of NC_138133.1, forward strand.
CTGGTTCGCCAGAAGCGGCTTAGTCATGCTGGCCACATGACCCGGAAGCTGTACACCGGCTCCCTCAGCCAGTAAAGCGAGATGAGCGCCGCAACCCCAGAGTCAGCCACAACTGGACCTAATGGTCAGGGGTCCCTTTACCTTATATATACTGTATAAAGAACTATTGGCCTTTGCATTTTTAGCAACATGCTGGAAGGATTGCTTTAAGGAGATGCTCACACCTCGTGAGTATGGGTGAAATCTCTGCCTAGTTCTGCCCTGGCCAACCAGGGCACCTGACAGATGTTTTGCGAGGCAGCTGCCACTAGCTCCAGCCAGCAAAGCTGGCCTAGCTGAACAGCTCAGAGTCCATCCGTCCCCCACCCCGCTTTTGCGCTGCATAATTTTTTGACACACTGAGTGGAGTTTCACCAGCGCGGGAGAGAGGACCTGGGACTGTCCCAACAGGGTTTGGAGCTGGGGCTTCATGGCAGCAAATGAGAATGTCACTCGTAATCTGAACTTTGGGTCTTCGAAAGTAGATATTATGTGACGTACACACTAAGCTGGAGACGGCCTGAGCGATGTTTTTTCTACTCTTGCCTTTCCAAACGTCTCTGCCTATTTTATTGGGGTGATTAATCTCCTAGTCCCTGTTTTGCTTTGCGAAGTATTGGCTTATTCTGTTCTATTTTTTGGTTTGTTGAGAACGTCTTTATGGTGCCTTTCATTCTATCCAACTCAAAGCTGCTGTACAGCACAAGTTGGATTGAGGAACTAAATATTTTGGAGGTGTTTGGGGCCAGATGTTTCTGATGGACCTCAGGCAGGGGCTTGTGTCTGAGTGTGCTCTTTACTGCAATCTGCCCCCCCCCTGAAAAAAAAGATACCCTAACAACCCAAGGTTGCTCTGGGTTCAATCCAAGAGGAGATAGTGCATAAACTATGGAACTCCCTCCCACAGGAAGCAGTGATGGTCCACCAATGTGAGTGGGTTTAAAAGAGGATTAAACAAATTCGTGGAGGAGAGGCAACTGATGGCTACTAACCAGGATGCCGCTGCTCCTGAAGCTCAGTTACTGGAAACCACAGAAGGAAAGAAGGCTCTTGTGGTCAGATCCTGCTTGCTGGTTCCCCATAATGGGCATCTGGTCAGCCACTGCGAGAACAGGAAGCTGGAATAGATGGGCCCTTGTCCTGTCCCAGGTGTGGGATGTGAAACACATAGCAGTCTAATAATAATAATAATAATAATAATAATAATAATAATAATAATAATAATAGAAGGACTTCCGGAGGCGGCGCGAAACAAGCAATGGCGGTCCTCTTTGCGCTGTGAAGAGGAGCTCCGCAGAAAAGGGTCGTTCGCTGCGGCACAGCGACGACCCATCAAGAAAAACCACGAGCAGAGCGAGCTCGTGGCCGTGGGACTCGGCGGGCACCTGGAGCGACCCCCAAAACGACGAAGGGACCCCGTAAGGGGCTCCGGAAGCGCGGAGGGGAAGCGGTGCTGAGAGTACATCGCTCTTTCTGCGGGAGCGAAGCCGCGCGGCTGCTGCTGATGAGCGCCGACCTTTCTTCCTTAAGCATTGGACTCCAAATTACCTACTCGTGAGTAAGAAACATTTTAAATTTGGAACTATAAATTGAAAATTTGGCTGAAAGCGGGAGACGAGAAAAAGGAAGTCCGTCTCCCGGTAGAGCTTAGAGATCAAAGGCAAAGGAACTGACAAGCTGGAAGCAACAGAAAGGGATTATAAACGGGAACTATCATGCGTCTTTAGAACTGGCAACTGAAAGGAAAGGCAAGTTTTCTCTTTTTTACTGTGTTATTTGAGCTGATTTAAACTAAGGACCTTCTTCCTTGGTGGACTTTAAAACTTTAAAAACCCCTTCTCCGGACTGGCAGGGGAAAAGGCTTGTCTTGCGGATACATTCTATAAAACTGAAACGGATACATAGAGGCATAACAACTAAGCAACTGTATACAACCAAGTAACTGTATCTTGCACCCTTAGAGGGGACTATTGTAGCAACATTGAAAGGGCTCTGCAAGTGGAAAAGTGGGGAAAAAAAGTTTTAAGGACTATTGTCAACTTCTTTAGTTGCAGGAACTTTAATGGCGACTAAAACTTTCTTCTTTCCTTTTTGAAATAATACTCCCTCTAGTGGAGCTTGGGATTTACAAACCCCTGGGAACCAACTTTTGTTTTGACTTTCTTCTGTTCTGTTATCTACTTGGTGGCCTGTCTTTCTCATGGAACATTTGACAGTTTGACCTTGAATCCATAGACAGGTGTGGAATGAGTGGCCCTCCGAAAACAAGATCTGCAAAATCGAAAGCAGCGAAAGGACAGCTTGTACAAACAACTTTGACTTCCCAGCCTCGCAGATCTTCAGTCCCTGCTGTTCTACAGGGGGCTGCACCCTCAACAACAGCTCTCTTAAAGGAAGCTGAACAGTCAACAACTGAGGATATGGCAGCAGGGGGATCAGGTACTCTTCTAGATGAAATGTTACAGCAATTTGCAATTTTAAATGAGAAGGTAGACGACCAAACAGCAAAAATCGACCTAGCCACATCCTCAATTACAAAACTATCTGAACAAGTGGCCCAACACTCATAAACAATTGGGAATTTAAAAGACGCCACTTCTGAGAACCGAAAATTGGCTGAAGCCGCAAATGAGAAATCTGATCAAGCAATTCAGAAAGTGGATGAATTGAGAGGAGAGGTAAGGCCACTTCACAAGCACGTCAGCGACCAGCAGGCCTACCTGTCTATGGTGGAATTGAGAAACCGGCAAAACAATTTAAGATTACGCTTTATCCCAGAACTTGAGAAGGAGGACTTGATTGGTTATTTGACAACAGAATTTTCCAAGTTTTGGGGTATAAAAGAGGACGAAGATTTTAAAATAACAACTGCGTTTAGATTGGGAAGAATTGTCAAGAAAGACAGGCCCAGGGACTGTTTAATTATCTTAAGAGCTAAACAGGAGAGAGACAAAATACTTGACCTTCATTTTAACAAAACACTTGAGATCCAGGACAGAAAAGCGGAAATTTACAAAGATATTCCTAAGCAACTACTGGATCTCAGAGCCAACTATACGGACCTAGCCGGTCTCTTGAGAAGCAACGGGATACCATACAGGTGGGAGTTTCCACAAGGCCTATCATTCAACTACAAAAGAAAGAAGATTAAAATCAAAACGAAAGAGGACAGCCAGAAGTTCCTGCACGACCACGGAGAGGATCTTCAGAAGGGAATTGCAGCACCCTGGCCTCTACCACAACCTGTAAAAGATCCAACACCTACGGATTTGGACAAAAAAGAAGACACCTCATAAAGAGTAACAACAGATAGACAAAGGATGTCTCTGCAGCTATATAGTTGGAACATTAATGGCGCAAATTCCCCGGAAAAACGCAAAAGGATTTTCCATATTTTGAAAAAAGAACATTTGGATATAATTTGCTTGCAAGAAACTCATGTGACTAGGCTCCACAGGAAAGTGTTAATTAATAAAAGACTAGGCCAAGAATTTATTTCATCAGACAGAGTTAAAAAGAGAGGTGTGGTGATCTACGCAAAGGAGAACCTAGCACCGAAATTTTTGTTTAAAGATGAACAAGGAAGAATTTTGGCAATTGAAATACAAACCCAAGGAGAAAAAGTGTTGATATTAGGAATTTATGCACCAAATGAGGGGAAATCAGAATTCTTTAAGAAGCTGCATGAGACATTACTGGACTATCTGGATTATTCCAACATCATCATGATGGGAGATATGAATGGGGTGGTCTCTACCTATATGGATAAGTCACAGAATCAGAACCTGACTAAAGAAGGCAGACTACCCAAAACTTTTTTTGAATTAACTGACAATATGGATTTGATTGATATCTGGAGGACGAGAAACCCCTTAGGTAAAGAGGGAACTTTTTTCTCTGAGGCCCACCTGTCATGGACAAGAATCGACCAAATTTGGACAACCAGAGGGCTGGCACCTAAGACTATAAGAGTGGAAATCTGCCCAAAAACCTGCTCCGACCACAATGCTCTGAAAATGGAAGTGAGATTTACTACAGCCGATTCCTTCAGATGGAAAATGAATGATAGCCTGTTAAGAGATCAAGAGATTGTAAAGAAGGCCCAAAAAGCGTTAAAGGATTATTTTGAAATTAACTTGAATACCTCGGTGGAAAAAAGAACAATTTGGGACGCAAGCAAAGCTGTCATGAGAGGATTTCTGATACAACAAAACACGATCAAGAAAAAATTTTGGAATGGAAAAAAGGATAAGATATTAGAGAAAATAAGAGACGGAGAGAAAAAATTAAGACTGAATCCAAAATCAAAAGAGATTTTAAGAGAAATCAAATTCCACCAGTCACAATATATGAAGTTGATAAATCAAGAAGTGGAATGGAAAATCAAACAAATGAAGCAAAGATCTTTTGAATCTGCGAATAAATGTGGGAAACTGTTAGCTTGGCAGCTAAAAAAGAGACAAAAATTAAATTATGTTACCAATCTAGAAGTTGAAGGAAAAAATATCCAGAAACCGGGAGAAATTAGAAAGTGTTTCCAGAAATATTTTAAAAAATTGTATACTCAAGGGCCAGAGGAAACGACTGAGATAGAGCAATTCCTGAAAGATAACGGCCTACCAGAATTGTCTCAAGAGAAGAGATCAATCTTGAACTGTAAAATAACACAACAGGAAATTGAGGCTGCCATTCAAAACATGCAGCTAGGCAAATCTCCAGGCCCCGATGGTCTTACCTCCAAGTACTATAAGACGTTAAAAGACTACTTGATACAACCTTTAATGGAGGTTTGCAACCAGATTATGGGGGGAGGGAGGGCACCAGAAACGTGGAAAGAAGCATTCATCACATTGATACCTAAAGTGGAAACTGAAAAGACTCAACTTAGGAACTATCGTCCCATCTCACTCCTAAACGTGGATTACAAAATATTTGCGGACATTTTGGCAAATAGATTTAAAAAAGTATTAAATGAAGTAATTCACAAGGACCAAGCAGGCTTTCTCCCAGGCAGGCATTTGTTTGACAATACTAGGAACATTATTGATATTTTGGAATTGTTGCAAACAAATATTAACACCAAAGCAGTGTTGATATTTATAGATGCGGAGAAGGCCTTTGATAATATTTCTTGGAAGTTTATGAAGAAAAATTTGGAAGGGATGGGAGTGGGACGGGGGTTTGAGAATGGAATAGAAGCAATCTATTCAGAACAAAAAGCTAAGTTGATAGTGAACAATGTGGTGACGGAAGAGTTCTTTATTGAAAAAGGAACACGACAGGGGTGCCCCCTATCCCCCCTACTATTTATCTCGGTCCTGGAGGTGTTGCTGAATATGATCAGGAAGGATCGGCTGGTACAGGGAATTAGGGTCGGAGCGAAACAATATAAATTGAAAGCATTTGCAGATGATTTGGTTTTAACATTACAGGAGCCAGAACCTAGTACAAAAAGAGTATTAGAATTGATTCAGAAATTTGGTCGGGTGGCGGGTTTTAAGTTGAATAAACAAAAAACCAAGGTATTAGGGAAAAACTTGACATCTTCCGAAACAGAGGGGTTTCAGAAGGAAACGGAACTAAATATTGTTAAAAAAGTGAAATACTTGGGGGTTAATCTGTCCTCTAAAAATCTGAACTTATTTAAAGACAACTATGAGAAATGTTGGTCAGAAGTCAAAAAAGACCTAGAAATTTGGTCAAGATTGAATCTATCCTTGTTAGGCCGAATCGCAGCTATAAAAATGAACGTTTTGCCTAAAATGTTGTTTTTGTTTCAAGCCTTGCAGATTGTGGACAGAGTGGAATGTTTTGGAAAGTGGCAGAAGGATATATCGAAATTTGTTTGGCAGGGCAAAAAGCCCCGAATAAAGTTTAAAATATTAACTGATGCAAAGGAGAGAGGGGGGTTTGCCCTGCCGGACTTAAGGTTATACTATGAAGCAGCTGCCTTCTGCTGGATGAAAGATTGGATTCTGTTAGAAAACACGGATGTCCTAGATCTGGAAGGCTTTGATAATTCGTTAGGTTGGCATGCGTATTTGTGGTATGACAAGGCAAAAACATATGGAAAGTTCAAAAGCCATATTGTCAGAAAAGCAATATTTATGGTCTGGAAAAAATATAAAGACTTACTGGAAGGTAAAACTCCGAGGTGGTTATCACCAATAGAGGCCAAGGCTCGGAAAAAACCCAATATGGAGGCCGGCTGGCCGAAATATTGGGAAATAATAGAAAACATTGGAGACAATTGGAGGTTGCAGAGCTTTGAGAAATTAAAAGGTAAGGTGCAAGATTGGTTTCATTATGCCCAAATCAATGAGGTTTTTAAGCTAGATAAAAAAACAGGATTCCAGGTGGAAAAATCGAAGCTTGAGACAGAGTTGTTAGAACCTAAGACCAAGTTACTATCGAGAATGTATAACTTGCTGCTTAAATGGAATACTCAGGATGAGACAGTCAAATCAGCCATGATAAAATGGGCTCAAGACATTGGCTATAATATCATGTCTGATGACTGGGAAAGGTTATGGACCACCGGTATGAAGTTTACGGCATGTAGTGGCCTGAAAGAAAACATTATGAAAATGGTATACAGGTGGTACATGACCCCAGTCAAGCTTGCTAAGATATATCATTTGTCTGATAATAAATGTTGGAAATGCAGGGAGGCTGAGGGGACATTCTTTCACCTTTGGTGGACTTGTCCAAAAGTGAAGGCCTTCTGGGAAATGATCTACAACGAGTTAAAAAAGGTGTTTAAGTACACCTTTCCTAAGAAACCGGAGGCCTTCCCTCTGGGCATTGTCGGCCAGAGGGTGTTAAAGAAGGACAGAACCTTTTTCATGTATGCCACCACAGCAGCAAGAATCCTCATCGCTAAACATTGGAAGACTCAAGATTTGCCCACACTGGAAGATTGGCAGACGCAACTGATGAACTACATGGAGCTAGCTGAGATGACTGCCAGGATCCGAGATTTGGGAGAAGAAGCAATGGAGGAGGACTGGAAAAAGTTTAAAGACTATTTACAGAAGTACTATAAGTTATATGAACTATAAGATGCCGCATGATTCGAGAGGTTAGCCCCAGCAATGAGAGTTGATTATATATGAAATTGGATAACATTAGTGGAAAAACCAAAGTTTAAATGGTTAAAGATGACAATATGTTATGTTTTTAGAGTAAATGGAGAATAAGGGATTTAAACTTAAATTGTAAATTGAAAGTACAAAAGAAACACAAGAAACAAGGTTATAATTTGCTGACAAATTTATTGTTAAGAATGCACTGGGCGGGAGATGTGGGGAAGTCCGAAAGAAAGTTGAAATAAGTGGTTGAAATGGTTTGGATTTTTTCTTTTTTCTTCTTTTTCTATTTTTTCTGTTTTTTCTTTTTCTGTTAAATCTGTAATTGAAAAAAACGCAATAAAAATTATTAAAATAATAATAATAATAATAATAATAATAATAATAATAATAATAATAATAATAATAATAATAATAATAATAAAAAAATTTTATTTATACCCCGCCCTCCCCAGCCAAGACTGGACTCAGGGCAGCTAACACCCAATATAAAACAATTGATCAAAATACAACTTAAAAAACAAGATTAAGTACAACATTAAAATGCAGCCTCATTTCAGCAGAAACTCAAATCAAAAACTTTTTGGGGATGAAAACGTCAAGTCTTCACCAAGGCCAACTATCCACACTGGTCCTACGTGGGCCAGAAAAAAGCCAGGGAGGTCCCCAAATAGGAGTTCCATCACAGAAGAAGAAAGGAAAAAGGAAAGAGGGGAAGGGGATCAAGTTGATTCCAAGCCAAAGGCCAGGTAGAACAACTCCGTCTTACAGGCCCTGCGGAAAGAAATCAGATCCTGCAGGGCCCTGGTCTCATGAGGCAGAGCGTTCCACCAGGCCGGGGCCAGTGCTGAAAAGGCCCTGGCTCTGGCTGAGGCTAATCTGACTTCCTTACGGACCTCTAGGGTGTTGCTATTTATGGACCTTAAGGTTCTCCGTGGGGCAGACCAGGAGAGGCGGTCCCGTAGGTACGAGGGTCCTAGGCCGTGAACAACATTCCTAGAAGGGACATGCAAGGGGATGCTTTGTACCAGCCAGTAGAAAGCTTCCTGTTTCCTTCTGGGCTGGGACAAACTTCCTCTGCATGTGACCAGAGGTGGGCGTGGCCTTACCTGCCCAGGTAACAAAAGGGCAAGGCAGGGAACACACTTCCTCTTTTGCTCTCTCTCTCTCTGACTCCATTTGTCGAAGAAGCAACATCTCTCAGCTAGAGATACCCTGTAATCTAAGTCTCCCTTCAGGGATCCAGTTGTGAACTGATGATACTGTGAGTCAACTTCTTTTTACTGACTTTAAATAAGATTGCTGTGTCTATTCTTTTTAAGAGGGACGAAAGGGAATCACCAGGAATCCTATATTTAGAAGCTCAAATGAGCTTGCAACAAGTTAACCGCTGTATGTTTAAAGGGGAATGTTTAAACTCTGCTAAGTCACAGAACTTGCTGACACAAGTTGTTGTTCAGTCGTTTAGTCGTGTCTGACTCTTCGTGACCCCCTGGACCAGAGCACGCCAGGCACTCCTGTCTTCCACTGCCTCCCGCAGTTTGGTCAAATAATACAAGTTAGGAAGGATATTATTAAACAATATAGCCTTTCCTGCCTCCCTAAACATTCCCACACCAGGAGTCTCTTCTTGTGGTCTTACGAGATGGTCTAGACCACTGAGCCTCTTGGGCTTGCCGATCGGAAGGTCGGCGGTTCGAATCCCTGTGACGGAGTGAGCTCCCGTTGCTCTGTCCCAGCTCCTGCCAACCTAGCAATTCAAAAGCACACCAGTGCAAGTAGATAAATAGGTACCACTGTGGCAGGAAGGTAAACGGCGATTTCATGCGCTGCTCTGGTTTCCGTCACGGCGTTCCTTTGCGCCAGAAGCGGTTTAGTCATGCTGGCCACATGACCTGGAAAACTGTCTGTGGACAAACGCCAGCTCCCTCGGCCTGAAAGCGAGATGAGCTTGTTGTGGCGCCCCCTGCAGCGAGGAGGCAAGTGTGACCGCACTCATCTCGCTGCCTCAAAACTGCCTCTGCTTCATGGCATGTGGATGAGCTATTTGGGTTACCAGAGACCCCCATCATTGTGAGCCATAAAGCTTTTTATTAATGTATTGTGATTTCAGAATAATTATTGCTGTGAAGGCCATCGGGCCGTACATCTTCCTGCCCGAGTGTCATAGCTTCCTCTCCTCTTCCTTGCTTGCTCTGCAAACTGGCTATTCCAGCTTCCTGTAATTAGCGCAAATCATGATGACAATTTGCCAGGGAAGGCGTGATGCAAGCAGAAGGGGACCAAACAAGTCATTTTCCCCTAAGTAGATCCATTCAGAAAATGGGGTGCTGTGCGGGGAAACTTCAAATACACTGGGAATTGGGGGGAATTATGGGCTCAGCTTTGTTGATCACGAAAGCAATAGGCTAGGGTGTTACTTAACTGCCTTAGGGACTCCATTCTGGATTTGTGTAGAGTTTACTCCTTAGCCTTTTCTTTTCCCAAAGAGAAGGTTTAGAGTCAAAGTTTTCCTTCTCCTAGATGGGTTACCTACCTGCCCAGGTGGACGGGCCCCATCCATCACTCACCTCCCCCGACAGCACATGATGAAACCGCCTTCTTGACCATTGGATCCACACTTGGTCTTTGCTCCTAACAAGCTCTTTGTGGGGCATTATAACAGGAATTGTCTGTGCTGTGTTGCGATCCCCTCTTTATTTCAAGCCAAACTCTGTGTCTAAAAAAGCTTTTCATCTCATCTCTCCCTTGCTGCCCACCTTCGCTAGTGCGGAGTTGTTAAAGTTTTCTACTGCCGTTTTGGGGAGTAAAACGTCTTATTTTTAACAGTCTCTCTCTTATTGGAGAGTTCAGCGCTGCCTCGCCAGGTTTTGGGGGCGTTTGTGTCGGAGAGGGAATTAGCCCTTTTGCGCGGCGGTCCGCCCTGCGTCTTGGCTATATACTTTGTTTTCTCGCTTTGGGAGAACACTCTTGGTCTCGTGCTCTCCATCATTCAGAGCCTGTCTTCACATGCAGGGGAAGTCCTGGTGGTGTTATTAAAACATGTAATAAGAATTTTAAGGTCTCAAATATAGAATAAATATTCATAAAGGCACACATATCTAAATATATGAACCATGTGTCTGAAATAGTATGGCAGAGTGAAATATACTCGGAGTCGAGTGTGGATTTCATGCTCTTTATTCAGCTCATAGTATCTGCTTTATATACATTATTTACACAATGGGCCCCACGTGATTGGCTAATTCCTGGATTCTCCTGTAGGCCAATCAGGTTGCGGATTCACTTCCACCTGGAGCTGGATTGGGTGCTCCTGCGGACCAATCAGACTGCTGCATTGTTCTAGGACCAATCAGACTGCTGCATTCTGAATCCTATTGTTCTAGGACCAATCAGACTGCTTCATTCTGGGTCCTATTGTTTTAGGACCAATCAGACTGCTGCCTTTTGGATCCTATTCAACTCAGTACATAACACAGAGCAATCCTGAAGCCATTTTGACTCTCCCAATGACCTCAAATATTCCTCTGCAGTAAGGGAGGCAAATGGGGAAAGTCTTCCCATTGTCTTTTCGCTTACAAATCCTGTCTTAAGGGCGTATTTGTGTATGAATAATTCCTGGATTCAGGAACTAAAGTATACAGCAGAAATCCTGTCTGCCAGGAAACCTGTTAATGGTCACTGATTGCTTTACCTGGGCAGCCTGGCCACTCTTTTGTGATGGCAAATACTTTTAGTTCCTGAACCCAGGTCACAGGCTCACCCTATTCATACACAAATACGCCCTAAAAACAGGTAAGCAAAAGACAGTGGAGAGGCTTTCCCATTTCCTCCCTCCTTGCGAAGAGATTTTTGAGGTCAATTTGCGAGAGTCAAAATGACTTCAGGATTGCTTACCTGTACTATTTTCAACAGGTGGTTTATATACTTATGAATAATAATAATAATAATAATAATCTTGATTGCGGTCCAAAAACCTGTAACATAGATTTAGAATAAAATGCAGACTCATACAGACAACCCCTTGGGAGAAGCAGACCGAGATGATATTTGTTTGGTCTTAAGTATGATTCTCTTTGATACGTATGACTGCCGAAAGAAACTTTGCCATGGCCACTGTGATATCATTAGACTTGTCATCCAGAAGATATTTAGATATACTTATGTATGTGCTTGCCTTGTACATTTATGAACGTTTATTTGAGACCTTAGAATTCTTATAACATTCTCCATGTCAAGGAGGGGGTCGCTTTCCTGAGTCCTCCCTCCAAGCTAAAAATCCATCCCAAGCAGGCACCAAACAGGTTACGGGGCTTGATGGGCTTCTTCTCTGGCACCAGCTTGTTGTTGTTGTTTAGTCGTTTAGTCGTGTCTGCCTCTTTGTGATCCCCTGGACCAGAGCACGCCAGGCACTCCTGTCTTCCACTGCCTCCTGCAGTTTGGTCAAACTCATGCTGGTCGCTTCGAGAACACTGTTCCACCATCTCGTCCTTTGTCGTCCCCTTCTCCTTGTGCCCTCCATCTTTCCCAACATCAGGGTCTTTTCCAGGGAGTCTTCTCTTCTCATGAGGTGGCCAAAGAACTGGAGTCTCAGCTTCAGGATCTGTCCTTCCAGGGAGCACTCAGGGCTGATTTCCTTCAGAATGGATAGGTTTGATCTCCTTGCAGTCCATGGGACTCTCCAGAGTCTCCTCCAGCACCATAATTCAAAAGCATCCATTCTTTGGCGATCAGCCTTCTTTATGGTCTAGCTCTCACTTCCATACATCACTACTGTGAAAACCAGAGCTTGAACTATACGGACCTTCGTTGGCAAGGTGATGTCTCTGCTTTTTGAGATGCTGTCTAGGTTTGTCATTGTTTTTCTCCCAAGAAGCAGGAGTCTTTTAATTTCCTGACTGCTGTCACCATCTGCAGTGATCATGGAGCCCAAGAAAGTAAAACCTCTCACTGCCTCCATTTCTTCCCCTTCTATTTGCCAGGAGGTGATGGGACCAGTGGCCATGATCTTTGTTTTTTTGATGTTGAGCTTCAGACCAGAACATCAAACAGCAAGTCTAAAACACGGTGTGTTCTCTCTCTCCCCCCGGCAGGTTAACTCAAAAGATTTATAGGGGCTGGGGGGTGCGGGGGGATGCAGCCAGTCCCATTGCATGCTCCCACTTTGGGGACTAATTGTTACCACTGAGGGTACCCCCCCACCCAGTGGATCACTACTTCATGACACTCCAGACTTGTGCTGTGAAATATGAGAGGAGCTGGTGGCACTTCGGTACAATTTTGGGGGTGTATTCTAAGGAATGAGGTGGGTTTTTAAACTCTTCCGCTTTGTGTTTCTTCCTTCCTTCCTTCCTTCCTTCCTTCCTTCCTTCCTTCCTTCCTTCCTTCCTTTCTCTCTTTCTCTCTTTCTCTCTTTCTCTCTTTCTCTCTTTCTCTCTCTCTTTCTTTTCTAAAAGTTTTTTTATTATCTATTTTCACATAACAAATTATTCCAACAAATCATCTTCATTTTATTTCCCCCCTCCCATCTCCCCCACGTACCCCCTCCTTCCCCCCTGCGACTTCCCTCAGTTCCTCTCTCTGATTTTTTTAACACATATTATTCACTGCATGTTATAAAAATGTAAGAATCCCTAAATTATCCATCTATTATATTGGCAGCCATAAATTTGCGTATGTTTATTCAAAACCTGCCAAGGAGTCCAGTTCGTTTTGTTGTTTCTTTAAGTACTTTGCAAAAAGTTCTTCTTTAAAGAACTTCTTTAAAGTCACAGTTGTCCTTATCACACAGTTTGTATATCAATTCCGCCAGTTCAGCATAGTCCATCAATTTCCCTTGCCACTGTTCTTTTGTTGGGGTTTCTTCATTTTTCCATCCTTGTGCTACTAAGACTCTTGCCGCCGTTGTCACATATATATATTCTTCATTTTCCTTAGTGGGTCTTTTCCTACAGTCCCTAACAAAAATACTTCTGGCTTTTTTACAAATGTTAATTTGAACATTTTCTTCAACTCATTATATATCATTTCCCAATTTTTTTAAAATTTCTCTGCAATCCCACCACATATGAAAAAAGTCCCTTCTTTTTCCTTGCATTTCCAACATATATTTGACCCAGTTTTATACATTCTTGCAGTCTGTACTGGTGTTATGTACCGTCTATACATCATTTTCATACAGTTTTCTTTCAAAAGCCTCAGACCGCTTTGAGAAAATCTCTCCCTCCCTCACACAGTGACAATGGAGGGAGAGATTTCCTCAAAGTGGTCTGAGGCTGCCCCTGCCATGCTTTTATCAAAATAGCAACAGGAAGGAGAAGCCCATGCAGGGACACACACACAGAGAGAGACACACAAACACACACCTTTTGTGTTTGGCCCCACAGAGGGCCCTCAGCCCCCAAAAGATAGGGGGAGCGAGGAACAGAAGGATTGGGCCTGGGGGAAAAACAAGCCTATCACCTCAGGCCTTACCTCTCCTTGGTGGAAACCTGAGGGCTCTGACATTTTCGCTACACTTTGGCCCTCCTGCGCTCCCGGCCAAGAAAGTGCCAGAGTATTGATTCATGACTAATAACAGAGATTCATTGACTGAGGAAGCTTCTCGGCCCCTCGATTCTGGAGAAGAGGCATGCTCCAAAGCTGGGCCACCGCTGTGCAACCCAGAAGGCTGAGAAGCAATATGATAGCCATCTTCAAATATCTCAAGGGCTGCCAAAATGGAAGAGGGTGCTCATCAATGGTTCCTCTTCATCCTGGAGAAGAGTGACTAGTGGGGTGCCACAGGGTTCTGTCTTGGGCCCGGTCTTATTCAACATCTTTATCAACGACTTGGATGATGGACTCAAGGGCATCCTGATCAAATTTGCAGATGACACCAAACTGGGAGGGGTGGCTAACACCCCAGAGGACAGGATCACACTTCAAAACGACCTTGACAGATTAGAGAACTGGGCCAAAACAAACAAGATGAATTTTAACAGGGAGAAATGTAAAGTATTGCACTTGGGCAAAAAAAATGAGAGGCACAAATACAAGATGGATGACACCTGGCTTGAGAGCAGTACATGTGAAAAGGATCTAGGAGTCTTGGTTGACCACAAACTTGACATGAGCCAACAGTGTGACGCGGCAGCTAAAAAATCCAATGCAATTCTGGGCTGCATCAATAGGAGTATAGCATCTAGATCAAGGGAAGTAATAGTGCCACTGTATTCTGCTCTGGTCAGACCTCACCTGGAGTACTGTGTCCAGTTCTGGGCACCACAGTTCAAGAAGGACACTGACAAACTGGAACGTGTCCAGAGGAGGGCAACCAAAATGGTCAAAGGCCTGGAAACGATGCCTTCTGAGGAACGGCTAAGGGAGCTGGGCATGTTTAGCCTGGAGAAGAGGAGGTTAAGGGGTGATATGATATCCATGTTCAAATATATAAAAGGATGTCACATAGAGGAGGGAGAAAGGTTGTTTTCTGCTGCTCCAGAGAAGCGGACACGGAGCAATGGATCCAAACTACAAGAAAGAAGATTCCACCTAAACATTAGGAAGAACTTCCTGACAGTAAGAGCTGTTTGACAGTGGAATTTGCTGCCAAGGAGTGTGGTGGAGTCTCCTCCTTTGGAGGTCTTTAAGCAGAGGCTTGACAACCATATGTCAGGAGTGCTCTGATGGTGTTTCCTGCTTGGCAGGGGGTTGGACTCGATGGCCCTTGTGGTCTCTTCCAACTCTATCATTCTATGATTCTATGATTCTATGATTCTATGGTTTCTCCTGCTCCGAAGGGTAGGACCCGAACCCATGGCTTCAAGTTACGAGAAAGGAGATTCCGACTCAACATCAGGAAGAGCTTTCTGACCCTATAAGAGCTGCTTTGCAGGGGTTGGAGTAGATGCCTCTCAGGGTCCCTTCCAACTCTACAATTCCACGATTGCAATAATATTTTCATTTGTTCTTTATATGCTGCCCATCTGCCCCTTCATGGATCACTGCCTTGCCGGAGCTTGAATTACTTAGAGAAGCTATGAGCTATGCTGTGCAGCGCCACCCAAGATGGACAGGTCACAGTGGAGAGTTTTGACCAAACGTGATCCACCTGGAGCAGGAACCAGCAAGCCACTCCAGTATCCCTGCCAAGAAAACTCCATGGACAAAGACATGCTTTTGAATTATGGTGCTGGAGGAGACTCTTGAGAGTCCCGTGGACTGCAAGAAGATCAAACCTCTCCATTCTGAAGGAAATCAGCCCTGAGTGCTTATTGGAAGGACAGATCCTGAAGCTGAGGCTCCAATCCTTTGGCCACCTCAGGAGAAGAGAAGACTCCCTGGAAAAGACCCTGGTGTTGGGAAAGATGGAGGGCACAAGGAGAAGGGGACGACAGAGGACAAGATGGTGGGACAGTGTTCTCTAAGCTACCAGCATGAGTCTGACCAAACTGGGGGAGGCAGTGGAAGTCAGGAGTGCCTGGCGTGCTCTGGTCCAGGGGGTCACGAAGAGTTGGGCATGACTAAACGAATAAACAACAACAACAACATGCTGCCCATCTGACTGGGATGGCCTGGCTACTCTTTGCGGCTGATTCATCCTCAGTCTGTTAGCTGGACCCAGTGGCTTAGCGTGGGTTGTCAGCACCCGGGGCAAGGCAAGTAATTTGCGCCCCCTAACCCGTGGATTGGCGCCCCCTAACCCGTGGATTTGCACCCCCTAACCCCCAGGTGTTGCGCCCGGTGCGGCCGGCCCCCCCTGCACCCCCCACGCTACGCCACTGGCTGGACCAGCTGGTTTGCAACACACATTGCCGAATCCAGCGGATCCCCTAAATCTCAGCTTCCATGGCAAACAATAAGCTGGTTCATAGCCCCACCTGGCTTTGGAGACAAGGCAAGGAAGCACAGCTGAACTTTTGAAAGCCAGAAATGAATGTGCGCACGTCTGTGTGTGTGTGTCTCAGTAAGATTTATAGCGGTCAGGGAGTTGTGAGTCTTGGCTCTCTCTGCAGATCTGTGCCTTCCCCAGATCTACTTGAACCAAGCATAAATTATGCAAAATGAGCCAGTTGCCTTCAGTGTATAGGATCTGGACTAACACCCAAACACACACAGCTTATGCACTACCTTGGCTTTCCGTGCCGCCACAAATGCTATTATTTGGAGTCTGCGTATGTGTGTTTGTGTGTGTGTGTGTGTGTGTGTGAAATCATTGCAAAGCCAAGCCAATATCCCTCCTCCGTCTCCCAACACCCTCTTGGGCTTTCCTCCCCAGCGCTGCTGGCTGCAGTCTTCCATTTGTAGCTGCTAAATGAAGCCAACTTAGAGTTTCTTCCTTTGCTGAGCCAGCAAGTGCTGTGCCGAGCTCATCCAAGCTGGGAGTGCTTTGATTTTGCAGATCTCCTGTTCGATGTGGGGGGGGGGGGTGCGAGAAGAGTGTGAAAGGGAAAAAGGCAGGCAGGCCACTCTCTTCCCGCAGCAGGGATGCCTTCTCCCCCAAGGTGGCTCTGCTGCAACTTGCTAGATGCTTTCGGATCCAGGTCTTTGGGGATGGAGGCAATCGAAAGGTAAGAACATGAGACCTGAATGTCTGAGCCTGGACAGATGCTCCTCCCAGAAGCAAACAGGCAGAGTGGGTGGCGCCTGGTAATTGGAGGTAGACTGCTCCTGAACAGGTTGCGTCTATCCTTGCCGTCCCAACAAGCGGCCATTGCAAGACTTTCCTCTTCTTGGATGCTTGTGTTTTAATGCTCACCTTTTTATACAGTGGTGCCCCGCAAGATGAATGCCTCGCAAGACGGAAAACTCGCTGGACGAAAGAGTTTTCCGTTTTGGAGGTGCTTCGCAAAACGAATTTCCTATGGGCTTGCTTCGCAAGACGACAATGTCTTGCGAGTTCCTGCTGGGTTTTTTCCTCCCCCCCCTTTTCTAAGCCGCTAAGCCGCTTATCAGCTGATCCGACCAGCAGATAAGCCGCTAAAAGCCGCTAATAGCACTAATCCGCTAATCCGCCAATGGGCTTGCTTCGCAAGACGAAAAAACCGCTAGACGAAGAGAATCACAGAACGGATTCTTTTCGTCTTGCGAGGCACCACTGTATTTGTGAATTGCTCAGAAACGTGGCATCGGAGAATTGTGGAGTTGAAAGGGACCGCGAGGGTCAGCTAGCCCAACCCCTGCAACGCATTAAGACGCATCACAATCACCACTGTGGTTTTTTTAATAGTGAAGGATAAAGAGAGAGATGTGAGCTCAGATATCAGCATGTGGGCACAGTGCCATTTGTCTTGTTTAGAGCAAAAGACCCTAAAGAAGCAAGCCATATTTAAACTGAATTATCGGCTTGTCTTTTCAAACGGGCACCAAAAATGGCAGAAGAAGCACCCTCTGTATTGTGCCTTTTGATCTTGAACTTGTTGTTGAACTTGAGAATGTTCTGTAACCTATTTATTTTTTAAAAATCTATTCTGCCACCCTTCGTCAAAAGGCAACACGGTGGCCCAGAAAATGTCCTGCAGCACTGAATCCCGCAGGTTAACGGTGTCTTGTGCAAATTAGTGCAAATTCTTCTGCTCTGTTAATCGATGTTATCAGAGGATTCCCAGCTCAGGTGTGACAGGCTCCAGTTGTGGAATTCCCTACCTTCCAAGGTGAATGTGTCTCCCTTCTTTATTAACATTCAGGAGGTCTATCTGAAAATGCTCAGGCCATAGGTGGCAGAAAAATACCCCACCAGACAACCATGACATTATTAACCATGAGGGTGTGTCTGATCCTTTAGATATTTTTAGGTGTTTAAAATATTGTTTTTATTTCTGTTTAATTGCCTTGTGTTAACAGCCCTGGGCTCCTTGGGGAAGGTGGAATATAAGTTTAATAAGTGCTGTCTTCGAGCTCTGAATGTGGCAACTGGGCTTTATGTTCACATTCCTGCTATCCCCACATTAAGTGCTCTCCCACTGCTAGTTTTTGACACCGCCTTCACACAACATCAGCCACAATCCATCCCGATCCTGTAGTTTCAGGACAAATATGGCTTTTTGGTGCGTTTTCCTGCAGCCGCCTCAAACCAGCTTCAACCCGGCTACGAAACTTAACTTGCATCCACTTACTACTTCAGAACGCTGTGGACATTTATTAAGCAATTCATTTATTTAAAAGCCATATGCAGCCTGACCGTAATAAAACAACAACAATCTCAAAGTCATTGGAAACAGCCATTCCTGTCTGGCTGCCCAGAATGGCTGGGGCAGCCCAGCCAGATAGGTGGGGCAACAACAACAACAACAAACAACATTAAAAACTTCCCTAAACATTTGAAGGCAGCCCTGTGTAGGGAAGCTTTTAATGTTTGATGGACTACTGTATTTTAATATTTTGTTGGAAGCCGCCCAGAGTGGCTGGGGAAACCCAGCCAGATGGGTGGGAAAGAAAGGAAGAAAGGAAGAAAGGAAGAAAGGATATAAACAGGGCTGCCTTCAGATGTCTTCTAAAAGTCAGATAATTGTTTATTTCCTTGACATTTGAAGGGAGAGCATTCCACATGGCTGGTGCCACCACTGAGAAGGCCCTCTGCCTGGTTCCCTGTAACCTCACTTCTCGCAGGGAGGGAACTGCCAGAAGGCCCTCGGAGCTGGACTTCAGTGTCCGGGCAGAACGATGGGGGTGGAGACGCTCCTTCAGGTATACTGGACCGAGGCCGTTTAGGGCTTTCAAGGTCAGCACCAACACTTTGAAGTGTGTCCGGAAACATACTATGAGCCAATGTAGGTCTAATAATAATAAAGTGGTACCTCGGGTTACAGACGCTTCAGGTTACAGACTCCGCTAACCCAGAAATAGTGCTTCAGGTTAAGAACTTTGCTTCAGGATGAGAACAGAAATCACGCTCAGGTGGTGTGGCGGCAGCAGGAGGCCCCATTAGCTAAAGTGGTGCTTCAGGTTAAGAACAGTTTCAGGTTAAGAGCGGACCTCTGGAACGAATTAAGTTCTTAACCCGAGGTACCACTGTAGTAGGAGTAGTAGTAGTAGTAGTAGTAGTAGTAATAATAATAATAATAATAATAATAATAATAATAATAATAATAATAATAATTAATAATAAAAAATACAGGCTACCAGACATGGTGGTCATGGTGGGGTTTTAGCATCTCCTCTTGATCTGTGGATGTAGCCCTTCTGTCTTCCTCAGGGGACGAGCTCAAAATAGCAGCTCCATCGCCGCCTCATTGCAAAAGCCAGCGCTTGCCAGGACCCTTTAAGGAAGCCCCTCGAGCTGATCTGCAGAGGTGGAGCCAAGGACAGCCCCAGATATTTGGTTGCCCCACTTCAGGCTTCCAGTGGCCTCCACTCTCTCCCCAAGCCAGGAGGGCTTCCTGGGAGCTGCTCAAGGTCCTGATTAGGTAAAGGTAAAGGGACCCCTGACCATTAGGTCCAGTCGTGACTGACTCTGGGGTTGCGGCGCTCATCTCGCTTTACTGACCGAGGGCGTCCAGCTTCCGGGTCATGTGGCCAGCATGACTAAGCCGCTTCTAGCAAACCAGAGCAGCGCACGGAAACGCGTTTACCTTCCCGCCAGAGTGGTACCTATTTATCTACTTGCACTTTGACGTGCTTTCGAACTGCTAGGTTGGCAGGAGCAGGGACTGAGCAACGGGAGCTCACCCCGTCGCGGGGATTCGAACCGCCGACCTTCTGATCAGCAAGTCCTAGGCTCTGTGGTTTAACCCACAGTGCCACCCGCGTCCCTTAAGGTCCTGATTAGAAACTGCTAAAAAAAATTGGCACCTGTGTGGAGTGAATCGGACACTGTTGGATTTCTGGGTGATACCTCTGATCCCCCGTTTTAGGATCAGTTACTCAGTTGGGGGGGGCTACAAAACATAGGGGTCACGCTACAAAACTCCTACAAAATGACAACAAAGCTTTGGCACCTGTTTGGAGGAGATCCAAAATTCCAGGGTTCGTAGTTAATTCAGATGTCAAAGGGGCCTGTCCTGACCTGCCTTTGTGTCCAGGGAAGAAGCTCTCTTTGACAGCTGTTTCCTCCGCAGATGCCAAACCTCAGTGGGACAGGATCCGTGCCCCTGCCCCATGAGAAAAGCTGCGGTGGGCTTCAACAGTGGGGCCCACAGTCCGGCTTCTGTTGAGATGCCGTGCAAATATGGATCTGGCCCCAGACAATTTCCCAGAAAGCATCTCAGTTCTGTAATGTTACTTGGCGGTTTCTTATAATTATCATAAACATTATTTTTAACATTATTATTATTATTAATCACCGAAGAATGGATGCTTTTGAATTCTGGTGCTGGAGGAGACTCTTGAGAGTCCCATGGACTGCAAGAAGATCCAACCTCTCCATTCTGAAGGAAATCAGCCCTGAGTGCTCACTGGAAGGACAGATCCTGAAGCTGAGGCTCCAAGACTTTGGCCACCTCATGAGAAGAGAAGACTCCCTGGAAAAGACCCTGATGTTGGGAAAGATGGAGGGCACAAGGAGAAGGGGACGACAGAGGACGAGATGGTGGGACAGTGTTCTCGAAGCTACCAGCATGAGTTTGACCAAACTGCAGGAGGCAGTGGAAGACAGGAGTGCCTGGTGTGCTCTGGTCCAGGGGGTCACGAAGAGGCGGAGATGACTGAACAACAACAACAAAATTATTAATAATTTATTACAATTATATCCCAGGAAGGAAAGTGTGTATAGTTCTCCCCGTTCCATTTTCTCCTAACAACATCCCTGTGAGGTAGGCCAGGCTGAGAGACAGAGACTGGCCCAAGGTCTCCCCGTAAGAGCTTCATGGCTGAGGACTTCAGCCCGGGTCTCCCAGGTCCTAGTCTGACACTCTAACCATTACACCACACTGTCTCCCAACCCTCTTTCAGCTCCTGCCTGACTTCTCTGGGTATGGCCCTTTGAGCATTTTGGCCACCCTTTTCTGAACCTTTTCCAGCTCCTTTTTGAGGTGAGGCAGCCAGAACTGTATGCTTAGCCACATCCAGCCTCCTATGGCTCAGGTCTGGTGGTTAGAGGGTAAGAATAGAACCCACTTCAGGTGTTTGCCCCTGTGAGAAAGACAAAGGGGAAACACCCCCTTTTTATAGGATCCTTGTCCCATTGGGAGTTTCTCCCAAGAGCCTCTATAAAGCAAATTAACTTTTCTTTGGAAACAAAAATGGTGTGGTCTAATTGACTCAAAAGGCGCCTCCCGATCAATTAACAAATGTTTAAAAATGTGTTAAAATGGCTTAATCAATTAGCTGATCAAAGTTTGCAGCCCTCCTGCTCAGGGAGAGGGGTCTGAGGCGAAGTTCCTGTGCCAGAATCAATCTCAAGGAGGAGTCTGGGTGGGCCTTGAATCCTGGGCTCAAGGGGCCAGTTTCTCCTCTCAGATAAGCCATAAACCCAACCCCAAATAATAATAATAATAAATAATAATAATAATAATATATTTTAATTCTTTATACCCTGCCCATCTGGCTGGGTTTCCCCAGCTTTCTTTTTAAAATTTAAAAACAAGTTTCTAGCCCTTGTGGAACCTGCGATGTGAGGCGAAATCTGCAAGCCCTGTTCCCCTCATTTGTTCTGCGAGAAAACTGCCGCCTTCCTGCGTGTCTAGCCAATGAATAAAGCCACAGCCATGGCTGGCATTTAAGAAAGCAGATCTTTCTTAACAGCAACACAAAGAGAAAGTAGGTGAGAGTGACACACCCATCATCTGCAGAATAAATGTTCATTCCAAACCTTTTATTTAGGCCATCTCCTGCGGGGAGACGGCGATGGCTGCCCTACAGAAAATGACTTGGATTTCCAGGATTTTAGTGTCGCTATGTCAGAAATGCAAGGGACGAGCCAAGATGGATTTGTGATCTTTCTCACTCAAAATTTGTGGCAGACAAAGGTCATTTCCCCCTGAATGTGAGATTTAAAAACCAGTTTCAATGCAGATAAACACTGTCATTATTATACCCATTTTTCAGGGGGCATGACTGTGTCCAGAGAAACTTACACCAGCCCTGCAGAGGAACCAAGTGGTGTTACACCCATTTTGCTGGAGAGAGGGAGAAATTTGAGAGTACTGTGTAAATGAATACCTCAAAAGTCAAGGTTCGAGGACAGAAATCTGGCTGAGTCTGGAATTACCTTGTGAAGTGAAAGGATAAGAAAGAGAGATTTATATCTAGATGCTAGGATAGAGATGATAAGGAAAACAGGAAGACACAATGAGAGGTAAAGGAGGTGTCGTGGGATTGGTGGAAGTCAATGTTTGTTTTTCTTTTTAGTGTTTATATTATTAACTTGTAAGATATGGATTTGTTTTTTTGTATGTTGGCTTTTGTGTATTGTTATCTTTTGATATTTTTTGTGTTGTTGTTGTTGTGTGGAAAATACTAATAAAATTTAATAAAGAAAAAAAAGAGAGAGTACTGTGTGATAACCTAGAAGCCCAGTGTTGCGGAGAAGTCCGTTTTATTTTATATTTAGGAAGCATATGTGTGTTGTGAGGCTGACTTTAGTGTAGCAGGAATATAATTCCATTAATCAGGGTGATGGGAGGCGGGAGAAAGTCTGAAGGTGTCGGCAACGGGTGAGCAGACGGGATGTTTGGGTGCAGATGGGAATCAGCAGAGGAGAACGGGCAAAATATAAATTTCTTAGGGGCCAGGTTGCTTCATGGTCATCAGGTCTCCCAAACGGCTGCCTTGTTTCCAGGTGCGAGGCTGGGCGCGCACACTCTTGGTTTGGGAAACAGTGCTAACATGATGTGACCCACAATCCACATCTACCTTGAATCGGTCAAATGAACATAAGAAGGGCCTGCAGGATCAGGCCAGTGGCCCATCTAGTCCAGTATCCTGTTCTCATCGGAGCTAATGCCCGTGGGGAACCCGCAAACAGGATCTGAACATGAGAGCCCTCTTCCCATCCTGGCTAGTAGCCATCAATAGCCATTGCCTCCTCCATGAATCTGTCTCATTTTCTTTTAAAGCCATCCATGTTGGTGGCCACCCCTGCCTCCTGTGGCAGTGAGTTCCACAGTTTAACTCTATGTCCTGTCGCTACTTATGAAATAATAATATTAATAATAATAATAAATTTTATTTATAAAAATTATTTATAAATTTTATTTATTTATAGCCACAGCCGGGCTCAGGGTGGCTAACACCAATAAAATCACAGTAAAAAACATGATGGGGGGGGGGAACCAATTTAAAATACAGTGGTACCTCGGGTTACATATGCTTCAGGTTACATACGCTTCAGGTAACCCAGAAATAGTGCTTCAGGTTAAGAACTTTGCTTCAGGATGAGAACAGAAATTGTGCTCCAGTAGCGCAGCAGCAGCAGGAGGCCCCATTAGCTAAAGTGGTGCTTCAGGTTAAGAATAGTTTCAGGTTAAGAACATACCTCTGGAACGAATTAAGTACTTAACCTGAAGTACCACTGTACAGGTTAAAATACAATTTAAAATGCAGCCTCATTTTAAAAGTAGCCAATAGATCCAGACCATAAGGGGAGGGAAACAGAAGGGTCAGACTGAGTCCAAACCAAAGGCCAGACGGAACAGCTCTGTCTTGCAGGCCCTGCGGAAAGATGTCAAGTCCCGCAGGGCCCTGGTCTCTTGTGACAGAGCGTTCCACCAAGTCAGGGCCAGTACTGAAAAGGCCCTGGCCCGAGTTGAGACCAATCTAACCACCTTGCGACCTGGGACCTCCAAAATGTTATTATTTGTAGACCTTAAGGTCCTCCGCGGGGCATACCAGGAGAGGCGGTCCCATAGGTACTGTGTTTGGATGTGTTTCCCCCCAACCAAACTGAGAAAAGCCATAGTTTTAAGCTGGCAATGTGTACCCAGCCATAGTTATGATATTTGGAATATTTACTTTGCCCTGGGGTAGGGGGGAAACATGCAGTGGCTGAACAGCTGGCTGGGGGGGAACATGATACGAGCACAACATTGCAGTGGATTGAAAGAGCATCAAGGTAATTTGTGCAACAGAGAGCCCTAAAACTCTTGCAAAGTGTGGCTTTGCTTTGCTGAGGCATCTGAACTCAGCACTGAGACTCACTGGATGCTCTCCCAACGGCAGCAGGTGCTGGGCACCAGAAGACCTTCCCCAAGGTGGACTCCCCATTTGAAATCCCCTCCATGGGAAGGCTCACTTCAGCCCTTCACTGTCCATCATTTAGCCGTGAGGCTAAGTCTGTCTGACTCACCTCTAGGTTTAGTTAACATCCCAGGCATTTATTGTTTGCTAGCTGTGGTGCCAGGTTTAATAAAACAGTCCTGGGGTTTTATTTCTTACCTGGCTTTCGGATGTTGCTGCTGCTTGATTTGAACCTTATCCCAGCTTTTCTCCCGAAGGAGTCCGAAGGGATGTCGTGTTTCCTCCTGAAGGAGTCCCAAATGTCATAAATAGCCCAACATTAAATTCCAAAAATGCGAAACGATTTTCAGTATGTCTACAACAGTTTCAGGAACGCGGGTGACGCTGTGGGTTAAACCATAGAACCTAGGACTTGCTGATCAGAAGGTTGGCGGTTCGAATCCCCACGACGGGGTGAGCTCCCGTTGCTCAGTCCCTGCTCCTGCCAACCTAGCAGTTCGAAAGCATGTCAAAGTGCAAGTAGATAAATAGGTACCGCTCCGGCGGGAAGGTAAAAGGCATTTCCGTACGCTGCTGTGGTTCACCAGAAGTGGCTTAGTCATGCTGGCCACACGACCCGGAAGCTGTACACCGGCTCCCTTGGCCAGTAAAGTGAGATGAGCGCCACAACCCCAGAGTCGGCCACGACTGGACCTAATGGTCAGGGATCCCTTTACCTTTATAACAGTTTCAAACATACAGTGGTACCTCGGGTTACATACGCTTCAGGTTACATACGCTTCAGGTTACAGACTCCGCTAACCAAAAATAGTACCTCGGGTTAAGAACTTTGCTTCAGGATGAGAACAGAAATCGTGCTCCGGTGGCGCGGCAGCAGCAGGAGGCCCCATTAGCTAAAGTGGTGCTTCAGGTTAAGAACAGTTTCAGGTTAAGTACAGACCTCCGGAATGAATTAAGTACTTAACCCGAGGTACCACTGTACTTATTTTAAAGACTGCTTGTTATATGCCTCCTTATAGTCCAAGGGCAAGGTATTTAAATAGACAGAGGTATTTAAACCACAGGGCTCGTCCTTTGCCCCATTAGAGGGCTGGGCTTGGCTGACCCAAACAGCTGTGCCTTAATTTCCTCCCACAGGGCCCTTCTGCTCCTTCCAGAGAGAGGGACAGACCTGTGGCCAAGAGGGCTTGCTTTGCAGGGCGAAGGTCCCAGTTCCAATCATACCTCTCCCCCACCACTGCAACATAGACTGCTAGGATTGTAGACTTGGAAGGGTTCCCCAAAGGTCCTGTAGTCCAACCCCTTGCGATGCAGAGGAATCACAGCTAAGGAACTCCTGACATACAGGCATCCAAACTGTGTTTAAAAACCTTCAGTGAAGGAGAGTCCACTACCTTCCAAGGCAAAATAATATAATTGTGGAGTTGGAAGGGCCCTCCAGGGCTATCTAGTCCAACCCCTTGCAATGCAGAAATCACAGCGAAAGAATTCCTGACAGATGGCCACCCACTTTCTGTTTAAAAACCTCCAGTGAAGGAGAGTCCACACCCTAGCCTTTTTGCAACATGTTTTGAGCTTTTTGTATTTTATCTGTCTTGTGTAACTTTTTGTAAGCCACGTTGAGTCCCGTTTTGGGGGAAAAGGTGGGATAAAAATAAAAAAAATAAAAATACTCCGATTCAGAAAGATCTCCTCCCCAAGATTGGTTTGAATCCATGGGCTCCGGCCCTACCCTCGCCAATGGATTCAATGCTCCAAATTCAAAAGGCCTGGGCGCTAGCTGGGGATGTTTCCCCGCGCGAGACATCGCAGAGCAGAAACTGCGGGGCTCAGAGGCTCGGCCTGTGGGAAGCGCCTTCCTGCCGCGCTCCTTCGCAGGAGGCAAAGAGGCCGGGCGACGCGAGCACTTCGGGTGAGTTTGTGCGTAATGGCATTTGCTGGCGCGGCTCCCATCCCATGCATCCTCTCGGGCCGAATGCAGACGACTGCAGGCTCCTCGGGGCAGAGACTCGCTCGCCCGGGTGCACAGCGCCGTATTTACCGTGGTAGCCGGGCAAGCCAACAACAAAGCGCCGACGGGCGGAGTTGCATGCGCGCTTTCTCCATCTCCACTGCGCAAAGGCGCTTCCGTTCTCCTTCCCCCGGGCGCCCTTGCGCTTTCAGAGCCAGAAGTTGGCAACTGTCCCCGGACTCCCTGAGCCACCCGAGGCGCGCCTCCCTCCCCCCCCCCCACCTTCCCCGGGGCGCTTGTCCCCCCAAGACGGACCCCGGGGCTGCTTTTCCTCGGCGCGGCCGCAAGAGGGAGCTTCCCCCTCTCCCCCCTCCCCTTTCCCTCCCCCCTCCTCCTCCTTGGCTTCCAGCTGTTCCCGCCAGAGACTGACAGCTGGGCCCGGGGGTTGCTATAGGGATAGGCAAATTGCCCCGCCAGCCCCGGCTCGTTATAGGCGGGGAGGTGGCTGCCCCCGCCTCGGCGGGCGGGGCCTGGCGCCGCTCCCTATAAAAGGAAGAATGCTCCATTCAGCACTTCAGTTACTCGCCAACGGGGGGGAGGCGGCCGAGGGGGCGGCAGCAGGAGCAGGAGCAGCAGCAGCGCTCGGGACCCTCGCGCGCCCTGCAAAGCGGGCAGGAGGAGGGGACGCGCGCCTCGTGCAATTCCAGGACGCCCCCCACTTGCGGGGGGGGGCAGAAAAAGTGCCGGGAGGGGGGCGCTGGCCGCCTGGCAAAGCCGCCTCTCTGCTGCTGCTCCTCCTCTTGCCGCTGCTTTGCTGCTGGGACCCCGGAGCGTCGGCGGAGAAGGAGCCGAGCAGAGGCAGGGAAGCGCGCCCGGCGTTGCAGCTGAGCGCCGCGGCCAGGCTGGAGGGGGGCTGCCCGGAGCCCGCAGGACGACCACCGCCCTCCCTGCACCGCCTCCTCCCCGCGGCGCGCCCCCCTCCTGGCCCCATGGACTTTCTGGAGTGAGGGCAACTTTCCCCGACGACGCCTCCTTCGCCCTCGCCAGCGAAAGCCGCTTCTTCTTCCATTTTCTCTTTCTCTCTCTCGCCACCTACCCCGCTCCAGTCTTTCCCTCTCTCCCTCCTTCCTCGCAAACTCTCCTCCACTGAGATCGGACGCAGCAACTTTTCCTGCTTCTCTCCGGCTGCCGTCGGAAGGGGGCCTCAGCGGAGACCGGGCGGCGGGCGTCGTCGAGGCGGCCTCGGGGCGCGGAGCTCTCCGCGCGGAGCTCGGGGGCCGGGGCAGGCGGCGGCGGCCTGGGCGGCCCTCTATGCGGTGAGATGGCGTCGGAGCTGGCCATGAGCGCGGCGGACTTGCCCACCAGCCCGCTGGCCATCGAGTACGTCAACGACTTCGACCTGATGAAGTTCGAGGTGAAGAAGGAGCCGGCCGAGGCGGAGCGCTTCTGCCACCGCCTGCCGCCGCCGGGCTCGCTCTCCTCGACGCCCATCAGCACGCCCTGCTCCTCCGTGCCGTCGTCGCCCAGCTTCTGCGCGCCCAGCCCCGGAGGGCAGCCGCCGACGGGCCTCGCCCACCCGGGAGGCGGCGGCGGGGGCGGCGGAGGCAACCCCGGAGGGGCGTCGGGCAAGGCCCAGCTGGAAGATCTCTACTGGATGTCCAACTACCAGCACCACCTGAACCCCGAGGCGCTGAACCTGACGCCCGAGGACGCCGTCGAGGCGCTCATCGGACATCACCACCATCACCACCACCACCAGGGCGGCTACGAGGGCTTCCGGGGGGGCCAGCCGTTCCCCGGAGAGGAGTTGGCCCCGTCGGGCCACCACCACCCTCACCACCACCACCCGGGGCACCACCACCACCACCCGGGGGCCGGGCACCACCCTCATCACCACCACCTGCGCCTGGAAGACCGCTTCTCCGACGACCAGCTGGTGTCCATGTCGGTGCGCGAGCTGAACCGGCAGCTGCGCGGCTTCAGCAAGGAGGAGGTGATCCGCCTCAAGCAGAAGCGGCGGACCCTCAAGAACCGCGGCTACGCGCAGTCGTGCCGCTACAAGCGCGTCCAGCAGCGGCACATCTTGGAGAACGAGAAGTGCCAGCTGCAGGGCCAGGTGGAGCAGCTCAAGCAAGAGGTCTCCCGCCTCGCCAAGGAGCGGGACCTCTACAAAGAGAAGTACGAGAAGCTGGCCGGGCGCACCTTCGCCGCCGCCGCCGCCAGGGACCCGTCGCCCGCCCAGGGGGGACCCGCGCCGGGCAAGCCGCCCTCCGCCGACTTCTTCATGTGAAGGCGCGACGGCGCGGACGGGACTGGGGGAGCCTCCGTCCCACCAACCCTCGAGAACAAGGAAGAAAGCGGTGGGGTGGGGGGCGTGTGAACCCCTGTGGATTGGCCTCCTCTCCCGCGCCCTCCTCGCTCGCCTCCGGAGAGAAGTTGTAAATACCCGAAGGGGCGCACCGCCTCGCGGTTTCTTTCTTGGGGGACCCAGGTCGCAACCCCCCACCCCGGGACAGAGGGGAAACCAGACCTGAAGTGGAGGTGGGGTGGGGTGGAAAGACCCTCTCCCCACCAAGTCCG
Organism: Podarcis bocagei; assembly: GCF_964188305.1. Lineage (NCBI taxonomy): Eukaryota > Metazoa > Chordata > Lepidosauria > Squamata > Lacertidae > Podarcis > Podarcis bocagei. The sequence continues at coordinate 90,807,165 of NC_138133.1, forward strand.
CCCGCTCCACCTTCCTTGCACTGACTGCGTTCATACCTTTTTTCTATGTACGAAAGCCGACTTGAATTCTTCTTTCTCTTTCCTCGCGCCCTCCCGACTTCGTACTGACTGGCTCTCCTTCCTCCTCTATTCCCCTCTTCCCACTTTTCCTGCCCTCCCGCACCTCTTGACGCCTCGTCTTTCCTCCGCTGTTAGTCCCTGGCGTGTTCGCCCCGTCGGCTGGCAAAGGAGGCGCGCGGACTTGTACATTTCCTCGCGGGGACGGACGGACGCTCCGGGGGACAGGCACCTTTTTTTTTGGCAAAGAGGAGGAAGGACAACTTTTCTGTCTCCCCCACCTCAACGTAAACCAAACGAAAGCGCCGGAGCAGGCAAGCCCCCCCCCCTCCAAATATCCCTCGACGTGAAGAAAGCAGCAATAGGATTCTGGCGACCAAGGACAGCGCCGTTGGAGAGGAGTCCCTAACTTCCTTCCTCCTTTCCTTCCTTCCTTCCTTCCTTCCTTCCTTCCTTCCTTGGAGAGCCGAGGGGGCCCTCGTCCTTCCGCGGCGCCCGACCGGCTCTCTCCCGGCTCTCCTCCGCCTCCTCGAGACCTCCTTCTCTCCGCATTCCTGCATGCCGGACATGTATGGGATTTCAGTAAAATCTCTCCCCCAAACCCGCCCCGTCCCTTACGAGAACAGATGAGGGGAAAGCATGAACCAGTTGTTCTCGCCGCCCCTCCCCAAACTTTGTATTTTACGTCCAGAATTTTCCCCCTTCTCCCCCTCCTTTTCGGTGCATCTTAAACAGAATCTGATAGTCTTAAAAAAAAAAAAAGTGATATTTTCCGCCTCCCTTCTCTCCTGATGGAACAGTGATGCTCAAATAACGCTGGACCTTTTTTCCCCTTGCCAGGAGGACCGCCACAATCTGGGTTGAGTTTACTTGCCTTTTTAATTCCCCTCCTTTTTTTCTTAATTATTATTTTTGTCTGTGTGCGTTTTTTATTTAAAAAGAAACCAAACCAACGGGGAACTGAGCCAGACTTAACTTATTTAAGGTGTCCACTTGTACATATTAGTAGGTCTTTAGTTCCTTTCTCTTCCTCCTCCTCCTCCTCCTCTCCCACTGCCCACTCTTATCTTCTTGACCCTTTACTTTGCTTGGTGACTTTAAAAGGAAAAAAAGAAAGAAAACTTTAAAAAAACAAACACGAGTCTTAATGAAAGTTTGTATGTAATAGCATGCAAATAATATAAGAATTAATTTAACGATGTTGACAAAGCCGAATGCACTATATACAGTAATCAATTGGATTAAATAATGCTGTTTGTTTTATAGAGATTTAAAATTATCTATGCTGTTTAAAACAATATTGGGGGAAAGAAAAGTAAACACTCTTAAAGACAATTTGAAAGGCAATAGAGTTAATATATGAACTGCAATCTGTTGGCTGCTATATAATAATATTACTAATACTATGCACCAGAATTATTTATTAAATTCCAAGGAAACGAAATAACAGTTTGAACCTTGATTTATAAAATGCACACTTTATTTATTGCTAATAATGATGATAATAATAATAATACAAACAAACAAAAAAATGCAATTGTGCTTTTGGGTGAAGGCTTAACTGATTCACAGCTGGGCTATTTTTTTTAAGATAAAAGTTGTTTGTTTAAAAAGAGGACTCTTAGGAATAAGTATCTTTAAAGCATATGGGTATTTCTCAAAACCCGGCACAATTTGTGAAATTTTGGAACCTGGTGCATTTTTAGGTGCAAGGCATTTTAAATGAAATTTCAATTTCTGTGGTTTTTAAAACACTGTTGCATCCAGATACAACCAATTTCATCTCCAGAGCTTCGATACGGTTCTTAATTTTGTCCCCACATCCTGCTCTTGAGCCATGCAGGCTGTTGCAACCTCAAACCAACTGAATATTTATATATATAGATATATTTTTGTTTGTTTGTCATGAATTGTTTCTTCTTTGTGTTTCAGGCATCAGTGCAAAAAGCCTCCTTCTAGCTTTCATTTGCTACGAAACAAAAATAAATCTCTTTAGACATATTTCTCCGTCTTGCTGCATTTTCTAGTCTTGTCCCCCCCTCCCCATTCTTTGAACACATTTTGCACATTCTGGGAGCTGTGTCTTGGGTTTATTGGATGTAGGAAACGAAATGGCCATTGCCTCTCACGTTTTCTTCCTCGCATTTTCTTTGCAAGAAAATCAGAAGTGTGTTCGGAGACCGAGTGAGCAAGAGAGAGGGGGGATGTGTGGGGATTGTGCACGTCTAGCCTGTGATCTTCAGGAATTTGAAAAATTACATTAAATTTACCTAAATTCAAAGACCTCCCGCCCAGAACTGTTCTGTTAGCACACTGTCAAATTAAATTAATCTCTCTTTATTAATAAGAAGGCTGGAAAAGATTGCTGAATGAGGCCAATGGCTCGTCCAGCATTCTGTTCTCACATTGGCAGACCAGATGCAATAATGGAAAGCCTGCATTATTTATTTTGATATTCTAATTTCTTGGAGTTATGCTACAATTACACCACTTACCATTTAAAACAACTAGATTATTCCCCCCCCCCCCAATATCTGTGATTTTTTATTTTTTTGCAATTTGGGCAGCAGCTTTTGGGGAAAGGAAATCGCCTTGTCTTCTGAATTCCTTATGGGCAAATGTATTTGCATGCAGCCTTTAAATAACAGAAGGTATATTTAAAATGTGGCTTTTAAAAAATGTGTTAAATTCTTGGCTTATTTTAGGTTTACGGTATATGAATGGGTATATTTGTGGAATGTACCACAGATTGTTATTTCCTCCCTCCTATTGGGGAAATGAGTTTTTCATGCTGGATTTAAAACAATTATTCTCATCTGCCACCCCTCCCACTTTTAAGATTCTAAATGAAAGAGTTTCATCGGAGTAGAAATTGGGTATATTGTTTCATTGTGTTCCCAGTTAATTAGTTAAAAGAAAATTTTGCTCCAGTTGGAGGGCTATTTTTAACCGCTTTCCTCACTGCCTGTTTTTATAACCAAATTCAGAGTGTATCCTCTTGACTTTTATTTTAGATGGTAATAAATTGGCTTATTTCCTACTTCAGCTACTTAGGGGTTTATGTTCTCTTTTAAATCAATCCATATAACTTCTTTAAAATACTGTGGGAGTTGGAAGAATGGAGTATGGGGAGGATGTTCTGATTTTAACAGCGTGAATTTCTTAAACCTAGGAAGTTAGAAAAGGGAGTAGGCATTTTAACCTGGAAATAAAAGCTTTTAGAAAATAAAAATAGCAATTGCACTGCTTAACCTGCATGTATTATTTTTATTTAAAGCTTTTCGCATGAAATGTTTCAAGCAAAGAAACCCCCCAAATTCAAACAATTCATGCCTGGATGGATTTTTTTTTTTTGGGGGGGGGGAATGATATAAACTTAATAAATCTCTAAATCTTTTTCTGCTTGGGGTGAATTGCCTGTGCCTTTTTTTTAGCCACAATCCAACAGGAATAAGTTCTGTGTGAGCCTTGTTGAAATCAATTGGGGCCATATCAGAGCATTCTTGTGACTTGGTTGAAATCGGGGGTTTCTAGAAAGATCTTTTCCAGTGTGGGGCGTGATCCTAGAGGGCTTGCCCCGGGATTCATCCGGACTGCCGCCATCCTCTTCCAGGACAGTTGTGCCCACTCTGCCCCAATGAAAAGGGGTCCAAGACCTGAACTCCGCAGAATGTCCCGCTCCCCAAAACTCCTGCAAAAGTTTGATTTTAGCTCCTCCGCTCTTTGGCTGAACCTGTTTCCAGTTTTATCGATGCCCCCATTAGTGGGCTAAGAAGACCAAGCAAGGGTGAGTATAGAAGCAGAGAGATGGCAACCTCTTGGCTGCTTTTTAATTACTATTTTTCTTGAAGTGGGGAAAATGTTGGAAGCTTGAATTTGGGCACCTTTTTTAAAAAATAGCTTTGTCTAGTTGAGTGTGGCATGCAGTTAGACTGGGAGGTGGTACTAACCTTGCCCGGCACACCTCGCCTTTGTCCGTCCTTCCTCCTCGTATTAGTTTTATTGTTTGCTGGTCAAATTTTGCCTCCTCACCCCACCCCCTTTTGCTGCTCCTTTGCTTTTCCAAATCCATGTCCGATTGGCCTCGGCGCCATTTTGCTTTCGTCCTGTGCGTTCTGGCAGGAAGGGCGTGATGGGCAGTGTTATGAGAAGTTGTCCTGTGATGCTGAAATGTTATGCTGGAAGTATACCTGGCTTACGCAGACAGCTTTGTGGTCTTCCGTGTGGTCCTCCATCCTTTCTGAATGGCAAATGGTTAGCTGCTTCCATGGAACTGTGATTTGACAGATCCATAGATATTTGTATATATGCTCCCCCCCCCCACAATGTTACAGAACCAAGCTCGGCGTCTTAATCCACTTTTGAGGCTCCCCTCTGGTCGTTCCGCACTAAGCTTACGTTTTCGCAGTGCGCAACTCCCTGCAATGCCAAATCTGTTGGTGTTTCTTTCAGTGGAGATATTGATGTGACCTGATGTGTCGCAGCTACTTCTTGGGGGGGGGGGACCTTGATCCCCAAAAGTGGCGAAAGAATGGCGCCTGCTTTTTGTGATTTAACCTGACACGGTTTGCAGTTCCAGATGTGGACTTGAGGAGAAGCAGAGGTTGCAAGACTGGCACAACATCTGTCTGAAGTGGGGCAGTGTCAGCCAGCCTGAGGAAAGCAGTGGAGGTTTTTGGATTGGGAATCTAGCCTGGAGGAATTAAAACACTCTCTCTTCCTTTCCCGCTTCCCCTTATTCGCCGCTTTTCGAATCCTCAACCTCTTCTGGCTTTTATGTGCATGTGCGTTGGTAATTTCTCATGCTTTTCTAGAACCTATTTCTTCTTTCATTTTGTGCTGTCTCTCCACGCCTTGGTCTCAAAACCTCTAGGCAGGCCATTCTTGCCAGGTGCGATTCATCCCTTTCCTGTAGCGAAGTCTCTGCTTGTTATTCTCCAGAACAGACAAGGCAATGACTAAACAAGGACAGAGGGGATCTTTGGGATAGTGCAAGGTGCTTCTGACCACAGCAACTTGAGAAATGCCAAGTCACAGGCAATAATTTCCAAGAGCCAAAGACATTGGTGTCAGGCGACAGGGAGCTAAGAGCAAAAAAGTCTCCTCTGTCCAAATGCAGTTTTAAATCTACCCAGCTTTTCCCACCATGCAGAGCGTTGTGGGTGGTGCTTCTGTTTGGGGGTTTTCCAGCCTGAAATTGGGGTGAAGGATGGCCTACAGCTGCTGAAACTCATATATATGATATGACCTTTAAAAACAGCAACCACTCTGAAACAGAGGGTAATCACTTTACAGAATGTAAGGCATTGCATTTCCAAAACTGTTCCTTGCATTTCTCTCCCATTAGTCCCGCTAGTTTAGAATTCCATCCAATTCCTGCCTCCATACCGGTTTTCACTTGGGCATGAGGGAGACACCGGTGCTTTGTACATCTCTGGCACTTAAAAGTTAGAGAGATGCTGTCTTTGAAAATGAAACTTGCATCTTTGCTATTGCGCTCTGTTGCCAATGACAGCTTACTTCAGTATTTTTATTTTTAAAAACCCAATATGCTAGTGGCTATTGCAATATCTGGTGCCGACGGCATTTTTTGTATATTTCTTGGTACCTTTTTCGTCGTCTTAAAAAAGCTGCTGAGCAAACCATTCTCTGCTATACTATCCTCACTATTCAAGATCTTATAGTTCATTCCCCTCTAACCCCCTCTGTTTTCCCGAGCTGAAAATCCCTGATGATTAAGATTTTCTCCAGTATAAATTGAGGGATTGCTTCCTAATTTTGAAATCGTCAACTGGGAATCCCATTGAGGGTTTAAGCCTTCATTTCTGTAGCTTCTTTCCCTGTTTCCCCAGTGGGGAAGGACAAATCACCTCTGTGCTCCTTGTCTTGACTCTGTTTCTCCTCCTGTGTCTACAGGAATTGGCCCGGCGCTTTGGCAATGCCTTAAATCCTAACGGGCACCCCAATTTGTTTTGTATGCCCCCCTCAAATGTCATCTATATGAAGTCAGAAAGAGGATAAGGGGCATAAACATTCAGTGTGTGTGTGTTGTTTTTTAAATAGTCCTTTTTGTGGCTTTCCATTTCTAAGATTTACTGCTGTTTCTTTAATTAAATTGAACCGTTTGTGCCTGTTTTCCAGCTTCTTTTAAAGCTTTAACAATTAGGATCGCAGGAAGCTGTTTTATATCGGGCCGAGCTCTTTGCCCCTTAATTGCAAACACTCTGCATTTAAAGCACACTTTCCTCTGCAGAGAATCATTAGAACTATAGTTTACACCCAAGAGCTACAATTCCCAGCAGCCTTAAAAGCCTTAAACTACATTCCCAGGTTTATTGGGTGTGGGCATATGGATGTGATTTAAATGCACAGTGTGGTTGCAGCCATTGTTTCTTAGTAGCAGAAGCTTCCAGGTGTCTTTGCTCCCAGCTCTTTCTGTTAGAAGATGCCAGGATTGAACCTCTGGCCTGTCTGCCCTTCCAAATTTAGCAGCACCAATCCTTCCTGGTTTGTTTTGTTTTGTTTTTTGAAGTCTCAGCCCACCCTGGCATCTATAAAGTGAGCCTGTGCTTTTGCCTTTGATGTCCCATTTGCCGGTGGTTTAACGGATCGATCCAGAACTGTTAATATTATAGCGTTTAACTCTTAGGAACACAGGAAAGCTGGCGTTATATATGGGAGTTAGATGGTTGGGCCATCTTGCCTGGCACTGCCCACACTGGCTCGCAGCAGCTCTGCAGGACTGCAGGCAGGGATCCTTTCCAGCCCTACCTGGAAATGCCAGGAGATGAATCTAGGCTCTTCTACTTGCAAGGCAGATGTTCTGCCACTGGGCTGTGGCCCTCCCCCCTTCTTCCAAAGAGCTTGGGGTGTGTGGCAAAGGTGGGTTCCCTCTGTACCTGTGTAAGAGCACAGCAAGAGCCGAGAAGGTGGGCTCAGGCTGCAGACTGAGCAACTGAGTCGAGTTTAGCGCTTGCGTCTCTGCCGCGGGTGTCCAGTCCCCCACCTTGTGGCAACCCCTGTCCCGTTAAAGCGGCCATCTTCTGAGTCTCAGACTGTGCCTGTTCGCCTCCAAGCTGCGGCTGGGCATCTCCTTGCCTTGGAAGCGCCATCCCTAGGTCGGAAAACTGGCATCCTGGAGCAGTTAGACAGAGGCCTTGCCCAAAGGAGCTGCCATCTTTGATGCTCTGCCCTGTGGTTAGGTGCCTGCGGCATCCTTTCGACCTGGGGGAGCCCCTCCTAAGAGAGCAGGCCTTACGCAGACGTAGGTTCCAGAGGAAGCTGCCTTTTACCAAGTCGGACCATTGCGCTCCATATTGTCTACACCAACTGGCAGCTGCTCTCTGGAGTTTCAATGCCAGGGATTGAACTTGTGACCTTCTACATGCAAGGCAGATGTGCTGCCACTGAGCGTTGTGCCTGCAAGTGAGCTCTTCTGAACTCAGTGGACTTGCTTCTGAGTAGACTTGTATAATAATAATAATTAATAATAATAATAATTAATAATTAATAATAATAATTAATAATAATAAATTATTTATACCCCACCCATCTGGCTGCGTTTCCCCAGCCACTCTGGGTGGCTCCCAATCAAGTGTTAAAAACAGTACAGTGTTAAATATTAAAAACATCCCTAAACAGGGCTGCCTTCAGATGTCTTTTAAAGAGAAGATAGCTGCTTATTTCCTTCACATCTGCTGGAAGGGCGTTCCACAGTGCGGGTGCCACTACCGAGAAGGCCCTGTGTCTGGTTCCCTGCAACCTCACTTCTTGCAATGAGGGAACCGCCAGAAGGCCCTCGGCGCTGGATCTCAGTGTAGGCTTTTCTCCCCTCACCCCCTTTTCTCTTTACGCAGGTTCTCCCAAAACTGCTGGCTCCCGGATTAATCTCTCTGGTTCGGATTTTGAATGCCCACAGTTCCCTCTTGTTAGTGATCTCATCTCTCCCATTCAGGCTGCATCCTTTCTGTGTCTGTCTTTAAACGGAGCTCTTGATGCTTGTTCGCCAAACACAAACTCTGTGCTTCTCTTTCGGTGGTGATAATGGAAATCAATGCAGCCTGATGCTGACCACACTTCCTTACTCACAAGTAAGCCATCTGACTTGAACGGAATTTGCTTCCAAATCACTCCGCTTAAGGTAGCAGCGGTGAATGATTTTTAACTCGGTGTGTTTAGCTGTCTTGATTTCAGTGGGACTTGTTCACGGCCAGATTTTGTTAGGCTGCACCCCAAACAGGCAAATACATATTTGTGCCAATTTCTCAGGCTTGTTTATTAGAGAGACGGTGGTTGTTGCCTAATGAAGTTAGCCGAGCAAAGTATTGTTTGATTTATGAAACACTGCTGACATGAGAGCGTTCTGGAGAGAATTCCAGGCAGAATCTTAAAAATGGAGTTAGCACCATTTGGCAAACTGAGCCCAAAATCTGCATTGTCTGTTGCCGTGAGCATGATGCGCTCTTGCTGCCATAATGAAGAAAACTCGTGGTATGGTGGCTTGTTCAAGGGAGTGTGTCATTTGAGCTTTCTTTCCAGTGTTTATACTTTAAAAAATAAGATGCAGACTGAACCAGATTTTTTTGAGAGAGAGATGTGGCGGAGAAATATACATAATTGTTTCTATGGGGAAAGGAGGAAGATGGGCAGTGCTCCCATTTACACTTTAGGTTCAGCCAAAGATAGAATGAGCATCAGAAATACGTCTGTCTGCAGTACCGGCCGGTGGTGGCACAGTGTTTTCTCAAATCATCTGTTGTCCGGGCTTTTATTTTGATGAAACACTAAATTCATTTTGCTTGCAATATTCCCCAGGCAGCTTGTGTGTGTGTCTGTTTGCCTCTGCTCACTTACATTTATATGAATTTTTAGGAACATACTGCAAGTTGGTTCTAAATTTCCCCCTCCCTCCACCTGGATTTCCTTATATTCTCTCCTTTTCAAAGTATCCCTGGTATATGAAAATCCCAGACTGGGGGAGATAAGATTGTGGGGAGACGTTGATTTGAATGAGAAGCTCACTGTCCATATTGGACAACAGTCTGAATGAACTGGTGCTTCTTATAATACAAGAGACTTGTATTGATAAAGCAATGAGGAATTGTCAGAAGGGATGCCTTAATTTTCAGACATTTTCTCGTGGGAAGATGTTCCAAGATACCTTCTTTTGAGTCCCACAAATGGGGCAGTTATATAACTGTTTTTCTTGCTGTCTCTCTCTCCCCCCCCCATCTCCTGACTTTTCTGCCCATGTAGGAAGCCAGGCCTTCGTACTCCTCTGGGGTCAATATCTTTCTCCCATTCCTCACCCCTTCAGCTTTTATATTTCCTAGAGCGTGAGTTTTATTATTTCCACACCTTTCTCCTTTATTCTAGAAATTGGGTGGGGTGAGTGTGCCCAAAATACCCCTCCAGCGATTCCTACCCCCCCCCCCCCGCTTTCTGGGATTTCCCAGACTGAAGACCTGAAGTCCTGTGGCCAGGACGGGTGTGTACAGATGTGTGCCAAATGGAATGGGCACTGCAAAGAGTCTGTATCTATAGAATACAATGTGATGTGTGGACACCGAGTGCTGTACGTGAAGCCAAGGGCAGGAATTCCTGCCAGCGCCTGGCTTTATTTCTCACCCCCCCCCCAAACTTCTCTTATCCGTGGAGCAGGCAAGCTGCGGTGTTGCCCTGGAAAGGGAGATGTTTGCATCAGCGTTGCAATGTGATGGTGGCAGAGCCGTTTGGGGAGAATGTCCGATAACAGCAGTTAAGGCACCTGGACTAGTTCTAGCAAAATGAGAGCTTGGTGCAATGTTGCATTTGTAAGGAGGTTCATGAATGTGCTGTGTGTCTGATGGGCACACAGAATAATTTGCGGGAAGAGCGGCTATCCTTTCAGTTCAGTCCCTGGGGGTGATCCTATGGGATGGCAGCGTGGTGTAGTGGCTAGAGACTTGAGGGCTGGGAAGCCCATTTTGAAATGCCTCTTCTGGCTATCTGACCAGCATCTTTTAAACCTCTGTCACTTTTTACATGTTGGTGTTCCTGTAGGGAACTGTATGATATGTATTGAACATGCCATAAAGTAGCATCTCTCTTGCTGACCAGCCTATGGGTTACTGACTCATGTGGCACCATGAAATAAAATAGTTTTTGCACTTAGATGCCTGGCATGAAAATCTATATACTTTATATGTTTGCCGTGTGATTATGATTCTCAGCTTTAAAAGAAATTTAAAGCAACTATAACACACCTTCCTGAACTGGCTTAATTCTCTTTCAATAACTTATGAATGGGTTGCTCTTAACTTGTAGTTAATTTTATCTCTCTAACTCCTAAGATCCCATTGTCATTTAAAATGTGGTTTGTGCATGTGTGGTTTAGTTTTGTTGCCGTTGTACACTAAACCTCTCTGCAGTCGCTTATCCTTTTTGGTGGTTTCTCTTTGTTTCTAGTTTTTCCTCCTGGAGGATAAGACTGTGGAACCTCCAGCTTTACAAGAAGTCTACCAGTGAAATATCAGTTGCTGGGAATCGCAGTCAGAGAGAGTGCTGCTGTACTTAAGTGCTGCTTGTAGGCTTCCGAAAGGTATCTGGTCGGCCGACACTGGGAAATGATTTCATGGGCTGGGAGGGAGGTAGTTTAGCAGACGCCAACACGGCTTTTCCTGTCATTCTTGCTGCAATGATCAAGTTAACCTACATGTTAAAATTGCATTATTTATTTTATGAAATGTATACACCACATGGTTTGGGCAGGGGGACTTGAAAGCAGTTTACGAAAAGAGAAAACAATAAAATCAAGAAAGTTGCAACAGTACTTCAAAACAAAAAATTGTTAAAATCTTACAACATTAAGATTAGCTTTCTGAGCATCTGGACAGACTTGTCTGGGTAGGTAAAGGGTAAAGGGACCCCTGACCGTTAGGTCCAGTCGTGGCCGACTCTGGGGTTGCGGCGCTCATCTCGCTTTACTGGCCGAGGGAGCCGGCATACAGCTTCCGGATCATGTGGCCAGCATGACTAAGCCGCTTCTGGCGAACCAGAGCAGCGCACGGAAATGCCGTTTACCTTCCCGCCGGAGTGGTACCTATTTATCTACTTGCACTTTGACGTGCTTTCAAACTGCTAGGTTGGCAGGAGCAGGGACCGAGCAACGGGAGCTCACCCCGTCGCGGGGATTCAAACCGCCGACCTTCTGATCGGCAAGCCCTAGGCTCTGTGTTTTTACCCACAGCGCCACCCGTGTCCCTGTCTGGGTAGGTAGCATTTATTTTACGAAATAAAAAGCCAAAAATAAAACTTCATTATTAGAACCCCGCAGATTGTTTAAGGAGCAAGTTTGAAGGTTCATCTCCAAATTCACCCCCACAATGAGTGGTGGAAAGAAGACCTTTCCAAAATAACCTTAGTTGGGGGGAAAACACCTTTCTGATGGATCCTTATTGCTGTGCATTTCGACCAGATAGAAATATGTGATCATTTATAAACAGGCGAATCTCCCTTATATGGCAGTTGAGACGCTGAATGCCTCTCAGAGCAGCTTGGGGGAGAGGGTTAGGTTGCAAGTGCGATAAATGTGTCCAATTCCGCAGTGGAACATTCATGGGTGTACGTTCACCTACCTGAATGGGACACCCTCTCAGCTTAATGTTTGGAGTGTATGCTGTGGACTCTGGCATGTATGACCTGCTGTCACCCCACTGCGACGCCTCCATTTGCAATCTTTAATTTCTGGCAGACGTTGCAGCGCATGGGGAGCCTTACATTTTCCCACGTTGCCTTTGCAGTGTGCACATTTTTTGCTGTGCCGCCTCGGTTCTTAAAACCTCGGTGCATATTACGCACCTGAGACTAAAAGGCACCTCTCTGAGCCCTCGACCGAATGGGTTTTGCCAAGTGTGAAAGATTCATGGAGGGCCGGGCGCAGAACGGATGTGACGATTTCCAGTTTAACATTTGCATTGCAGAGTTGTTCTAAAAAGTGGCTTTTCATCCTCTGGGGTGGAAAGTATGGCTAATCTGACGCCTAACCGTGTTAGGAAATCGATCCATTGATTTCAAATGGATTTGCTTCCAAGTTACGTTTGCTTAGAATTAATCCTGAACAAAGTGGCAGCCCTAGAGTTGCAATAATTAAATCTTGCTCATTTTGAAAATATACCGTGTTTTTCCGTGTATAAGACTAGGTATTGTTTTTTTCACAAAAAAATTAGGTTTGAAATTGGGGCTCATCTTATACACCGGTAGTGCTGAGGGTTTTTTTCTTAATTTGGAGTCCCCCCCCAAAAGGCATCTTATACACGGAAAAATACGGTATACAGTGGTACCTTGGGTTACATACACTTCGGGTTACAGACTCCGCTAACCCAGAAATGGTGCTTCAGGTTAAGAACTTTGCTTCAGGATGAGAACAGAAATCGGGCTCCGGCGGCACGGCAGCAGCTGGAGGCCCCATTAGCTAAAGTGGTGCTTCAGGTTAAGAACAGTTTCAGGTTAGGAATGGACCTCCAGAACGAATTAAGTACTTAACCTGAGGTACCACTGTATATTATTGGGGTATAAACATATTGTGCTTAATTTTTATTTATTACGTGTCTGCCTAGTGAGAACCTTGGAGCTGCTCTCTGATTTCCCGGGCTTAAACCTCTCTCGGCAACAGAGCATCTCTGGGTGCTTCTGTTCTGCAGAAACAGGTGTGTGTTCTAAAAAGGAAGCAGGTGCACATAACCAGTCAACAAGTCTGTCTGCAGCTCGATATACTAGTTGGGAACATGGAGGAGCAAAGGGGAGACGGTGTGCCAAGCGGTGGAGGCGATAACTTTTCGTTCCGAACATATCACTGTTATGAGCAGACACCATTCCTGAGATGTTTGGCGCAGCAGCGCTCAAGGGTTTGTTTCTGTTCCCCTCTGGCTTTCGCAGGGCCCGTGAAACCGCACTTTGCAGTTGGCGCAGGGGCTAAAGTGTCAGGCTAGGACCCAGGAGACCCCGGGTTCAAATGTTCTGCCGGTCGTAAAAAAAACTCCCCAAAACCCTCAGGGGTGACCTTGAACCAGCTAGGCGCTCTCACCCAGCCGAACCCATCGTGGATATGATCACAAGGACGATGGATGGAAGGATTAAAAGTGCCGTTTTTTAAAAGGCGGTATTCCGTGGTAGCCCTACTCACAGTAGACCCATTGAAATGGGCAAAAACGACTAAGTTAAGTTGTGCATTTCAGCAGGTCTGCCTTAGACAAATTTTAAAAAGGTAAAGGTAAAGGACTCATGAGTCCAGTCGCAAACGACTCTGGGGTTGTGGCGCTCATCTCGCTTTACAGGCCGAGGGAGCCGGCGTTTGTCCGTAGAGAATTTTTCTGGGTCATGTGGCCAGCATGACTAAGCCGCTTCTGGCGAAACCAGAGCAGCGCACGGAAACACCATTTACCTTCCCGCCAGAGTGGTGCCTATTTATCTACTTGTACTTATTGGCATGCTTTCGAACTGCTAGGTTGGCAGGAGCTGGGACCGAGCAACGGGAGCTCACCCTGTTGCGGGGATTCGAACCGCCAACCTTCCGATCGGCAAGCCCAAGAGGCTCAGTGGTTTAGACCACAGCGCCACCTGCATCCCGAGGCAAATTTAGGGGAGCGCAAACAGTTCACTGCACAGGGCGCCGAGCTGAGAGGGCACCACAACAATGACGAATAATGGAAGGCATTTGTTTTCCAGCCAAAGCATACATGACACTGTTAGCTGAGTAAATAGTTTCTGGATCAGTGATGTGGCGGAGCCATCCACACCTGAGTTGTTTTAATATTTTTATTCCCCTTTTCCAGCAGCAGATACTGAGCTCAAAGCAGCTCACCGTAATTGCAGTAGCAGTTTAAAAGAAACCAGCAAGCATTCCCTATAATATCAAACAGGATAGCATGTAAACAGCAGCAACAAATTCATCTGAGCAATTAATACAATCTTCTATGGGAGCCCGTGGGGAAGAGCGTGAAATTGGGGCAGGATTATGACCTGCTTTAAGGGCCTAATGGTGGGTCAAGTTTAAGAGGCCCTATAAATGCATTACCCAAAAATGTACATTATTCTATCGGAAAGGACAATGGAAATAGTAAAGTTTTATATTGGTGTATATACCACTACACGGGTAAGAATGCAGCTTAAAAATCCTAACAATCCAACCAAAGCCTATGCATTGCAATAATCCATTTTTAAAAAAACCAGTTATGTGAAACTTAATGATACATAATACTTGTATCCAGAGGCCCTTCTAATCTGCATAAATCTGGCCTACCCTGGGTGCAGGGTTAGAAACTCGGAAATAAAATCTAATCGCCAAATGGCACTTTAAACCTAGGTTACAGTAGCCACAATAGAATCTCTAAGTGCTTTTTTTTATTTTGCTGTGAAATTTATTATCATTCTTTTCATTTCTATACTGCTCTATATTTTGAAGTACAAATCCCCCAAACGGTTGACAACACATTTAAACACCAAACAATCCAGAATAAAGCAAATTGAAGCTTTAAGGAAAATATTTCAGAACTTCTGTAAGCGACATTTTGTGCTTTCTTTAGAGATCTCCACATGGTCAGAATTGGTCTAATCGCAAAATATGCCTGGCTAATTTCCAACACTTGCTTGATGTGCATGTCGGTTTAAATTCTTTTTAATATTGTGCTTTAATGCTGCAAGCTGCCTTCCTAGGTACGTGGACCTCTGCACATGCATGGGGGGGGGGGAATATATCTGTGCCCTTCCCTTCCGTATTGGCAGCTGGAAAGGGACTCCACCCCCCCTTGCCATGTGTTCTCTCTATAAGGAGCGATGTTTGGAAAGCCTGCCCCATCATGTTTTTCCAACCGCAGTGTGTGACCCAAGACTTGCTCCCCTAAGGCCTTGGCCCCTGGGTGTGTGGAGGTTGAACATGTCTTGGATAATATTGCACGCAGCGTCACACTGGTAGCGCTAAAAATATTTCCACAAGTAACTGAAGTGATTGCTAATGTTGAACCATTTCGGTGAGCCCTGAGCTGCTTGTAATGGCTGTTTGACCTGTGCCACGCAAGTTCTTTTTATAAAAATGGGCTTGAGTCTTGATTTCTTACAACCTTTAACATAAGCGCTCCTGTGTATTGGTTTGGTAACTGCTACTGTGTACTTAT
Source organism: Podarcis bocagei (assembly GCF_964188305.1). NCBI lineage: Eukaryota > Metazoa > Chordata > Lepidosauria > Squamata > Lacertidae > Podarcis > Podarcis bocagei. The sequence goes on from NC_138133.1 coordinate 90,822,371, forward strand.
TTGCAAGGAATTTTGCGGACTGTCGATGTGAAGGATCCCCATTAACTATAATGGAGTGGAATGGATCTGCAAAGGCTCTTTAGAGAGTGCCATATCCTAATACGTAGAGAGATCTTTGCTCAAAGGAGCCGCAGTCTGAATGTTGGCATTATGTAAGGGAGAAGGCAGATGGAGTAGAATTGCAGAGGAGTAGAATCAAATGCAGTTATTTATTTTGCATTTAGGCTTAAGTCCAGCGTTCCCCGTCAGCCTGTGAATTTCTCCAAACTTTTTTGCAAGCAATTTCCTCTGATCTAATGCATTTTTGTGTTATTTTTAATAAGGTGTCTTCGCTCTCCTTCGAGAGCACATTTCCCCACCTTAAAGAATTCTGGGCACCGTCATTCATGAAGGTTTGCTGGAAATCACAACTCTGGAAGGGCGAAATGCCATGCTTGGAAGTCCTTAAGGGAGGGAATGTGCTTCAGAGGCATTGCGCGTAAGGATCCCAATCCATGCATCTTTCTGAACCCTTCCCCCTAAAAGCTGCTTTTATTTTTGGTCAGAGAGCTGCATCACAAAATTGGATAAGTGTGCATGTTGAGGGATTGTTGTGTTGCACTGTGCATATTGTTTCAGAAAGTGCAAATTGGGTTTGTTCTTGTTTAGTCTGCCTTGCCAGAGTGGTGCATGCTCTGGTTTTCTCCCGCTTGGACTACTGCAGTGCGCTCTACGTGGGGCTACCTTTGAAGGTGACCCGGAAACTACAACTAATCCAGAATGTGGCAGCTAGACTGGTGACTGGGAGTGGCCGCCGAGACCACATAGCACCGGTCTTGAAAGACCTACACTGGCTCCCAGTACGTTTCCGAGCACAATTCAAAGTGTTGGTGCTGACCTTGAAAGCCCTAAACGGCCTTGGTCCAGTATACCTGAAGGAGCGTCTCCACCCCCATCGTTCTGCCCAGACACTGAGGTCCAACGCCGAGGGCCTTCTGGTGGTTCCCTCCCTGCGAGAAGCCAAATTACAGGGAACCAGGCAAAGGGCCTTCTCGGTGGTGGCACCCGCCCTGTGGAACGCCCTCCCATCAGATGTCAAAGAGAATAACAACTACCAGACTTTTAGAAGACATCTGAAGGCAGCCCTGTTTAGGGGAGCTTTTAATGTTTGATGCATTACTGTATTTTAATATTTGGTTGGAAGCCGCCCAGAGTGGCTGGGGAAGCCCAGCTAGATGGGCGGGGGTATAAATAATAAATTATTATTATTATTAGTCGTGTCCGACTCTTCGTGACCCCATGGACCAGAGCATGCCAGGCACTCGTACATTTCCATTAAAACCTTAAGTGATCTGTATTTTTGGCCCCTATTCCCTCCTTGGTAAAATTCTGCCACTTCAGAAGCCGACTGCATTGACAGTTGAATGTATTCTGGTTTCTGCGCGGAGGGTGTCGCCAAGAGGTATCAAGTCTCCTGCCCACTTAGGAGGAGGAGATCCCTTTCAGTATCGCCTGATTCCTTTTATCTTCCCCTCTTGCCTGCTCCCGACCCGCTAAATCTGCTCTGGGGGACGAGGCTGGCAGTCCCGCCAGGCGAGAGAGAGGCTCAGTCCCTCGTATTCCTTGGCATTCCAGCAGAGTTCAAAGGTCCAAGAGACGGAGGCCAAGCTGCTCTCCCAACTAGTAGCAGCTGCGCATCTTCCTGGGCTATTTTCTTCCTGTACGTGTCTCTGAAAACATGTGTTCCGAAAAGAGGGTGTGAAACATGACATGCGCCGAGTGCAATGTGCTCGCTTCTCCTGGCCTTTGCTGCAATCCCAGCGGAGGGTGCTGGGCTGGGGGTGCCCCAGAAAAACCTTTTATCCTAAAGGTGGTTGGAGAGAGGTTTTAAATTTTTCTTTTCCTTGCAAAGACACTTGGTGTTTTGAATGCCGTCGGATTTCTTCGGTCGTGGGCGAGAGAGCCATGTCTCTCTCCTGTGTGCGCGAGGTCTGTTGGGATCATATGTCTCTTATAGAATGGCTCTGTTGAGAGGATCACTGTTTAAAAAAAGAATCACTCTCTGCGTATAATCTTTGGATTATATCCTGCCTGCAGCATACCTGTTTTTAAGGGGAAATGCTCAGTTTTCCTGCAGAGGGTCGATGCAAATCACTTTGGGTTGTACCGTATTTTTCGCTCTATAAGATGCACCAGACCACAAGACGCACCTAGTTTTTGGAGAAGGAAAACAAGAAAAAAAATATTCTGAATCTCAGAAGCCAGAACAGCAAGTGGGATTTCTGCACAGTGAAAGCAGCAATCCCTCTTGCTGTTCTGGCTTCTGGGATTCAGAATTCCCCCCCCCCTTGTTTTCCTCCTCCAAAAACTAGGTGCATCTTATGGTCTGGTGCGTCTTATAGAGCGAAAAATACGGGAATTTGGGGTGATGTATGTTTGCAGCAAGATTATTTCACCTCTGTATTTGAAATGCAAATAACCTTTTGATATATAAACCCTTGATATAGGTATAAACCTTTTTATTCATACCTGTATTGCATATTTCTACCCCAAAACCCTATGCAATAGTTCGCTGTAATTTTCCATTCCGTAGATTAGTGATGAAAGTTTTCTTTGTTGCACATCCCAAGTCATCCTGCAATTTCAGGGAGGAGCCCAATGACCAGATGTTAAAATCTCAGCATTTTAAAATATATATGTGTGTATAATAGGTGGTTTGCTTAGAGGGGCTCTAAAAGCCATTAATACAATGAAGGCAAATAAATGCTTGAATTTCCATGGCAGCAAGGTTGTAAATAAATGAAATAAAAACCCATATTATTAAACAAGGATTATTAAACAAGACAGACCCAGGCAAGAAAATTGGCATTGTTCACCTGACATCTGCCAGCAGGCCAGAACTTTGCTACGATTTTCTTTTATGCAACTAAGACAGGATGATGCCCAGCTTTTTCCCCCTCCTGTGTATTTCGTATATGATGGTCAAGTACGATGAATCATGGAATCAGGTCCATAAATATGAACAGTGATGAGGATCACTTGCTAGATCCTGTGTATTTATTTATTTATTTACTTAAGATCATGTGACTTTTCTCCTTGTTGCCTCCCCGTCCCTGCAATGGACATTATATTCCTTTCATTTCATTCCCCCCCCCCCAAGCAATACTGTTTTTTTTGCAGTAAGGCATCTAAAGAGTCGTAAAGCCTCATTAGCTAAGACTCTAATTTTACATTCCCGGATGTTTTGAAAAATAATATAAAGGGGTCCTCCCATCCCAACTGGCTGACGTTAAAATAATGACAAACAGGAATTTTGCTTTTTTCATATCCTCAGATTTATTATTTTAAGGGGACACCAGCCATCTGTGTTCTCAAGCTCTTTTCAGTAGAAGGCTGAGCTCCAGAAATAGAGTTCCTTTTTTTAAAAAAAATTAGTAGTCGGTGATATTAGCTGTTTTATTGTGGAGAATTGCAATTTTAGCCTTAAAGAAACTGTGAGATCATGTGATGTCGGATAGCATCGTAACACTGGGTAACTTTGCACTTCCTGGCAGAGTGATCTGCTTTGCAAAAATAATCGCCCCCTCCTCCAGTGTGTTGATTTGCAGAGGACAGTTTAATGCAGCCCTATTCGTTGAGGTTCAGAAAATGCCTGTTTCTCTCAAAGGCTGCTGTGGTTTTACATGGGTGAGACGATCAAATCTGCCCAGATGCTTCTTCCTTTTCCTCTTTCTTTCAGTGAAAGAAATCAGGAAAAAAAATATCCCCCTCTTGTCCAGCAATTTCTCCACTGGCTTTCTGATGCCTGGAGTTGCAGTTACATTTCATGGCAAGCTGACCAAAACAGTTTAGATACAATTGTTTAAGCCCATTTCTTCTCCACAAGGCTGTTTGGATCTCTTCTGTGGAAAGAGGAACACACGGCAAACGTTGTTGTTTAGTCGTTTAGTCGTGTCTGACTCTTCGTGACCCCATGGACCAGAGCACGCCAGGCACTCCAGTCTTCCACTGCCTCCCGCAGTTTGGTCGGACTCATGCTGGTAGCTTCGAGAACACTGTCCCACCATCTCGTCCTCTGTCGTCCCCTTCTCCTTGTGCTCTCCATCTTTCCCAACACCAGGGTCTTTTCCAGGGAGTCTTCTCTTCTCATGAGGTGGCCAAAGTCTTGGAGCCTCAGCTTCAGGATCTGTCCTTCCAGTGAGCACTCAGGGCTGATTTCCTTCAGAATGGAGAGGTTTGATCTTCTTGCAGTCCATGGGACTCTCCAGAGTCTCCTCCAGCACCATAATTCAAAAGCATCCATTCTTCGGCGATCAGCCTTCTTTATGGTCCAGCTCTCACTTCCATACATCACTACTGGGAAAACCATGGCTTTAACTATATGGACCTTTGTTGGCAAGGTGATGTCTCTGCTATTTAAGATGCTGTCTAGGTTTGCCATCGCCTTTCTCCCAAGAAGCAGGCGTCTTTTAATTTTGTGGCTGCTGTCACCATCTGCAGTGATCATGGAGCCCAAGAAAGTAAAATCTTTCACTGCCTCCATTTCTTCCCCTTCTATTTGCCAGGAGGTGATGGGACCAGTGGCCAACATTAGATTCAGTTATTCCAGGGCTGGGATTCTTCACAGTGTGCCTGAGCTTCCAGGAGACATCTGCTTATGGCACAGCAGGGCGATGACTTGAAAATAGCTCAGTTGGTAGAGCATGAGACTTTTAAACTCAGGGTTTGGGATACAAGCCCCAAATTAAGCAGAAGGTCCCCAGACGGCCCTTGTGGTCCTTTCCAATTCTAAGACAACAGGCATTTTCTGCTGTGGCCCTGTATTGGAGGATGATGATGATGATGATGATGATGATGATGATAAATATAATAATAATAAATAATGTTATTTGTATCCCGCCCTCCCCGGCCAAAGCCAGGCTCAGAGCAGCTAACATCATATAAATAAGACGATATGCATAATACAAGCGATCAGTACATCCCACAGTTAATTCAAAGAATACCTGCAAAACAGGTAGCATCATCCATCAATTGCTTTCAAAGTCTTGTGAAGAGTTACCTTTCGGCCCAGACTCTCCTTGATCCAAAGGATTGGACCCATTTTCACACATTTGAATTGGTTGTATTTGCCTCTGCAGAACTTTGTGTGCTTTTTGTACCGCCGTTTCAGACTTGGCTCGCAAGCTAGTTTAGATTGTACACCACTTAGAAGTGTTGAAGGCAAAAGGCTGACGGAATGAACCTCAGTTAGGGAGGCAGTTATTGCGACGGTCAGGTGTCGAGGTCTGCACTCGGGGAAAGCAGTGGGCTGATTTGAACTGTCTGAAGATCCTTCCCTCTGGCTATTCACTAGAGAAGGAAAGAGTCTGCTGAAAGCACGGGGCCATTTTCAGGCTGAGACCTGTGCTGGTTGCTACAGGGGCCTCTCTGATACATACTTGATTTAAGCGAGCCTTTGCATAGCTTCCCACAGCCAGTTCCCCATCATTTTCAGGGTCCTTTCAGAAGCTCCCTAGATACGCATCCACCTGCTCTCGCCATGGCCAACCAGGTGCCCATTATGGGAAACCTGCAAGCAAGATTTGAACGCCAGAGCAACTCCCCCCTCCAGAAATTGGGATTCAGGAACCTTGCTGCCTCCGACTGAGGAGACAAAGCATAGTCATCCTTGCTAGTAGCCATTGACAGCCCTCTCCCCCACAAATTTCTCTAATACTCTTTGAAAGCCATCTAGGCTTTAAGTCAGAATGCTATTCCTGATATATTTTAATTGACACACATCATTGGCTCCCAGTACGTTTCTGAGCACAATTCAAAGTGTTGGTGCTGACCTTTCAAGCCCTAAACGGTTTCGGCCCAGTAGACCTGAAGGAACGTCTCCACCCCCATCGTTCAGCCCGGACACTGAGGTCCAGTGCTGAGGGCCTTCTGGCGGTTCCCTCCCTGCGAGAAGGGAAGCCACAAGGAACCAGGCAGAGGGCCTTCTCAGTGGTGGCGCCCTCCCTGTGGAACGCCCTCCCATCAGTTGTCAAGGAGACAAACAACTATATCTGACTTTTAGAAGACACTCGAAGGTAGCCCTGTTTAGGCAAGTTTTTAATGTTTGAAGTTTTATTCTGTTTTTAGTGTTCTGTTGGAAGCTGCCCAGAGTGGCTGGGAAAACCCAGCCAGATGGGCAGGGTATTAATAATAGTAATTAATAATAATAATAATAATTTATTATATCATCTTGGCATTTTGTCCTCATTTCCATCCTCCCCTAAATGGGTAGAAACTGAATTTCACAAAGCATAAATTTTGGGCCATCAACTGAAGAGAAATGTCGCTGGTCTTGTCTCGCTTCGGCTCTCTGTTCCAAAATGAAATAATTCTGCTTTCTAATATTTTCGATTGACTTGGCCCTGTCGGTACAAGTTGGCAAACTTGGCGAAAGCGATTGATTGCGTTCCCTCTCTCTGTAAAATCTGGTGCTGCATAATTTCAGCACAGTGTCTCCCTGTAGCAGATCTGCGGCATCCTAGATATTTGTTAATGCTCACGGTGCTTTTCTTGAAATGACCGATGCTGCTCTGAAGTGCTATGTAAGTTATAATCTTCATCATTTATTATATACTAATCTAAATCTGTGGCTTCTGTCTGAGGCAACACTAAATATGGGTTAGTATTTTTAAAGTGGTTTCTCTCTCTCTCTCTCTCTCTCTCTCTGCCTCTCTCTCTCTCTCTCTCTCTCTCTCTGCCCCCTCCCCTTCACTAATGTCTAGTGACTGGTGATGATTTAACTGGCTCCCCCCTCCCCAATTGTTTTCTCACTTACCCTCCCTTTGTGGGGGTGTTCCTCGTGTCCTACAGGGGAAAGGCCTGTCTGATCTGTGCTAAATGAGGGGTAGAGGAGAATGGAAGGCTTTTATGAATAAGAACACTGATCATCTGCCATGCTGCTTTAATGGAAAACCTGAAACGTGATACAATAACACACATACGTGCAGGTCTTCAGGGATCTGTGCATGTTTGATTTTCTTTTCAAGCGAGGCTTCTTCCTTGTTGGAGAAATTGCCCCTGGAAATAAAACCCGCTGTCTTTTATAAGCACTCTTGGCCACTTGAGCCCTGCCAGCTCCTCTCTCTGCCCTCCTCCCAGTTTTGCCAGCTCTTAGAAACATAGGGAAGGGACGCAGGTGGCGCTGTGGGTGAAACCACAGAGCCTAGGGCTTGCCGATCAGAAGGTCGGCGGTTCGAATCCCCACGACGGGGTGAGCTGCCCTTGCTCAGTCCCTGCTCCTGGCAACCTAGCAGTTCGAAAGCACGTCAAAGTACAAGTAGATAAATAGGTACCACTCCAGTGGGAAGGTAAACGGCATTTCCGTGCGCTGCTCTGGTTCTCCAGAAGCAGCTTAGTCATGCTGGCCACATGACCTGGAAGCTGTACGCCGGCTCCCTCGGCCAGTAAAGCAAGATGAGTACTGCAACCCCAGAGTCGGCCACGACTGGACCTAATGGTCAGGGGTCCCTTTACCTTTACCTAGAAATATAGGACGCTTGTACATAGTCAGTGCAATGGTCCATCAAGCTCAGTATTGTGTCTATGCTGACTAGCCGCACCTCTCTGTGTGTTTCGCCCAGGGAGCCTTTCCCAGTCCCCACGGGAGATGCTGGGATTGGCACCCTGGGACCCTCTGCAAGCCAAGTAGCTGCCCCACCAACGAGCCACGGCCCCCTTGACCTTGGCCAACGCCTGGCATTGGGAGCAGAGGAGACCATTCTTTGGGGTGGTTTGACTAAGCCAGTTGTTCCCAAATTGAGCCATACCTTCCCCTGGGAGGGGGGTTGCCTAAGGGGGTGCGGAAGGTGCAAAATGGCTCTTGGACTTTGAAAAGCTGCCATCGCTGGAGCAAGTTCATCAATTTTGTGGAATTAATTGGACTGAATAATTTTAATTGGCTTTTGAATAAATGTGCAATTGAGTGTTAACTGCCTTGAATTTTATTGCATTATTATTTTTCTTAGTGGGGCATGCTAACTGCTATTCTGAATAATGTTTTTTTTGTAGGGTAGGGGGAACTGGGGATAAGTTTATTGTACCAAGAGGGCAGTGGCCAAAAGTTGGGGAACTGCTGTTCTAAGTGGTGGCTCTTGTCTCACTGTTTATTGTGTCGAAACAAAATAAAACAAAACATAAAATAAAATAATCAAAAAAATCCTTCCAGTAGCACCTTAGAGATCAACTAAGTTAGTTATTGGTATGAGCTTTCGTGTGCATGCACACTTCTTCAGATACCCTGAAACACAAGTCACTAAACCCTTATATATAGTGAGAGGGTGGGGAGGGGTATTTCTCAGAAGGGTGGTGGGAATGGGTGATTGGCTGATAGGTGTGGTAAACCCGTTGACGACTGTTAACGACTGCAATTGGTCTTACAGGAAAAAGCAAGGGGTGAGATGGCTAAAAATAGCTTTATCATGTATAATGAGATAAGACTCCAATGTCTCTATTCAGACCAGGTCTCTCAAGTTTGGTAATGAGTTGCAATTCAGCAACTTCTCTTTCCAGTCAGTTTCTGAAATTCTTTTGTAATAGGACAGCTACTTTGAGATCTTGTATAGAATGTCCTGGGAGACTGAAGTGTTCTCCTACTGGTTTCTCTGTCTTGTGATTCCTGATATCAGATTTATGTCCATTTATCCTTTGGCGTAGGGTTTGGCCTGTTTGTCCAATATAGAGAGCTGAAGGGCACTGTTGGCATTTGACGGCACACACAATGTTAGAAGATGAGCAATTAAATAGTCTTTAGATGGTATGTTTGATGTTGTTGGGGCCAGTGATGGTGTTGTCCGGGTGTATGTGGCAGCAAAGTTGGCATCTGGGTTTATTGTACCAGGTACCAGTGTCCATGTTAAGTCTGGTTGTTGTATTATTGTGGGTGAGGAGTTGTTTAAGATTGGGTGGCTGTCTGTAGGCAATGAAAGGTCTTCCTCCCAGAGCTTGAGAAAGAGAACCGTTTATTATATAGCACCTGTCTTCTTTCTTGGCACTCAAAGTGATGTCTTTGCGATTCCTGGGCAGTCTTCTCCCCAAGCCCATGCCAGCCGCAGGCCTGTTTAGCTTTAGCAACGTGGCTGCATTTTGTGACCCTGGGATTGGTCTGGCTCTCTTGGAATGACAGCCGCTTTGTGTTTCTGACTTTGGGGGTTTCTGGTATAGGAGCAAGGAAGAACTGGCTGTGTGTGCTGGCATTCGCCACAGAGGGAAGGCTTGTCTGCTTCTTAAGTCCCGGTTGTGCTGTGCTTGTTCACTGTGTGTTGGCTGAACCATAGCATTGTAGGGCTGGAAGGGACCCAAGGGTCATCTAGTCCAACCCTCTGAAATCATAGAATCATAGAATCATAGAGTTGGAAGAGACCACAAGGGCCATCGAGTCCAACCCCCTGCCAAGCAGGAAACACCATCAGAGCACTCCTGACATATGGTTGTCAAGCCTCTGCTTAAAGACCTCCAAAGAAGGAGACTCCACCACACTCCTTGGCAGCAAATTCCACTGTCGAATAGCTCTTACTGTCAGGAAGTTCTTCCTAATGTTTAGGTGGAATCTTCTTTCTTGTAGTTTGGATCCATTGCTCCGTGTCTGCTTCTCTGGAGCAGCAGAAAACAGCCTTTCTCCCTCCTCTATGTGACATCCTTTTATATATTTGAACATGGCTATCATATCACCCCTTAACCTCCTCTTCTCCAGGCTAAACATGCCCAGCTCCCTTAGCCGTTCCTCATAAGGCATCGTTTCCAGGCCTTGGACCATTTTGGTTGCCCTCCTCTGGACACGTTCCAGTTTGTCAGTGTCCTTCTTGAACTGTGGTGCCCAGAACTGGACACAGTACTCCAGGTGAGGTCTGACCAGAGCAGAATACAGTGGCACTATTACTTCCCTTGATCTAGATGCTAGACTCCTATTGATGCAGCCCAGAATTGCATCAATAGTGCAAACCATGGTTTGGTGTGGGAGCTCAGAGCTTCTTTACATCACTTGGCTGCCAGTGTAGGAGGCCTGATTTGTTTGCTCGCTGGGCTGGTTATGTGGCAGCTTGATGTGTCAGGTACATCGCTGTCTTTAGCATATGCACTGCTGGGGTGCAAAGATCCATCCAGCGCCCCCAAATTTAGATTAGCCCCCAAATTAACTTTTTTATGCTTATGTCAGACACCACGCTTACGCCTTATCTCTTGTTTATGAAAGAAGGGAGGAAAAAGAAGCACACTTTTATTTGCTCATTTATTTACAATACACTTATACTTAAGTATACAACACCACCACACTTAAATGTGTAAGTATTGTTTAGGCACCTACTTGGGAGAAACATCGGTCGTGTCAAAGGTGGCACTGACCCTGCTGCCGCGTAGCAGCTCAATATAACGCATAACATAATATTTTGATGTAAGAGTTAATTTCAAGAGTTAATGACAAGCGCCGTGGTTGAGTCTGACAAGTGCCGCCACTGGCGCGGCGTGTCTTTGGTAAATGAGTGCACAAAGTCGAAAGTCCTTTCGTGAAACAGTAGGTATACATTTTGGTAGTATCCAGGTATATATGTACTGTATTTTCGCTCTATAAGACGCACCAGACCATAAGACACACCTAGTTTTTGGAAGAGGAAAACGAGGAAAAAAATATTCTGAATCCCAGAAGCCAGGACAGCAAGGGGATCGCTGCGGAGTGATCCTGCTGGCTGTCCTGCCTTATGGGATAGCTGTGAGCAGCCGCGAGCAGCCTCCACCTGCCACAAGGTGGAAAAAGATGAAAGCCCTGAACAAAAGAAGACCCCAACTTTTATTAGCTACTAATCCCTCATGCTACACCCCTAAGAGTACATCATAACTACATCACGACTACATCATTGACACATCACAAAGAGGAGGGGTTCAGGGAGGAGTTGCGGTGGTAACCTGAGTGTCTTGTCACCTGTCCGGTTCCTCCTTTCCCCTTCCCCATGAGTGCTTTCCAGAGGACAAAGAGGAGTTCCCTGTTTCCTGCCCCCAGAGGGAAGGGCTGGTCACTGTCCTGTGTTTCAGTCCGTGCTGAATTCACTTCCATATGCAGGTCCTTTGTGAGTGTGATGATCTTCTGTCTAGGACCATCAAGGTTGGCATGCCAACTGGGTAGGGCTCGCTGCGGACGCATTGGTACGATTGGGGGATTATGGCTATCCTGTATCAAGCCTCCACCCTTTGATAGTCCTTCCTTCATGGTGTAAAATAAAAGTGGAACTGTACAGATCCGATGTACAGCTGATTTTCTATGAATTTATAACAGAAGCATTGTGTATGTCGTGTGTGAGTGTGTGTCATGTTTGTACAAACTGAATGATTGGGGGGGGGCGGGTTCCTGCAACATAGTTAAACTATGGAACTCAGTGCCACAGGAAACAGTGATTGCCCCCAACTAAGAACAGTAGAGGCAGGTTGTTCCATTTGGCAAGGTGAAATGCTTGTGGGGATGCAACGTGGATATTGTAGCATTGGGTGATGACCTCTTACCTGGAAGTAAACTTCATTAAATTCCACAGGACCTGCATCTCACTGCACTAGAATAACCTGCTTGGGTCCAGCTGATTTCACGTCAGGCTGATTTCAGATTTGGCATAAAGGTAAAGGGACCCCTGACCATTAGATCCAGTCGTGGCCGACTCTGGGGTTGCGGCGCTCATCTCGCTTTATTGGCCGAGGGAGCCGGCGTACAGCTTCTGGGTCATGTGGCCAGCAGGACTAAGCCGCTTCTGGTGAACCAGAGCTGCGCACGGAAATGCCGTTTACCTTCCCGCTGAAGTGGTACCTATTTATCTACTTGCACTTTGACGTGCTTTTAAACTGCTAGGTTGGCAGGAGGAGGGACCGAGCAACGGGAGCTCACCCCGTCGTGGGGATTCGAACCGCCGACCTTCTGATCGGCAAGTCCTAGGCTCTGTGGTTTAACCTACAGCGCCACCCGCGTCCCTCCATCTTTGACATGGGGAATACTATAATTTTTAAAAAAAATACTGCAAAGGCATTAATACATTTAGAATTCTACAGCCATACCCAAATATTTTAAAGAGATGATTTGTACTGCCGATTTCTGTCCCCCACAAAAGAGGGGACTTTAAAAAAACAAAACCGTAGGTCTGACGGTTCTTATCTTTCTCTGCACGAGAGAAATAGAGCAACTGCTGCAATTATTCAGTGCCGCTCATAAAGGAATGTACACCCTAAACACCTGTTTTTGTCTTTCATGGGCTATCCCCCGCCACCATGAATCTGAATATTAAAAACCCAAAGGCCACGCTCCACTATTTAAGGTACAATTTAAGAACCTGCTTAACTCACTGTAATTGAAAAAGCAGCTCTGAAGATCTTAACTTCATTCATAAAGATTGTGCTTAGAATGTTCTTCTGAATAGTCGACAGCGAAACCAGAACTGGCTTATAAATTTTAGGTCAACTTGTAATTTTTCTTTCAAGTTTTTGATCTTCTTTGCAGCTTGATTTCTCCACCCACGCCGCACACCACAAATAATTTTACTCTGAATTATTGCCTTTCAAACTGTAAAATGATATACAGATTTTGAAAGCAAAAATGGAATTGTTTCAGTTGATAGCGATCCTGATCCTGCCCCCCAAATAAAACCAGCACATCGTTCAGAATTTGTATTATTTTTAATTTTCTACGAGCAGATCTTTGTAAAGCTAACTCAGTGGAGCTGCTAAACCAGCCTTCCCCAGACTGAGAGTCCTCCTCCAGATAGTCTTGTATCCCACATCCCATCATCCCTGGCCATGCCTGATGGGAGTTGTAGCTCCAGAACATCTCCTTGGCACCAGCATTGCAAGACTGAGCTAGACTTGTAAACCAGATTGCTTCCTTTGTCTGCTTTTAATCTCTTTGGGTTTTCCTTTCTCCTCTTTCTGAACGCAAACTCTTGCTATAACTCCTGCTGTGTTTATCTTTGTTGTTGAGGCTTTTCTGTGAAAGATCAAAAATGTTCCGTCTTTTCACATTTTCAGCCCGAATTACCCCAACCCTTAAAACACGGTATCAAATTTTTTTGCAATATGCACACACACTGACCATAAAGCCAGGGATTTTTCTCTGGCAGAAGGTTGAGGTGCACACATTTCATAGGTGAAACCTTTCTGAAAATTTGGAGCTAGGATTTTTATGATCCCATCTCCCAGGAGATAATGAGAGCTCCTTTGAAAATGCTCCTTCTGTCTGCGACCCTCTAGCTAAGGTGATAAGTAACTATACAACCTTTAGAAGACACCTGAAGGCAGCCCCATATTGGGAAGTTTTTAAATGTTTGATTATGTTTTAGGCTGCCCAGAATGGCTGGAACAAGCCAGTCAAATGGGGGGGGGTATTGTTGTTATTGGACAAGGAAGTCCCTATTTTATTTATTTATTTGTTTATTTTATTTTCAATGCAAAAAATACAACAAAATTTACAAACATTGAATCCAAAATAAAACAATACAAGCAAGAAAAAGAAAAGAAAAAAGAACACAAAAGAGAAAACAAAAAAATGAAAAAATACGTATCTACAAATAAAGCCATATAATTCTAATCTAGACATTACATACATACATATACACATATTGACTTCCTTTGACCTCAAAATTTTTACTCTTTCTAAGTTGTCTAATGTAGATTACTTCTGTCTTTATGCTTTTTACACCATTTTTCTCTTTCTTTAACCCTGCAAAGCATCATTCATTACATACCGATATGCTTACTCCAGAACAATGTTTTTTTCATATGCTCTTTAGCATATCCCCATTCTTTTAATAATTTTTGGTCCTGTTGTCCCCTTATGAATGCTGTGAGCCTTGCCAGATTTATATATTCACAAAATTTAATTTGCCATTCTTGGACGTCCCTATTTTCATCGGAGAAATGTTGGAGGGTATGGTCTGGGACTGATGGGAGTTGTAGTACATAGCACTTAGAGCAGGCATAGGCAAATTCCGGCCCGCCAGATGTTTGGGACTACAATTCCCATCATCCCTAGCTAAGAGGACCAGTGGTCAGGGATGATGGTAATTGTAGCACCAAACATCTGGAGGACCGGAATTTGCCTATGCCTGACCTAGAGGGTGCCAGTTTTGGGATGGAAGCCTGATCCACAACCATGCGTTCTCCAGCACAATCTGCTAACAGAACATGTCTGAGGTTTAAAGGACATAAAATCAAACTCTGGAGCTTTATTTTTGTATGTTTTGCTAGAGCCATGGTGGTGATTGTCACTTGAAACCAAATACCAGATTTGCTGGCTCTAGCATGGCTTCTCTTCTTAGATCATTGACTATGCAAAAGCCTTTGACTGTGTTGACCACAGCAAACTATGGCAAGTTCTTAAAGAAATGGGAGTGCCTGATCACCTCATCTGTCTCCTGAGAAATCTCTATGTGGGACAAGAAGCTACAGTTAGAACTGGATATGGAACAACTGATTGGTTCAAAATTGGAAAAGGAGTACGGCAAGGCTGTATATTGTCCCCCTGCTTATTTAACTTATATGCAGAATTCATCATGCGAAAGGCTGGGCTGGATGAATCCCAAGCTGGAATTAAGATTGCCGGAAGAAATATCAACAACCTCAGATATGCAGATGACACAACCTTGATGGCAGAAAGTGAAGAGGAATTAAAGAACCTTTTAATGAGGGTGAAAGAGGAGAGCGCAAAATATGGTCTGAAGCTCAACATCAAAAAAACAAAGATCATGGCCACTGGGCCCATCACCTCCTGGCAAATAGAAGGGGAAGAAATGGAGGCAGTGAGAGATTTTACCTTCTTGGGCTCCATGATCAGTGCAGATGGTGACAGCAGTCACGAAATTAAAAGACGCCTGCTCCTTGGGAGAAAGGCGATGGCAAACCTAGACAACATCTTAAAAAGCAGAGACATCACCTTGCCAACAAAGGTCCGTATAGTAAAAGCCATGGTTTTCCCAGTAGTGATGTATGGAAGTGAGAGCTGGACCATAAAGAAGGTTGATCGCCGAAGAATTGATGCTTTTGAATTATGGTGCTGGAGGAGACTCTTGAGAGTCCCATGGACTGCAAGAAGATCAAACCTCTCCATTCTGAAGGAAATCAGCCCTGAGCGCTCACTGGAAGGACAGATCGTGAAGCTGAGGCTCCAATACTTTGGCCACCTCATGAGAAGAGAAGACTCCCTGGAAAAGACCCTGATGTTGGGAAAGATGGAGGGCACAAGGAGAAGGGGACGACAGAGAATGAGATGGTTGGATGGTGTTCTTGAAGCTACCAGCATGAGTTTGATCAAACTGCGGGAGGCAGTGGAGGACAGAAGTGCCTGGCGTGCTCTGGTCCATGGGGTCACGAAGAGTCGGACACGACTAAACGACTAAACAAAGCATGGCTTCTCTTCTTAATTTCATTTTCCTAAGGTGTTTTTTTTAAAAAAGAAAATACGTTTCCTGCCTCTTCCCTGAGCTATCACCACTGTTAATCCCACTACAGTGATGAGTCTTTTGTAACAGCGTTTGCAGTTTCTGATCATAAAATCAACACGCCATGCTGTTCCATTGGGCTGGGCCAGGGTCTACTCAGAGTTGCTGTATTTCTCTATGCGGCCTAGGACCCACGTACCTACGGGACCACCTCTCCTGGTTTGCCCCGCGGAGGACCTTAAGGTCCACAAATGACAACATTCGGAAGGGCCCAAGGTGGTTAGATTGGTTTCAACCAGAGCCAGGGCCTTTTCAGCACTGGCCCCACTTGGTGGAAGGCTCTGTCACAAGAGACCAGGGCCCTGTGGGACTTGACATCTTTCCGCAGGGCCTGCAAGACAGAGCTGTTCCGCCTGGCCTTTGGTTTGGACTCAGTCTGACCCTTATGTTTCCCTCCCCTGATGGTTTTGACTTTTAAAATGAGGCTGCATTTTAAATTGCATTTTAACCTGTATTTTAAATTGTTGTTTTTTCCTTATGTTTTTTATTGATGTTAGCTGCCCTGAGCCCGGCTCTGGCTGGGTATGGCGGGGTATAAATAAAATTTATTATTATTATTTATTATTTCCAAAATGCACAGCAAACCACCTGCTGCAGAGGTACTGAAGATGTCCGGAACCAGGACAGCTGCACCGTTTCAATCATAAACGGTGTGTGTCATTGAGGAGAGAGGGCTATTGTACAGGGAAGTTTTTAATCATATAATTGTGGAGATAGAAGGGATCCCAAGGATTATTTATTCCACCACCCAGCTGTACAGGAATATGCAGCTGTCCTGCACGGGGATCGAACCTGCAACCTTGGCGTTATCACCACCATGCTCTAACCAACTGAGCTATCCAGCAGGACTTAATGTTTGAGGTCTTATTGCGCTCTATGTGGGACTACCTTTGAAGGTGACCCGGAAACTGCAATTAATCCAGAATGCGGCAGCTAGACTGGTGACTGGGAGCGGCCGCCGAGACCACATAACACCAGTCTTGAAAGACCTACACTGGCTCCCAGTACGTTTCCGAGCACAATTCAAAGTGTTGGTGCTGACCTTGAAAGCCCTAAACGGCCTCAGTCCAGTAGACCTGAAGGAGCATCTCCACCCCCATCGTTCTGCCTGGACACTGAGATCCAGCTCTGAGGGCCTTCTGGCGGTTCCCTCATTGCGAGAAGTGAGGTTACGGGGAACGAGGCAGAGGGCCTTCAGAGCGGTAGTGGCACCCGCCCTGTGGAACGCCCTCCCTTCAGAGGAGGCAGCTATCTTCTTTTTAAAAGACATCTGAAGGCAGCCCTGTTTAGGGAAGTTTTTAATATTTAATGCTGTATTGTTTTTAACACTTGACTGGACGCCGCCCAGAGTGGCTGGGGAAACTCAAGCCAGATGGGCGGGGTATAAATAATAAGCTACTACGATTATTATTATTATTATTATTATTATTATTATTATTATTATGTTGGGAGCTGACTTATTAGCCAAGATGGCTATGCCCTGCCTCCATAGTCAGCAGTGCTTTCTGAACGCCAGTTGCTGGAAGCTGCAGCAGGGAGAGGTATGGCTCTTGTGTTCGAATCCTGCTTGCTGGTTTCCCACAAGCATCTGGTTGGCCCCTGTGAGAACAGATGCTGGACAAGATGGGTCCATTGGCTTGATCCAGCAGCCTTCCCTTTTGTTAGGGTAATAATAATAAAAATAATAATTTATTATTTATACCCTGCCCATCTGGCTGGGCTTCCCCAGCCACTCTGGGTGGCTTCCAACAAAATATTAAAATACTGTAATGCATCGAACATTAAAAGCTTCCCTAAACAGGGCTGCCTTCAGATGTCTTCTAAAAGTCTGGTAGCTGTAAACTGGATTTCCTTTTGGATAAATGTAGGAAATAGGAGTTTTGAGTCGGGTTTCTAAATTTATATCTGACGTGGACTGAGCTCAGATTTGAGTGGTGGTGCGATACCAGTTTTGAAAACCTGGCGAGGCCCACGTAAGAATTCAGTGACTTTTGGAGTGGATCATTCACCAAGAGAGAAGCTGACTTCGGGGGTTTTCTACTCACAGGTAAGAAAGTTGGGGCGTCCCCTTCCTGGGCACCATGTGGTCCTTTTGCTAAGACAGCTGCTGTGGTGGCCCATTTTTTTTTTAAAAAAGGAATTCACTTTTGATGGCTACTGTCCAAAGAGTCTATTTTTATATCCTAGCAGTGGACAGTGCTGAGAACCACTCAATTTTTCAACCTTCCTGCTGCAACATTCATCCCACTGCTAGTTCCTGCAGGCTGCATCATAAAAACGAGGAAGAGAGGAATACTTTACTATGTGACGTTTCTTAAAAATTAGGGCTGTCCTCGCCCTCACATCTCAGCTTTAACAAGGAAAATGAAAAAGGGGGAAACAGCTTCCTTTAAAAATTCAGAGGTGGTTCATGGGCATAGCCAAGGGGGGCAGCAGGTACTCAATTAAATGAGGTTGTGCCCCCCCAGCAGACGTCTGGGCCCCCAAAAGCCTGCCCACCATATTGTCTTTCTCTTGGGCTGATCTCCCCCCAAAAAAGCTCAACAGCTTTGACTGTCCCCCCAAACAAAAAATCCTGGCTATGCCTATGAGGTGGTTCATGCCCTCATCCAGAGGCCATGTCAGTACCCAGTGATCCATGGAGCCTACTTTGTTGTTGTTGTTTAGTTGTTTAGTCTTGTCCGCCTCTTCCTGACCCCCTGGACCAGAGCACGCCAGGCACTCCTGTCTTCCACTGCCTCCCGCAGTTTGGTCAAACTCATGCTGGTTGCTTTGAGAACACTGTCCCACCATCTCGTCCTCTGTCGTCCCTTCTCCTTGTGCCCTCCATCTTTCCCAACATCAGGGTCTTTTCCAGGGAGCCTTCTCTTCTCATGAGGTGGCCAAAGTATTGGAGCCTCAGCTTCAGGATCTGTCCTTCCAGTGAGCACTCAGGGCTGATTTCCTTCAGAATGGAGAGGTTTGATCTTGGAGCCTGCTAGGAATGGATAAAAGCCCAGTCGCCCCAGACACCGGCTCTGCACTTAACTGCTTCACACCCACTCACTCCTGGTCCAAGTATATTTTTGTGGTGGCTCAGGAGCTCTGCTTTTATCGTGCTTAAATGAATATGCCCTCAATTTAGCCACTGTGACTATGGCAGGCTTGTTAAAGGGCATTGTAATGATCCTGGGGAAAACTTGGGTTTTGAGTCGCCCTTTTGCCTACAGAAATCTATGTGGACGTAAGGTAACATACGAAGAGGCTGGCTGCTGGATCCCGCATCCTTTGGCCAGCCAGACATCTCTTTTGAGAAGCCCACAAGCCATGCCAAGGCACAACAGCAGCAACTCTCCCCATCTGTGAGTAACAGCAGTTGGTAGAAAAATTGGGGTTGGCTTTTGCTGCCCAACTCTCCAAGGGACTATTGAGTCACCTAAGTCCATGATTAGTCGGAGAAGAAGGGATGGAGGCAGGATGCAGTGAAAAAGCAGGGCAAATCTTTATTTTTGTTGCCCCACCTCCTTGCGAGGAAGTGAGAGGCCCAGAACAAAGGTGTACAAGCCCCTTTAGAAAATGCCCAACCCCTTAGCCAAAGACCACCCTAAAAGAATCACACATCACAGAAAGAGGCAGTCTATCACAGAAATTTGAGAGTGGCTTGTCTGCTGTCTGCCAAGATACTTGATGTTTTTACTTGGTTGCATTACCTGGGCAGTCTGGCCATTCTTTTGAGATGGGGACTTGTTAATAGTTCTTGAATCCAGGTCACAGGCCCACCCAATTTATGCACAAAATATGCCCTTAGGACGGGATATGTAAGTGAAAGAACTATTGGGAATGGTGTTTCCAAGATATTCCCTTTTGTAGGGGAAATATTAAGAGTAATTGGGAGAGCCAGGATGGCTTTTGGGATTGTTCTGTGTGCTAAAATAAAGTGCGATTTTTCTCGGGGAATATTTCCTGAATTTTAAGGGTGGAAGGATTGGTTTAGGGAAGTTTTTAATGTGTGCTGTTTTATTGCTCTTTTAATATTCTGTTGGGAGCTGCCCAGAGTGGCTGGGGAAACCCAGCTAGATGGGTGAGGTATAAAGAAAGAAAGAGAAAGAAAGTAAGTTTATTTATTTATTTATTCATTTTAATTTAATTTTCTGTGGTGTATGTGTCTGAATTGTGTGTCCACCCTAAAATTTTATAATGAGGAGAAAGAACAGAGCCATGTTGACTAGGAGCCACTGATATATACAACTGATATTTTTTTAAAATAAAAAATGCAGAACATTTACTGCTGAGAGGTAACACATTTTGAGCTGAAGTTGACCAGGTGTGCAAACAAGCAGAGGGCACCTGCACTTTGCAGAGTTGTGTAGGAAGCCAGATTTTGGCAGAGGCAGCTCACCCTGTAGAGGGGAGAGAATCTGTCCAGGCGCAAGTTGCCCCTGGTCTCTTCGCCTTGGTTTCCCCTCCTGCTTCTCACCGTTTCCTGCTGTTCTGCTCTCCTGCCATCTCTGATTCGTTTTGACAGGGTTTGTGCAGGGGAACTTCAGGCTGCCTCTGACGGTGCCAGCAGCTGGAGCAGACACTGTGGAAGGAATCTTAGAGGTGAAAGGCACCTAAAGGGTCTTAAAGAGATACCGGAGATCTTAAAGATGCCAGACCCCACTCAAGTGCTCAAACAGCATCCAAATACACTGCTTCAGCCAACAGCAGTCCTGTTGTTGTTGTTGTTGTTTAGTCGTTTAGTTGTGTCCGACTCTTTGTGACCCCCTGGACCAGAGCACGCCAGGCACTCCTGTCTTCCACTGCCTCCTGCAGTTTGGTCAAACTCATGCTGGTAGCTTCGAGAACACTGTCCAACCATCTCGTCCTCTGTCGTCCCCTTCTCCTTGTGCCCTCCATCTTTCCCAGCATCAGGGTCTTTTCCAGGGAGTCTTCTCTTCTCATGAGGTGGCCAAAGTCTTGGAGCCTCAGCTTCAGGATCTGTCCTTCCAGTGAGCACTCAGGGCTGATTTCCTTCAGAATGGATCAGTTTGATCTTCTTGCAGTCCATGGGACTCTCAAGAGTCTCTTCCAGCACCACAATTCAAAAGCATCCATTCTTCAGTGATCAGCCTTCTTTATGGTCCAGCTCTCACTTCCATACATCACTACTAGGAAAACCATAGCTTGAACTATACAGACCTTTATTGGCAAGGTGATGTCTCTGCTTTTTAAGATGCTGTCTAGGTTTGTCATTGCTAACAGCAGTCCTACTCCAGTGTAAAGCCTTGGATCTGGGCCCATGACCTTGATGTTGGAATTGGGGATAAAAAGCCCCAGCCAGAGCATCTCCCTTCTCAGCCTTGCCGCTTCGGGGATCCATCAGTCATCCTCCTCCGACGTGTGTCTGCTACTCAAGCTGCTGTGCATGCTAGAGCACACTTTACTCAGCAGAGTAATCACACAACAGATCAGGCTCGAGGCGTGGATACTATACCAAACTACGCATTTATTCTACATAAATCAGGACAAAGAAAAACATGGCCTCTCTCCTTGTAGTTCTTCTTGGGGAGAGAGAAAACAAAATCGATACAGAGCGGAAGTTCCGCTCACGCCAGCAATCTGTGCTGGAATGTAAACAGACATGTGACATGTAACAACCCCACATATCTGCAGCAAAGGGTGGAATGGAATTCCCAACAGTCGTACCTCAGTTTTCGAACAGCTTAGTTCACGAACAACTTGGAACTCCAATGTCGCAAACCCGGAAGTAGGTGTTCCGGTTTGCAAACTTTTCCTTGGAAGCCAAACACTTGACGTGGCTTCTGATTGGCTGCAGGATGTTCCAATCGGAAGCCACACCTTGCTTTCCGAACGTTTTGGAAGTTGAACGGACTTCCGGAATGCATTTTGTTCGAAAACCAAGGTACGACTGTACAGACTAATGATGCTCAGAGAATATATCTCTACACATGGCCCTTGCAGCACTAGGACCAAACTGAAATAGTAACTAATAATAATAATTAATTAATTACAACAACAACAACAATAATATAAGTGAAGAGACAATGGAGTGTACCCCTGGAGGTGAAGTCAAACCACTGTGTTAGCATCACCAAATTGACTTAAAAAAGCTCAACTTCAATCCTAAAAAAAGCTCAACAACTTGGTCGGCCCTCACACATGTTCACTTCATCAAATCTGGCCCACTTTGAAAAAAGTTTGGTAGGGTTTACTCCTTAGCCTTGCCTTCTCCTGAAAATATCCCACAAGGCATTGGAAGTCTAGGATCTGTTTCCCTCCTTCTGGATAGGCTGCCTTCCCAGGTTGATGAGCCCCATCTGCTATTAAGTAGTAATAGTTGTTGGGATACTGCCAGGGAGACAAAGTCCATCATGGCCCCCAAGCCGTCTGCCGGATGATCCATCGATCTCCCGTAGGCACGCAGTATCAGCAATTAGCGACATGAGTTTCTAGAAAATATCTTGCCACATTCCAGAGCTCATGCACACTCTATCAGCAGATAGTTCACAGCAGAAGTTGCACGCAGGAGAGCATTATTTACAAGTTTTATTCAGCGTTGATCAGAACAAAGAAAGACATGACTGCCTGCGTCAGTGTCTCCAGACAGAGAGAGAAACGAAAGCAATAGATAACATAAACATCCTGTGAACAGGAAATACGCAGACTCTGTGACTCACAGCCTGCTCCCTTTTAAGGTGGAATGGAAATATCCTAACAATAATAATAGCAGCAAGCCCCCAACATACTGATCTCCTGATGTCTCGTAGGCACAACAAAAGGGTTTTTTGCAGCTCTCTAGATTTTCTATGTAAAACAATGGCGCTGAAAGCTTAGTTACGAAATTGTTGTATAGTATCTTTTCCCTGTTCTGTTTACTCGCATGCTTTTCATTCACAGCAAGACTGGGAAGGGGAGAGAGGAGACGCTCACGGCCTCCCTCCACTTCTCCCCCGGCAGTTGGAGCAGAAGAGTCCCACCTGGATGGCTGAGCCCTTTCCTGAAAACTTAATCAGATGCTGATGAATATTTCACAGAGACAAACAGGCCAGGTGGACAGGGAGAATCTCTTATTTACGGCCCATCAGAAGAGACACTGGGCCATACATGTGCAAAGACACATGCACAGTGCTCTTGGCGCCAGAGAAATCTATGGGGGTTACTCTCGTGTAGGGATGGGGGAAGAAAGTCTCTTCACATTTTCATGCAAGCTATCAAATCTGCACTTCCCAAAACAGGATGTGAGCCGAAACACAGCTATCCTTCCAGAATTTGTGCCCTTCTCAGAATTTCACCAGGCAGCTCTGTAACAAAAAAGTATGTAGAAGACTGCCTGTATTGGGAAAGTGTGCAAAAAATAATGCATACATTAATGAACACTGCATGCAAAGACACAAAGCTCAGTGCAAATCAACATATGAAAATGATGCATTGTGTTAGGGAAGATTCCTGCAAAAATGTGTACATGAGGAGAAAATCCATCCTACATGATGATAATAATAATAATAATAATAATAATAATAATAATAATAATAATAATTTATTATTTATACCCCGCCCATCTGGCTGGGTTTCGCCAACCACTCTGGGCAGCTCCCAACAGAATATTATTAATAAAAAAGCGATAAAACATCACACATTAAGAAAGGTTGTTTTCTGCTGCTCCAGAGAAGCGGACCCGGAGCAACGGATCCAAACTACAAGAAAGAAGATTCCACCTAAACATTAGGAAGAACTTCCTGACAGTAAGAGCTGTTTGACAGTGGAATTTACTGCCAAGGAGTGTGGTGGAGTCTCCTTCTTTGGAGGTCTTTAAGCAGAGGCTTGACAACCATATGTCAGGAGTGCTCTGATGGTGTTTCCTGCTTGGCAGGGGGTTGGACTCGATGGCCCTTGTGGTCTCTTCCAACTCTATGATTCTATGAAAAACTTCCCTAAACAGGGCTGCCTTCAGGTTTCTTCCAAAAGTGAGATAGTTGTTTATTTCCTTGACATCTGGTGGGAGGGAGTTCCACAGGGTGGGCGCCACTACTGAGAATGCCCTCTGCCTGGTTCCCTGTAACTTTGCTTCTCGCAGGGAGGGAACCACCAGAAGGCCCTCGGAGCTGGACCTCAGTGTCCGGGCAGAATGATGGGGGTGGAGACGCTCCTTCAGGTATACTGATGATGGTTGATGGCAGCTCGCCTGGTGTTGGTGGTAGGGTCCCTTTGCCCTATGAAGCTCTGCTTGCATTGAAGCTGTAAATACATTTAAAACAAAACAGTTATGGAAAAGACCCATTTATCCAAGTGTTGGAACAAATAAGTCCCGAGGGAAAGGCCTTCAGGAGGTAAAACAATAAACTCCTTGGGAGAAGAAGTAAAAAAAAAAAGGAGGTAAAACAATAAACTCCAATATTTGTCGTATTTGAGAAACCCAGGGCAGGAGAGTTCCAAATTCTGTAAGGCGACCTGTGAATTGATCTTGGTGTTTCCCCAAGAACAACCCGCCCCAGGGTCTGATGGTGATGTCAGCCTTCTCCCCCCAACCCCAGGGGGTCCAGTTCTCCAAAACCTTTCCTGTCATGTACGTAAAAACTGCTGGGCCACAGATCTAGCGGCAATTGAATTCTCTTGAAGCCTTTAAAACTTTTTTCCTGATTTCTTGAGGATATCTTACATGCACGTTAGTCACATTCTGAATAATTCCCTTTGTTCAGCCAAGTCATTTCAGCTGCGATGTCTCTTAAAAAGCAAGATTCCTTCAACATACCTGTTGATTTGCATCCACTTAGTTAATATTGTTTTAGTTGTTAAGTAAATCTTCCAAAGCATCTGTCTCAGTCTCAGCCTTCTCTGCACCAAACCAAGATAACCAGTGGTTATAAATGAAGAAGGCGCTAAGCATCAACAAATGATGGTAGTCAGGATACGACCCTGCATCAACAGGATGCAGGGAATTCACAATATAGTTTCCAGTTTTTGAAAATATATATAACAAGCAATCCCAATATGCCAACCAAGAAACATTCAATGCATCTCTTCTTTCTTCTTCTTTGGCGATCCCTCGTTGTTGTTGGTGGTGGTTAGTCGATTAGTCGTGTCCTCCTCTTCGTGACCCCCTGGACCAGAGCACGCCAGGCACTCCTGTCTTCCACTGCCTCCCGCAGTTTGGTCAAACTCATGCTGGTAGCTTCGAGAACACTGTCCCACCATCTCGTCCTCTGTCGTACCCTTCTGCTTGCGCCCTCCATCTTTCCCAGCATCAGGGTCTTGTCCAGGGAGTCTTCTCTTCTCATGAGGTGGCCAAATCTTGGAGCCTCAGCTTCAGGATCTGACCTTCCAGTGAGCACTCAGGGCTGATTTCCTTCACAGTGGAGAGGTTTGATCTTCTCACAGTCCATGGGACTCTCAAGAGTCTCCTCCAGCACCAGAATTCAAAAGCATCCATTCTTCAGCGATCAGCCTTCTTTATGGTCCAGCTCTCACTTCCATACATCACTCCTGGGAAAACCATAGCTTTAACTATACAGACCTTTGTTGGTAAGGTGATGTCTCTGCTTTTTAAGATGCTGTCTAGGTTTGTCACTGCTTTTCTCCCAAGAAGCAGGCATTCCTCGTTGCCGAGTGAAATTGTCTTCCATAAACACGGTTTTAACAATGAGTGCATAAGTGACTGTGGAGGCCAATTCTGGATCCACACATCCTTCCACAGTGGGGACATGGATTTCTGGGCGGGAACTGATCACGGTGTAGATTTGCCAAGCGTGCCTTCCTCTTAGCACATTTCTCCCTTGCGTCCTGAGTTTGAGTGTCTTCAAAGCCCATGACACCTTTGGTAAAGGCTGTTCTCTAACTGGAGCGCTCGCAGGCCAGTGTTTCCCAGTTGTCTGTGTTTATACTACATTTTTAAAGATTTGCCTTGAGACAGTCTTTAAAGCTCTTTTGTTGACCACCAGCATTATGCTTTCCATTTTTAAGTTCGGAATAGAGCAGTTGCTTTGGAAGACGATCATCAGACATCTGCACAACGTGACTAGTCCAACGAAGTTGATGTTGAAGAATCATTGCTTCGGCACTGAAGAAACATTCAGTGGATCTACAATGAAAATGATAACGGTCAAATGTAAAGCAGATTTGCAAAATAGCTTAGATTACAGAAGGTTACACTGTGTTTTAATAGTTTGTCCCAGAGTAAGCCATAGGCAGCTGGTATTGAGGGGTCAGCCTTCCCAGTTTGGGTGCACTGAATGTACCATATGATTTCCAAATTGTCTTTGGCCTTTTATTTAGTGCTTCAAGATGCTATATAAAGGCTTTGTTCCATAGTCTCCCATCACACCTCTTGGGTAAAGTTAGTACAGCGGTACCTCGGGTTACAGAGGCTTCAGGTTACAGACTCCGCTTAACCCAGAAATAGTACCTTGGGTTAAAAACTTTGCTTCAGGATGAGAACAGAAATCGTGCTCCAGCGGCGCAGCGGCAGCAGGAGGCCCCATTAGCTAAAGTGGTGCTTCAGGTTAAGAACAGTTTCAGGTTAAGAATGGACCTCCGGAACGAATTAAGTACTTAACCCGAGGTACCACCGTAGCTTGTTTTCCAATGCTGTGTTGTTATATTTCTAGCAGCAGATACAAGAAAGTTTGTTTGTAAATTCTTTTGGTCATCTTTAACCAGATTGATTCCACAATGTATTTCAGTTGCCACCCATCAAGGAAACAATGAATTTCTACTCCATCATCCCTCCTTCTTGGCTGGTCAGATGCCCAAACTCTTCCAGGAAAACGGAATCTGAAGGGTGTCTAGACAAGAGCTTGGAAAGCTCATTTTTAAAAAGGAACTGGTTGCAGTTCAACTTCTCCAAAAAGAAACCGATTCCAATTCCAGTTTGTCCGTTTAGGTTATGGGTAGGCAAACTAAGGCCCGGGGGCCGGATCTGGCCCAATCACCTTCTAAATCCGGCCTGCGGACGGCCTGGGAATCAGCATGTTTTTACATGAGTGGAATGTGTGCTTTTATTTAAAATGCATCTCTGGGTTATTTGTGGGGCATAGAAATTTGTTCAGTATTGTCAGGGGCTCAGGAGCAGAGGCACAGGGGAGAGAGGAAATGGAGAGCGAAGGGGAAGAATCAGAGGGCAGCGTAGGGGAGTATGGCAGTGACCCGAGAGATTCCATGAGCTTCTCCAGCGAATCAGAAGATTCCCAGAAGGAGGCGCCGATGGTCAGGGCAAGGGGGTCCCAGGGGGAATGCACCAGAAACAAGGGGCCAGCGGGGACTCCCAAAGCAGCAGCTGGAGATCAGGACCAGCTTCCCCACCAGAGCGTAGTGGGGGGGAAGAGTCCCATGGGTCAGGGCCAGCGTCTCCTCCAGCAGGGAGAGAAGATGAGTCAGGGCTGACCACGCCTCTATCGGAGAGTGGGGGAACGGAGGGGAGGTCAGGTCCAGCTAGCCTCCCCGAAGGGGGGAGCAGTGACAGGAGCAGTGTAACGGTCAGGAGGAAGGTTGCCGGCTGGGCGCGCGCGCCAAGTTCGAATGTACAGGCGCATGGGACAGCAGAAAACCCGGATTGGGAACCAGGTCCTAAAGCCCGCCGGAGGCAGGGGGAAGACTCAGGGGACTCAGCGTCAGAAGAGTCTAGGAAGGGCAAGACCCCAGCTGACAGGCGGAACCAGAGGAGGAAAGAGCAAAGGAAGAGGTGGAGCAAGGCTAGAGTCTTAAACTGGTGTCTGGGGGGAGGAGACTCAGACGGAGCTTCAGCGGTCTAGAGTTTCAGACGTAGAGCTGCACGCTGCAGCTGTGAAAGTGGAACTGAACTTCAATAAAGACTTTTGTATATAACGACGAACTGGCGTTGGTCCTTGGTGAGCTGGGACCTCGGGCAGCTCTGACAAGTATTATTTTTAAAAATATAGTCTGAGGTACAGTGGACCGGCCCCCTGCTGGAAAAGTTTGCTGACCCCTGCTTTAGGTTCTTAGGGGGCTGGAGCACTGATAATAGATAAGGTCCCCAAAATGTGGAGCAGCTGGATCTGAATGGTCTGATGCCCCCACATTTCAATAGCCCCATGTATTACTTCTGTTGCAAAGCACACAATTAACATTTCCTTTCTCACTTTTCCCTTCACATCACAATTCCACGCTGTCCAACTGCTTCCGCATTTCTTATATATCAGAGGAACTGTCAAAAACTCATTTCACTGATTCTGATTTTATATTTATATTTACTCTGAGCAGGTACAATTTCACATTCAGCTTGCTTAAAATCACAGCACTACCACAACTACTACAGGAATAAAATAGAGCTGGTGTCTGCTGCCCTGAGGCTAAACATTTTTTTATGGGAATAAACACCGTTTGCTGGAGGAAAATGAACTAGTTCACGGTCAGTACATAGTTCAATTCAATTTCATCCAAATGATCCTTGACTGTTCTTTCCCCCCAGCATTCAGAATGTTGCAAATATGCTTAAGAAGACCAGTAACCACAGGAATAAAATAGAGTTTGCTTCTCTTGCCCTGAGGCTAAACATTTATTTTTATTTTTTACATGGGAATAAGCACCGTTTGTTGTAGGAAAAGAATAGTATTTATATTTAAAGTAAAATTCAGAAAATAGGCATCTGTAATGCCCTCTGCCTGGTTCCTTGTAACCTCACTTCTCGCAGGGAGGGAACCGCCAGAAGGCCCTTGGGAGATGGACCCTGGTGTCCGGGCTGAATGATGGGGGTGGAGATGCTCCTTCAGATATACTGGGCTTTAAAGGTCAGCACCATCCCTTTGAATTGTGCTCAGAAACTTACTGGGAGCCAATGTAGGTCTTTCAAGACCGGTGTTATATGGTCTCGGCGGCCGCCCCCAGTCACCAGTCTAGCTGCCGCATTCTGGATTAGTTGTGGTTTCTGGGTCACCTTCAAAGGTAGCCTCACGTGGAGCGCATTGCAGTAGTCCAAGCGGGAGATAACCAGAGCATGCACCACTATGGCGAGACAGTCCGTGGGGAGGGAGGGTCTCAGCCTGCATACCAGATGGAGCTGATAAACAGCTGCCCTGGATACAGATTTGACCTGTGCCTCCATGGACAGTTGTGAGTCCAAAATGACTCCCAGGCTGCGCACCTGGTCCTTCAGGGGCACAGTTACCCCATTCAGGACCAGGGAGTCCCCCACACCCGCCCGCCCTCTGTCCCCCCAAAACAGTACTTTTGTCTTGTCAGGATTCAACCTCAATCCGTTAGCCGCCATCCATCCTCCAACTGGTTGTGGACTCTCCTTCACTGGAGGTTTTTAAACAGAGGTCAGATGGACATCTGTCAGAGATTCTTTAGTTATGATTCCTTTATTGAAGGGGTTGGACTAGATATCCCTTTGGCTTCCTTTCAGCTCTCCAATTCTATGATTCCACATTGGCTTCCATTCCCCAGCAAAGAACCTTTCGTTCCTAGACACCCTGTTGATTTCATATTTTGCTGGCTTATCATGGAAGTATCCACTCTCAACTTGCAGAGGAGTAACGAGGAAACTCCCTTCTGTAGGGATCTCACATTGCTAAGTCAAAAAACAACACTCCGCCTGTAGTTCTAGTAGGGTGCTCAGTTCTGGGTTGCCAAAATGGTTTCGTTAAATTAGCTAATCAACAAAGAACAAGCCGCCGTTGTCCCAGCAGCCTCTGCATGAGAAATTTTGCAAACCCGCCGTCAGATGGGCGGGGAAATCGGTGCATTCAGAGAACCCAGAGATGTCACCATAACACTTTAGATTAGACGTTGTGGTCTTTTAATTTAGGTTTTCTCTGAAAGGGCTGTGTTTGTTAATTAAATATCAATTGATTGTTTGGAGAACACTTCCTTGACTTTATCGCTTTTAGGAGGGACAAATCAAATCCCCATGTCATTAACTCTCAGCAAACACAATCCATACATAATTACTGTCTTTATTAATACATCCAAGTTCCGGGGAAGTTTTAGGCAATTAATATTTGTGGGATAGTTTGTGGTGTGCTAATTACGTCAGGGTTATGCTGATAATGCCGACACCTAATAAACTGGGTAATTAACATCCTTCTAGTTAGTGTCTTCCCCCATGCCAGCTAAGTAGCTTGGCATTCTTTGGTTGGGTTTAATTATGCTTGAATCGCCATGCAAGTCCAGAATTTCGTGTGTGTGTGTGTGTGTGTGTGTGTCTGTGTCTGTGTCTGTGTCTGTGTCTGTAGCTTTCTTGTAGAGCTGCCTCGCAGCTTCAATCCCTGAAACTTCAGGCAGAACTGGGAAAGACTCTGCTGAGCTAGACCAGATGTATTTTGGGGGGTCAATTTTTTAACATTAAGAAGATATAAATATATAACAAAAACAATTAAAAAACGATATACAGTGGTACCTTGGTTCTCAGACTTAATCTGTTCCGGAAGTCTGTTCCAAAACCAAAGCGTTCCAAAACCAAGACACGCTTTCCCATAGAAAGTAATGCGAAATGGATTAATCCGTTCCACACTTTTAAAAACAGCCCCTAAAACAGCAAATTAACATGAATTTTACTATCTACCGAGACCATTGATATACAGTGTGTGTATAAAATTATCGCAATCTGCACCTCAAAGGCACTTCTTCAAATGGGCATAATCGTGAAAACAACACATAAATGCATGAGATTATGAGAAATGGTTTGTAGAGGAGATTGCAGAGGAAAATGGTTATCAGGAGAAAATGTTGACGAATTTTCAGACGGAGCTTTAAAGAAGCAACACACACGCACAGCTGACACAGAAATGGAGAGAACGGAACTCAAGAATCGGAAAATGGAAAATGAAAGAAAATGAAATGGATGGATCGTCCCAAGTCACACCCTGGCCACGGGCGTCCACAGGTGGGAGAAAGGAGGGATCCCTCCTCCAGTCCCCTCCCCCAACACCCATGAAAACATAGCAGCGACTGACAAAAGCAGGTCTAGCCAATTAGACAAAGAGAAGAGGAGAGTGGAAAACCCGCCATCTCGACTTCTGATTTGCTTTCAACCCTTTTCTCCTGGTCTTGGAGAAGTGACGGATGTTGGACTCCAACTCCCATCTGCCCAAGCCAACACAGTCAATGGTTAGGGATTATGTGGGGCTGTGGTTCAACAGCATAGGAACGTAGGAAACTGCATGGGCAGACCATTGGGTCCATCTAGCTTTGTATTGTCCACAGGGCCGTATTTAGGTTTGATGAGGCCCTAAGCCAGGCATAGGCAAACTCGGCCCTCCAGATGTTTTGGGACTACAACTCCCATCATCCCTGACCACTGGTCCTGTTAGCTAGGGATGATGGGAGTCATCATCCCAAAACATCTGGAGGACCAAGTTTGCCTTGTTGTTGTTGTTTAGTCGTTTAGTCGTATCCGCCTCTTCGTGACCCCCTGGACCAGAGCACGCCAGGCCCTCCTGTCTTCCACTGCCTCCCGCAGTTTGGTCAAACTCATCTTGGTAGCTTCGAGAACACTGTCCCACCATCTTGTCCTCTGTTGTCCCCTTCTCCTTGTGCTCTCCATCTTTCCCAACATCAGGGTCTTTTCCGGGGAGTCTTCTCTTCTCATGAGGTGGCCAAAGTCTTGGAACCTCAGCTTCAGGATCTGTCCTTCCAGTGAGCACTCAGGGCTGATTTCCTTCAGAATGGAGAGGTTTGATCTTCTTGCAGTCCATGGGACTCTCAAGAGTCTCCACCTGGAGCAGGAACCGGCAAGCTACTCCAGTATCCCTGCCAAGAAAACTCCATAGACAAAGACAACAGGCATATAAAAGTTTGCCTATGCCTGCCCTAAGCTCCTGAAGGTAATGGGGCCCTTTATATGTCCAGCTGTCCTTTGTCAACAACAAATTGTTGCTGTTTTTTGTGTTGAATATATGCTTTACAGTGGTACCTCTAGTTGCAAACACCTCTGGATATGTATCTCTGGGGTTACGCACGCAGCAAACCCAGAAGTAACAGAAAGGTTTCTACGGTGCGAACATGCTCAAAAGCGGCGCCTCTGGATGTGAATGTTTCGGGGTAGGAACGGACCCTCGGAATGAATTAAATTTGTATCCAGGGGTACCACTGTATGGTAATTTATGGACCTAATAGGTATCTAAAGCCATTTGCACATGTTTCCATGCAACCAGTCCCTGCAGAATGTAGGCACCCTATATACAGAAAGGAGCAAACCAGTGATATTTTAGGGAGCAGGCAGGGCCCATGATTTATATCATAGGTGCCTACACAACACAAAACACTGTTGCTGTATGTAGGTTTTATTTTATTTGTTTTTTATCTTCTATTTTGGAAATGTACATCCAGTTTGTTTGTTTTTCAATTTTTGGGCCCCCCCAAGAGAGTGGGCCCTAAGCTATAGCGTGTTTAGCTTATCCGTAAATCCAGCACTGTTTGTTCACCTGACTGGCAGCTGTTCTTTGGGGGTTTCAGACAAGGAGTCGTTCCCTAACCTGACCTGGAGGGGTCTTCTGTGTACAGGGCAAATGCTCTCTCACTGAGCTTTGCCTCTCCTGTACTTTAGACTCAAACAACAGCGCTCAGATCCCCAGCACCACTTGCAAAGGGAGAGTTAAGTCGTCAGCCTCTGGGCTCAAGCTGGGAGAAGTTGCTAATTTGACATCTGCAAGAAACGAAGTGTGTGCAGTCTGCAAACAGTCCGGTCCCCGGGCTAACCCCCAACACAGTATAATACTGACAACAACCATATGCTGAAATGCATGGCCATATGCAAATGGCAATCCAAACATGCAAGTTATTCCCCGTTTGCACAGAGCACTGAGCGGTGGTGCTCATGCACGAGAGGTTTTCTTGGTTTTGCAAAGAGATCCGCAGCGTAGCAGTTTCTGTCTCCTGCCCCTCTGATCAAGCACACACAGCCCCATATGCACCTTGGCTGTTGCAAAGGGAGGGCTGAGGGGGGAAGAGAGACAAGCCCCAAAGCTCAAACAGTTTGAGACGATACAAGGCCATAGAAAGTAACGTGCCGAAAGTGAAGGCTGCAGATTGCAATGGGTGGAAGCAACATCTTGCCTAATGAAGTTCTTCTCCGGCTTGGATTTTAATCTGAGCCGAAGAGGAAATCAAGACCCCCCCCCCTCATTCTCTCTTCGTCCCTGCCTCCAAATCTCCTCCCCTGATGACCCACCCACTTACTGCCCTTGCAGCTCCAGTGACGGTAGAATGGAGGGGGGAATCTCTCTCTGCCCTCTGGCACTTGGCCTGCAGCTATTCTATCTGTGGACCAGGCATCGGGGATTATGGGAAATGGAGTTTTTCTCAGGCAACGGGAATCTGTTTGGAGGCTCATGAGGAGGAGTGGGCCTGTGTCCTGCTCCCACTGACATCAGTGGGGGTGTTACTGGGTCCAGTTTGGCTCAGAACCAGCCAATCAGTGTTCTGCATTTTGAGGGAAATAGCTTGGCTTTGTAAGCCTGCACGCTCTCCAACATTTCTCTGATGAAAATAGGGATGGCCTCTTCCTAATACTGTATTGGCCTGAATATAAGCCTCACCCTTCCCCCCCCCCAAATTCCGACCGTGAAAAGTTAAAGCACGGCTTAAATGCGCGCCCTTCAAAAATTGGCTTTTATGAAATCACTCCTGAAACAGACATACGGTAAAATGGAACGGGTGTGAGTGCCTACGGAATTTTAAGGGAGCGGCTTCTATTCGGGTATTGTCTTTTTCTCTCCCTCCCCCCCCTTGAATTTTAAAGGTGTGGCTTATATTTGGGTGAGGCTTATATTCGGGCCAATATGGTAATAATAATATTTATACCCTTCTCATCTGACTGGGTTGCCATCCACTCTGGGTGGCTCCCAACATTTATAAAAGCAAAATAATAATTTATTATTTGTACCCCGCCCATCTGGCTGGGTTTCCTCAGCCACTCTGGGCGGCTTCCAAAAATAGAACATTAAACATTAAAAAAACTTCCCTGTACAGGGCTGTCATCAGATGTCTTCTAAAGGTTGTAGAGTTGCTTATATGCTTGGCTTGGGGGGGTCACATAACTCCATCCCCCCCAAGATTTCTCTGATGAAAATAAGGAAAAGCGGGGCATTCTGGGATCAAATCAGAAACCGGAACAACTTCTGTAAACCCAGGACTGTCCCTGGAAAACAGGGACATTTGGAGGGTCTTGCCTTTTCCTGACTGCTAATCTGCTCCAAACCCCTCTTGCTTCTGCCAGAGCTAAACCCTCCCCACAGGTTGTAGTTCACCGGTAGAGCATCTGCTTTGCAGGCAGAAGGCTGCAGCATCTCCAGGTGGAGAACCCTTGAGTAGAGACACGTCTGTTGTTGAAAACAACACAGCGCTAGGTGGGCCCAAAGGTCTGATGAAATATCAGGCAGGTTCTTTGTTATGTTCTGAGTTGAATAAGATCCAAAATGCAGCAGCCTGATTGGTCCTAGAACAATAGGATCCAGAATGCAGCAGTCTTATTGGTTCTAGAACAATAGGATCCAGAATGCAGCAGTCTGATTGGTCCTAGAACAATAGGATTCAGAATGCAGCAGTCTGATTGGTCCTAGAACAATAGGATCCAGAATGCAGCAGTCTGATTGGTCCTAGAACAATAGGATCCAGAATGCAGCAGGCTGATTGGTCCTAGAACAATAGGATCCAGAATGCAGCAGGCTGATTGGTCCGCAGGAGCCACCCAATCCAGCTCCAGGTGGAAGTGAATCCGCAACCTGATTGGCCTACGGGAGAATCCCGGAATTAGCCAATCACGTGGAGCCCATTGTGTAAATAATGTATATAAAGCAGACATTCTGGGGGAACTGGCATTCCTCACTACTATGAGCTGAATAAAGAGCATGAAATCCACCCTCGACTCCAAGTATATTCCATCCTTTCTGCTCCTAAACCCGCCTTCTTTCGCTCCCTCCAGCACTCTCTTCGACAGGAAGACGGAGATGAGGTGACAGATGGGATGATGGGGATGCTACAAAAATAGAGTCATGCATCTTTAAGCAAGCCCCCGCCGCATGCCAGGCTGCGCTGCATTTTTGATGCCTGGCCTGGCGGAGGCAGGCTCCCTTACCTGAACGCGGCAGCAGGGCATGGATGAATATTTCATGGTTCCTGGCAGGTGTCGCCTTGTTTACCGTGGCAGCCGCCTCTGTTTCCCCTCCGCTGCTTGTCCGGTGTTACCTCAGCCTGAGCTAATGCCTCTTCCCCGGGGGAACAGCCACTCCAGCTCTTGAAAGATTGATGGCGAAGGTGGCAGAGACCTGGCGGGCTCCTCCAGAGGGAAGCCGAGGAAAGGGCAGGGCTGGCATGCCTGCTGCAAGGATGGAGGGACACAAACTCACACACACATCCCTGCCCTTCTCCCGCAGCAGGAATGGCACTGCCTGAGGTGAAAACAAGCCCTTTGCCGGACTTCTTGGCCCGAGGGGCACAAGGCAACGGAGAGGCCGGTGCTTCTCACCCGCACGTGACCTGGCAAAAGAGAGCTCATTGTGGCACCAGATACATCTTGGGATGTCTCTCCTCAAGGCTTCCCAGCCGAGAGGACAAGCAGCCGTGAGCTACAGCTTTGCTGCTTCATGTTTCATCTCAGTCATTGGGGGGCGGAGATGAAGCAGGCAAATATATTGTTATAAGAAAAAACCTGATTATTTTCCCTGTATACCTGAAGGAGCATCTCCACCCCCATTGTTCTGCCCGGACTCTGAGGTCCAGCTCCGAGGGCCTCCTGGCGGTTCCCTCATTGCAAGAAGTGAAGTTGCAGGGAACCAGACAGAGGGCCTTCTCGGTGGTGGCACCTGCCCTGTGGAACACCCTCCCACCAGATGTCAAAGAGAAGAACAACTACCAGACTTTTAGAAGACATCTGAAGGCAGCCCTGTTTAGGGAAGTTTTTAATATTTAATGCTGTACAGTGGAACCTCGGGTTGCGAACATGATCCGTACGAGAGGCACGTTCGCAACCCGCAGCATTCGCAACCTGCAACGCCGCATCTGCGCACGTGTGGGTCGCGATTCGGCTCTTCTGCACATTTGTGAGTGCTGAAACCCGGAAGCAACTAGTTCCGGCACTTCCGGGTTGGGCGCGGTGTGTAACCCAAAAACGTGTAACTTGAAGCATCTGTAACCCAAGGTACCACTGTATTGTTTTTAACACATGATTGGAAGCCGCCCAGAGTGGCTTGGGAAACTCAGCCAGATGGGCAGGGTATAAATAAATTATTGTTGTTGTTGTTGTTGTTGTTGTTGTTGTTGTTGTTGTTGTTGTTATTATTATTATTATTAGGTATCCAAGAGCCCGTATAGAGTCCTTAAGCAGGTTCCTTGTTGGTAGGAGAAAATAACAGAGGCCAACCAAAATATATTGAGAAGCAAAGCGGCTAGTAAGCCTGATCTTTATTCAAGGAACTGTTGCAACAGGGTCTCCACTCGCCACACGCAGGAGGGAGGAGAACCCTGAACAATGGTGTGCAAGCTCTTATATAGACTTTTGAAATTGACCATCCTGTAGCCCAAGACTACCCCCCCAAAAAAACATCATACATACATCACATAAGGGGGCGGTCTACAGCAGAAATCCTGTCTGCCAGGATACCTGGTAATGGTTACTGATTGCTTTACCTGGGGAGCCTGGCCAGTCTTTTGTGATGGTCCCTGAATCCAGGTCACAGGCTCACCCTATAAATACACAAATACACCGTTAAGACAGGATTTGCAAGCAAGAAGACAATGGGAAGCCTTTCCCCATTTGCCTCCCTCTTTGCAGAGAAATATTTGAGGTCAATTTGGGAGAGTCAAAATGGCTTCAGGGTTGCTCTCCTGTACTATTTCAGACATGTGGTTTGTATACTTATGTATGTGTTTGCCTCGTACATTTATGAATGATCAATTTATATTTGAAACCTTAGAATTCTTATAACAATATATATTTCACCTCAGCCATGACCCTTGGTGAGGTGGTAGCCGAGGTGAGATTCTAACCCACACAACCCTTTGCCTCATGACTGCCGTCTCTCATAAGGCCCACTGCTACATTGGCTCTCAAAACTCAAACGGATCAGCCTTAGTCGGTTAATCTGGCAGTTGAAGCTGGTGACCCTCATTTTGGGAAACACTTATGAAGCTGTTTCACTCTTTGTTCTCAGGACCATTTTTCAGCCAGCGCTCAGCTCCAGCACCTCTTAGGTGGGCGCCATTGCCATTCTCAGAGAACAAGGGAGAAGTTTGTGGTGTTCAGGAAAAACAGTGCTGTTTGTTCTGAGGAAGTTGGTTGTGGCCCATGGAACTTTAATTTGCCCCCATAAGGCAAGAGGGCACCTGGTCTGCTGAGATCAGGTAAAATGTTGCCGTTCTCCATTTCCTGTGTAGCACAGAAGCAGCACAGTGGAAGCCCATCCTTCAAACCAGGGGTAGGAAACCTAAGGCCCGGGGGCCGGATGCGGCCCAATCGCCTTCTCAATCTGGCCCCCAGATGGTCCGGGAATCAGCGTGTTTTTACATGAGTAGAATGTGTCCTTTTATTTGAAATGCATCTCTGGGTTATTTGTGGGGTATAGGAATTTTTTCATATTCCCCCCCCAAAATATAGTCCAGCCCACCACATGTTCTGTAGGGATGCGGGTGGTGCTGTGGTCCAAACCACTGAGCTTCCTGGGCTTGCCGATCAGAAGGTTGGCGGTTTGAATCCCCACGACGGGGTGAGCTCCTGTTGCTCAGTCCCTGCTCCTGCCAACCTAGCAGTTCGAAAGCACGTCAAAGTGCAAGTAGATAAATAGGTACCACTCCAGCGGGAAGGTAAACAGCGTTTCCGTGCACTGCGCTGGTTTGCCAGAAGCGGCTTAGTCATGCTGGCCACATGACCCGGAAGCTGTACACCGGCTCCCTCGGCCAGTAAAGCGAGATGAGCGCCGTAACCCCAGAGTCGGCCACGACTGGACCTGATGGTCAGGGCTCCCTTTACCTTTACCACATGGTCTGAGGGACAGTGGACCGGCCCATGGCTGAAAAAGGTTGCTGACCCCTGCTTCAAACCCTTTGATGCTGGCCCACCCAGGAGGCGAGGTGGTGAGGTAAATGTTTTTGGGCAACAGGGACAACAAAGAGGGGGAGCTTAGCGCCCCAAGTCAGACATTCCTCATAGCTCTGACCTTTGCAAACAGGGATGCTGACGACCCTGGGAATTAAGGGTGAATGCCAGCGGATGTTTTCATGAGGAATTCCGGCCTCCATGGAAATCTGTGTTTTTAAATCTCCATCGGCTCTTGTTCCTGTAACAAGCTGTTAAGTGCGTGGCGCATTGTCCTGCCTGAGTGATTTCCTTTCACAAGCCGCCTGTCACTCCCAGATCAGCAAGAAAGTCAATACGCCGCTGCAGGGTGCAAGAGTTAGGTGGCGGCTGGTCACGGAGGTCTCTCGATTTTCATATTTATTTTATTTTATTATTTCTTTCTTTATTAAATTTGTATACCATCCTACATCCAAAGACCACAGGATGGTTCACAACGTAAAAATACAAAATGAGAACACAAAATGCACAACAACAACAACTTTTTCATTTGTACCCCTCATTCTGGGTGGCATGTAAAAAACATAATACTAATACTAATACTAATAATAATTTATTATTTGTACCCCGCCCACCTGGCCCATTAAGCTAGAGTTGCCATACGTCCGGGATTCAGTTGTTGGAAACAATGTGCGTGTGGAAATCGCTTAAATGTCTGGTAAAATCTGGATGTATGGCAATCCACGTCAGAAGTGTAGATTTTGGCAAATTCCATTAGAAATAGCTCAAAAACATCTTCTTTTGAGGATTTGCAACAACCCCACCCCCTCCAGACGTTCACTTTTTGAAAAAAGGCAACCCTACATTAAACATTAAAAAAAACCTTCTCTATACAGGGCCACCTTCAGATGTCTTCTAAAGGTTATAGAGTTACTCATCTCCTTGATATCTGATGGGAGGGCATTCCACAGGGAGGGCGCCACCACCAAAAAGGCCCTCTGCCTGATTCCCTGTAAGCACACTTCTCGCAGGGAGGGAACTGCCAGAAGGCCCTCAGAGCTGGACCTCAGGGCTGAACAATGGGGGTGGAGACGCTCCTCCGGGTATACTGGGCCAAGGCCGTTTAGGGCTTTAAAGGTCAGCACCAACACTTTGAATCCTCCCCCCCCAAAATGACATTGCGCACAGCTGTCTCTCTGCTGTGGCTAAAGGGTGCACCTTCTGCAATTTACACAATTAATTATGAAAACTAAACAAGTCACAGGGATGCGGGTGGTGCTGTGGGTTAAACTACAGAGCCTAGGACTTGCCGATCAGAAGGTCGGCGGTTCGAATCCCCGCGACGGGGTGAGCTCCCATTGCTCGGTCCCTGCTGCTGCTGACCTAGCAGTTCAAAAGCATGTCAAAAGTGCAAGTAGATAAATAGATACTGCTCCAGTGGGAATGTAAACGGCATTTCCGTGCGCTGCTCTGGTTCACCAGAAGCAGCTTAGTCATGCTGGCCACATGACCTGGAAGCTGTACGCCGGCTCCCTTGGCCAATAAAGCGAGATGAGCGCCGCAACCCCAGAGTCGGCCACGGCTGGACCTAATGGTCAGAAGTCCCTTTACCTTTACCTTTACCTTTACACAAGTCACAATGTCGTTATGTTATTGCCTGTTTGTTTCAGTGCAAAGGAAATGCAAAGCTGGGCTTTGTATCATTTGCAAACTGAGACGGCAACAGCGACCGCCGATCGTATTCGCTGAAGATGGGATGGGTAAGCAACGTGGGACCTTTCCTTACCTGCTTCCGTTTTTGTTGTTCTCCTCCGGCATCTCTGCTCCTGCCTGCCCTTCATTTCCCATGATGCTGTCACAGCTGCAGGCCCAGGGCGGCTGCCAGAGTCTGAGAGAAACACATTGATTAATATCAGCAGCGCATGGGTCCTCTGCTGCAGATGTGCAGGCTCCTGCTGACTCAGCCTCTTCTCTGAGCAAGGACGAGACCCAGAGGCATGAAAGCAACTCCTGTTCCAGGTAGGCAAGCTTAGAGCTACACCTGTAGCAGGTGGATGGGGGGGAACTGTGTCTACATGACAACAGGGAACGTCATTCTCAAGCACCACCTCCCCATTCCTGGCTCCCCACTCCATGTTTGGTGTGTGGCCAGTGAATGGTTATGAGCAGTTTGCCCCAACCTGGTGCCCTCCACATCTTGGACTGCAATTCCCAGCAGCCCCCAAAACCGCTATTATTCCACAAAATACCCTTACACATTGCAAAGGATTTGTGGGTACCAACTGTTGTGGTTTGGCTGTGTCCAACTCTTTGTGACCCCCTGGACCAGAGTCCTTCCTTGGTCAAACTTGGTCAAACTCATGCTGGTAGCTTGGAGAACACTGTCCCACCATCTCGTCCTCTGTCGTCCCCTTCTCCTTGTGCCCTCCATCTTTCCCAGCATCAGGGTCTTTTCCAGGGAGTCTTTTCTTCTCATGAGGTGGCCAAAGTCTTGGAGCCTCAGCTTCAGGATCTGTCCTTCCAGTGAGCACTCAGGGCTGATTTCCTTCAGAATGGAGAGGTTTTTCTTCCTTGTTTGTATAGTATTATTTTGGATTCAATGTTTGTAATTTTTGTTATGATTTTGCATTAGAAAGGAAGGAAAGAAGGAAGGAAGGAAGGAAGGAAGGAAGGAAGGAAGGAAGGAAGGAAGGAAGGAAGGACTGGATAAATTCATGGAGAAGAGGGCTGTTGATAGCTACTAGGCCTGATGGCTATGCTCTGCCTCTACAGTTGGAGGCAGCAGTCTTTCTCAATAACAGTTGTTAGAAGCCGCAGGCGAGTGAATTTGCTCTCGTGCTCAAGCCCAACTTGTGCATTTTCCTTTTTTTTAATATAAGATATTTATTAAGATTTTTTAACATATTACAATAAAAATGGAAAAAGAAAAAGAAAAATGCAAATAAAAATGGAAAAATAAAAAGAAAAATGCAAAATAAAACA
The DNA here is from genome assembly GCF_964188305.1 of Podarcis bocagei. NCBI lineage: Eukaryota > Metazoa > Chordata > Lepidosauria > Squamata > Lacertidae > Podarcis > Podarcis bocagei. The sequence continues at coordinate 90,862,769 of NC_138133.1, forward strand.
GTTAAAAACACATTAATTTTCCGTTTCTTATTTTCCTTACGCTTATTTCCCCGGACCTCCTCATACCTCCCTTTTTTGTATTCCACTTAAATTTATTAGTTCAGCAAATCCTTACCATTAAGCTTTTACCCATTTATAAGCCTTTTTTTCATATTCTCTCAAAGCATTACAGCTAGAAACCACTTAATTTCTATCCAACATCCTTCTAACATTCATTAATTTTACAATATTTCTGTAAGTAATCTTTAAATTTCTTCCAATCTTCTTCCACCGACTCTTCTCCCTGGTCCCGGATTCTGCCAGTCATTTCTGCCAATTCCATATAGTCTATCACCTTCATCTGCCATTCTTCCAACTTGTGCATTTCCCACAGGTATTTGGTCAGCCACCGTGAGAACAGGATGGCCCATTGGCCTGATGTTCTTATGTCCTCATCTTACCGTAGGGCAATTATGTCGCCCCCCCCCGCTATTATATCTACAACAACAACAACAACAACAACAACATAAAAATAATAATTTATACCCCGCTCATCTGGCTGAGTTTCCCCTGCCACTCTGGGTGGCTCCCAATCAAGTGTTAAAAACAATACAGCATTAAATATTAAAAACTTCCCTAAGGGCTGCCTTCAGATGTCTTTTAAAGATGAGATAGCAGCTGGGAGGGTATTCCACCGGTGGGTGCCACTACCGAGAAGGCCCTCTGCCTGGTTTCCTGTAACTTGGCTTCTCGCAGTGAGGGAACCTCCAGAAGGCCCTCGTTGCTGAACCTCAGTGTCCGGGCTGAACCATGGGGGTGGAGACGCTCCTTCAGGGATACTGGACCGAGGCCGTTTAGGGCTGGCTATTGCAGTGCAAATGTGCTATCACAGCACAGAGCAGATGGGAAAGAGTCTCTAGTAATCTGTAATAACAGGGAGGGTTAGAGGATAAAGCATGTTAAAAGCAAGTCCCTATTTCCCCCCATACACACCTGTTTGAAGGATGCAATGACAACTGCTAAGCATAGCTCATGCCCCTACAGTGGCCATTCCGAGAGAACAGAGGGCCAGGCTACCAGGAACATGATCTGAATTTTCTAAAGTGTGCCTGTGTTTTTGCCAGCATGGCAATTTTAGTACACTTCGCCTCCTGTCTCCTAAAAACACCAGGGTGGAATCTACACACTTTAAAAAAATGCTGTGAAAATGCTTTTTTTAAAAAATATGTTTTGAAAAATACATTGAATTTTACGTAGCTCACTATCGCCATCTAGTGTCACGTTTGTATACTGCACTTTACAACACATGTGAAGCATTTTATTTGCAGCTTTGTAGCTGAGTCCTAGGTCTCCATAACATAGTATCATTAATGAGCAGAAAAGCTAAGTTGTTTGTAGAAAGAGAAGGGAAAGGAAGGCTAAAAAGCAACTCCAGGTGTGACCATCGCTTCTCAGTACTCTGGGGCCGGCAGCTGATCTCTTGCAGAGCTCATGTTGACTGGCTTTGTCACCAGTGAGATGGCAGACAGCGGTTAAAAGCAGTGAGTGCTGGGAACCTGAAAATGATCTGAACTTTCCGAAGTATGCCTGTTCGTTTGTCAAATTGGCATTTCCAGTATGCCTTGCCTCCTCCCTCCGGACTCTTAAAAGATAAGGTCTCTGTAGCAGAGCAGGAAAGAAAAGTCATATGTAGAAAAAGCTTAGGAAAAATAAGCCTAAAAACCAAGTGCTTAAACTCATTGTTGTGGAACCAGCAGTTGATCTCTTGCACAGCTCTTGCTAATGCTGATTGGCTTTGAAATATACTCTGCTTTATATACATTATTTACACAATGGGCCCCACGTGACTGGCTAATTCCGGGATTCTCCTGTAGGCCAATCAGGTTGCGACTTCACTTCCACCTGAAGTTGGATTGGGTGGCTCCTGTGGACCAGTCAGACTACTGCATTCTGTACATAACAGGCTTTGTCATCAGTGAGATGGCTGAGAGTAGTTTGAAACAGCAGACAGGCAAATCTGTCTTTTGGAGGTTATTGCTTTAATGGCATTCCATGGTGAACCCCCTTCCGAGGATGTCAGAGAAACAGGAGGGGGGCTGTGTTTTGCAACATTTTGAGGGAGGAGAGGGATTCAAGGAGCTGACATTTAGAGGCCCACTGGATCCCATCCCCCTCATCTTGGTGGATCTTGCTCCCTTAATCATTGTTGAAAATTCTGGTACTGAGCACCAACCTGGGCTCCCTACAGGAGTGAGGGCAGCATGTAAACACAAATATTTAGCCTTTGGAACTCCCTGCCTGTTGATATCAGGCAGGCGACTCTGCTGTACTCTTTTTGGTGCCTGCTAAAATGGGTGGCGCGGTGGGTTAAACCACAGAGCCTAGGGCTTGCCGATCAGAAGGTTGGTGGTTTGAATCCCTGTGACGGGGTGAGCTCCCGTTGCTCAGTCCCAGCTCCTGCCAACCTAGCAGTTCGAAAGCACGTCAAAGTGCAAGTAGATAAATAGGTACCTCTGTGGCAGGAAGGTAAATGGTGTTTCTGTGCGCTGCTCTGGTTCGCCAGAAGTGGCTTAGTCATGCTGGCCACGTGACCCGGAAGCTGTACGCCAGCTCCCTCGGCCAGTAAAGCGAGATGAGCACCGCAACCCCAGAGTCGGCCACGACTGGACCTTTAAAACAATTTAGTTTAGGCAAGCCTACCCAGACATGGAGAAGTTGATAGGGGTTTTAACCTGGTTTTAAGTGTTGATTTTGATTTTTAAAAGCACAGACTTTTCTTTTACCCTTTGTCTTTTATTGACAATATTTATTTTTTGTAAACTGCTTAGAGGTTCTACGTACAACCAAGCGGTGTATAAATTTTGCTAAACGATGAGGATGATCGTATGAATAATATTGTTATTTCGGTAATAAATGATCAAGAATGCTGAAGACCTGCCACTGGGGAGTCACGCCTGATGCAGGTATCTGTGGGGCCAGGCTGCAGTTGCCCAGTTGCAATAGTGGTTGCGAAGTGCACTCTGCACATGCTAAAGTGTGTCACTTTCTAAGCGCCACTTTGCTTCCTCGCTTGTTCCAGGGGCTGGAGGCTGGAGCGGCAAACAAGTCAGGGAGCTGAGTGAGTTCAGAACTAACCCAGCCTCTTCAAACGCAGAACCAAAAGCCTGGAGGAAAGGAACAGAGAGGGGAATCTTTCTTCCTTTGCCTTTTCCAGCTCTTGCATGCCTTGGGAAGTTTCTCTTCCTCTGGACAATGCTGTCTCTGGGGAGGGGTGAGGGGGGCAGGTAATCTCTCTCTCGCCCCCCCACTCCTCTCTTTTGCATGGTGGAGCTCAGGTATTCTCTTTGATGCTTTTGTTGTTGCTACATTTTCATGTTTCCACCACGTCTGCACATTTCTCCCTTTCCAGTTTTGCAAAAGAGGGAGCTTCAAACCACTGAGATGACCTTGGGGTCTAGTCCAGTTCTGCGATTGTGCATCTCTCAGCATCTCTGCTGCCCACCTCCACCTTGTGAGACTAGGCAGCGGAGGATATCCACCCCACTCAAACTACAGGTACCCAAAATTATGAAAGCGTCCCTCTTGCATCCAGACTGTATTTGCGTGATTAGGATAATTTCCAGATCAGTGTCCAGTTCAAGGGTAGTCATAGTGCCACTCTATTCTGCCTTGATCAGAACCCACCTGGAGTCCTGTGTCCAGTTCTGGACACCACAATTTAAGAAGGATATTGACAAACTGGAAGGTGTACAGAAGAGGGCAACCTCTTCCCCATGCTTTTCAACATCTACATGCAGCCGCTGGGAGAGATCATCAGGGGGTTTGGACTGGGTGTCCATCAATATGCAGATGATACCCAGCTCTACCTCTCTTTCAAATCAGAACCAGTGAAGGCGGTGAAGGTTCTGTGTGAGTGCCTGGAGGTGGTTGGAGGATGGATGGCGGCTAACAGATTGAGGTTGAATCCTGACAAGACAGAAGTACTGTTTTGGGGAGACAGGAGGCGGGTGGGTGTGGAGGACTCTCTGGTCCTGAATAGGGTAATTGTGCCCCTGAAGGACCAGGTGCACAGCCTGGGAGTCATTTTGGACTCACAGCTGTCCATGGAGGCACATGTCAATTCTGTGTCCAGGGCAACTGTCTACCAGCTCCATCTGGTACGCAGGATGAGACCCTCCCTGCCCACGGACTGTCTCGCCAGAGTGGTGCATGCTCTGGTTATCTCTAGCTTGGACTACTGCAATGCACTCTACGTGGGGCTTTGAAGATGACCTGGAAACTACAACTAATCCAGAATGCGGCAGCTAGACTGGTGACTGGGAGCAGCCGCCGAAACCATCTAACCCCGGTCTTGAAAGACCTACACTGGCTCCCAGTATGTTTCCGAGCACAGTTCAAAGTGTTGGCGCTGACCTTTAAAGCCCAAAACGGCCTTGGCCCAGTATACCTGAAGAAGGGTCTCCACCCCATCGTTCTGCCCGGACACTGAGGTCCAGCTCTGAAGGGCTTCTGGCAGTTCCCTCCCTGCGAGAAGCAAAGCTACAGGGAACCAGGCAGAGGGCCTTCTCGGTAGTGGCTCCCGCCCTGTGGAACACCCTCCCTTCAGATGTCAAAGAGAACAACTACCAGACTTTTAGAAGACATCTGAAGGTGGCCCTGTTTAGGGAAGCTTTTAATGTTTGTTGCACTACTGTATTTTATTATTTTGTTGGAAGCCTCCCAGAGTGGCTGGGGAAGCCCAACCCAGATGGGCAGGGTATACATAATAAACTATTACTACTACTACTACTACTACTATTATTATTATTATTATTATTATTATTATTATTATTATTATTATCATCATCATCATCATCTTTCTTGTGCATGCACACTTCTTCAGATTCCCTGACTCTCTCTCCCTCCTTCTGCTGCAGCCTGAGAGACTGCGTTGCTTTTGAGTCCAGGAGCCTCCGAAGCGGCTAAGAGACAGTCACGTCTGACGTATGTGGCCACCGTCAGCCAGCTTGGGAAATTCTCCTGCACGAGCCCCATTGAAACGAGTAGGATGTGTACATTTGACAGGAGGCCCTCCTGTTCCTGCCTGCTCATTAGTGCAAAACCTGGGTGGGAGGCAGGCTGTTTGCAGGCCCAAAATGACGGAAAACTTTTGCTTGTGGAAGGTTCTCCTGTTTGGTTTGACAATTGTCAGCGATGTGCGGATCTCGCACAAGAGAGAGAGAGAGAGAGACCCCCGAAGACTTCAAGAAACAAGGCAGACAGGCTGCTTCCCCAACCTTCCTCCCTTCCATCTCTCCCTCCCTGTTGGAAAGAGCATCTCTCTCTCTCTCTCTCTCTCTCTCTCTCTCTCTCTCTCTCTCTCTCTCTCTCTCTCTCTCTCTCTCTCTCTCTCGCTTGGAAAAACAGCCATGGATTAAGATGTGCTTCCGTTACAAATAAGCAGGCCTCCCGATGGATTTTTGAGAGCTTGCTGACTCGGGCACTTTCATTTCTAAACGCCTCACTTTTAACAGCTGTTGAGGGCTTTGACAAGCGCTTCCTTTAAGCAGGAGGAATTGGGGGGTGGGAGAGAGAGAGAGAGAGAGAGAGAGAGAGAGAGAGAGAGAGAGAGAAGAAGCGGCTGGGAAGGAATGGCATGCCAGGAACAATCTTAATTATTTGATGGCGGAGGAGAAGGAGGAGGACTCTTGCTGGGTGCAAGATGGAGTCTGGTAAATTTGCGAAGAAGGAAGGCTGGCGGATTTCATTCTGAGACCCGAAGGCAGAAGGAGCCAGGAGCCTTGCGATGCTCTTGCTAGGACGGAGGAGGAAGCTGCCTAGAATAACAGAATTGTAGGGGGTGGAAGGGACCCTGAGGGTCATCTAGTCCAACCCCCTGGAATGCAGGAATCTCAGCTAAAGCATCCATGACAGATGGCCACCCAACCTCTGCTTAAAGACCCCCAAGAAAGGAGAGGGTCCAAGCATCTTTGGAGGGAGTCTGTTCCACTGTCAAATGGCTCTTATGGCCAGAAAGTTCTTTCTGATATATAGTCGGAATCTCCTTTTTTGTAACTTGAAGCCATGGGTTCGAGTTCTACCATCTGAAGCAGGAGAAAACAAGCTTGCTGCATCCTCCATGTGTGGAAGCGCCAACTCCTAGGGGCCCAGGTCCCCAATAAAAACACCAGAAAGAAATAATATGTTTGATATGGCCATCATGAACATGGGCATTGTTTGGTAATTCAAAGTCCAGGGGGGAGAGCTCCACAACATGCATTTGCATAACATCTGCATACGCCGATTTGCAGGTTAAAGGTAAAATAAATACTCTACATCTCAACAATTGTATGTCTGCTTATTTACCACACCTACTATCACGCCCGGACTTCCATCCCTCCCTTCATCCGGCTTTCATATTAACTTCCACTCTTACAGTTTCTTAATTACAATCTGTCCACATCACAAGATTTATTTTATCCCTGCTACAGTCTTTAAGCTTCTACAGTTATTACCTATATACTCAACAAATTTACCCCGTTCTTTTTTCTTCATGGTTTTGGATCCTGTGGGTCAGCTTCGCCAGTTCTGCATATTCGACCATTTTTGTCTGCCACTCCATTAATCTTGGTATTTCCTGGGTTTTCCATTTTGGGGCCACTAAGATCCGGGCAGCGGTCGTAGCGTACATAAATAACTTATGGTCTGCTTTTTTAAAATCGTCACCTATCATCCCCAGCAAAAATGCCTCTGGTTTTTTGGGGGAAGTATATTTGAATTTTTTTAAAAATTCATTATAAATCAAATCCCATTTTTTCACATTTTTTCACAAGTCCACCACATGTGGAAAAATTCACCGTCTTTCGTTTTGCATTTCCAGCATGCTTTGTTACTCGTTCTGTACATTTTTGCTAGTTTGACAGGGGTGATATACCACCGGTACATCATTTTCATTATATTTTTAGTGATACGGCTTTACAAAAGGTGATAATCACTTACACCTTTCGGCACCCCCCCTGCTGCCCTCTTGCCTCTTAGCGCCCCCTTAGGTAATCCCATTCCTCCCAGGGGGTGCGACTGCACACTTTGGGAATGGCTTCTGTACAGATCTTGCTTTCTTCGTTTGCAAAGAAGTCCAAGATTGCCGGAAGTCTCGTTTGCAGGACCTCAAGGGAACACACAGCCAGTCTCACGTTAAGGCCAGGCAGAAGTTGACCATCCACGAGGTGGGGGGGGGGAGGAAAGTCATGCCTGGTGGGGGCAGGAGAGACCTGCACGGCCCATTTGCTGGCAAATTGATGGAGCGACGCCTCGGAAAGGCCTTTTCCGACAGTTTCCTCCCGAGTGAGTGCCTTCAAACCACCTGCGCGGCTAACTGTCTCTCCATCCTGATTATTTCATAAGGGGGACAGGGCTTTTTCATGGTGGCTAAGGGCCTGTGAAGCATTAAACGTGGCTGAGAGCTTTTGTCTTGATTAATTCTTTAGTATTTTGTTACAGGCCAGTGCTGGGCTTGTAGAGCCATCGCAGGGAGAGAGAGAGAGAGAGAGAGAGAGAGAGAGAGAGAGAGAGAGAGAGAGAATGAATAGAAGGGAGGGGTGCCAAATTGACAGTTCGTTGGAGCTGGTCAACTCTTGCGCATTTGCAAGACACAGAGAGCTAATGGCTCAGGCCAGCCTTGCCAACCTGGTGCCCTCCAGTTGTTCTCGACTACAACTCCCATCAGCCCAGGCCAGTGTGGCGAGTGGTCAAGGATGCTGGAAGTTGTAGTCCAACAAATATCCAGAAGGCCACAGGTTGTCTGCTCTTCATTTAAGGCTTCAAGAGTCAATACCAGCCCTTGGAATTGGACAGCCTGCCAGCAGAGTTCTTTGAAAGCCAGCAAGACGCGATCCAGATATGGGATGCCCATGAAAATGTCAACATCTGCACCAGCCAAAGCTTCCAGATCATTTTCAAAAGGCAATAATGCATATATAATGCATCTTGTTGGGACGTTTCCCAGGGCATGGGTAACTTCGAGGTCACAGCTGGTAAGTCTGAGGAAACGGGCAAGAAAGGCTCTCTGTCATAGCTGTCAACAGTCCCTTATTTGGCGGGACAGTCTCTTATCCCAGCGCCATGTCCCGCTGCTGTCCCTTGTTGATGATGTCCCTTGATGATGTCCAATTTCCCGGGTTTCAAAGGAAGCAGCTCCTCTCCCTCCCTCCCTCCCTGCCGGGCAGGGAGGAGGGAGGCTCCAACTGTGTTGCTTGGCTGTGTTGCTCACCCAATAAGGAGTCTAAGAACGACTGGGGGGTGGAGCTTGCATGCCTTGTGCCAATCAAATTGGCCGTGTTGCCTGGGGCCCCGCCTTTGCTCAGCGCTTCCCAGCAGAGATGTGACAGTGGTCTTCCGTGCTGCATCCCCTTTGCCGGGTTGCTGTGCTGTGGGAACCACCGCTTGAGGCTTCGTTTGGCTGCTGGTTGACTAAAATCCCTTATTTTGGCTGCTGATCCCTTATTTCCGAGGCTGCTGCTCCCTTATTTTCAAATCTGTAAGTTGACAGCTATGCTCTCTGTGCCAAGGGAGTTGCTTGGGAGAGCCAGTGTGGTGTAGTGGTTAAGAGCGGTAGTCTCGTAATCTGGTGAACCGGGTTCGCTTCCCCGCTCCTCCACATGCAGCTGCTGGGTGACCTTGGGCTAGTCACACTTCTCTGAAGTCTCTCAGCCCCACTCACCTCACAGAGCGTTTGTTGTGGGGGAGGAAGGGTAAGGAGAATGTTAACCGCTTTGAGACTCCTTCGGGTAGTGGTAAAGCGGGATATCAAATCCAAACTCTTCTTTTTCTTCTTCTTGGATGCCCAGTGACAGAAATGGGTCTAGGATAGGGGTGCCCTGGTCTAGGAGCATCCCAAACCTACAAATGGGATCCTTCAATTTCCTGATTTGGAGTCCCATCACCTCCTGGCAAATAGAAGGGGAAGAAATGGAGGCAGTGAGAGATTTTACTTTCTTGGGCTCCCTGATCACTGCAGGTGGTGACAGCAGCCACAAAATTAAAAGACGCCTGCTCCTTGGGAGAAAAGCAATGACAAACCTAGACAGCATCTCAAAAAGCAGAGACATCACCTTGCCAATGAAGGTCCGTATAGTTCAAGCTATGGTTTGCCCAGTAGTGATGTATGGAAGTGAGAGCTGGACCATAAAGAAGGCTGGTCGCCGAAGAATGGATGCTTTTGAATTCTGGTGCTGGAGGAGACTCTTGAGAGTCCCATGGACTGGGAGAAGATCAAACCTCTCCACTGTGAAGGAAATCAGCCCTGAGTGCTCACTGGAAGGACAGATCCTGAAGCTGCGGCTCCAAGACTTTGGCCACCTCATGAGAAGAGAAGACTCCCTGGAAAAGACCCTGATGTTGGGAAAGATGGAGGGCACAAGGAGAAGGGACGACAGAGGACGAGATGGTTGGACAGTGTTCTCGAAGCTACAAACTGCGGAAGGCGGTGGAAGACAGGAGGGCCTGGCGTGCTCTGGTCCAGGGGGTCACGAAGAGTCAGACACGACTAAACGACTAAACAACAACAACCCAAAGGCTTAGAAATGCTGGTGCGAAGTTTTAATCTATTTTAACGTTTTTGAAGGTTTTAAAGTATTGGAATTTTTTCTTGATTTTATAGCTTTATCCTTTTTGGTAAACTGCTTTGAGGGTCTTTTTTAAAAACAACAACAACAATCAAGTGGTGTATACATTTTATCAAATAAACAAACAAACTAGACTCCAAACCACTTGTCTGCCCTTAAAGAGCATGAAAGGAGCTTTTGACTTCAGCTTTTGACCTCAGCTGCTCCGTCTGTGTCAAGGTCACCCGGTTAAAAGGCAACCCCTGTCTTTTGCCCAATAAAATTCTCCAACTGCTTCCCATTTGCATCCCAATGGCAGGATGAATTTCAGTCTGCTAAGATCCCCCCCCCCGGGGGGGGGGAATGAGGACAAATTTAGAGGCAAATCGGCCCAGGGGGCCTTTGTTTAGATTCTCTCCCCTCCCAAGTCCTCCATGGGATTCTGACAGAATTCCCTTGTCTGAGGCTATTAAAGGAAGCTTTAGAAATCAAAGGAATTGGACTTTTGGTCCCCTAAAAGGAGGAGGAAGAGCAGGCAGAGGAAGGAGAGGTGTGGAGCAAATATCTACTCACACTAGGAACCATGTGGCGCTGTGGGTTAAACCACAGAGCCTAGGGCTTGCCGGTCGGCGGTTTGAATCCCCATGACAGGGTGAGCTCCCGTTGCTCTGTCCCAGCTCCTGCCAACTCAGCAGTTCGAAAGCACGTCAAAGTGCAAGTAGATAAATAGGTACCACTCCGATGGGAAGGTAAACAGCGTTTCCGTGCGCTGCTCTGGTTTGCCACAAGCGGCTTAGTCCTGCTGGCCGCATGACCCGGAAGCTGTACGCCGGCTCTCTTGGCCAGTAAAACGAGAAGAGCGCCGCAACCCCAGAGTCGGTCACGACTGGACCTAATGGTCAGGGTCCTTTACTTTAATCTTGTCAGTGTTTAGCTGCTTCTTCTAGATTTAATGGGTCATGAAAATAAAGTTTATACCACTGGTGCGAAAGACCAGGGGGAAGTGGCTCCCAAACTTTCTTGTGCCAGACCCCCTCGGTTCCAAAATCTCATCCCCAGTGCCTCTTACCCAGCAAAAAAAGCGTTATTCAAAACAGCAGTTTGCATGACCCCAAAGTAGGATAAAACCCCCCAAGAGTCATTGCACGCTTATTCAACCTTCAATTAAAGCTTAAATCCTAGAACTGATTTATTAAAGGCAAGAGACCTTGAACCAGGCATAGGCAGACTCAGCCCTCCAGATGTTTTGGGACTACAACTCCCATCATCCCTGACCAGTGGTCCTGTTAGCTAGGGATGATGGGAGTTGTAGTCCCAGAACATCTGGAGGGCCGAGTTTACCTATGCCTGCCTTAAACCATAGACCTGTAGGGATGGAAGGGACCCCGAGGGTCATCTAGTCCAACTCCCTGCAATGCAGGGGATCTCAGGAAACCCTGAGATCGAGAGTCCGAATGCTGTACTGGCTGAGTGATCCCAGGCTACTTAGTTTAATTCAAAAAAATTGAGGAACTTGACCCAGTGTTCCTGGTTTTTCCACGTCTGATAGTCATTTACCTCCAGTGGTCTCCTGCCACCCCCTTGCCTCTTAACCCACCCCCTTTGGGAATCTCCCCCGTGATAAGAATTTTAAGGTCTTAGATATATAATAAATGTTCATAAGCACGTACATAGATCAGCACAGGAAGACTGACCTGAAACCATTTTTGGCTCCCAAACTGACCAAATGTTTTCTCTGCAAGGTCAAAGGAAAATGGAAAAGCCTCCCCATTGCCTTTTCCTTCACAAATCCTGTCTTAAGGGTATGTCTGTGTACGAATAGGGTGAGCCTGTGACCTGGCTCAGGAACTAAGTATTTGTCACTACAAAAGACTGGCCTGGCTCCCCAGGGTATCCAATCAAGAGAGCATTAACAGGTAACCTGGAGGACAGGAGATAAACAACGCACTCAGATTTCTGTTGTAGACTGCCCCTTCTGCGATGTAGGTATGATGTGTCTGGGAGGTGGTCTTGAGCTACACCCCTTCTGTGATGTATGTATGATGTTTCTGGGGGTGGTCTTGGACTGCAGGGCGGGCAATTTAAAATGTCTATATAAGGGCAGGCACACCTTTGTTCTGGGTCCTTTCCTGCGTGTGAGGGGAGCACCCTGTTGCAACAGATCAATAAAGATCAGGCTTACTAGCTGCTTTGCTTCTCAATATTCTCTGGTTGGCTTCTGTTATTTTCTCCTCCCAATAGGGAACCTACGTCAGGACTCTATATGGGCTCTTGGATACCCTATAAGGGAAAACGGGCAGATTAGATAAAAAGCTCACCTCCTCGCTTTAGGGCAGGAGGCATTCTTGCTTTCAACTGCAAAAGCAGAGCATAACCATCGTGGTTAATTGCCATCGATAGCCCTCTCTGCCACAAATTCTTTCCTGTTTAAGTTCAGGGAAACCCAGCCAGATGGGCGGGGTATACATTATTATTATTATTATTATTATTATTATTATTATTACTACTACTACTACTACTACTATTACTACTACTACTATTATTATTTTCTCTACCTTGATCTCCTATGAGCCATGGCTGGCACTCGCCCCTGTCCCTTAGAACTTCCACAATAATGCGAATAATAATTATATTATTCATACCCTGCCCATCTTGGCTGGTTTGCCCCAGCCGCTCTGGGCGAGTGTTCATGGACATTCTGTGATGTCACCGCATTTCAGCCAATGGCCGTCCAGGGAAGGCAGAACAGGGCTTGGAGATGGGCGGGTGATCGAGAGACTGGTTCCCAGCTGCCTCTCTTTGGCACCTGTCTCTCCTCCTCTCCCAGGCATCCCCGCAAAAGCCTTCCCCCGGTCGCCGCCTGCGCTGTTAACCCGGCGACACGGCCCTCCATCGCCCGCCTTCCCTTCCTTCTCTGCTCCTTTTAGCAGAAGCCGCAACTTCTCTTTCAGGCTGGCTCTGAGCTTTTAATTGAAAGCAAGGGATGCTGTGCGGGAAAACTGCACACAAACACACAGAGACCTGGGAGGCACTTTGATGCCTGAGCACGGCTGGGTTACCTGCCGGCACGTCGAGGGGCCGATGGATAATTAAAGTGACAGCCGATCACGCCGTAAACGGAGGGGCGGGCGGGGGAAGGGGGGGAGCCGTGATGAAGATGGGGATGCAGATAATAAAGTAACAAAGCCGAACCCATCAAAATAAAGGCAGGCCGAGAGAAGGACTCCCCGGATCCTCTCTTGCCGCCCCCAACGCTGCTCCCCTCCTTTGGCAAATTTGGGATCCCCTTGGATCTGGGAACCTCTGGAAGTCACCCCAGGAATTATTTATGTCCCTACAAAAGGCCAGGCCTGATCGACAAAGTGTTGTGCCGTTTAAAAAGAAGAGGGGTGGCGGGGTGGGGGGGAAGGAGGGAGAAGCGACAGCTGGACTAAAAAATTTTGAATGCTCATGAAAGATTCAGGGATGTCTCTTGTTAAATTTAATTGGGAGAAGCTCCGCTCAGTAGCACGCGGGGCTCTTGCCTAAGAAGCCGGCTGACAAACCTGTCTCCTGTGTTTACTCCCTCCCTCCCTCCTCCTCCTCCTCGCCTTCCTCATAACCCCAACAAAGGACGAGCATCGCGCATAATGCGCCACCGGTGTCACCCGCCAATGCCCCCTCTCTATCGCTAACAGCTTCATGTGTCTGTGGCTGAACCCGTCTGGCCAGAGGGCAAGGCAGGTTGTGCCTGAGGGAGACCTCGAAAGGCATTCAAATGGCGAGGCACTCTTTACATGCTCAGAGGAAAGTTGCCTGGTGCAGGGCCTCAGGCAGGCCTCATAAAGAAACATATAATAATAATTATATTATTGACATGAGCCAACAGTGTGACGCGACAGCTAAAAAAGCCAATGCAATTCTGGGCTGCATCAATAGGAGCATAGCATCTAGATCAAGGGAAGTAATAGTGCCACTGTATTCTGCTCTGGTCAGACCTCACCTGGAGTACTGTGTCCAGTTCTGGGCACCACAATTCAAGACAATTCAAGACAAACTGGAACGTGTCCAGAGGAGGGCAACCAAAATGGTCAAAGGCCTGGAAACGATGCCTTATGAGGAACGGTTAAGGGAGCTGGGCATGTTTAGCCTGGAGAAGAGGAGGTTAAGGGGTGATATGATAGCCATGTTCAAATATATAAAAGGATGTCACATAGAGGAGGGAGAAAGGTTGTTTTCTGCTGCTGCAGAGAAGTGGACACGGAGCAATGGATCCAAACTACAAGAAAGAAGATTCCACCTAAACATTAGGAAGAACTTCCTGACAGTAAGAGCTGTTTGACAGTGGAATTTGCTGCCAAGGAGTGTGGTGGAGTCTCCTACTTTGGAGGTCTTTAAGCAGAGGCTTGACAACCATATGTCAGGAGTGCTCTGATGGTGTTTCCTGCTTGGCAGGGGGTTGGACTCGATGGCCCTTGTGGTCTCTTTCAACTCTATGATTCTATGATTCGATGAATAATAATAAATTTTTATTTATATCCTGCCCTCCCCAGCCGAAGCCTGGCTCAGAGTGGCTAACAACAATAAAAGTAACACAGCATTCTAAAATCAATTCATTCCAAAATCAATTCAAAATCAAATGAATGGCATTGGGCTAGAGTTCTGTGAGGATTGCCAAAGGAGGGGGTCAGGCTGTGCCTTGGCCAAAGGCCTGGTGGAACAGCTCTGTCTTGCAGGCCCTGCGGAAAGATGTCAACACCCGCAGGGCCCTAGTCTCTTGTGACAGAGCATTCCACCAGATCGGGGCCACGGCCGAAAAAGCCCTGGCTTTGGTTGAGGCCAGTCTAACCTCCCTCTGGCCCTTGACCTCCAATATGTTTTTATTTGAAGACCCTAAGGTCCTCCGTGGACATACGAGGAGAGGCGGTCCTGCAGGTACGAGGGTCCTAGGCTGGTTTTGAAGGTTAAAACCAGAACCATCACAGAATCGTAGAGTTGGAAGGGACTCCAGGAGTCCCCTGGTCTAGCGTCCTGCAAAGTGGAAATTGCTACTGACCAATGGCCACCCAACTTACATTTAAAAAACCAAGCTTAAGAAAAGCCTGATGGATCCTGTTAAGTTGTGGGCGAACATATCAGACGACACAGCGATTCTTCCAAAGCAGCTCTTTATTTGTAAGCTGGAACAGAACTAACTGAGGAGCTCAGTCAGCCTGCTTATATAGAGCTCCAGAACAATGTAACTGTTGCCATTTTCTAAAACTATCCAATCACTGAACATCACATTTGATCCTTCATTTGCATACAAACTATCCAATCACTGAACGTCACTTTTGATCCTTCATTTGCATAACTATCTACAGTATCCCCCTGCTGGCCCAGGGTGAGAACTTCAGTACATAACAGATCCAGCCCATCAAGTCCAGCATCCTGGTCTCACAGTCGCCGACCAGGTGCCTGGATTTGAGCACCGCAGGTGGTTGGAGGATGGATGGATGGCAGCTAATGGATTGAGGTTGAATCCTGACAGAAGTACTGTTTTGGGGGGACAGGGGGCAGGCGGGTGTGGGGGACTTCCTGGTCCTGAATGGGGTAACTGTGCCCCTGAAGGACCAGGTGTGCAGCCTGGGAGTCATTTTGGACTCACAGCTGTCCATGGAGGCGCAGGTTAATTCTATGTCCAGGGCAGCTGTTTACCAGCTCCATCTGGTACGCAGGATGAGACCCTCCCTGCCTGCAGACTGTCTTGCCAGAGTGGTGCATGCTCTGGTTATCTCGCTTGGACTACTGCAATGCTCTCTACATGGGGCTACCTTTGAAGGTGACCCGGAAACTGCAATTAATCCAGAATGCGGCAGCTAGACTGGTGTCTGGGAGCGGCCGCTGGGAACACGTAACACTTGTCCTGAAAGACCTACATTAGCTCCCAGTACGTTTCCGAGCACAATTCAAAGTGTCGGTGCTGAACTTTAAAGTCTTAAATGGCCTCAGTCCAGTATACCTGAAGGGGCGTCTCCACCCCCATCGTTCTGCCCTGACACTGAGGTCCAGCGCCGAGGGCCTTCTGGCGGTTCCCGCATTGCGAGAAGCAAAGCTACAGGGAACCAGGCAGAGGGCCTTCTTGGTGGTGGCACCCGCCCTGTGGAATGCCCTCCCAGCAAATGTCAAACAGAAAAACAACTACCTGACTTTTAGAAGACATCTGAAGGCAGCCCTGTTTAGGGAAGCTTTTAATGTTTAATAGGTTATTGTATTTTAATGTTCTGTTGGAAGCCGCCCAGAGTGGCTGGGGAACCCCAGCCAGATGGGCGGGTATAAATAATAAATTATTATTATTATTATTATTATTATTATTATTATTATTATCCAGCAGGCTCTCCTTGTATTCTTATACTCAGCACCTGCTGAAAACCTTGAAGGAAAAAAACCAAGAGGCTTGGACAAACGGGTCATCCTCTATTCCAGGGGTCTGCAACCTGCGGCTCCAGAGCCACATGTGGCTCTTTTACACCTTTGCTGCGGCTCCGGGGCAGATACTAGCAAGGGGAGGAGGCGCATTGTGCGCCCCGACACTCCCCACTGTGGTGGGTGCTTTACTGGCTGTGACATTGCATGGGGGCGGTGCGTGCGTTAGTCACGCACCGTCCCGACATCACTTTCCCGCCCGCCCGCCCACTACATTGTAAGGGGCATGTACGCTGGTCACTGCATTGAAAGGGGGCATGTACGCTGGTCACTGTTTTGAAGGGGAGTGAAGGACACACACACACAAAAATGTAACTTGTTAATTTAACGTTTATTTCTATGAGGAGGAGTAATTCTGAGGGGTCAAACAAAGAAATAATAAAAAAGTGACAAAAAAGTTATTTTTATAATGACGAATTTTGCGGCTCCCAGTTGTTTTTCCTTTGGAAACGGGTCCAAGTGGCTCTTTTTGTCTTAAAGGTTGCAGACCCCTGCTCTATTCTTTGGCCTTTGCCCCACCCCCGGCCAGGCGCCCATTGTCTTCCCTGACCGAGGGCGGGTCAAAGGCCGGCCCAAGCAGGTGGGATGCACCTGCCCAGGTGAGCCCACACTCGGTGCCGCAAGCCCCGCCTACCTGTGGGGAAGGGAGGGCAGAATTTGCCAGGCATTTTTAGAGAATTGATTTGATTCAACGTGATGGTTATTTCTTCCATATTTTACAATTTAGTAACGTTTTTGATGACTTTATTGCACTCAGCTTCACATTTTCTTTCGGGGAATGAGTTGCCAATTTAGAATTACTCCTAAAAGTAAATGAAAGACCAGAACAAGAAAGACGAGAGGTTTGCATTTATTTATTTATTTGTTTATTTGCTTGGTCATCCAGTTATTTCCTACACGGAAACCCCCCCAACCCCCCCCCCAAATGATAACTTTGTTGAATGTGAACGCCAGTTCCAATTAGCTCAATTAATTTGACTTGTCCATTTCAAATCAAGCTAATGAGAGTCAGAGTTTGTCTCTGATTAAAATGTGAATGAAGGAAATTAAATGAACGCAAAGCTAAGCTGTTATTGACTTTGGAGGGCCTCTGGGTTTTAGCCTGATAGCAGATATACCTCAGGAAGCCCACTGGGATTTTTGTTTGAGTCGCATTTTGCAGCTTTGGGGTCTCTGGAAAAGCACACACTTCCAGTGACCTGCAACAGATGGTGGGTTTCAGCTCTCTGTCTTGTTGAAACCCACCATCCATTGCAGGTCATTGAAAGCATGCGTTCGATCTGGCAGATTTCCTGAGGTATCCCGTGACAATGAAAGCCTGAAACCATTCACATTTGTTAGACTTTTTGTTATGTTTAGGGAAGCTTTTAATGTTTAATAGGTTATTGTATTTTAGTGTTCTGTTGGAAGCCGCCCAGATGGGCGGGGTATAAATAATAAATTATTATTATTATTATTATTATTATTATTATTATTATTATTATTAATTCTAAGGCAGAAATGTGGTTTGCTGTAATATGAACCTACCCGTTCCCTGAGATCGTCTTCTGAAGCCCTCCTTCGTGTATCTCCTCCTCGATAGGTCCGGAGGGTGGCAACACGAAAACAGGGCCTTCTCTGCAGTGGCTCCCCGTCTGTCGAATGCTCTCTCCAGGGGAGTTCGTCTGGCGCCTTCATTATACACCTTTAGGCACCAGGCAAAAACGTCCCTTTTTAACCAGGCCTTTGGTTGATCTCATTGCCATCCAACATCCTTTTAGAATGCGGCTTTTCTTTGGGTGGCGGGTTATTGGGTTATTGTTTTTGGTTTGATTTTACAGTATATGTTGTGGTCTTGTTTGTGGACCACCCTGAGACCTCCGGGTATAGTGCTTGTGTATAAATTGAATGAATGAATGAATGAATGAATATACAGAATTGACATGAATTTAATAAAATAAGAATTGCAAATTAATGCCATTCACCATACATCAAACAATCATGGATGCCAGTAATATTTATGGATCAACTCCGTGTTGGATTTATGTATAAGTTAAACTAGCTATAGCTTAGGGCCCCATTCTCTTGGGGGCTCCCAAAAAAATTAAAGGAGAAAAAAACTGGATGTACATTTCCAAAATATAAGATAAAAAACAAATAAAATAAAACCTACACACAGTTCGATCTTAATAATTATTTCACTATTAATATACTTCTTCTTAATTGTATTTCACCACAGTGGACGCTCGGGTTGTGAACGTGATCCGTGCGGAAGGCACGTTCGCAACCCGCAGTGTCCACAAGCCACAGTGCCGCTTCTGCGCACGCACAGGTTGCAGTTTGGTGTTTCTGCGCATGCACGAGTGCCGAAACCCGGAAGTAACCCATTCTGGTACTTCCGGGTTTCGGCGCATCCGTAACCCGAAAACGTGCAACCTGAAGCGTCTGTAGGCATGACTGTATTAATATACTTCTTCTTAATTGTATTTCAATTCAATTGTTGCTTTGATTAAATACATATTTTGTGTATGAAGCGTCTGTAGGCATGACTGTATTAATATACTTCTTCTTAATTGTATTTCAATTCAATTGTTGCTTTGATTAAATACATATTTTGTGATGTGCAAATGGCTTTAGATACCTATGAGGTCCATAAATGACCATATAGCATTTATTCAACACAAAAAACTGATAATTTGTCAAAGGATGAACAAGTTACATCTGTGGTGATAGATTGGGCAAGATACATGGGACATAACATAATGTTTGAAGACTGGGAAAGGTTGTCGAGGAAGGGGGTCAAGTTCGCTGCATGTACGGTGTTAAAGGAAAATGTTATGAAAATGATGTATAGATGGTACTTAACCCCGGTAAAACAAGCAAAGATTTACCATAAGATAATTTATGTTGGAAATGTAAAGAAAAAGAAGGTACTTTTATCATATGTGGTGGACTTGTCCCAAGGTGAAAGACTTCTGGGAGAAGATTTACAATGAATTGAAAAAAATGTTGAAATATACATTTACTAAGAAACCAGAGGCCTTTCTTCTTGGAATAATAGGTTTGGAATTGCCCAAGAAAGATGCTAGATTGTTTTTGTATGCCACAACTGCTGCTAGAATTTTGCTGGCTAAAAATTGGAAAACACAAGAAGTGCCAACAGTGGAGGAATGGCAGATGAAGATGATGGACTTTGGGGAGCTAAACGACCTGACTGGAAGAGTCCACAACCAGAAGGAGGAGGAGTACCAGGAGGAATGGAAGAAATTTAAAGACTATTTAGCTAAATATGCTAAGATAATCTAAATAGAAATACTTGCAAGTACTAGATTGGCCTAGGATTTAAATATGTGATGCTATAGAATAATATGTCTAAAGTAAAAATGAAAAGAAAGAAAGATGTTAATTTCCTGTGTAAATTATATGTGGAAATAGTTTTGGAAAACTGTTACAATGAGATACACTGAAACTCAGCTTGGGGGAGTAAAGGAAGTCATCCAACAATGTAAAGAAAAGTGGAATTATTACAGTTAAGATTTATGTT
Organism: Podarcis bocagei; assembly: GCF_964188305.1. Taxonomy (NCBI): domain Eukaryota; kingdom Metazoa; phylum Chordata; class Lepidosauria; order Squamata; family Lacertidae; genus Podarcis; species Podarcis bocagei. Next base: position 90,882,296 of record NC_138133.1, read on the forward strand.
TGTTTGTCTGTCTGTCTGTCTGTTTGTTTATAAATATGGAAAATCAATAATTTTTTGGAAAACAAAACAAAACAAAAAACAGTGACAATTTGTTATTGACAAAGGACAGCTGGACATAGAAAGGGCCCCATTACCTTCAGTAGCTGAGGGCCTCATCCAACCTCAATCCGGCCCTGGATCAGCTTGGAATGGAATGACATGCTCTTGCTCCTTGATCTGAGAAGGGAAAGGAGAAGGAGAGGATTCCTTGCTAGCATTCATATCCTACTTTTCTCTCCAAAGACCACAAGGGGGCATAAAGGTAAAGGGTAAAGGGACCCCTGACCCTTAGGTCCAGTCGTGGCCGACTGGGGTTGCGGAGCTCATCTTGCTTTATTGGCCGAGGGAGCCGGCATACAGCTTCCGGGTCATGTGGCCAGCATGACTAAGCCACTTCTGGCGAACCAGAGCAGCGCACGGAAATGCCGTTTACCTTCCCGCCAGAGTGGTACCTATTTATCTACTTGCACTCTTGACGGGCTTTCAAACTGCTGGGTTGGCAGGAGCTGGGGCCGAACAACGGGAGCTCACCCCGTCATGGGGATTCGAACTGCCGACCTTCTAATCGGCAAGTCCTAGGCTCTGTGGTTTAACCCACAGCGCCACCTGCGACCTATAATGGTAGGATAGAGTGGCACTATTAACTTTAACTTTAGATTTGTTGGGTCTCTGGACCGTAATAAAGATTGTTGTTGTTGTTAACTTTAACTTTAGCGAGTAATATTCAATAATATTTAATGGTAGGATAGAGTGGCACTATTAAATATTATTGAATATCACTCGCTTAAGTTAAAGTTTGCCTACATATTCATGGCTCAAAATTGGCTGATCCACAGCTTATTTTAGGCCATATGCAAGTATCGCTACCTGGCTTTTCTATAAGAAAAAACAGCATGTATACCATTTCACAGGGTGGTTACATTTCGGAGAAAGATGTTTCTCTGACCTCTAAAGTAGGCTCAGCCACCATTGCATCACTGTAAGCATCTTAGAACATTGTGTCCCGCTAACTTTAAGACGAGCGTGTAACCCTCTTCAAATTAAGAAGCGCTGCCATCAGCTACTTTTGATATCAGGATGGGATAAGCACACAGATGCATCCTTTGTTGGAAATGAGGAAGTCTGCAAGATATTTCGAAAGATGAATGCAAGAGGTAGGGAAGATTGCTACCGACACCCAAAGCAATCACAAATTTTGCAAGCGCAGCGCAGGGGGTCTTGGCTAAAGCCATCACCTGGGAGAGAGAATAATAATAAAAAAAGACACAGTCAATGAGAAAATGGGTTGGCTAAAAATACCAGCACAAACTTCTGGGGAGATTGAAAGGGTCTACCCAAATCTCTTGGTCCTGATTTTTACTTTGGGGGGAACAGAATGTGATCTGTCCTGGACCACCTTCCCCAGTCCAGTGTTGGCCAGGGCTGATAAAAGTTGTAGGCTGAGACCCTCCCTGCCCACAGACTGTCTTGCCAGAGTGGTGCATGCTCTAGTTATCTCCTGCTTGGACTACTGCAATGCGCTCTACGTGGGGCTACCTTTGAAGGTGACCCAGAAACTACAACTAATCCAGAATGCGGCAGCTAGACTGGTGACTGGGAGTGGCCGCCAAGACCATATAACACCGGTCCTGAAAGATCTGCATTGGCTCCCCGTACGTTTCCGAGCACAATTCAAAGTGTGGGTGTTGACCTTTAAAGCCCTAAACGGCCTCGGTCCTGTATACTTGAAGGAGCGTCTCCACCCCCATCATCCAGCCCAGACGCTGAGGTCCAGCGCCGAGGGCCTTCTAGTGAGCAGTGAGGTTACAGGGAACCAGGCAGAGGGTCTTCTTGGTAGTGGCGCCTGACCTGTGGAACGCCCTCCCAGCAGATGTCAAGGCAATAAGCAACTATTTTATTTTTAAAAGACAACAGAAGGGAAATTTTTAATGTTTGATGCTATATTGTTTTTAATATTCAGCTGGAAGCCGCCCAGAGTGGCTGGGGAAACCCAGCCAGATGGGTGTGGTATAAATAATAAATTATATTATTATTATAGTCAAAAAAGTCACCAGGCTGGTCCAGGAACCTCACACTCTAAAGTGTCCCGATTTTCCAGGGACAGTTCCAGAATTACATAAGCCATCCTGACTTCTGAATTGATCCCGGAATGTCCCTATTTTCCCTGCCAGTGCTGCCACCGCTGAGCTCGGAGATGGATGCCCTGGTGCTTGTCTTGAACAGCAGCTGTAGCTGCAAAGCAGCCTCCCGTTGCCTCTCCATGGCCTATCCATGGCTGCTGCAGGTCTCCTCTCTTGGGCAGTTCATAGCTATGGGAATGTTCAGGGATATATTGTTTATTAATATCCTTTCTAACTTGAGCTAGCAAGTTCCTTTACTTAGAAGAGTTTTCCATTCCCTTTTTAAACGGACAGCGGGTAGCTGGTTGCAGGCTTGTGTAAGTCTTTCACTATTTTATACAATTCAGTATTGAATTACCAGTACAGTGGAACCTCTACTTACAACCATAATCTATTCCAGAGGTCCGGTCATAACTAGAAACATAAATAAGTAGAGGTGCACTTTTCCATAGAAAGTAATGGAAAAGTGAATTGATCTATTCTAGTGATGTATGGAAGTGAGAGCTTGACCATAAAGAAGGCTGATTGCAGAAGAATGGATGCTTTTGAATTATGGTGCTGGAGGAGACTCTTGAGAGTCCCATGGACTGCAAGAAGATCCAACCTCTCCATTCTGAAGGAAATCAGCCCTGAGTGCTCACTGGAAGGACAGATCCTGAAGCTGAGGCTCCAAGACTTTGGCCCCCTCATGAGAAGAGAAGACTCCCTGGAAAAGACCCTGATGTGGGGAAAGATGGAGGGCACAAGGAGAAGGGGACGACAGAGGACAAGATGGTGGGACAGTGTTCTCGAAGATACAAACATGAGTTTGACCAAACTGCAGGAGGCAGTGGAAGACAGGAGGGCCTGGCGTGCTCTGGTCCAGGGGTCACGAAGAGTCGGACACGACTGAATGACTAAACAACAACAACAGACGATGAAAAACACCGCCTAAAACAGCAATTTATCACAGATTTTACTGTCTAATGAGACCATAGATCCATAAAATGAAGGCGCTAATCAATGCATTGTACTATAAAATAAACAAGACAGTATTGTAGATGAAAGGAGGAGTTTGGATTTGGATTTGAGGGAAAAAATTAACATTTATTTTTTCCTGATGTGCACTGAGGGTGGGTGGGCTTACCTGGCTACAAGCTGGGGGTGGGGCAAGGGTCAGTAAAGAGCTGAGTCACATTGGCCAGCATCACTTTTTTTTCTCGCCAAGCCAGGTTATTCTCCTGATTTCCTCAGGTTAGTTCCTCAGTGGGGTTTGGGGCTGCAGTGCGCCCTCTGTGCCTCTTGCAGGCGGCACCTCTTCCACAGCTTCGGGGGTGGGATGGGGGCCCTCTCCCTGGCAGCAGAGGCCTCAGCACTGCTCTGCAGCTGACGGGGTGAGCTCCAGTCTGCTGGCAAGGCCTCTGTTCGTACCCCAAATCAACCCCAAATCAACACAGACTGTGGAAACTTCACACTGGACTTCCAGCATCTGGCATTGTGTGCCTCCTCATTCTTCCTTCAGACTCTGAGTCCATGGTTTCCAAATGAGATGCAAAAGCTGCTCTCATCAGAAAAGAGATTTGGGGAGCCATGTCATCAGCTGGTGTTGGTCCACTGTGCTTCACTGAGTCCAGGAGATTTTGGAGCACTTCATGCTTCCTTCCGCAGATGAGCTTTATGGGGATGCTGACTTCATTTTCCAGCAGGACTTCTGTGTATTGGCAGCCTGTGCTCCTGTTATTTACTGATAAAAATATTTATATTCTGCTACATGGAAAAGGACTGAAGAAGTTTGCAGCAATCAAACATAAAGCAGGACAATAAAAACAGGTTAAAAACTGGCAACAATTAACCACTGGTGCAGCTAAGTAAATTTTAGACCCTGGATTTAATGGTCTTGGGGATGGGTCCACAATTTCACTTGTGAAGCACACATCCACTCATTGCAACAGCTTCTACGTTCCCAACAGGGTAGAATAAAGCCAGTTTCCCTGATGGGACTGAGTTGCAGGGCACCAGGATGGATGGTTGGGGCTGATGTAGGAGGTTATCCAGAGACCATGAGTTCCAGCGGCTCTGTGAGAAGCTGCCCTTTCCTTCCCCATCACTTGGCCATCTATTTCTCTTTCCTCTCCGGGCCAAGCTGTCCTCTCTGAGCTCCGTGACAGCGACACTCGTGCCATTAAGACGAGAAGCGCCTGAATCTTTCCTCTTTCTTTCCCGTTTTTTCTCTCACTTCCGCACAGCGTGTGGAGTGAATTTTAGCACCCGTAAACAGTTTGCGCTCCTAGCTTCCGGCTAATTGACTCTGACAGTTAGTACAGTCAGCAGCTGAGCGGTGTCACTGGAAATTAGACAGCCGTGAGAGACTGCCAAAAGCAAATTACTTTGTCACTCCTCAGCTGACTTGGAAATGTGGGGCTCTCTGTGTGTGCGTCTTTAAAAAATATAGATAAATCCTTACTTTTACTATTATTATTTTTAATGGATGAAAAAAAACACCTTGGCGTTCCGCCTTCTCCAGGGTGTTTTGAAGCCTGGGTAAACTGCGCTTGAATTGTCGAAGGACTGTTCCCCGGCTCCCCAAAGCTTTTTTATTTTTTCTGTCGGAGGAAAGGCGTCCGCGCGGCAAGTTTTAGCAAATCTCCCCCTTCCTTCAGTTCTGTTTCTGATGCTGGTTCTGGAAATGCGCTTTTAAAGAGGGCCCTGGGGTACTGTGTACAAGCTCAGAGCTCAGGAGCCTTGTACCAGGATCTTACGGGCTGACACAGATTCCTGTCTCTGCGCGCACTACCTGCGCATCTACATCAATCTCTTGCCTCCAGAATGTACCTGCCACTCAGCTGTCCATCTGCCGCATGTCGCCTCTTTGCCTGTGCATGTAACTGACGCGCCTTTTCTTTTCAGCTCCAACGTCTATCACAGCCGCTCATTCTCTCTACACGCTTCACTGTCAATCATCCATCCGACTGCCATCGCGGTCCTGGGTGCGTTTTTGCGCAGTTTGCTTTCTCCGTTTACCTTTCCGCGCTCTCCCTCCTGCCAACAGGTTGCGCGGCCAACAGGTTTGCAGTCCACCTGTCTTGGCCGTTAATCCATCAATCTATTTAGGGATCTGCTGGGTTCCGACGTCAGTGGGAGGTCTACTCTACCGACAGGAGGCAGCGGGGCGGAGAGCAGATTTAGATGTGTCCAGGGCAGTCGGAGGAGGAACCGCTCCATGATTTCTATTCCTTTTATTTATTAAATTTGTATATTACCTACCCATCCAGCCACTAAGGCCTAGTGAAAACACTGAAACCGCAGTAACCTTTTTACCTTAATTCACTGTAAAATTTTCAATAAAACATAAATTTGAAAATATTTTTTGTAAAAAAGTGAAAAACACACCAACATTTTAGTGTGACGTTCTAATAACGTACACATTTTTTGCCTAATACACACATTTCGGAAGGCATTATCCCCAAGTATAAGGCATTTTGTATGTTATTTTCCCCATATAAACATTTGCACACTCGTTTCCCCAAATTATTTTTACACATCTCTAGAGCTGGACAACTGCGAAAACCTGGAGAAGCACAATTTCAGAGGGTGAATGTGTTGTGAGTCGAGGGCCCTCCAGCTGCATAGGATTATAATAAGACACACAGACACGTTATTTTAGGTTAATGGGCAAAATTAGGCCACAACTTTATTGGTTACAGCATGTGAGTAGTATTGGCTTAGGCATAGGATGAAACAGCAATACCAGACTCCACCCCGCAAAGCTGGGATTCATATCAGGGTTAACAACCAATGGGAGGAGCTTGTTGATGCAAATACAACTGGGAGCTCCCCCATGACATCACTGGGGGTCGTGCCATGGCCCTAGCCACCAGCAGGGCATCGGACAGGATCCATGACTGCCGGATTCCTTTAACGCAGGGGTCTGCAACCTTTAAGACAAAAAGAGCCACTTGGACCCATTTCCGAAGAAAAAAAAACTGGGAGCCGCAAAACTCGTCATTATAAAAATAACTTTTTTGTCACTTTTTTATTATTTCTTTGTTTGACCCCTCAGAATTACTCCTCCTCATAGAAATAAACGTTAAATTAACAAGTTACCTTTTTTGTGTGTGTGTTCTTCACTCCCCTTCAAAACAGTGACCAGCGTACATGCCCCCTTTCAATGCAGTAACCAGCGTACATGCCCCTTACAATGTAGTGGGCGGGCGGGCGGGCGGGAAGGTGATGTTGGGACGGTGTGTGACTAACGCACGCACCGTCCCCATGCGACGTCACAGCCAGTACAGCACCCGCCACAGTGGGGAGTGTCGGGGTGCACAATGCGCCTCCTCCCCTCGCTAGTATCTGCCCCGGAGCCAGGGCAAAGGTGTAAAAGAGCCACCTGCGGCTCCGGAGCCGCGGGTTGCAGACCCCTGCTTTAATGGAATACCCAAAAGAGAAGGGGTAGATGATGGCCCATACCCAATCCTCCCACACAGCACACCTATTCCAATGCCTTACCACCAATACCAGAAAGTTGTGACGAGTTGCTACGAGGTAGGCGGAAAACCCAAGAGGCTGGTGCCAATTGGGTCAATTCGTCGGTTAAGTTAACCAATTAGAAACGTTTCATAGGAAAAGGTACCCTGAAGGACATCTAGTCCAACACCCTTTCATTGCAACTACAGAACTGCTGACCAACCACCACCCCCAGCCTCTGCCTAAGACCCACGTACCTACAGGACCACCTCTCTTGGTATGCCCCGCGGAGGACCTTAAGGTCCACAAATGACAACATTTTGGAGGTCCTAGGTCGCAAGGTGGCTAGATTGGTCTCAACTGGGGCCAGGGCCTTTTCAGTACTGGCCCCGACTTGGTGGAACGCTCTGTTCCAAGAGACTAAGGCCTTGTGGGATTTGACATCTTTCCGCAGGGCCTGCAAGACAGAGCTGTTCCGCCTGGTCTTTGGTTTGGACTCAGTCTGACCCTTATGTTGCCCTCCCCTTATGATCTTGATTTATCGGCTACTTTTAAAATGAGGCTGCATTTTAAACTGCATTTTAACCTGTATTTTAAATTGTCCCCCCCCCCGTTTCTTTCCCTATTTTGTTTTTACTGTAATTTTACTGGTGTTAGCCGCCCTGAGCCCGGCTCTGTCTGGGTAGGGCGGGGTATAAATAAAATTTATTATTATTAGTATTATTAAGTAAAACAGAATTGAAAGGAGGATCACATAAGAACATATGAAGAATCTGCTAGATCAGACCAGTGGCCCATCTGGTCCGTCATCCTCTTCTCACAGTGGCCAACCAGATAATAATAATAATAATAATAATAATAATAATAATAATAATAATAATAATAATAATTTATTATTTGTACCCCGCCCATCTGGCTGGGTTTCCCCAGCCACTCTGGGCGGCTTCCATAGAAACAAAAAAACCCACTAAAATATCATACATTAAAAACTTCCCTGAACAGGGCTGCCTTAAGATGTCTTCTGAATGTCAGGTAGTTGTTTATCGCTTTGACATCTGCTGGAAGGGCGTTCCACAGGGCGGGCGCCACTACCGAGAAGGCCCTCTGCCTGGTTCCCTGTAGCTTTGCTACTCGCAATGAGGGAACTGCCATAAGGCCCTCGGCGCTGGACCTCAGTGTCCGGGCAGAATGATGGGGGTGGAGACGCTCCTTCAGGTATACTGGACCGAGGCCGTTTAGGGCTTTAAAGGTCAGCACCAACACTTTGAATTGTGCTCGGAAACGTCCTGGGAGCCAATGTAGGTCTTTCAAGACCGGTGTTATGTGGTCTTGGCGGCTGCCCCCAGTCCCCAGTCTAGCTGCCGCATTCTGGATTAGTTGTAGTTTCCGGGTCACCTTCAAAGGTAGCCCCACGTAGAGCGCATTGCAGTAGTCCAAGCGAGAGATAACCAGAGCATGCACCACTCTGGCGAGACAGTCCACGGGCAGGTAGGGTCTCATCCTGCATGCCAGATGGAGCTGGTAGACAGCTGCCCTGGACACAGAATTAACCTGCGCCTCCATGGACAGCTGTGAGTCCAAAATGACTCCCAGGCTGCGCACCTGGTCCTTCAGGGGCACAGTTACCCCATTCAGGACCAGGGAGTCCCCCACACCTGCCCGCACCCTGTCCCCCAAGAACAGTACTTCTGTCTTGTCAGGATTCAACTTCATGGAAAGCCTGCAATCAGGATTCGGCCACAAGAGCTCTTTCCCCTCCTGATATTCAGAAGCATTGCTGTCTCCAATGCAGAGCATAGCCATGAATAAATAATAATATTTTTTTATTTATACCCCGCCCTTCCCGGTTCAGAAAACCGGGCTCAGGGCGGCTAATAACAAATTGAAAACACTTAATTGATGCAACAAAAAACAGCATAAAATACAGTATAAAACGTGAATAACAATAAATTCAGAATTCAAAAATCAGTTTAGGGGGGAAATCCATCCAATAAACATTAGATAATCTCCAGGGCTAGCTGGCTGAATTGATCCCACTTGGGCCAGCGAGGAGACCAGGGGAGAATTAGCTGTGGGGTCTCAGAGCGGGTAATCTTCCTAAAAAGGGGAGAGGGAGGGAAGGGGAATAAAAGATCAGGCTGAATTCAAATTGAAAGCCAGGCAGAAGAGCTCTGTCTTACAGGCCCTGTGGAAGGAGGTTAAATCCTGCAGGGCCCTGGTCTCATGGGACAGAGCATTCCACCAGGTCGGAGCCATCACTGAGAAGGCCCTGGCCCTGGTGGAGGATAGTCTGACTTCCTTAGGGCCCGGGACCTCTAAACTATGGTTATTCACGGACCTTAAGGTCCTCTGCGGGGCAGACCAGGAGAGGCGGTTCCGTAAATATGAGGGCCCTAAGCCACAAAGGCAAGTAGCCTTTGATAGCCCTCTCCTCCATGAATTTGCTGAATCCTCTTTTAAAGCCATCCAAGTTGGTGGCCGTCACTGCTTCCTGTGGCAGGGAGTTCCACAGGTTAACTCTGTGCTGTGCGAAGGATTTTCAACATTCGGATTTATTGGATGTCTGGCCTCATGGGAGAGGGACAGAAGCACAGAACTGCCCCAGGACCATCACAAGCGCAAACCGAGATGAATGTACGATAGAGAGGATGGCTGGGAGGACCCTTGATCTTTTAGCTGAGACGGCTTCAAAGGGTTGTTTTGAGGCTCAAGTCGGGTTCAGAGAAACCGGAGACGCCAGGCAAACTCCCCAGAGGAAAGGTAAGAGAGACAAAACGTGCAATTAATAACCATCCGTCACGCACACCTCACAGTTGGTCTGGCTCCTGTTTGCTTTTCTCTGTATGCTGAGCTCAGCCCAGATTGGCGCGAATGAGGCTCTGCCACCTTGTAGCAGCAGGATCGCCTTACACTCGCTACCGGTGATTTACACAAGGTGTAACAGTAAATCAAGGCAAATGTTAGGGCCAGCGGCGTAGCATGGGTTGTCAGCACCCGGGGTAAGGCAAGTAATTTGCGCCCCCTAACCCCTAACCTGCTGCCGCTGCCAGCTTCTTCTTGCTGCTGCCTGGTCTGGTCTGGTGTGGTTCTCTCCCACGCTCAGCGCTGCGCTGGGCGGCCGCTGCACTGTCCCTCCCCCAGATAGTCCCTCCCTCGCTCTCTCTCCGCTCCGCACCGCACCGCACGCCTGGCACCCTCCCCCTCCACAGTGGGCGGCGACCCGGCAGCTTGGATGGGATTCGCACAGCCAGCACTGCAGTGAGAGAGAGTGAGTGAGCCAGGTAGGGGCAGAGAGCTGCGAGTGCGAGTGCGCCCCCCCCCAGATGTTGCGCCCGGTGCGGCCAGCCCCCCCTGCACCACCACGCTACGCCACTGGTTAGGGCCATATATAGTCTGGAGTCGGAGCAGGCTGGGCCTGTAAGCTACTTTTGGCCCACACACGGGTTAAATTACTGCCCATTAATTCTCCTCCTCCTCCTCCTCCTTCTTCCTCTTCCTCTTCCTCTTCTTCTTCAGCAATCCCTCATAGCCAAGTAAGATTGTCTTCCATAAACATGGTTTAGCAATGAGTCCCTAATGGGACTGTGGAGGCCAATCCTGTATCCACACATTCTTCCACAGTGGGGACATTGGTTTCCAGGCAGGAGTTGGTCACGGTGTGGATTTGCCAAGTCTGCCTTCCTCTTGGCACGTTTCTCCCTTGCGTCCTGAGTTCGAGTGTCTTCAAAGCCCATGACACCTTTGGTAAAGGCTGTTATCCAACTGGAGCGCTCGCAGGCCAGTGTTTCCCAGTTGTCAGTGTCTATACTAGAATCATAGAATCCTAGAGTTGGAAGAGACCACAAGGGCCATCGAGTCCAACCCCCTGCCAAGCAGGAAACACCATCAGAGCACTCCTGACATATGGTTGTCAAGCCTCTGCTTAAAGACCTCCAAAGTAGGAGACTCCACCACACTCCTTGGCAGCAAATTCCACTGTCAAACAGCTCTTACTGTCAGGAAGTTCTTCCTAATGTTTAGGTGGAATCTTCTTTCTTGTAGTTTGGATCCATTGCTCCGTGTCCGCTTCTCTGGAGCAGCAGAGCAACATTTTTTAGATTTGCCTTGAGGCAGTCTTTAAACCTCTTTTGTTGATGACGAGCATTACGCTTTACATTTTTAAGTTTGGAATAGAGCAGTTGCTTTGGAAGACGATCATCAGGCATCCGCACAACATAACCAGTCTAACGAAGTTGAGGGTGAAGAATCATTGCTTTGACAATGGTGATCTTTGCTTCATCCATTACACTGATATTAGTTCACCTGTCAACTTGTCGTGCACATTAATTAGACTAATATGGTCAAGAAAACCCAAAGAATGGCACTGTGTATCTTGGACAATGTATCCATGTGGCAGCCGGGTGCCCAGCCTGGTTCTAAGCAGTCTCTTATCGGTAGAATTTGATAAATAGCAAGCTTCTAGATCTCATGGAGCATGGAGAAAAATCCAAATCCTGCTGTCTTGGAGAAGAAAGCACTTTGAAAGGAAAGGAAAGAACACATGACTGTCGTCCTCAATAAGATATCACAAATCTGCATCTTGTTCTGCGTTGTGCAAAACCCAGCTCACAAATACCAGGCTTTGCAAGCCTTTAAAAATAAGCATGTACACTGGGGAAAGGACCTTAACTATGCATTTTGGGGAGTAAGTTCTGCTTTTTGGTATCCACAGCGTGTACATCTTAGGAGTCAGTCTCCACACATGTACTTTGTATGAAAGTGTACACTTGTTGATTCATAAAGTTCGGCTTTTCTGTACGCAGGTGATAAGACTGTACACTCGTTGAATACTACGTGTGAATAGCTACAGGAGTGTGTGACACAAATATCTGTGTATAAGGGCACATATATTGTAAGCCCCATGAGTGGAATGTGTGAACACCCTTTAAGAGAGACTGGACAAGGTGAATTCTGGGAAGAGTAGTTCTTAAAGTCTCCTGCCTGGTGGGGGCAGAAACCATCTCCCCTGGGCTTGAAGTCTGGAGGAGTTGTTTGAGTTAGAGGAGGGTGTTTGGGCTTGGACAGCTGACTTCTCACTTTGAGATGGGTCTTGGGAAATGTCAGGGTTCAAATCCAAAAAGTCGTCATTAAAGCTCATCAACTGACATATGCTTGAGGGGAGAAATAAGTTTATCTACTTACATATATACTACATAGTTCTGTAAGACGCTGGAGCCTCTTGGGCTTGCCAATCAGAAGGTCAGCGGTTCGAATCCCTGCAACAGGGTGAGCTCCCGTTGCTCAGTCCCAGCTCCTGCCAACTTAGCAGTTTGAAAGCATGCCAGTGCAAGTAGATAAATAGGTACCATTGTGGCAGGAAGGTAAACAGTGTTTCTGTGTGCTCTGGGACTTTTCATGGTCCTCTGTACACCAGTAGCGGTTTACTCATGCTGGCCACATGACCCGGAAAACTGTCTGTGGACAAATGCCGGCTCCCTCAGTCTGAAAGCAAGATAAGCGCCGCAATCCCATAGTCGCCTTTGACTGGGCTTAACCGTCCAGGGGTCCTTTACCTTTTTAACCTTTTAAATAGTTCTTCAACCTTTATTGTTATTTCCTTAATGTTGTTTTTCCTCTGCTCCTCCCCTTTTTCCTGCCCCCCATTTTACCTTAATTCACTGTAAAACTTACAATAAAACATAAATTTTAAAATAATTTTTGTTAAAAAATGAAAAGTGCAATAACACTTTTATGAGATGTTCTAATAATGTACACCTATTCTCCCTAACACTCACATTTTGGAAGGCACTGTTATTTTCCCCATTTAAGCATTTGCACACTCATTTTCCCACAGTATTTTTACACATCACTTGAGCTGGACAACTGCAAAAACCTGGAGAAGCGCAATTTCAGTTGTGTATTGCTTTAGAAAGTGTGGATCAGGTAGTCTGGCCTTTAAATGTCAACTGAGTCCCAATTCTCCCTCATCCCTGATTACAGGTCAATAGTTATCAGCCAAGAGGAGGCTCCATAAACAGAAGAAGTCTACCTTTGAGTCTCCCATATGCTTAAGAGAAAGATCAATGAAAGGATACTGGAGTGTTTCCTTTGCTGCTTTGCTGAAGCTGTCCAGATGTGGTCAGTGCCCAGATAGGAAATACCGTATTTTTCGCTCTATAGGACGCACTTTTCCCCCTCCAAAAATGAAGGGGAAATGTGTGTGCGTCCTATGGAGCGAATGCAGGCTTTCGCTGAAGCCTGGAGAGCGAGAGGGGTCAGTGCGCACCGACCCCTCTCACTTTCCAGGCTTTGGGCAGCTATCTGCAAGCCTTCAGAGCACGGCAGGAGTTCCCAACCTCTCCCAGCTGGAGAGGTTGTGCGTGGCTAAAGTGGAAGCCAAGGCAGTCAGCCTTATTTCCCCCCCTAAAAACTAGGTGCGCCCTATGGTCTGGTGTACCCTATGGAGCGAAAAATACGGTAACTTCGTTGGACTGGTAATGTTAAAATAACAGGAGAAAAGAACTCTAATGGGATGGAAGAATGGAGATGCTTCAGGAGCCACCGGGGGCATCATAAAATGAGACTCCTGCTTCCCCTGAGACCAGAAGGTTGCCCAGCTGTGTTGCTGACGGACCTGACCTTAGGTGGACGGATGTTTTGACGTGGCAGAAGGCAGCCTTCTGGCCGACACTGAAATCCTGGCTAAAAGATCGAAAAAGTGAGTGGGAGGCATGTGTGTTTGTGCGCACACACACACACACACACACACAGACAGACACAGACACAGACACACACACAGAGAGAGAGCAGGTGACAGTTCTCCTCGCTCGCTCCTCAGCCTCTCCAGGAGAAGGAGGCCGCAGTGATAATTATGAGGCCCTGTCAGGAGAACGGCAGTGACAAGCCTCATTAGATGGCAGCATGGCACAGCACCGCTGTGGCGGCTGCGAAGCAAAACGTGCACACACCTACACAGCTGATTAGGGGAAACCTCCATCGCGGCAACACCCGGGGAATGCCTGAATCTCGGTCCGAGGTGGGCTGCCTCCCTGCTGCTTCTCCGCCTGCCAACTTCCAATGTTCCCATCTTCTTAACGATTCATTCACTCCGATTTGTACCTCCACCTCCCTTGGAAGTTCTCGGAGAAAGGCAGAACACGTTTGAAAGAACAGTTTCTGACGTACCGTACCCTCCAACATGTCTCCAATGAAATTAGGGATGTCCTAAGGAAAAGCAGGACATTCAAGGACCAAATCGTAAACTGGGATGGAGCATCTCCACCCCCATCGCTCAGCCCGGACGCTGAGGTCCAGCTCCAAGGGCCTTTTGGTGGTTTGCTCCCTGCGAGAAGCCAAGTTACAGGGAACCAGGCAGAGGGCCTTCTCAGTGGTGGCTCCCACCCTGCGGAACGCCCTCCCATCAGAACTCAAGGAAATAAACAATTATCTGACTTTTAGAAGACATCTGAAGGCAGCCCTGTTTAGGGAAGTTTTTAATGTTTGAGGTTCTATCATGTTTTTAATATTCTGTAGGGAGCCGCCCAGAGTGGCTGAGGAAACCCAGCCAGATGGATGGGGTATAAATAATAAATAAACTATTATTATTAGTAGTAGTAGTAGTATTATTCTGCAAATCTGGGACTGTCCCTGTAACATAAGGACACTTGGAGGGTCTGATGTATATCCTTCAGGACCCAGGGACCAGAAAACAACTTCATCTTCTTCTTTGATGATCACTCATACCCGAGTAATAATAATAATAATAATAATAATAATAATAATAATAATAATAATAATAATAATAATTTATTATTTATACCCCGCCCATCTGGCTGGGCCTCCCCAGCCACTCTGGGTGGCTTCCACAGAAACCAAAAATACAATAAAATATCACACGTTAAAAACTTCCCTGAACAGGGCTGCCTTCAGATGTCTTCTGAATGTCAGGTAGTTGTTTATCGCTTTGACATCTGCTGGAAGGGCGTTCCACAGGGCGGGCGCCACCACCGAGAAGGCCCTCTGCCTGGTTCCCTGTAGCTTTGCTTCTCGCAATGAGGGAACCGCCAGAAGGCCCTCGGCGCTGGACCTCAGCGTCCGGGCAGAATGATGGGGGTGGAGACGCTCCTTCAGGTATACTGGACAGAGGCCGTTTAGGGCTTTAAAGGTCAGCACCAACACTTTGAATTGTGCTCGGAAACGTACTGGTAGCCAATGTAGGTCTTTCAAGACCGGTGTTATATGGTCTCGGCGGCCGCCCCCAGTCACCAGTCTGGCTGCCGCATTCTGGATTAGTTGTAGTTTCCGAGTCACCTTCAAAGGTAGCCCCACAGTAAGATGGTCTTCCATGAACACGGTTTTAACAGTGAGTCCGTGGGTGGCTGTGGAGGCCAGTTCTGGATCCACATGTCCTTCCACGGTGGGGACATTGGTTTCTGGGCAGGAGCTGATCATGGTGAGAGTTTGCCAAGCATGCCTTCCTCTTAGCACCTTTCTCCCTTGCGTCCTGAGTTCGAGTGTCTTCAAAGTCCGTGTCACCTTGGGTAAAGACTTTTCTCCAATTGGAACGCTCAGCATGTTGACGTTTTGTTTTTGTTGTTGTTGTTGTTGTTGTTGTTGCTATTTCTTTTAGTAAATGAAAGGAGTTAATATTATTAGAAATATGAACTTGGAGAACTGTTATAAAGGTGATATAATGATATAATGAAATTCAGTTAGAGGGGATTCGAGGAAGTCAGTTATCAGTGTGACGAAAGTTGGATATTTGAAAAGATAATATGTTTTTCTTTTTTTAATTTTTATTATTCTTATGCGTTTAGTTTATTGTTGTGTGTTCTTTTTTTTCCTTTGTTGTGTATTGTGTTATGTTATTTTTGTGATAAATGTTGAAAAGCAATAAAAAAAATGGGGGGGCAGTGTTGATGTTTTGAATGTTTTCTGCGAGTCTCGTTGGGCACAGCGCGTTGCGGGAAAGTTGCATGTAAGTAAACTCATAGAATCATAGAATAGAATCATAGAATCCTAGAGTTGGAAGAGACCACAAGGGCCATCGAGTCCAACCCCCTGCCAAGCAGGAAACACCATCAGAGCACTCCTGACATATGGTTGTCAAGCCTCTGCTTAAAGACCTCCAAAGTAGGAGACTCCACCACACTCCTTGGCAGCAAATTCCACTGTCAAACAGCTCTTACTGTCAGGAAGTTCTTCCTAATGTTTAGGTGGAATCTTCTTTCTTGTAGTTTGGATCCATTGCTCCATGTCCGCTTCTCTGGAGCAGCAGAAAACAACCTTTCTCCCTCCTCTATGTGACATCCTTTTATATATTTGAACATGGCTATCATATCACTCAGTCCATGGGTCATCCAATGTAGGTGAGGCCAAGGCAGTGCAGACCGGAACTGAGCAGGGAGAGCAACCCTCCTATTGCTCCCATTGGATGTTTGAGAAGATATTTTCTGAGCACTCTTGGGAGGCACTAGAGGGCCATCTGGCGCCCGTGAGCTCCACGCTGGCAACCCCTGGCACAAGCACATCTGAGGAGGCAGCGGCTCTATCTGTGAAGTCCGGCTGCGCTAATAGAGCCTTTGTCTCAGGAATCCATTACGAGAGACACGCCTTTTCACTTTCTTCTCTTAAGGAACGGTATTGATTTAATTTCCTGGATGAGCCGAAAAGGCCAATAAAGGAAATGGGTCAATAATGAAAGATGGACTATTGGACTCCATTAAGAAGCAGAGATGGCTGCCCATTTGAATACATTACAGGGCCTTGGGCAGCTGTCCCAGAGGCAGGTATGCACCCACATTTTTGCGCAACCACCCACCCCTACATGGGAGTAAAGATTTGGAGCCGGCGCAAGGCCAGGATCTTGCTCCATCTCTACACACTCCACCCCCCCCGCCCCCCACAATTAAGCTAATGCAATCACTGACTAATAAGGCACTCCTAAGGTGACTAATTTGTTCCAAGTGATCTTGCAGTGTTCCAGTCGCGAGAAAGAAGGTACTTTGCCAAGGGTGTCAAAGGATTCGGTGGACGTAAACCCGAGGCAATAAAATCCTCCCTGGAAATATTCCGACTTTTAAGGAATCTTGCTGTTAACGCTTCAAACTTTGGAGGTTTGAGACTTTATATTCCAACTTACAAGGCTGATCAATAAGCAGCTCCATCTGGTACGCAGGATGAGACCCTTCCTGCCCGCAGACTGTCTCGCCAGAGTGGTGCATGCTCTAGTTATCTCCTGCTTGGACTACTGCAATGCGCTCTACGTAGGGCTACCTTTGAAGGTGACCCAGAAACTGCAACTAATCCAGAATGCGGCAGCTAGACCGGTGACTGGGGGCGGCCACCGACACTACATAACACCACGCCTGAAAGACCTACACTGGCTCCCAGTACGTTTCTGAGCACAATTCAAAGGGTTGGTGCTGACCTTGAAAGCCCTAAACGGCCTCGGTCCAGTATACCTGAAGGAGAGTGGCTGGGGAAACCCAGCAAGGTGGGCGGGGTATAAATAAATTATTATTATTATTATTATTATTATTATTATTATTATTATTATTATGCAATTGCACAGGGCTTTCCACGGTTCAAAGCGTCCTGTGATTCCTCACTTGAACTTCACACTGACCTTGTAAGGTCAGTATCTGTTATGTAGTGAAGTTCTCACCCTGGGCCAGCAGGGGGATACTGTAGATAGTTATGCAAATGAAGGATTGAAAGTGACGTTCAGTGATTGGATAGTTTTAGAAAGTTGCTACAGTTACGTTGTTCTGGAGCTCTATATAAGCAGGCTGACTGAGCTCTTCAGTTCAATTCTGTTCTGGCCTTTGAATAAACAAGAGCTGTTTGAAGAATTGCTGTGTCGTCTGATATGTTCGCCCACAGCTTAATAGTATCATTATCATCCTTATATTTTGGATGTGTGGAGGGTCAGGTTTGTGGGATGTTCTCCGCAGAGATGCTTGCCTGGCTCCTTCAGTACATATATTTAGGCACCAGGCAAAAACATTCCTCTTCTCCCAGGCCTTTGGCTTATTAAACAATCTATGGCCCTTTAAAGTGCGTATGTGCGCTATTGTCTTTTATATTGCGTGTTCTGTGTTGTAAACCACCCTGTGGTCTCTTGGTGAAGCACAGTATATAGATTTAATAAATAATTATAAAACAGTCCCACTTCCCGTTGTTCTAGCCCACGAGGGAGCTCACCACCACTGTGATTGACAGCCCTGGGTAGCAGTGATATGCTGCATGTAGCAGTTCAAAAGCACATCAAAGTGCAAGTAGATAAATAGGTACCACTCTGGCGGGAAGGTAAACGGCGTTTCTGTGCGCTGCTCTGGTTCGCCACAAGCGGCTTAGTCAGGCTGGCCACATGACCCAGAAGCTGGACGCCGGTTCCCTCGGCCAGTAAAGCGAGATGAGCGCCACAACCCCAGAGTCGGCCACGACTGGACCTAATGGTCGGGGGTCCCTTTACCTTTACCTTTAACCATGGCTCACGCAGGTGGCGCTGTGGGTTAAACCACAGAGCCTAGGACTTGCCGATCAGAAGATCGGCGGTTCAAATCCCCGCGATGGGGTGAGCTCCCGTTGCTCGGTCCCTGCTCCTGCCATCCTAGCAGTTCGAAAGCACGTCAAAGTGCAAGTAGATAAATAGGTACCGCTCCGGCGGGAAGGTAAACGGCGTTTCTGTGCGCTGCTCTTGTTCGCCACAAGCGGCTTAGTCCTGCTGGCCACATAACCCAGAAGCTGTACACTGGCTCCCTTCGCCAATAAAGCGAGATGAGCGCCGTAACTCCAGAGTCGGCCACGACTGGACCTAATGGTCAGGGGTCCCTTTACCTTTACCTTTACTTGCAGAGAGAGGAAAAGGTTAGAGGGGCTGTTCATCTCCCTGGAGACAGAAGCTGCTGGTTCCTGGGGAGACTATTCCGTCCCCCACCCCACCACCAGGGGAGAGGTGGGGGCTGCCAATAAGAGACAATGAAAAGAGGCAGGAAGCTGCCCTCTCCACCAAAACGAAAGCTGGAGCTCAAGACCGGAGTTCTCACACTAACACAACTCCTATTTCAGGTGGGAAACTAAATGTGATTTTTTTAAAAAAAAAAAAGTTTAAAAGTGTTAAAAATTGTCCTGCCAGTGCCATTACGGTTTGTTATCCCCATATTCCCATTTGCATGGGCTGTGAGAAGCAAGTGTAATCCACCGTTCATATCGAGATATGCGACTTGAGGTTGCTGGTTTGGATTTCCAGACAAAAACCTCCCCAAATTTAATTTATTCTTGCTTATGTTAGCTCAGCTGTCCTTACCAAGCCCTAAGAAGTAGGCCAGTATGGTTAACTTTAAGAATTGGCACTTGAGTTTGATATCCCCCTCTTCCCTCCCTGTCCACTTTTCCTTTTGCGTCATGCCTTTCATAAGGTGGAGACTGCCTTATTTCAATGGCTTGTATGCAAGCTGCTCGGTGAGACCATTTGGCTGAAGAGTGGGACGTGAATGCTCTAAAACGAAAAGATGATCATATTGCAGATCTGGGGTGGCTGAGGCGAGGAGGGTACCTGAGCCTACCTAGCCAGGTGAGACCTGAGCCCTCCACACTTCAGTGGTGGGGAGGGGGGTCGTGTTCTTTTTTAAAAAATATTTTTTATTAATTATTTCAGCATCACATTTTATCAAAACAAATTACCATCCTTAAATTCCCCCCTCTGTTTTTTCCCTCCCCCTCCCCCAAAACATAACCCACCGTCCCCTCCCCCACAGACTTCCCGCAGCTCCTCTCTCTGGTTTATCAACCTATGTTATTTTCTGCATGTTACAAAACTGTACAAATCCTTAATTTATCTATCTGAGTGTTATCAATAAAAAGTTTGTGAATGTTTATTCAAAGCCTGCCAAGGAGTCTAGTTCATTTTGTTGTTTCTTTAAGTACTTTGTAAAGGGTTCCCATTCATCTTTAAAATCACAGTTATCCTTGTCATGTAGTCTGTGTGTCAATTTTGCCAATTCTGCGTAGTCCATCAATTTCTCTTGCCATAGTTCTTTAGTCGGGATTTCTTCATTCTTCCATCCTTGTCCTATTAAGACTCTTGCCGCCATTGTCACATACATGAAGATATTTTTCAAGGGGGTGGCATGTTCTTCCAGATAGGCAGCTCTTAGCACTTCATAACCCCAGCAAGCCACAAACAAAATTTCTTTATTACATCTAGATCAGGGTCAGCAAACGTACCACGCCTCGGGCCGGTGTCTCCAGCGCCGATTGCGTGGCGGGCCGGAGGGCGGGGAAGCATGTGCCCATACCTGTGGGCACGCACTATTTCCAGCGCACTTCTGGGTCAGAGGAGCACCAGAAATAGCTTGTGTGCATGTGCACGGGCCTCCTCCGACCCGGATGTGCACCAGAAATAAAGTTTGTGCATGCCCAAACAACGCCTGCGCATGCACACAAGTTATTTCTGGTTGTTAACGGAGAAATCTGAGGGCTCCCTTGGACAAAAAAACAAGGACACCAGCCAGGAATACCAGAGCAAAACAGCAGCCAGTAGGCTTGGTCTTGATTGAAGAGTGTCGCGACAGGACTCCCACCTGCCACAAGGTGGAACAAGATGGAAGCCCCGAACAAAAGAAGACCCCAACTTTTATTAGCTGCTAATCCCCATGTTACACCCCCCAAACTACATCACTCATACATCACGGTTACATCATGAAAGGGGAGGTCTGGTGGCAGTAATCTGAGCATCCTGGACCCTGCCCCATGGTTCTCCTTGCCCTCCACCAAACACCCATCAAGTGTAACAAAAGAGATATTTACATTTCCCTGTTTCCCAGCCAAGTGAATCACACCCTTTTGTCTTCATCTGGGTTTGTTATTTCTGGAATGGCTACCTGTCTGGCACTCAGGTATCAGGAGGCCAGGGATTATCACTCAGGCAGTGGGGCTGCTGAGCTCACCTGTCTATAGGAATTTCTGAAGTTTTCCCAGTGAGCCAGTACATAGATACATTATTTATCAGTGAATTCTTACATTTGGTATCATGCAGCAAAGGCCCTTTGAATAGGTAGGAAGAAACTGTGATGAAGTGTTTTGTGGGGACAGGTCACAAAAGTCACAAAAGTGATTGTGCTGATTTTGGTAGTGGGCTGCATGTGCATGATATCTGCTGGAGGGGCAACACCCCCCAAACCTATACATAAATTCCTGCAACATGGTGCTACTCTGACCCAGAAGTGGGCAGCCGCGCAGCGCAGCACCGCTAGGAGTGGGCAGCGGCAGCGGGTGGCAGGGGTCGCCGCGGGCTGGATAAACGAGTCCCTCGGGCCTTATCCAGCCCACGGACCTCAGTTTGGGGACCCCGATCTAGATCTTGGATTTCCTCCAAGCTGCTCAAGGTGCTGTGCATGCAATTGTTCCTTCCCCTCGTTTTCTCCTTACAACATCCCTGCGAGGTAGGCGAGGCTGAGAAATGGAGACCGACCCAAGGTCACCAAGTGAGCTGTGTGGCTGAGTGAGGATTTGAGCCAGAAGACTTCTCCATGAAGGACAGGGGGAGATCTCTGCACACAACGCTTAGCTAGAGGGAGCAATGGTGGGACTCCATACAATGACCAGATGATCTCTTCCAGCTCAACAATTATGTGATTCTAAGGCAGCTTCCTAGTCTCTTCTGCCCACAAGCACTTAGCGCTGGGTTGATTAATCGTCCGTCTTGCAACCAATTAATCGATTCCATTTAAATAGACTTGCAGGTTTCCAAACTTCAGGGCAGAGGTACCTTCCACTCACTGAAGTGGAAGATCATTTACAATTTAATAATGGCAAAGAGTATATTGATTAGCTTGCTGAAAGTATATAACGAAGCCGAGCGTTGTCCCAACAGGTCAGGTTTGGCAATGTGTTTTGCTTTGACCCGCCCTCTTCAGCTCCTGGAAAGCTGATTTTAATGGCCTGTGGTGCCAAAATGAAGGAAGGACTAAGGTGATCTTGAGAGACCGTAGGAGGAGGAAGCTGTAAAATTCTGTGTTGCCCCATTTGGAGTCGACAGGTTCATGAGTCCACATCAAACCATGTTAGATTGGTTTCTGCAAGTGCCTGGAAGGTCCCTTGATAAGGTTGGCTCAGTGGTACGGCCCTTCAACAGCGACCTTGACGTAGCAGCGCCCGCGTACCTGTGGAGAAAAGGTTAACCTGCAAAAGAAGTCTTAACTGAGGGAGGGCAGGGTGGGAGAAGCTCTGGATCCGGCTGACAATTCCCAGGTAAGATCCTCCCCTATTGTGTGGGCAGGTAGTCCCTCCCCCTACCTGGCCTGATCACCTTGGCAACGCCTCCCCAGGTGGGATTGGGAACTGGCTGAGGTAGGCGGAGACCTCTAGGTATCCCACCTGGGGAAGGCGAAGCCAAGCCTGTGCTAATAGTGCCGCTTAGGGTCCAGGGAGCTGTGCATGACCATGCAAAGGGCGCCCCCACTTAATGTGGGGAGCGGTCATTGTTATTCCACAAACGTAAAAATAAGACCCCCTTCTCCCCCCCAATTTTTATTAATTTTCCAATTTTATAACAAACATCAACAAACAAACATAAATCCTAACTATAAAAATTCCATTTTTGTTAACATTGTTAGGTGACTTCCTCAAATCCCCCTGGCTGAGTTTCTATGTATATCATTGCAACAGTTTTCCAAAACGAATTTCTGTTAAAATTTACTTAATCAATTAACATCTTTCTTTTCATTTTAATATTAGATATATTATTCTATAAGTTCACATATTGAAATCCAAAGCCAATCTGGTACTTGCAAGTATTTCTATTTAAATTATCTTAGCCTATTTAGCCAAATAGTCTTTAAATTTCATCCATTCCTCCTGGTACTCCTCTTCCTTCTGGTCGTGGACTCTTCTGGTCAGGTTGGCTAGCTCCGAAAAATCCATCATCTTCATCTGCCATTCCTCCGCTGTTGGTACTTCTTATAAGGCCCCCTTCTCAACAAATTTGTTTTCTTTATTATTATTATTATTATTATTATTATTATTATTATTATTATTATTATGTGTGGCTTTTTTTCTTACATGTAGGTGTTTTCATTAAGATAAATTGCAATACTGTTACTAATAATGATATATTTTAGTGAGAAAGGTGATGTGATGGCGGAGAAGACAGTAACCAGGTAACCAAAACTTAGGACGCCTGGTCACCCTCACTGATGCTGGAAGCCAGAGACCCGGCAAAAGGAGACGGACAGACAAGGCACAGAAAGGGTTATTGTTCTGGCTGCAACCTGCCTTTCCTTCCCGTGGTTTTTTGCGCTTCTCGGCAGTGAGCGTTGCCTGAAGGAGCGCGTCAGCTTTGCCAGCTCGCTGCCCCTTCCAGTCATACCAGCTGCTCCTTGTTCTTTTGCTGGCCTGGTCAGGCCTGGGGCAGGAGCAGGAGGATGGAGGGGAGCTGCTATGATTGATGACAGCTTTGGAACTTGCTGACGTGGAGGCTTCAGCACCGAAGGAGCAGTCTGCTGAATGAGCAAGTGGGGGACGGACGCTGGACCGGGCCTCTGGCTCCCTTCAGCACACGCAGAGACTCTTCGCATCCAGGCCATAGAAGCCACATGCACAGCGTCAGACGAAGGTGTCCGTTCCGACCCATCTTTGCCCTACGCAGTGCTGTTTCCGTTCCGCTGCAGCTCGGCTGCCCTTAAAAACTTCGCCATTTGCAGCGGTCATTGACATACCGTAATTATTTACACAACCCTTGTGCCGTTTCGCACCTTTCATTCCGATGCAAAGGAAACGCAGTGCAAAGGAAGAGGAATCCCAATTACATATCATTTGAGGAGGGTGCCTGAAATTCAGAGATTTATTGTCTCATGTGAATATGGCATTTCTTGAGAAGGCTTTTGAAACGTATTGAGGATCTCAGAGATTACCGGCGCTGTAGATTTCCACCTGTAGATTTCCAAATCGTTGTGGCCATTGGATGTGAATAAAGATTTGCATACAGTTAACCAATGGCAAGGGCATCTTCTACAGGTCAAGAGCATTTGAGAGCAATATTTAATTGGAAGAACTGGAAATGGAAATGGAAATGACCCGTGTTGGCTTGCTCGCCCCATGTCCAGAATAGAAATCAATCCAGTGAATGCAATTACGGTATTATTCTTTATTATTTACTGGACTTTTATTGGGCAACCCAGTCAGATGACCGGGGTACAAATAAATTGTTAGTGTTAAAAAAATGAAAACTCAAAGTGACTTCCAATATGATACAAAAATCGCCCAATCCCGCCTGGGGAGGAGTTGCCAGGGGATTGGCCAGGTAAGGGGTGGGACTGTCCTGCCCACCAAACAGAAGGTGAATCTTACCTGCAAAGCGGCAGTCAGCTCCAGAGCTTCTCCCACCCTGCCCTCCCTCAGTTAAGACTTCTTTTGCAGGTTAACCTTTTCTCCACAGGTACGCAGGCACTGCTACGTTAGGGTTGCTGTGGAAGGGCCGGAAAGGAATTTTCCTGCATTGGCAGGTTTTGCCTTTCCCGTAGCAAAACATCACAACTTTGGCGGTTTCAGGCCTTGGGCGGAATCCTTTAGTCTATCCTCCTAAAGGGGAAATAAAAAAATTCCTTCCTGTAGCACCTTAAAGACCAACTAAGTTAGTTCTTGGTATGAGCTTTCGTGTGCATGCACACTTCTTCAGATACACTGAAACAGAAGTTGCCAGATCCTTCTATATAGTGAGAAGGTGGGGAGGGGTATTACTCAGAAGGGTGGTGGGAATGGGAGATTGGCAGATAGCTGAGATGAGCCTGTTGACGACTCTTAATGACTGTAATAGGTCTTACAGGAAAAGGCAAGGGGTGAGAAGGTGAGAAATGGTTTAGCCATATATAATGAGATAAGAATCCAGTGTCTCTGTTCAGACCAGGTCTCTCCATTGTTTTAAGTTTGGTAATGAGTTGCAATTCAGCAGCTTTTAGAAGACATCTGAAGGCAGCCCTGTTTAGGGAATCTTTTAATGTTTAACAGACCACTGTATTTTAATACTTTGTTGGAAGCCGCCCCGAGTGGCTGGGGAAACCCAGCCAGATGGGCGGGGTATAAATAAATTATTATTATTATTATTATTATTATTATTATTATTATTATTATTATCCGGCACTAGTCTTTGCAGGATGGAATCGCAAGCGGCTTCAGAGACCCAGGGCAGCCCTCAGGGTAGCACGCCAGCCTGCCCTGTGGGCTCTGGACTGATTCCGCTAATGACCGATCCTCTGTGATGTTTGCAGAGATGCATTAATAGTGGAATCCTTTATTTTCTTGTGCTTTAGGATATGAGCCAGCCAGGAACTATCCGGGGTTGGGAAAGGGCTTCCTCTCCACTGGCAGGTTATATTGGATAAGTGTCCATTACAAGCACTCTTTTTATACACCTTCCTCCGTGGCTAGTTCTGGCTACTCTCAGAGACAGGATATTGGACAGGGGGAGCTGGGACAGCAATTCCTGCGCTTTCCTGAAGCATTAAGCTCCTTCTCTTCCCTTTTTTTTTTTTTGCAAAGAAAACCCTTTGGCAGCAGTTAACTCCCTGCTCTCCTGCTGTGCTGACATAGCCCCACATCCCACCGGCTGCCTGCTTCCCAGGGTCAGCACAAGATATTTTACTGAAAAAGAAGAGTTTGGATTTGATATCCCGCCTGGAAAGCGCTTGGAAACGATGCCTTATGAGGAACGGCTAAGGGAGCTGGGCATGTTTAGCCTGGAGAAGAGGAGGTTAAGGGGTGATATGATAGCCATGTTCAAATATATAAAAGGATGCCACATAGAGGAGGGAGAAAGGTTGTTTTCTGCTGCTCCAGAGAAGCGGACACGGAGCAATGGATCCAAACCACAAGAAAGAAGATTCCACCTAAACATTAGGAAGAACTTCCTGACAGTAAGAGCTGTTCGACAGTGGAATTTGCTGCCAAGGAGTGTGGTGGAGTCTCCTCCTTTGGAGGTCTTTAAGCAGAGGCTTGACAACCATATGTCAGGAGTGCTCTGATGGTGTTTCCTGCTTGGCAGGGGGTTGGACTCGATGGCCCTTGTGGTCTATTCCAACTCTATGATTCTATGATTTTATCACTACCCGAAGGAGTCTCAAAGCGGCTAACATTCTCCTTTCCCTTCCTCCCCCACAACAAACACTCTGTGAGGTGAGTGGGGCTGAGAGACTTCAGAGAAGTGTGACTAGCCCAAGGTGACCCAGCAGCTCCAGGTGGAAGAGCGGGGAAGCGAACCCGGTTCACCAGATTACGAGTCCACTGCTCTTAACCACTACACCACACTGGCTCTGTGGTGTACTGCACCCCAGAAACCTTTGCAGCATTGCCAGAGATACCAGGAGACACCTCTGAAATCACATGGCTTTTCACTGACACCCAAACAGCATTATGGATTGACTCCACCCCGCTGATGTTGCATCTGAATGATGCGGACTCCAGCCTACGAAAACTTCGTAATAATTGTTGGTCTTTAAAGGGCCGCAGGAGTCTCTGCTGATTTTGCTGCGACAGGCTAATGCAGGCTAATTTCTCTGAAATTTCTTTAAGAAGTTTCTAGTCCTGATGTTGACAGAGAAAAGCATAGAAGCCCTAGAAGGTCCTACTAAAAGCACTCCTGATCA
The DNA here is from genome assembly GCF_964188305.1 of Podarcis bocagei. Taxonomy (NCBI): domain Eukaryota; kingdom Metazoa; phylum Chordata; class Lepidosauria; order Squamata; family Lacertidae; genus Podarcis; species Podarcis bocagei. Next base: position 90,908,520 of record NC_138133.1, read on the forward strand.
CAACCTAACCGTTGCTACAACTAAACTGGCATGAAGCAGAGACCATTGCTTTCCTTTTCTGGGAATGTCTGGAACCTAAAGGTTTTAGCATGTCCCCCCCTTTTTTGGTGAAGAAAAACAAGTTCCATGCTTTTTTCTTTTCTTAGGAGGAAACTTTGTTGAACATCTTGATAAAATAACTTTATGACCGGCATCTCTCCTTTTTGCCTTTGTACAAGGCGAACAGGGAAACTGAATTCTGGTGCTGGAGGAGACTCTTGAGAGTCCCATGGACTGCAAGAAGATCAAACCTATCCATTCTTAAGGAAATCAGCCCTGGGTTGGAAGGACAGATCCTGAAGCTGAGGCTCCAATACTTTGGCCACCTCATGAGAAGAGAAGACTCCCTGGAAAAGACCCTGATGTTGGGAAAGATGGAGGGCACAAGGAGAAGGGGATGACAGAGGATGAGATGGTGGGACAGTGTTCTGGAAGCTACCAGCATGAGTTTGACCAAACTGCGGGAGGCAGTGGAGGACAGGAGTGCCTGGCGTGCTCTGGTCCAGGGGGTCACGAAGAGGAGGACACGACTAAACACCTAAACAACAACATATAGATAAATTAAGGATCTTTACAATTTTATAATATGCAGAGAATAACAAGTGCTGAAAAACCAGAGAGAGGAGCTAAGGGAAGTCTGGGGGGTGGGTGGGAGGGTGGGCTTTTCTTTCTGGGGCAGGGGGGAGGGAAAAATGGGGGGGATGAGGATGATGTATCTTTGATAAATTGTTATGTTGAAATTTCTAATAAAAAAAATTAAAAAGAGAGAGAGAGGTGGTGGGCTCTCCTTTCCTGGAGGTGTTTAAGCAGAGGTTGGGTGGCCATTGGTCATGGATGCTTCAGCTGAGATTCCTGCATTGCAGGGGGTTGGGATAGATGACTCACGGGGTCCCTTCCATCTCTAAGATTCCTTCTTCGAATCAGAGGAAAGGCTCTCAGGCACAGCCTTTGATTCTCACAGAATCCAACCCCCCCCCCCCAAGCCACACAGCTAATGCAGCCTGCTTGCCAATCCGGCACTGCTTTTTCTGTTTCGTATTTTTAAAAACGTGTTGCCGTCCACTGCAGCAATCCCCAAATCCCTGTTTAAGGTAAAGGAAAAGGGACCCCTGACCATTAGGTCCAGTTGTGGTCAACTCCTGGGTTGCGGCACTCATCTCGCTTTATTGGCCGAGGGAGCCGGCATACAGCTTCCGGGTCATGTGGCCAGCATGACTAAGCCGCTTCTGGCAAACCAGAGCAGCGCACGGAAACGCCGTTTACCTTCCCACCAGAGCGGTACCTATTTATCTACTTGCACTTTGACGTGCTTTCAAACTGCTAGGTTGGCAGGAGCAGGGACCGAGCAACGGAAGCTCACCCCTTTGCGGGGATTCGAACCGCCAACCTTCTGATCGGCAAGTCCTAGGCTCTGTGATTTAACCCACAGCGCCACTCTCTGTTTAAAAAGGTGCAAATGGTCCGCTTCAAGTCAGTCAGTCACTGTCTCCCATCTCTAAAAGCAGAGTTTATTGTATTAAATCGTAACTGTAAAAGCTTTCCGAAGTTGTGCAAAAGTCAATTCATGAAAATAAGATGTATGTTCATTGGCCTCTCTAAGTTTAAAATATAAGGGGACGCATGTAGATGTGTACATAGAGTTTAGATCGTTTTTAGTTGCCACTGCCCTTATGGTTCGTTTAAAGATATTTTCCTGGGAATATAAGGGAAGTTCTTTAATCTCAGTCACTGAGAGGTCATATTTGCCCATCAGTTGGGCAGCGTGATGTACCCAGTTTTTAAGGGGTAATCCATTCGAGAGCTCAGCCAGGCATTTTTTTGGTAGCCTAGTGTTGTCCATTTGTTGAACTCTAAACCAGTGACAGAGAATTATTTTATCTATTTGGCCGGTCCGTTCCAAGGGGACTTGACAGTGCTTCCAAACAGAGCTGAGGGAGGGGGATTGGTCTAGATCAGTGGTTTCCAACCTTTTTTTGGCCATGCCCCACCTAAGCATCTCTAAAATCCTGATTCCCCCCCCCCCATGACATATAATTCTTATTATTCAAAAAGTGAACTCCTGTTCACGTGGAGTAAGCCTAAAAGGCAATTCACTGTTAATAGCTCATTCTCTAACTTCCCCCCTTAAAAATCAAATTGCCGCGTGCCCCACATTGGGAACCACAGGTCTAGGTGGTCCTTTGGGCTCCTTCCAATGCTACAGTTCCAGGATCCGTTGAGGCTGGAAGGAGGATAGTGGGTTAATAACAATGTTTTTATTGTTCTATTGGTAAGGCTGCCTTTCCCCCGGGACCAGAGAGCATGCCATCCACTCTCTCCAGCCTCGGGCAGCGAAGCCTGAAGCCTGCTAGGCATGAACAACGCTCTTTGTAAACTATTCAATTACCTCCGTCTAATTATGCCAAGGAAGGGGGGACCCAATTCTTCACTGACGTGGGAGAGGCAGGATGCTTCTCAGCCGAACAAGTCACCCGCGAAAAACCCCGCTCAGCTTCTAACTGAGACAATCCCTCTTAAGGCTTTAATACGGGAGTTCTGGGACGCATCAGCTGAGATGGGCAGCTCCCCTGCCCACATCCTGGAGTTCGGCAGGTGGATTTTGACTCGGAGAGGGCCGTCAGTGAGTCTAGGAAGGTTGCTGCAGGAATGGCAGGGTGAGAGGGCTATCTCACAGAGCCATCAGAAAGATCTGGAGGAGTATTCCTATTGGGTGGATGTTGAAAGCAGCGCATTCTGGATCAGAGTGCAATCCGGACTGCACTGAACTCTGGCTCATCTCTACTGACCAGCAACAAGTTGAAGAGAATATCAGGGGAGTACTACTACTACTACTACTACTACTACTACTACTACTACTTTATTATTTATACCCTGCCCATCTGGCTGGGTTTCCCCAGCCACTCTGGGCGGCTTCCAACAAAGTATTAAAATACAGTAGTCTGTTAAACATTAAAAGTTTCCCTAAAGAGGGCTGCCTTCAGATGTCTTCTAAAAGTCTGGTGGTTGTTTTTCTCTTTGACATCTGGTGGGAGGGCATTCCACAGGGTGGGTGCCACCACCAAGAAGGCCCTCTGCCTGGTTCCCTGTAACTTGGCTTCTCACAGAGAGAGAACCGCCAGAAGGCCCTCAGCACTGGACCTCAGTCTCGGGGCAGAACAGTGGGGGTGGAGACGCTCCTTCAGGTCTACTGGACCGAGGCCATTTAGGACTTTAAAGGTCAGCTCCAACACTTTGAATTGTGCTCAGAAACATACTGGGAGCCAATGTACCGTAGGTCTTTCAAGACCGGTGTTATGTGGTCTTGGCGGCTGCTCCCAGTCACCAGTCTAGCTGCCGCATTCTGGATTAGTTGTAGTTTCTGGGTCACCTTCAAAGGTAGCCCCACGTAGAGTGCATTGCAGTAGTCCAAGTGGGAGATAACTAGAGCATGCACCACTCTGGTGAGACAGGGAGCAGGCAGGGAGGGTCTCATCCTGCGTACCAGATGGAGCTGGGAGACAGCTGCTGTGGACACAGAATTGACCTGCGCCTCCATGCACAGCTGTGAGTCCAGAATGACTCCCAGGCTGCGCACCTGGTCCTTCAGGGGCACAGTTACCCCATTCAGGACCAGGGAATCCCCCACACCCGCCCTCCCCCTGTCCCCCCAAAACAGTACTTTTGTCTTGTCAGGATTCAACCTCAGTCCATTAGCCACCCTCCATCCTCCAAATTTATTTTATTTCATCACATGGATACACCGCTTGACTGTTAGAAAGAAAAACTCATGGAGAACAAAATGCTGGAATATTTGCACAAAGAGTTTAAAGCAACTTTCTAAAACATTTTTTTTTAAAAAAATCAGGAATCAACTAAAGACAGGTCAAAATGTACATCAATATTCCAAATGTCTGAGCAGGTTTTGCAAGGCATCCTGATCCGAAACCAAGGGAGGCCTGGCTGGCTGAATCTGCCCAAGGAAGGGTGCCAGGCAGGCAGCTGGGAAGGAGGAAGGTGAGCGCAAGTCGGGAGAGGAGGGGCAGGTGAACGTTCCTGTTTCTTTCCTCCGGTGCGAATGATACAGCGATTAGGCCAGGAGGGCCTGCTGGCCGTTGCTCTTTGCTGAATTAGCAAGAGTGTTTGAAAGAGATAAAACGGGATGGCTTACCCCATCACGCCAGCTGTGCTAATCCCACTACAGCTGTGAAATGAATCGCCAGCCACCTTCTTCACTCTCCTAAACTGCCTTATAAAAAACACAACTTGAGGCTGAGGATGCTGGAGGCCAGGAGACTGGCTCAGGCTTGGCGGCAGCAAGCGCTCAGGAACATAAGAAGGCAAGCAAAGGCTTCTGGGTCAAGCCAGTGGTCCATCTTGTCCTCACAGTGGCTGGACACATGCCTCTGGGAAAGCAAGTGCAAGAGCAACTCTCTCCCCCTGTGGCTTCCAGCAGCAGTGAGTTCCATAGTTTGCCTATGTGCTGTGTGAAGGAGTACTTTTTAAAATCTGCCCTAAAATGTCAGATATTCAGTTTAATTTATGGTTACCAGATTTTTTTCAATGAACACGGGGACATTTTATTTTTAAATTTTTTTATTTTTGAAGCTGAGAAGCAACAGGGAGTCAGGAGTGGGGATGGTGAGGCAAAAGACCCTGAGCCCAAGCACACATAATAATAATAATAATAATAATAATAATAATAATAATAATAATAATAATAATTTATTATTTATACCCCACCCATCTGGCTGGGCCTCCCCAGCCACTCTGGGCGGCTTCCATAAAAACCAAAAATACAGTAAAATATCACATGTTAAAAACTTCCCTGAACAGGGCTGCCTTAAGATGTCTTCTGAATGTCAGGTAGTTGTTTATTGCTTTGATATCTGGTGGGAGGGCGTTCCACAGGGCGGGTGCCACCACCGAGAAGGCCCTCTGCCTGGTTCCCTGTAGCTTTGCTTCTCGCAGTGAGGGAACCGCCAGAAGGCCCTCGGCGCTGGACCTCAGCGTCCAGGCAGAATGATGGGGGTGGAGACGCTCCTTCAGGTATACTGGACCGAGGCCGTTTAGGGCTTTAAAGGTCAGCACCAACACTTTGAATTGTGCTCGGAAATGTACTGGGAGCCAATGTAGGTCTTTCAAGACCGGTGTTACATGGTCTCGGCGGCCGCCCCCAGTCACCAGTCTAGCTGCCGCATTCTGGATTAGTCGTAGTTTCCGAGTCACCTTCAAAGGTAGCCCCACGTAGAGTGCATTGCAGTAGTCCAAGGAAAACATGCAAAACCCTTCTTTTGCGCCCTGTGAAACTGCACATTTATTTAAAAATGCGCATAACTGGGCAATGGCGCACCGGCCGCCCGTGACTCCCGAGCCTCCCCCGATCTCCTGCCGCCTTCCCCCTTCCTTTTGAGAGATTGTGAGTGGGTGGCCATTGCCCAGGAGGGGCGCAAGGCACGTGGTTTCTCTACCAGGCAAGTGCAAAGCCTTTCTTTCGCAACCTGTGAGTTTTTTAAAAACTGGGCAACGGCCGGCCGCGACTCTTGTGCCTCCCCTGATCAGTCAAAACAAAGGGGGAAGGGGGTAGGAGATCTGTACCACCGGACATCCCCTGTTCCCCTTTGGCAGTGGCGGTGGCAGTCAGCCGCCCGGAGCCAGCTTGGTAGCGCAGTTGGTCTGGCTGGTTTGAGGAGCTTCTCACTGCCATGGCGCCCACCATTTTTCCTCACTGGAAGTCCCCATATAATGTGTCTTGTGTGCAACACATCATATGGGGACTTCCGGCAAGGAAAAATGGTGAGTGCCACAGCAGCAAGCAGCTCCTGAAGCCAGCTGGAGCCAACTGCGCTACCAGGCTGGTTCCGGGCTGCTGAGGCTGCCACTGTCACGAATCCCAGGGACAGATTTGCAAATCTGGGGACATTCCAGGGACGGAATTTGTCCGGGGACAGATTTGCAAATCCAGGGACTGTCCCCAGCAACCGGGGACGTCTGGTAACCCTGGTTTAATTGGAAGTCCATGAGTTCTAGCGATATGGGAGAGGGAGAAAAACTTTTCTCTATCCACCTTCTCCATGCTGGGCATAATTTTATAAACTTCTATCATGTCACCTCTTTACTCGTCTTTCCTCGAAACCAAGACAGGGAGGATGAAAAGTTACCGTATTTTTCGCTCTATAACACGCACCTGACCATAACACGCACGTAATTTTTAGAGGAGGAAAACAAGAAAAAAAATATTCTAAACGAAACAGTGGATGTATGATTTTTGTGGTTCATGCTGTGGCCACAGACGTGTGATCTGACGGTGAGTTTGGGGTGACCCAGTGCAAAAATCCTGAGGATCCATGTGGATCCATGCTTTGTAACCACATTTTAAGTGGGGAGGGAAGGAAAAGCACTCAAGGGACAAGGAGCAGCGTGGGGTGTGTGGAGAAGGATGCTGCTAATAATGAAGAAGAGGGGGAGAAGGCTCCTCTCCTCTCCCGCTTTGCTCCTTTAAAACAAGCAGGCTCTGCTTCTCTCCTTCCTCCCTGGCTTAGAGAGCTGAAAAGTTTTGCTGCTACTTAGCGAGCTGAGTGGGGAGGAGAGAGGGACAGAGAGCACGGTTTAAAGCAGCCAACCAGACAGGAGTTGCTTACACTTGTGTAAGCGGCTCCTCTCCCGCTTTGCTGTTTCAAAGCGAGCCACGGAGGAGGGAAGGAAGGGGAACCATGGATCCTCTGCTCACGACTGCAGCAGATCCCCCCGCCACCCGTAGGCATTCCCTCCGTAACACGCACAGACATTTCCCCTTACTTTCTAGGAGGGAAAAAGTGAGTGTTATGGTGCAAAAAATACGGTATTTTGAACTGAGAAATGAACAGCAAGGAAATCGTTAAGCAACCTCTACACTTAGGCAGGAAGAACCAGATGCACAAATACACGATGAGGGACACCTGGCTTACTAGCAGTACCTGTGAAAAGGATCTAGGGGTCTTGGTGGGCCACAAGCTAAACATGAGTCAACAGTGTGATGCAGCAGCAAAAAAATCCAATGCTCTTCTAGGCTGCATCAACAGAAGTCTAGTGTCCAGATCAAGGGAAGTCATATAACACTCTATTCTGCCTCAGTCAGACCACACACATGGAATACTGTGTCCAGTTCTGGGCACCACAATCTAAGAAGAGTGTTGACAAGCTGGAACATGTTCAGAGGAGGGCAACCAAGGTGATCAAGGGTCTAGAAGCCAAGCCTGATGAGGAACGGTTGAAGGAACTGGGTATGTTTAGCCTGGAAAACAGGAGAAGATACCATAAAGGTAAAGGGACCCCTGACCATTAGGTCCAGTCGCGGACGACTCTGGATTTGTGGCGCTCATCTCGCTTTACTGGCTGAGGGAGCCGGCGTACAGCTTCCGGGTCATGTGGCCAGCAGGACTAAGCCGCTTCTGGTGAACCAGAGCAGCGCATGGAAACACCGTTTACCTTCCGCCGGAGCGGTACCTATTTATCTACTTGCACTTTGGAGTGCTTTTGAACTGCTAGGTTGGCAGGACCAGGGACCGAGCAACGGGAGCTCACCCCGTCGCGGGGATTCGAACCACCGACCTTCTGATCAGCAAGCCCTTGGCTCTGTGGTTTAACCCACAGCGCCACCCACATCCCTTGAGGAGATACCATAGCCATCTTCAAATATCTCAAGGGTTGTTATATGGAAGATGGAGCAAGCTTGTTTTCTGCTGCTCTGGAGGGCAGGACTCGAACCAATGGCTTCAAGTTGCAAGAAAGGAGATTCCAACTAAGCATCAGGAAGAACTTTTTGAAAGTAAGAGCTGTTTGACAGTGGAACGGACTCCCTCAGAAGGTGGTCGGCTCACTTTCCTTGGAGGTTTTTAAGCAGAGGTTGGTTGGCCATCTGTCAGGGATGCTTTAGCTGAGATTCCTGCCTTGCAGGGGGTTGGACTGGATGACCCACAGGGTCCCTTTCAGCTCTACAAATCTATGATTCTATGAGCATAGGGAGGTTTCCTATGTTCAAAAGTTATTTCCTCTTCTTCTTTCTTTGGCGATCACTCGTAGCCGAGTAAGATGGTCTTCCATAAACACTTTTTATACAATGAGTCCGTAAATGATTGGAGGCCAATTCTGGATCCACACGTCCTTCCACAGTGGGGACATTGGTTTCCAGACGGGAGTTGATCACGATGTGGATTTGCCAAGCAGGAGATTCCGACCTAACATCAGGAAGAACTTTCTGACAGTAAGAGCTGTTTGACAGTGGAACGGACTAGCCCAGATGGTTGGGTGACCACCTGTCATTTATGATCTAGATGATGAGATTCCTGCATTGCATTGGACTGGATGGCCCTAGCTGGTCTCTTCCAAGTCTGCAATTCTACGAGTCTATGATCTCCCACTCAGGTATTCCAGGCTGCTCTGGTCTGGCTGGGTCAGAGAAAGAAATCTCAGCGCACTTCCTCATAATGTATGCTTTGAGCTTTCCCGGCTAATTAACTTTTCTCCAAGAGGAGCATGGACTGTGCTCACACACACCATGTTCATGTTGCCCTTTTGCACGACCTTTGCATTTATTCCTCCTGGCCGCCTGCACTTCCCTTGCCTTCTTTCTGAGACACCCTGAGCCCCCGTAGGAGAGCTGCTTCCTGTCTCCCTTTTCTGCCCTAGGTGTCACTAGAACCTCGATTGCAGCATCCGAGAGAGCCTATCGCATTCTCCCCATTATCAATTTCAAAGATGTCTCTATTAACAGGACAATGGGAGAATAAGCACTTTCCTTTATTCATTTACCCACTGTCTGATAATATCATATTGATGATAATTTTCCTTTAATGGACCATTTGCAGTAATTATGATGCAGCGGGTGAGTAATTGTATCTGACGCCTGATGCCTGAGATGTAACTCTGGGCAAACTTAATCCCTTGGATTCTCAGAGGGGTGGAAGGCGGGGGGGGGGGGGAAGAGTCCTACATTCATTCATCATTTCATATTCATACCAGTGCTGCCCCATCACTGACCTGGCCTAACTTCCCATCTATCCATCCTTGGATTTCAGTTCTCCTTGGGTTCCCCCCTTGCACATTTCCTAAAAATGACTTTTAAGACTGCTCTACTTTAAAAAAACAACAACAAAAACCCCCCATTCATTTTGCTGATTTTTTAAAAAGTCACTCTCATGAATGTGGAGGGCCATCTAGTCCACCATCTTGTTCCCACTGTGACAGATTCGCTTTCACTAATTCTCCTTTTTCACGCCAGTGATTTATTTATTTTTTAAAAGCACGGGTGAAAATCGATCAGCGTTTCAGTGCAAAGTTCTCCTAAGACGCACCAATTTCCGAATGCAATTTTCCCCTAATACAGACAGTTTCAAAAAGCCCTAAAATGATGCATTCTGTCGAATTCCCCAATAGATGTGTTTTAGGCAGTATTTGCATTTTTCGCACACATAAAAAAGTAAAGGATCCCCGACAGTTAAGTCCAGGCGCGAACGACTCTGGGGTTGCGGTGCTCATCTTGCTTTACTGGCCGAGGGAGCCGGCATTTGTCCTCAGAGTTTTTCTGGGTCATGTGGCCAGCATGACTAAGCCACTTCTGGCGAAACCAGAGCAGAGCATGGAAACGCCGTTTACCTTCCCGCCAGAGTGGTACCTATTTATCTACTTGCACTTTGACATGCTTTCAAACTGCTAGGTTGGCAGGAGCAGGCACCAAGCAACGGAAGCTCACCCTGTTGCAGGGATTCGAACCGCCGACCTTCTGCTCGGCAAGCCCTAGGTTCTGTGGTTTAGCCCACAGCGCCACCCGCGTCCCTTTTGCACACATTAATGGGCCGCAATTCTGGATTGCAAAATTTGGAGATGTGCAGCTATTGGCGTTTTTGTTAGTGTGTTGTTTCAGAAAGTACAAAAGAGATAGGGCCGCCTTCGAATCTGATCCGAGTGGAATGTTTTCCCCATTCCCAGGTCTGGAAGCTGCAGTGAGGGATGGCTAGGCTGCTTCCTGGAGTGGCCACAGCTGGGAGAAAGTCCTGCTTCTGGGCCAAGTTTAAGGTTATTGTGTTAGCATATAAAACCCCAACAACCTGGGACCCTTGTTCTGCTGGAGGACTGCTTTAGTCACTTGCCTTCCTACCCAGACACTACAGTCATCAAGAAGGTTGTTATCAGTGAGACCAGTGTCACGTAAGCAAGAACGCGACTGGTAAAAAACAGTTAAAGGGGGAACTAATGGCTGGCTGTTAAAGTGAAAAATAAGTCCATATAAGGTACAAAGAGGGTTCTGAAAAGAGTAAAAAAATAATGGATTGAGTAATTTGCATTTCATGGACTGCGGCTGGATGAGAGATGGTGAAATGCTGGGATGCCAGAAGATATCTGGGTGGAGGATGAACAGCTAAGATGACGCATATTTGTCTACAGACTTGGGAAGACAGGTGATGCCAGTTTACTGGAAGAAGCAAAGATCCCCAGTGTTGAAGCAAAGATTCTTCAACATCAACTTCATTGGACTGGTCATGTTGTGCGGATGCCTGATGATCGTCTTCCAAAGCAACTACTCCATTTCGAACTTAAAAATGGAAAGCGTAATGCTGGTGGTCAACAAAAGAGGTTAAAAGGCTGTCTCAAGGCAAATCTTTAAAAATGTAGTATAAACACTGACAACTGGGAAACACTTGCTATGAGCGCTCTAATTGGAGACCAGCCTTTACCAAAGGTGCCATGGACTTTGAAGACACTCAAACTCAGGACGCAAGGGAGAAATGTACTAAGAGGAAGGCACGCTTGGCAAATCCACACCAGGATCAACTCCTGCCTGGAAACCAATGTCCCCACTGTGGAAGGATGTGTGGATCCAGAATTGGCCTCCACAGCCACTTACGGTCTCACTGTTAAAACCGTGTTTATGGAGGACAATCTTACTTGGCTACGAGGGATTGCCAAAGAGAGAGAGTGTGCATCCTAATAGAAAAAGACTTGAATACCCTTTAGGCTCTGTTCTGTAGTGTATTACTGAATGATGTCTGACCAACTGGGAATGTAGACTGAGCTCCGTACTTAAACCCTGCAAGGGGAATTCCCCCACCCCTGAGATCTGCTCCGCCATCACCAAGAGTTGGGCTTTGAGTGTCGCATTGATATTAGGAAGCAGCAACAAGAGTGGGTCTTGGATGCTTGATGAAAACCTTTCTGTCCATGCACGCAATCCCTGTTTCATGGCCCAGCCACTTACTGCTGTATGGCTTTATTTATGCTCTGTGGAATTTCACCCCCCAATGTTCATTTTCTGAATCCCTATTTCTGGTTGATTAAGCGGTATATAAATATAATTTAAAAGGGACGCGGGTGGCACTGTGGTCCAAAAGCACAATGCTGGTGGTCAACAAAAGAGGTTCAAAGACTCTTGCAAGGCAAATCTTTAAAAATATAGTATAAATGCCGACAACTGGGAAACACTGGCTTGCAAGCACTCCAATTAGAGAACAGCCAAATTAGAGAACAACCAAAGGTGTCATGGGTTTTGAAGACACTCGAACTCAGGTCCAAAACGGGTATCAAAAGATCTGTAACTGATCTTTACTGAGCTATTTTCAGGGGGATTATACAACATAATAACATAAGGAGAACCTGCTGCATCAGGTCAAAGGCCCATCTAGCCTCCTGTTCTCACAGGCGCCAACCAGATGAATGTGGGAAGCCTGCAAGCATTAGCCAAGCACAAAAGCCCTCTCTCCTCCTCTGGATCCTGTGGGATGTAACATAAGCAGTCATAGAATCCTAGAGTTGGAAGAGACCACAAGGGCCATCGAGTCCAACCCCCTGCCAAGCAGGAAACACCATCAGAGCACTCCTGACATATGGTTGTCAAGCCTCTGCTTAAAGACCTCCAAAGCAGGAGACTCCGCCACACTCCTTGGCAGCAAATTCCACTGTCGAACAGCTCTTACTGTCAGGAAGTTCTTCCTAATGTTTAGGTGGAATCTTCTTTCTTGTAGTTTGGATCCATTGCTCCGTGTCCGCTTCTCTGGAGCAGCAGAAAACAACCTTTCTCCCTCCTCAATGTGACATCCTTTTATATATTTGAACATGGCTATCATATCACCCCTTAACCTCCTCTTCTCCAGGCTAAACATGCCCAGCTCCCTTAGCCGTTCCTCATAAGGCATCGTTTCCAGGCCTTTGACCATTTTGGTTGCCCTCCTCTGGACACGTTCCAGTTTGTCAGTGTCCTTCTTGAATTGTGGTGCCCAGAACTGGACACAGTACTCCAGGTGAGGTCTGACCAGAGCAGAATACAGTGGCACTATTACTTCCCTTGATCTAGATGCTATACTCCTATTGATGCAGCCCAGAATTGCATTGGCTTTTTTAGCTGCCGCGTCACACTCTTGGCTCATGTCAAGTTTGTGGTCAACCAAGACTCCTAGATCCTTTTCACATGTACTGCTCTCAAGCCAGGTGTCACCCTCTTGTATTTGTGCCTCTCATTTGTTTTGCCCAAGTGCAATACTTTACATTTCTCCCTGTTAAAATTCATCTTGTTTGTTTTGGCCCAGTTCTCTAATCTGTCAAGGTCGTTTTGAAGTGTGATCCTGTCCTCTGGGGTGTTAGCCACCCCTCCCAGTTTGGTGTCATCTTCAAATTTGATCAGGATGCCCTTGAGTCCATCATCCAAGTCGTTGATAAAGATGTTGAATAAGACCGGGCCCAAGACAGAACCCTGTGGCACCCCACTAGTCACTCTTCTCCAGGATGAAGAGGAACCATTGATGAGCACCCTTTGGGTTCGGTCAGTCAGCCAGTTACAAACAACCCAGTCAAGTACAACCCTTCCTGTTTGCCCAGAGTGGACATGCAGGGGGTGTTACTCCAGTTCCAGGAGGACTTCCTGTCACACCTGGTCTGGAGCTTCTTCCCCCTACATGTGACCAGGTAGGTGTGTGTGACCCTGGGAGACCCCATAAGATACGATACGATACGATAATCTTTATTGTCATTGTCCCAGACAGAACAACGAAATCGAAAAAATCTACACGAGACATTCAAAAACCAACAAGCCTGCTATCCCAGCCTGGTTAGCCCCCTAAAAACTCTGATACCCCATAATTAAATACAATATACTCCCACAGAGACTACCTTACACTGCGTTTAAAACCAAAATTGCATTTGGGTAGAAACGGTTTCTCAGGCGGCTAGTCCTAGTCTTTAGAACCCTGTACCTTCTTCCAGAAGGCAGAAGCTGAAAGACATCATTTCCGGGGTGCACACTATCCTGCGCTATCTCTGCAGCTTTCTTGTGGCACCTGGAAGCGTAGATTTGATCCAAGGTGGGAAAAGTGCACCCAATTATTCTCTCCGCAGCCTTTACAACCCTGGACAGCGTTGTTTTTCCCCTGACCGTGCAGCTCCCAAACCACACACACAGACCATAAGTTAATACACTCTCCACAGTACAGTGGTAAAATGCCATCAACAGGTCCTTTGAGAGATTGTTTTTCCGGAGGATTCTCAGAAAATATAACCTCTGCTGTGCTCTCTTCATCAGGTCTTTACTGTTTTCTCCCCAGGTTAGGTCATCTCTCAACTCCATTCCAAGAAATCGAAACACCAAGACCTGTTCCACGCACTTCTCCTCAATAATAAGTGGCTGAATATTCAATTTACATTTCCTAGAGTCCACAATAATCTCTTTTGTTTTCTTTAAGTTAAGGAGTGAGTTGTTTTTCCTGCACCACTCCCCCAACCGCTCAACTTCCTTCCTATAGGCCGCCTTCCCCTCTCCAGCCGTGATTAAACCAACCACCGTTGTATCATCTGCAAACTTAATGATCTTATTACTGGGGTAAGAAGGGCTGTTCACGCAGCCATCTTTCTCTTTTGACTCTTCTTCCTCTTGATGACATGGTCTCTTGATCCTGATGTATTTTGCTGTCTGCTGGCCCTCAGCCACCAGGACATGGGCTCATTCACATATGGATGAACTCAAACCCTCTTCTGCAACTCTAAGCTAAAGCCTACCTTCAGGGATCCAACAGTGAACTGAGTGTGAGTAAACTTCTTATTATAGTGGTACCTTGGGTTACATACACTTCAGGTTACAGACTCCGCTAACCCAGAAATAGTACCTCGGGTTAAGAACTTTGCTTCAGGATGAGAACAGAAATTGTGCTCCTGCGGCGCAACAGCAGCAGGAGGCCCCGTTAGCTAAAGTGGTGCTTCAGGTTAAGAACAGTTTCAGGTTAAGAACGGACCTCGGGAACGAATTAAGTACTTAACCTGAGGTACCACTGTATTCTATTCTATTCTATTCTATTCTATTCTATTCTATTCTATTCTATTCTATTCTATTCTATTCTATTCAATTCTATTCTATTCTATTCTATTCTATTCTATTCTATCTAACCTCTGCACACACGAACCATGATAAAAGCGCAATAAACAGATTGTCGGGAGGAGCCACTGTTGACCTCTTTGGAGGGAGGCTGCAAGACCAGATGGACCTTTGCTCTGAAGATCCAGCAGCCCCTTCCTCGCTGTACCTGCACCGCTCTTCCTAACAGAAAGTGTTTCCTTTAGGCCCCGGGGAGCCAGGGAGAGCCTCCCTCCACTTGCCCCCCCCCTTCCCTGGGCCGCCTTCCAAAGCGCCCTCCTTGCTCGGCTGCCCCTGCCTCCCCTTCTCCATCCGCCGTCCCTCTCCGTTTACGCAGAAGCCTCTTAATGAGAATGAAGCGGCTAATTTGATCAGGCTCCCTCTCTTTATAACCCCAGCCCTTGGCTACGACAAGCCGATAGCACTGTGCTAGTTCTACTGATTATTTTAATCTCATCATATGTCTTTTCTGGTCAATAAACTCCCTCTCAAATCAAATTGTTACCGAACATAACCCAACACTAATGTCCATTGGACTCAGGGCTATATTGGATAATGTAGTTTGTCATAATTAAGTGTACTGCCTAATTAATTGAGTGGTCAGGATGCTAATTAGCCAGGTTTATTGAGACTGGAGGAGGATGAAGGGCATCGCAGCAGCTCATGAAAAGCAGCGGTGCTCGCATCAGAGTCCCTTTCCCATTTCCCGGCGGGCAAATCAATCGGAGGCATGGCCGCCTGTGCTTGACGCACTGCCCATCATCCTGGGAGACGGAGGTGGGCAGAAGGTTTTCCAGTCTCCTCCTGGAGTTATCTGGCATTGCAAGCCAAGCCGGACGGGCAGACTCAGACAACTGCTGAGAGAAGAGAAAGGCTGAGGAGAAGGACTGGCACAAGAACATAAGAATAAACTGTCAGTCTGCTTTGGGACCCAGTGACACGCAGTGAAAAGTGGGATATATATTTAAAAAACAACACCACCTATTTGGGGCCTGACATGCTACCCTGCATCCTGCAGAATTTTTGAATTCTGGTGCTGGAGGAGACTCTTGAGAGTCCCATGGACTGCAAGAAGATCAAACCTCTCCATTCTGAAGGAAATCAGCCCTGAGTGCTCACTGGAAGGACAGATCCTGAAGCTGAGGCTCCAAGACTTTGGCCACCTCATGAGAAGAGAAGACTCCCTGGAAAAGACCCTGATGTTGGGAAAGATGGAGCGCACAAGGAGAAGGGGACGACAGAGGACGAGATGGTGGGACAGTGTTCTCGAAGCTACCAGCATGAGTTTGACCAAACTGCGGGAGGCGGTGGAAGACAGGAGGGCCTGGCGTGCTCTGGTCCATGGGGCCACGAAAAGTCAGACACGACTAAACGACTAAACAACAACAACATGCTACCCTGCAGGAATTCAGTAATAACACAGTCTAATTTCATAGGATAAGGAAAAATCCTGGGGTGCAAATTTACCCCGCTACCCAGCTAGTTGGGGTGCCGCTCCCCGTGGGTCTCTCTGGACAGCAAAAGGAGTCTCCAGCCAAGTTAAATAATAATAATAATAATAATAATAATAATAATAATAATAATAATAATAATAATAATAATTTATTTGTACCCCACCCATCTGGCTGGGTTTTCTCAGATGTCAAAGAGATAAACAACTACCTGACATTTAGAAGACATCTGAAGGCAGCCCTGTTCAGGGAAGTTTTTAATGTGGGACGTTTTAATGTATTTTTAATCTTTGTTGGAGAGATGGGCGGGGTACAAATAATAAATGATTATAATATTAGTATTAAAGCCTGGGTCAGTGATGTGCAGTGAAATTGTTTGTAGGGGAACACTTGAGGCCAGAGGCTTGCGAGGGCGATTGGGGGTGTGTGTCATGTGCATGAGCAATGTGCCTCCCTCCCTAAGCTGGCCAGAAGTTTCCTGGGCTGTGGGAAGGAGGCTCCAGGGGAACATTTAGGGGGCTAATCTAGTCCCCTTAGTCCACTGACCGCACACCACTGCCTGGGAGTTTACAAGCTAAGTGATACCCTGAGCTATTTGTTGAGGGTTTGGGCCTCTGCGCATGATGTGGTTGCTAAGTGCCTCGTTCACAAGGTGAGATGGTTGGTGGGTAGACCCCACTGCCAGGGCGAGGCGACTGTGGTTTTGTGGCCAGGCATCTTTGATTTCTCCATCCCTTTGGAAAGCTAATGGATGAGCTTTGACTCTGCTGGTTACATAATAGCATTTGAGTTGACCACAAACTAATAGCTGAGGGAAGGTACCAACACAGCGGCTGGGCTGACCAAACCCATCTGTTATGTACTGAGGTGAATAGGATCCAAAAGGCAGCAGTCTGATTGGTCCTAGAACAATAGGATCCAGAATGCAGCAGTCTGATTGGTCCTAGAACAATAGGATTCAGAAAGCAGCAGTCTGATTGGTCCTAGAACAATAGGATCCAGAATGCAGCAGTCTGATTGGTCCTAGAACAATAGGATGCAGAATGCAGCAGTCTGATTGGTCCTAGAACAATAGGATGCAGAATGCAGCAGTCTGATTGGTCCTAGAACAATAGGATCCAGAATGCAGCAGTCTGATTGGTCCTAGAACAATAGGATCCAGAATGCAGCAGTCTGATTGGTCCTAGAACAATAGGATCCAGAATGCAGCAGTCTGATTGGTCCTAGAACAATATGATTCAGAATGCAGCACTCTGATTGGTCCTAGAACAATGGGATCAAGAATGCAGCAGTCTGATTGGTCCACAGGAGCCACCCTATCCACCTCCAGGTGGAAGTGAATCTGCAACCTGATTGGCCTACAGGAGAATCCGGGAATTAGCCAATCATGTGGAGCCCATTGTGTAAATAATGTATATAAAGCAGACATTCTGGGGGAACTTCCATTCCTCCTCACCACTATGAGCTGAATAAAGAGCATGAAATCCATTCTTGACTCCGAGTATATTTCCCTGAGCATCAATGAGCTAGAGGATAAGGGTAAGGGTAGAGGTAAAGGACCCCTGGACAGTTCAGTCCAGTCAAAGGCAACTATGGGGTTGTGGCGCTCATCTCGCTTTCAGGCTGAGGGAGCCGGCGTTCGTTTCCAGCTTTCTGGGTCGTGTGGCCAGCAGGACCAAACCGCTTCTGGCGCAACGGGACACTGTGACGAGTGCCAGAGTGCTTGGAAACGCCGTTTACCTTCCCACCACAGCAGTACCTATTTATCTCCTCTCTCGGCTGGTGACACATATCAGTCCCACTGACAAAGCGCCAAGGTAGCAAGCGATTTAGCCAGCTGTGTGAGGAGAGGGTGGCTGGCACCCATATCTTTATTTAACTTGTCAATGGATCAGCTATAACTGTGCAGCTTTGGACTGCCATACCTATAAAAACCTAAAAGATCACCTAAGAGATTGGATTATTGTGATGCACGCTATGTGGGATTTGACCTGGAAACTGAAGTCGGTGCAGAATGCCTGCCCTCTAATATTTTTCTGATGAAAATAGGAATGTCCTATTAGATTAATAATAATAATACTGTGGCCATCTGACTGAGTTGCCCCAGCCACTCTGTTCAGCTTCCAACATAGATAAAAACATAATTAAACATTAAAAAACTTCCCTATAAGAGCTGCCTTCAGATCAGTGGCGTAGCGTGGGGGGTGCAGGGGGGGCCGGCCGCACCGGGTGCAACATCTGGGGGTTAGGGTTAGGGGGCGCATATCCACGGGTTAGGGGGCGCAAATTACTTGCCTTGCCCCGGGTGCTGACAACCCACGCTACGCCACTGCTTCAGATGTCTTCTAAAGATTATATAGTTGCCTCCTTGGTTTGGGGGTCGCATAATTCCATACCCTTCAACATTTGTCCAATGAAAACAGGGACGTCCTAAGGAAAAGCAGGACATTCCGGGATCAAATTAGAAACCGGGACGGCTTCTGTAAATCTGCGACTGTTCCTGGAAAATAGGGACATTTGGAGGGTTTGCAGAATGCTGCACTACGGTTGCTGACAGAACTGAGACCCTGCTAGCAGATAACCCCTCTGCTCAGAGAACTAACAGACAATTTGTTACTGGGCCAAGGTCAAGATGTTACTATTGGTATATTATTATTATTATTATTATTATTATTATTATTATTATTATTAAATTTTGTATACCACTCTATAACCGCAGGTCTCAGATCGGTTCACAGGATACAATCACAATATAGAAACACAAAAGACATAATCAAAATAAAAACAAGAACAACCCAATAGCTCCCCCCCTTTATATAAAGCCCTTAACTGCTCAGAATCCGTTTATCTGTGGGATCACCTTATCCCATAGCTGCCCACTTGGTGCTTTGATCTGTGGAACTCACCGCTGTGACAAGTGATATGTAAAACTTGCTCCGTAATCATAGAGAATTGGTCTTTCAGTGTGGCTGCACCTAAAACATTTTTGGTTAGATAAACCTACCCCAAAACAGATAGGGTACGTTGGTGCGTCTTAATCTCTTTAAACATTTTGAATTCGTTAACTGTTCTTTAATGATAATTTTAATGTTTCTTATTAACTGCTTAGCGGCTTGGTTATAATCAAGTGATATATAAATAACTAAGTAAACTAAAATGAATCCCTGGTTTTTATTTTCCTTTACCTTGTTCCCTTCTCTTGGACTGAAGACCTTCAGTGGACAGGGGACCGTCAATACTGCAAATAAATAAATAATTTTCCCCTTCCTTGGGAAAGGGTGACCATATTGTGGCTCCTTTCTGAATGCAACCTGATCCGGGTTGGTTTCATTCCCAGCCAGCTTCAAATTTCTTGCATCCGAGGAGGAGGGAAGTCAAAGGATGGGGTGGGGTGTCAATTTACCCAGGAAAAGGCCTGCCATTATCATCACCATCATTAACGCTTGAAATTGTGAAAAGGGGGGGGGGGAGAGGGAGATAAAGGTATATAATATCACTATAAAAATTGACAATTACAATTTCATATATACTTATCTATAAATATTTGTTGTTTAGTCATGTCCGCCTCTTCGTGACCCCCTGGACCAGAGCACCCCAGGCCCTCCTGTCTTCCACTGCCCCCCGCAGTTTGGTCAAACTCATGTTGGTTGCTTTGAGAACACTATCCAACCATCTCATTCTCTGTCGTCCCCTTCTCCTTGTGCCCTCCATCTTTCCCAACATCAGGGTCTTTTCCAGGAACTCTTCTCTTCTCATGAGGTGGCCAAAGTACTGGAGCCTCAAAGGACCTGTTGATGGCATTTTACCATTGTACTGTGGAGAGTGTATTAACTTATGGTCTGTGTGTGTGGTTTGGGAGCTGCACGGTCAGGGGGAAAACAATGCTGTCCAGGGTTGTAAAGACTGCGGAGAGAATACCCTACCTTGGATCAAATCTACGCTTCCAGGTGTCACAAGAAAGCTGCAGAGATAGCGCAGGATAGTGTGCACCCCGGAAATTATCTCTTTCAGCTTCTGCCTTCTGGAAGAAGGTACAGGGTTCTAAAGACTAGGACTAGCCGTCTGAGAAACAGTTTCTACCCCAATGCGATTTTGGTTTTAAACACAGTGTAAGGTAGTCTCTGTGGGAGTATATTGTATTTAATTATGGGGTGTCAGAGTTTTTAGGGGGCAAACCAGGTTGGGATAGCTGGGACAGCAGGCTTGTTGGTTTTGAATGTCTTATGTAGATTTTTTTCCCCTTTCCAATTTCGTTGTTCTGTATGGGACAATGACAATAAAGATTATCGTAACGTATCAATGAATAAACAGATGAATGGGCTGCCAGCCTGAATCTCAGCCATACAGAATCACAGAACTGTTGGAAAGGGTTCCAGTGGGTCATCTAGACCAACCCCCCCCCTGCAAAGCAGAAATCACAGAGTGGCTCCTTCCTTCCCTCCCTCCCTTCCTGCCTCCCTCCCTCCCGGCAACTGCTAAGCGTTTTCCTCCTTAGCCACCTCTCTCTTCCAAGCCTATTTAAGTGTATTAAATAGCTGTGGGGGACCTGCCATCTTTCTCAAATCCATCTTCCTCCAAATCGCTGCATTACAACCCAGCAGGATTTTCTCCGTGGCGATTTGTCACGACCGGACAAAGCTTCTCGGAGTTTGGCAGGGAAGCACATCTCCGTGGGGCCTGATGCCAGCCAAGCAATTACCTTTGCGGGCTCAGAGAGCTCCTACCTTGGAGCAGTTCCTACTCACGGCCACATGACACAGGCTGGCTGGCTACGCTTTAAACAACAATCAAGGTTTTCCCCCCGATAGCTGAAGTGCCATCATGAAACCAGCACAAACTGGTTCATCTTGGATGACGCTGGCCCATTTCCGGTTCAAGAGAGATGTCAGCGCTATCCCAAAGGCCGGCCAGATCAGATCAGGCACTGGGTACCAAAATCTACAAAAATCTTGCTGCTCCCAAGGACCCACTCTGTGGGTAAAGGTACCCCTGACCATTAGGTCCAGTTGTGGCCGACTCTGGGGTTGCGGCATTCATCTCGCTTTATTGGCTGAGGGAGCTGGTGTACAGCTTCGGGTCATGTGGTGACCCAGAGCAGCGCACGGAAACACTGTTTACCTTCCCGCCAGAGTGGTACCTATTTATCTACTTGCACTTTGAGGTGCTTTTGAACTGTTAGGTTGGCAGGAGCAGGGACCGAGCAACGGGAGCTCACCCTGTCGCGGGGATTCGAACCGCCAACCTTCTGATCGGCAAGTCCTAGGCTCTGTGTTTTAACCCATAGTGCTACCCGTGTCCCTACTTCTGTGGATAAAAGGTAAAGGGACCCCTGACCATTAGGTCCAGTCGTGACCGACTCTGGGGTTGCGGCGCTCATTTCGCTTTACTGGCCGAGGGAGTCGGCGTACAGCTTCCAGGTGATGTGGCCAGCATGACTAAGCCGCTTCTGGTGAACCAGAGCAGCGCACGGAAACACCGTTTACCTTCCCGCCAGAGTGGTACCTATTTATCTACTTGCACTTTGACGTGCTTTCGAACTGCTAGGTTGGCAGGAGCAGGGACCGAGCAACGGGAGCTCACCCTGTCGCAGGGATTCGAACCGCCGACCTTCTGATCAGCAAGTCCTAGGCTCTGTGGTTTAACCCACAGCTCCACCCGCGTCCCTACTTTTGTGGGTAGGAAGCCACAAAAGCGACTTTCTCATTTTGCTCCCTTCCCTTCCTCGGGCTGCGCCTCAACTCATCCGTGCCTTGCTCTAATTCTCCCTGCCCAGTGCCTGAGTCCTGTCCAGGCATCGGGGAGGGTTTGAGAGGCAGGCATGGGGGGAAAGAGAGAGAGAAACCCAGCAACAACAAGCACTGAACTCAACCTATATAATCAGGCAGGATGTTGCCCTCCAAGCCAGAGAGGGGCCAGGAGAGAGCAGGCGGACGGTCAGCTCTGGGAGACGAGAGGAGTCAATTTCACATGGCTTGCAGTGCTGTTCCAGCTGATTAGGGATTTGATGAGGGAAGGGGGCTGGTTTTGGCGGCTCGAGTGACAAGAAGCCTTATGGTCATTTAAAGGGAGCCAGCGGATCTGGAGTGGCCGAGGCAGATAGGGAGCCGGAGAGCAGCAGGGCAAATTGGCACGCTACCCGGTCTCTCTGGCCTCCGACCTCCTTCACCTGCGGGTCAGAGCTACCTGCAGGGAAACGGGAAGCAGCAGTGATGATGGCACAAGCAGCGCGGCTGAGTTTGCAACTGTGCAGGAGAAACTCAAGACAGTCCAACCCAGGGAGGGAGGAGAGGGCTAGGAAGGGATATCGCAATTGGAAGCAGCAGCGATCCTGCACACCAGGTGCTGGAAAGCACAGGAGGAAGGGAAAGTGATCTTCTGCTTGCTTGCTGGTTTCCCAATAGAGGCACCTGGTTGGCAACTGTCAGAACATGCTGTGAAGAAAATACTGTATTGGCCTGAATATAAGCAGAACTCCCCCCCCCCCCAATTCTGACTGTGAAAAGTTAAGGTGCAGCTTACATTGGTGCTGACCTTTAAAGCCCTAAACGGCCTCGGTCCAGTATACCTGAAGGAGCGTCTCCACCCCCATCGTTCTGCCCGGACACTGAGGTCCAGCGCCGAGGGCCTTCTGGCGGTTCTCTCACTGCAAGAAGCCAAGTTACAGGGAACCAGGCAGAGGGCCTTCTCGGTGGTGTCACCCGCCCTGTGGAATGCCCTCCCAGCTGATGTCAAAGAGAAGAACAACTACGGGACTTTTAGAAGACATCTGAAGGCAGCACTGTTTAGGGAAGCTTTTAATGTTTAACAGACCACTGTATTTTAATACTTTATCGGAAACCGCCAGAGTGGCTGGGGAAACCCAGCCAGATGGGTGGGGTATAAATAATAAATTATTATTATTATTATTATTATTATTATTATTATTATTATTATTATTCTTCCCCCAAATGACCAGGGAAAGAAAGGTGGGTGCAAGGCTGCAAGAGGACTTGTAACAACAACAACAACAACAAAAGCAGTGGGTCCTGCAAAACTTTCTGGTTCCAAGGCTGGAAGAATAAGCCCCCACCTCCCAGAGGTCGCTGCCCTTTCTGCCCTTGAATGTGTGGCTTATAATCATCCATCTCACTCAGCCACCTATTTGGACGTATGATCTGCTTAAATCAATTTGTACTTTTAAGTTTGGATTGATGGAATATTCTTATCATTAACATCACCATAAGAACATACGAACGTAAGGAGAGCGTGATGGATCAGGCCAGGGGCCGACCAGATATTCCCAATGAATAACCTGTTTGTAACCTGAGCAGAACACAACCCATGTCTGCATGTGCGTGGGTCGCGATTTGCTGCTTCTGCGCATGCGCGTGATGTCATTTTGAGCGTCTGCGCATGCACGAGTGGCGAAACCCGGAAGTAACCCTTTCCGGTACTTCCAGGTTGCCGCGGGACGCAACCTGGAAAGATTTAACCCGAAGCGTCTTTAACCCGAGGTATGACTGTAATTGTTTAATTGTACATGGAAGTGGAAAATAACTCCGGCTCCCTCGGCCAATAAGGCGAGATGAGCGCCGCAACCCCAGAGTCGGCCACGACTGGACCTAACAGTCAGGGGTCCCTTTACCTTACAACAGAAAAACCAATTAAGGAAAAGATCGAGAGTTTTATCTAGAGAAACAGCTCAAATGACTTTACTCCAAGTAAACTCTGAAAGCTACCATACTTTGGTCCAAATCATAGTTTTTAAGTTGGCAGGTGGGATATAGTGAAGTCTATGACCGAGTGCATTTGCCCCAGATGTGCAACATGAATACAGATGCAATAAAGAGGAGACTCATAACAAGAACTGGAACAGGGCCAACTTTGAAGCCAGGGGAATCCTCTGTATAAAATCTCCACATCCCTCCAGTGCCTGCAGAAATTGTACGGCTTGCACTCCTTGTTCCACAGCTAGCACTTTTCCTCTGCCTGACGGTGGATCCTTTTGGCCTGTGAGGCGACGGCTTTGCTGGGCGAGCGGCCGGAGGCAGCCATGTTGGTGGTGCTGGGATTGGGGCCAGGCATTGTGAAGGTTGGCTCCGTCGGCTTCTCACAAACTCCCTCAGCCGGCAAGTGTCGCCTCCCCCTCCTCCTCCTCAGGCGACCACTTTTAGAAGACATCTGAAGGCAGCCCTGTTTAGGGAAATTTTTAATGCTGGATGTTTTATTGTGTTCTTACTATTCTGTTGGAAGCTGCCCAAAGTGGCTAGGGAGGCCCGGCCAGATGGGTGGGGTACAAGTAATAAATTATTATTATTATTATTATTATTATTATTATTATTATTATTATTATGGCTAGTAGCTACCGATAGACCTTTCTCCTCCATGACTATGTAATAATAAAATTTAAGGTCTTATATATATAATAAATGTTCATAAATGCTCCAACCAAGCACATCCATAGATCAGCACAGGAAGACCGACCTGAAACCATTTTGACTCCCAAACTGATCAAATGTTTTCTCTGCAAGCAGGGAGGGGGTGAGGGAACCTTCCCATTGTCTCAGGAATTGGGAAATCACCATTTCAAAGGAATGGCCAGACTACCAGGAAAGGCAATCAGATAAGGTGTTATCAGATAACCCGGCAGACAGGAAAAACAACAACACTCAAGTTTCTGTTGTAGACCACCTTTTCTGTGATGTAGGTATGATGTTTGTGGGGGTGGTGGTCTTGAGCTACACCCCTTTTGTGATGTATGTATGGTGTATGGAGGGGTGGTCTTGAGCTCCAGGGCAGGGAATTTAAAATGTCTATATAAGGCCTTGTGCGCTATTGTTCTGGGTGCCTCCTCCTTTCCTGCATGTGAGGAGAGCACCCTGTTGCAACAGATCAATAAAGATCAGGCTTACTAGCTGCTTTGCTTCTCAATATTCTCTGGTTGGCCTCTGTTACTTTCTCCTATCAATAAGGAACTCACATAAGGACTCTATACGGACTCTTGGGTACCCCATAAGGGGAAAAGGGCAGATTTTGTTTACAACAACTAGATGATCGTCAGGGTCCCTTCCAATGCGAAGATTCGATAATTCGATGACCCTGCAACATGGGAAACATGCATGGCTGGAGTGCCTTTTGCAGTTGCAACACAGTCCTGGGCCGTGAAAAAGCCACGATGGAGTATCAAACAGGGAGAGCGAGAAGAGGCCGCTTTTATGTACTGAAGTTCTCACCCTGGGCCAGCAGGGGGATACTGTAGATAGTTATGCAAATAAGGGATTGAAAGTGACATTCAGTGATTGGATAGTTTTAGAAAGTTGTTACAGTTACGTTGTACTGGAGCTCTATATAAGCAGGCTGACTGAACCCTTCAGTTCAGTTCTGTCCTAGCCTGTGAATAAACAAGAGCTGTTTGAAGAATCGCTGTGTCGTCTGATATGTTCACCCACAACTTAACAGCCGCCCTCTTGATGATAACTGTATGACGGGTCCAGATATAGCCCACTCTAGAATCTTGCTTAACCAACACAGAAAATCCCCGCGCAGCCTGCTCACTCCCCAACAGCTCTGAAAACTCCTCTGGATGGAACTAATGCGAGCACTTGGCAGAATCTGTGTGGCTAATGGGCTGTGGACGGCATGGGTAGTTAACTGTTCGAAAACTGCCTGGTGGTACCAATTGCATTATTATTATATCAGGAGGGAGATTAAGGCTCCAATTAAAGAGAGACAGGGGAATTCGTGCAGTGGCTGCCCAGGCTGCCCGTATTTCAAGGCAGCCATTTGAGAGCTCGCTGGTGGGGAAAGTGGGGTGGGACAGAGACAGCGCCCGGACCCTCACCAAAAAACCCCTTCTGGCCCCAGTGGATGACCCAGCCACAGAGACCTATTTCCTTGAGAGTCTAATTAAGGAGGTAGTGACTCAAAAACAGGCATTTTCTGCCACTGCAGTGGCCCTGTGGGATGCATCGCCCATCAGTCGCCTCAGACATCTTGTAAAGGCGTCACTTTTGGCCCAGGATTTCTCTGACCCTTAAGAAATGGAGCCTGTTATTACTGGATTTCTGTACTGATGACGCTGCTGTATTGCTTAACATTGTACTGCCAGAGGTTTTCGAATATCTGGCAGCTTAGAAATCCTTTTAAATCGAGATAAATTTCTAAACAATAGGCTAAACTTGTTTTTATTATTGCTTGTTAGCTGCCCTAAGCCTGGCCTTGGCTGGGGAGGGTGGGGTATAAATACAAATTATTATTATTATTATTATTATTATTAGTAGTAGTAGTAGTAGTAGTAGTAGTAGTATTAAACAGCCTAAACATTTCTGTGGCAATGGGGGCCCAATGGGGATCCACCTGTCCCTGGATGTTTCTCAGAACAGGTCCAGGGATAGTGAATCTGTCATGGGGTTACTACTACTAATAATAATAGTAATAGTAATAATTTTATCATTTATACCCCACCCATTTGGCTGCGTTTCCCCATTCACTCTGGTCAGCTAACAGTAAATCTTGGTCCAGTATACCTGAAGGAGCGTCTCCACCCCCCATCGTTCTGCCCGGACACTGAGGTCCAGCGCCGAGGGCCTTCTGGCGGTTCCCTCCCTGCAAGAAGCCAAGTTATAGGGAACCAGGCAGAGGGCCTTCTCGGTGGTGGCGCCCGCCCTGTGGAACGCCCTCCCACCAGATGTCAAAGAGAACAACAACTACCAGGCTTTTAGAAGACATCTGAAGGCAGCCCTGTTTCGGGAATTTTTTAATGTTTGATGTATTATAGTATTTTAATATTCTTTTGGAAGCCGCCCAGAGTGGCTGGGGAAGCCCAGCCAGATGGGCGGGGTATAAATAATAAATTATTATTATTATTATTATTATTATTATTATTATTATTATTTAAAACATAAAGCGTTAAAAACCTCCCGATACAGGGCTGCCTTCAGATGTCTCTGTTCCTCATCTTTCTAATCTGCAATTCAAGTCTCTACTTTTCCACATCATTTTTCAGATTATTATTATTTTCAGATTATTATTTTTTATTAGAAGTTCTCAAGAAAACCCATCAGCTTTTGTGTGCATCTGAAGAAGTGTGCATGCACACGAAAGCTTATACCCAGAACAATCTTAGCTGTTCTCTAAGGTGCTACTGGACAATTTTTCAATTTTTTAATGTATTTGTATGCAGTTTGCCTAACACAGTGGTTTCCCCCCGCCCTCTGCCCCTATGGTGCCCTGTTCTGGAGGTTCCGCTGAACCCCTCTAAGCCAATTTTGGGGAATGTGGAATTTCAATCTGTTGTCAGGAAATACACCACCTAGATTCCCATTTGTTTCCAGGTGCCCAAACTTCTATGGAAATCCGCCTTATCCTTCAAGAGCCTTCTGAGTCAAGGCCTTTGCTCAGGGACCCTGTCCAAAATGTAACAAAGCTGTCATCCCCATCAGGGAAGAAATTTGCTGACTGACTGAATCCACAGCAGATTTACGAAATGGATGTCTGTGGCTCTTTTGCTGTAAATCAGGGCGAATGGGACCGTTCTATCGAGAGGGCCGGATGAATCACTCGGGCTGATAGACAGGCATGCAGAGCGCTGCACTTTTGGTTCATCAATAGATATGATTTTCCTGAAAGATTATCCAAATCTCTGCAGGGTTCCTCTTCTGCCCTCTTCTGCCCACGAATGTGGATTCGTGATAGGAAGTGGCAGCTCACGTGATTTCTATGTGGCCATTGTTGGACAGATATGTTTTGTTGTTGTTGTTTAGTCGTTTAGTCGTGTCCGCCTCTTCATGACCCCCTGGACCAGAGCACGCCAGGCCCTCCTGTCTTCCACTGCCTCACACAGTTTGGTCAAACTCATGCTGGTAGCTTCGAGAACACTGTCCCACCATCTCGTCCTCTGTCGTCCCCTTCTCCTTGTGCCCTCCCAACATCAGGGTCTTTTCCAGGGAGTCTTCTCTTCTCATGAGGTGGCCAAAGTCTTGGAGCCTCAGCTTCAGGATCTGTCCTTCCAGTGAGCACTCAGGGCTGATTTCCTTCAGAATGGAGAGGTTTGATCTTCTTGCAGTCCATGGGACTCTCAAGAGTCTCCTCCAGCACCAGAATTCAAAAGCATCTATTCTCTGGCGATCCGCCTTCTTTACGGTCCAGCTCTCACTTCCATACATCACTACTGGGAAAACCATAGCTTTAACAATACGGACCTTTGTTGGCAAGGTGATGTCTCTGCTTTTCAAGATGTTTTAGTCCCCTAAAATATATGGGTAGGATATAGCTCGGTGGCAGAGAACTTGCTTTGCATTAAAGTTCCAGGTTCAGTCCCTAGCACTGACATTTTATTCTCAATTCCCTTTTGAATGATCCCTAGCCTTTTTTCACAGCTGCTGCACACTGAGTCAATGTTTCATTGATCTATCTCAGGGGTCTGCAACCCGCGGCTCCGGAGCCGCATGTGGCTCTTTTACACCTTTGCTGTGGCTCCAGGGCGGATACTAGCGAGGGGAGCATTGTGCGCCCCGACACTCCCCACTGTGGCAGGCGCTGTACTGGCTGTGACATCGCATGGGGGCAGTGCGTGCGTTAGTCACGCACCGTCCCGACGTCACCTTCCTGCCCGCCCGCCCGCTACATTGTAAGGGGCATGTACTCTGGTCACTGCATTGAAAGGGGGCATGTACGCTGGTCACTGTTTCGAAGGGGAGTGAAGAACACACACACAAAAAAGGTAACTTGTTAATTTAACGTTCATTTCTATGAGGAGGAGTAATTCTGAGGGGTCAAACAAAGAAATAATTTTTAAAAAGTGACAAAAAAGTTCTGTTTATAATGACGAGTTTTGCGGCTCCCAGGTTTTTTTCCCTTCGGAAACGGGTCCAAGTGGCTTTTTTTGTCTTAAAGGTTGCAGACCCCTGATCTATCTACTATGGCCCCAAGTTCTCGTTCCTGGTCAGGCACCTTCATTTCAGACCCCAAGAGTGCAGGTGTGTAATTAAGATTATTATTTTTAGAGTAGCTCAGTTAGCAGAGCATGAGACTCTTAATATCAGGATTATGGGTTCATGCCCTAGATTGGGCAAAATATTATTTTTGTTTTAACAACCTTGGATAATTTAGTGTCATCAGCAAACCTTGCAATCTCACTGCTCACTCTAGATCATTTATGAACAAGTCAAAAAAACACAGGTCCCAATATGAGTCCTTGGGGACTCTGCTTTCTACACGTCCCCATTTGGAGAACTGCCCATTTAATCCCACTCTTTGCTTCCTGAAAATTAACCAGTTCCTGAGCCACAAGAGGACCTCTCATTCCTTGACTGCTAAGTTTGCTTAGGAAAGTTTGGTGAGTTGCCAAAACCTCTGTCTGAGATGTTGGAGACTTACTACCAGAATAGACAGCACTGGGTTCCATCAGGGATAACTAAAGTGATGTCTTCCAGATATTGTGCAACTCCAGCTCTCATCAGCCACATTGGTCAAGAAAATGATGAGAAATATTGTCCAACTACCTTGGAGGGGCACCATGTTGGCTGCCCAATGACTCAATATAATGCCGCTTCTAATGGTTCTGGGAAGGTCTATAGATGGAATGTGGTGGATCATCTCTGGATTCAAGCTCAAAATGGAAGAAAACCAACCAATAAGTTTTTGAAGACTCTTAGCCACTGTTGTATTTTGTGCTCTCATCAGAAGAGCCTACCCAGATATCCCTCTGGAGATCTCTAGTTGAGGATGTTCCTTGGTGAAACTTTTGCTGCTAAGCCATGAGAGTGTGGCAAAGGTTCTCTAGTTTTTCTCATCATGCAATATTCCTCATTACCAAGAAATACATCCCAAGTAATGTGGTGTCCTGACAGGAAGTACTCAATTCTGCTCTGGGTACAGCATCCAAACATTCATAAAGACATCTGCATGACCACCCTTTGAAGCAGACGGACATCTAGAAGGGCTGCCCTTAGATTCTTAAAGATGGTACAACAAAAAGAGAATCTCAGTATTACCAGGTTGCAAATGGAGACCACTGAAAGGGTTTGCCAGTTTTCCATACTGCAAAGGTGATGGAAAATGGGAGTCTGGTGCACCATTGCAACTTGAAAATGGGTTGGGATGCATCTTGTTCACCCAATGAATGGGTCAGTCATTTCCTAGAAGGTAGAGATAGGCAATTGAAATTATCTAGGGCTGGAAGTTCCATTAATTTTTTCTGAAGTTGAATTAATTAAAAAAAAATTGCTGCTTTCTCCACATTAGATGCTGGATTTGGAATGATGGGAGGAGGAGACGAGTTGAAAGGTAAGGAAGAAATAAAAGTACAAATTATTCTCCAGTAAGTAAAATAATTATTTTTTTCCAGTATATTTGTCAGTATGGTGCCTCCCATCTGCTTCTTGCTTCCCATTCCTTCCTGTCTTGTTGGAAGGGACCTAGGATGACATCAGCTAAAGGCAAAGCAGGGTATTAAGAAGAACATGGAAGTCACAGCACAGATGTTTACATCTGTGGGCAATTCACTTCATCCATTCATCCATCAGGAACGGTCTAGTCTTTTCTCAATGCAGATTCTACATCTACTTCTTTCAGGAGCTGCAGCTGATATTTCCAGCTTTATTTTGAAGGCATCATGTCACCTCCTGAACGTTACCAAATGCAGCTACTGGTCAGCCATAAAACAGAGCCTTCAAAATATCAGGAAGCTAGGGCAGAAATGGACTCGAATTCATTCTATGGATAGAGAGTTTAAGGTCTCACTCCAGGAGGAATCCACCACTTCTTGAGTTGTGTGAGAAACACAGAACCATTTGACAGAAAAGTCTCTGGCCGATGGTGTGGAGACCCAAGAACTTCAGAATACAGAATGAGAAGGAGAATTCATAGTTTGCCCTCCTGAAAGGAGTGGCCTTCCATCAAACAATGGCTGTGGAATCTACCTTTCATTGGCTACGATGTGTGTATGACATGTGTCTTTCCAAGCCTCCTTAGAGAACTTAAGCCCTTGGGCCACTGGGACATTATGGCAGCCAAGTAGGATCTTGGAGTGAAGCCAGAACGTTTACCTACCTTGTGGTGGAGATGAAGGGCATCAAAAACCCAAGCTGGACATCTGAGCAGCCATTTATGCATCCACCTCTTGCAGTTGTCCCCATAATGACCACAACTGGAGGCCTCACCATTGTAACGAAGTAGGACCTTGGCTGAATGAATGAATGATGCAGAGGTGGCCTCTTCAAACTCACCCAGAAATCCTCGCTCATGCAGTGGGACAGCCACTGTCCTTTCTCTTCTTCTCCCACCCCCCTAACCTTTTTGTTCTTCTGCTCTGAACAAAAAAAGTAAAGAAGCGAACAGATGTTAGAACGTGAGGTTTTTTTCCAATTTGCTCTCCTCCTGCTGGAGCGACCTCACCTCCCCATGTGGGAAAAGCCCGGAGCAACCTCCTTAGCAACTCTGCCGACTCTGTGTCACTTCAC
The DNA here is from genome assembly GCF_964188305.1 of Podarcis bocagei. Lineage (NCBI taxonomy): Eukaryota > Metazoa > Chordata > Lepidosauria > Squamata > Lacertidae > Podarcis > Podarcis bocagei. Next base: position 90,939,797 of record NC_138133.1, read on the forward strand.
CTGTCACACAAGCTGGTGACAAGAGAGGAAGAGCGCAACCAGCCAACCGCCACCATGGGCTGAAGGGGGATTGGGGGTGGGTGGGAGGAAGGAAGGAAGGAGGGGGGAGTCAGAGGCAAGCAGATGTACCGTGAGTCACCCCCGAGAGCGTTTTCGCATCAGGGAGGTGTGAAACCAGGCATGTGACTTCCACTTTCAGCCGAGGCACCCGTAGCAGCTGATAGTGGCTACAGGCCTACCACTTCAGCATGGCTTGCTATTTCTGGGAGATGTCAAACATGCAGTGCTAAGCAGTCATCTCTGTTACCATCTGCCGGAGAAGCAGGCATGGCTTGTGGATTGTTAGATCTGATAACTTGGCAAAAGCTCATATCCCCCACCCCCATTCCTCCCTTTTCTTCCCTTCAAAATTTAAAGGGCGAGGAGAACAAAACCCAAGAGTTTGTCATTGCATCTTGGAAACATAGAGAACTTTAGGGAGTTGGGTATGTTCAGCCCTTAGTGGAGAAGATGGCGAGGTGATCTGAGAGCCGCCTTCAAATATCTGAAGGCCTGTCCCATGGAAGATGGAGCAAGCTTGTTTTCTGGTTCTCCAGAGGTGTGTGAACCAATGGATTCAAGTGAGAAGAAAGGAGATTCCAACTCAACATTAGGAAGAACTTTCTGAAGGTAAGAGTTGTTCCACAGTGGAATGGATGACCTGAGAAGGTGGTGGACTCTCCTTCATTGGAGATTTTTAAACAGAGGTGGTCATCTGTTGGGTGGTCATCTGTTGGGGAATCCAGCAGGACAGGAAAGTTGGACTAGATCAGCCTTTGGGGTCTCTTTCAACTCTACAGTTCCATGATACCAATGGTCACAAAACCAAGGACAGAGAGGAGGCATCATTGATCATGTCCCCAAAGGCTTAAAACTGAACATCACACTAATTCACTTTTAGTAAAGACATGGCCACACACAAAGCCAAAACCAAATAGAAGAAAGCACTTGAGGTAAAGCCAGCCTTCTGATAGGAGAAGCACATTGACTTCTTTGAATCCCAAGGTACTTTCCACAGAGCAGCGCTTGACCTCCGAAAGAGGTTTGACATGCCCTTTTGTTCCACAAGAGACATAAGGCCAGGTAAGGCCAGGAATATACAAGTTGGGTGATGGCAGAGTAAAAGAAAAAACTGGAGACAACATGGGGTTTCCTGACTCTGATCAAGATTCTTGCCCCCATTGCTCCTGTGGCTTGTGGATGGTGCAGAGAAAGATCTAGGCAGCATTTTTGATACAGAATGGGCTTCTTCCTCCCATGAAGATGACAGCATCCATGTGACAAAACCACAGTGGACTCTCCAACCTGGACGCTGACTCAACAGAGGTCAATGGAAATGAGATGGACCTGAAAGAGGGAAGGCTTTTGCATTTTCTGAAGATCTGGAGTGATCTTAAATACTTGAATACCTATGGGACAGCCTCTCCCGGTATGCCCCACGGAGGACCTTAAGGTCCATAAATAGCAACACCCTAGAGGTCCCGCACCCTAAGGAAGTCAGATTAGCCTCAGCCAGAGCCAGGGCCTTTTCAACACTGGCCCCGGCCTGGTGGAACACTCTGTCTCATGAGACCAGGGCCCTGCAGGATCTGATTTCTTTCCGCAGGGCCTGTAAGACAGAGTTGTTCCGCCAGCCCTTTGGCTTGGAATCAACTTGATCCCCTCCCCCTCTTTCCTTTTTCCTTTCTTCTTCTGTGATGCAACTCCTACTTGGGGACTACCTGGCTTTTTTCTGGCCCATGTAGGACCAGTCTGGATAGTTTAACCTTAGTGAAGACGACGTTTTCATCCCCCAAAAGGCTTTTGAGTTTCTGCTGAAATGAGGCTGCATTTTAATGTTGTATTTTGATCTTGTTTTTAAGTTGTATTTTGATCTTGTTTTTAAGTTGGATCGGTTTGATCTTCTTGCAATCCATGGGACTCTCAAGAGTCTCCTCCAGACCAGAATTCAAAAGCATCAATTCTTCACCGATCAGCCTTCTTTATGGTCCAGCTCTCACTTCCATACATCACTACTGGGAAAACCACAGCTTTTACTATAGGGACCTTTGTTGGCAAGGTGATGTCTCTGCTTTTTAAGATGCTGTCTAGGTTTGTCATTGCTTTTCTCCCAAGAAACAGGCGTCTTTTATTTTCGTGACTGCTGTCACCATCTGCAGTGATTTCTTTATATTATTACACTTATAGTTGGGATATAAGTGTTCTTTATATTATTACACTTATATCCCAACTTTCCTTCAATGAGCTCAAGGTGCCATCCATGGTTCTCCCCCTCTTTGTTTGATCATCACAGCGACCCTGTAAGGCAGGTTAGGCTGAGAGATGGAGACTTACCTAAGGTCACTCAGTGTCCAAGTGAGGCTTTGGTCTCCCAGACCTTAGTCCAACACTCTAGCCACCAACCCATGGAGTTGGCTCTTGGAGGATACTTGTCTACTTTAGATTTTTAAACTAAAAAGTACAGATCATATTAATTCTAAAATGAGACGGTCATGTGCAAATGAATTTTAGGTAGGATTATTTCTTATAGCCCTTATTGGTGTTAGTTGCTTCCCAATAGAAGTGCAGAGTGTTTGACCACGGAAACCAAAATGCTTGTTCACAAAGCTATTGTACTACCAACCTTACTGTATGCTTGTGAAACATGAGCCGCTTACAAACGCCATCTCCAACTTCTTGAAAGATTCCATCAACGGTGTCTCTTAAATTTTTCAGATTGCTTGGGAAGACAGGTGAACTAATGCCAGTGTACTGGAAGAAGCAAAGGTCACCAGTGTTGAAGCAATGATTCTTCAAAAATCAACTTCATTGGACTGGTCATGTTGTGCGGATGCCTGATTATCGTCTTCCAAAGCAGCTACTCTATCCCAAACTTAAAAATGGAAAGCGTAATGCTGGTGGTCAACAAAAGAGATTCAAAGACTCTCGCAAGGCAAATCTTTTAAAATATAGTATAAATGCTGACAACTGGGAAACAGTGGCCTGCGAGTGCTCCAATTGGAGAACAGCCTTTACCAAAGGTGTCATGGGCTTTGAAGACACTCGAACTCAGGACACAAGGGAGAAACGCACTAATAGGAAGGCATGATTGGCAAACCCTCACCGGGATCAACTCCTATCCAGAAACCAATGTCCCCACTGTGGAAGGACGTGTGGATCCAGAATTGGACTCCACAGTTACTTAAGGACTCACTTTTAAAACCGTGTTTATGGAAGACAATCTTACTCGGCTACGAGGGATCGCCAAAGAAGAAAAAGTTGCCTCTTCTCCTGATTTCTCAACATGAGACTCAACCTTGTTGCCAGAGTGGGGCAAGTGGGTGCACTGCCTCTCCTTCCTGGAGCCGTATTATTATTTTTAATTGTTTAGCGAATTTGTATGTCTTGCATTTGAAAAAGAAAGGGCAGCTAACTTTGACAAATTTGTACGTTCATTTAATTCTAGGGAAATACCGAAAGCTGCAAGTGTTGAAAAGTCTCTGAAAAGGTGCGTTTTCTTGCATGTTGATCAAGCATTTTATAAGCTTGCAAAAGGAAGTCTCTTATGCAGTAAATATTTTAGCAAGTTAAGTACTCAATTTCAATGACTTTGACATGAAAGTTTTGCATATTGTTCTCCCTAAATGCTTGACTGGGGTTGCACCGTAATGTGCCGCTACTCTAAATCTGGTTTGTTTTTGTTTGTTTCTTTGTTTTGTAATAGTGTTGTTGCACTATAAGATGATTTTTTTTAGAAAAGAAACCCAAAAGGTAAGCTGTTTAACTTGACTTATACCTCTTGACATCCCCTTGTTTGTGGCACCCTTACCATCCTAAGAACTTATATTATTTGATTGATATGTTGCATGTATTGCCTAAACACCGGCTTCTGGGTTAGGGTGGGATAGTTCACTATTTATCTGTATGATGTTCAGAGATCTCCCAGCTGAGAGGTCAACTGACCATCCGATTAACTTATTTTAGGAGATACATTTTCCTACACCTATGAAAAAGTGACCTGTTTTGCCTTCAGAGCAGCAATTTTAAGGAGAAGCAATTATTGTAATGATAAATGAAATTATCCCGGGGAGCAAATTCTTATCTGACAGAATGCCTGGTTTTAGTCATTATTTTAACTGTGTAATGTGTTTTATTCTTCTTTATGCATTTTGCTTTTGTTAATGGCTTTGGCTACGCAAATAAATATCCGTATGATATTGCTATACGTTGAAAGAATTTAATTTTTTTAAATAGCAGAAATTGCTTTCAAAACTGTGTATATTAGGCAAAATTACATTGGATATATGTATATTAGAAGAAGTTTGCACTTGTTCAATTAACTTTCTTGCTTTTGTTTGTTCCTTTTGATCCCGTACAAGTTGCCTCTTGCACTCTTTTTGTAAGGAGCTCTGGTCGAAGCGTACAGAAAGGCAGAGAGTCTCTGAACTGAATAATAATAATAATAATAATAATAATAATAATAATAATAATAATAATAATTTATTATTTATACCCCGCCCATCTGGCTGGGTTTTCCCAGCCACTCTGGGCAGCTTCCAACAGAGTATTAAAATACAATAATCTATTAAACATTAAAAGCTTCCCTGAACAGGGCTGCCTTCAGATGTCTTCTAAAAGTCAGATAGTTGTTTATTTCCTTGACATCTGATGGGAGGGCGTTCCACGGGGGGGGGGGGACCACATCCAAAAAGGCCCTCTGCCTGTTTCCCTGTAACTTGGCTTCTCGCAGCAGGGGAACCGCCAGAAGGCCCTCAGCACTGGATCTCAGTGTCCGGGCTGAACATTGAGAGTGGAGATGCTCCTTCAGGTATACTGGACCGAGGCCGCTTAGGGCTTTCAAGTTCAGCACCAACACCTTGAATTGTGCTTGGAACCATACTGGGAGCCAATGCAGATGTCTCAGGTGTTTTATGGTCCCAGCAGCCGCTCCCAGTCCCCAGTCTAGCTGCCGCATTCTGGATTAGTTGTAGTTTCCGTGTCACCTTCAAAGGTAGCCCCACGTTGAGCGCATTGCAATAGTCAAAACGAGAAATAACCAGAGCATGCACCACTCTGGCAAGACAGTTTGCTGGCAGGGAGGGTCTCATCCTGCATACCAGATGGAGCTGATAAACAGCTGCCTTGGACACAGAATTAACCTGCGCCTCCATGGACAGCTGTGAGTCCAAAATGACTCCCAGGCTGCGCACCTGGTCCTTCAGGGGCACAGTTGCCCCATTCAGGACCAGGGAATCCCCCACACCTGCCTGCCCCCTGTCCCCCAAGAACAGTACTTCTGTCTTGTCAGGATTCAACCTCAATCTGTTAGCCGCTTTAACAAATGAAACCCCTCATCTCTTCCTCCCTGCAGGAACTCTGGGCTGAATGAAGCCTTTTTCCAGAGCAGCGCCTTGTGGAAGAGCCACCGGCAGAAGCAAATGAACCCAAGAGGAAATGTGATGACTGCCCCCCCCCCTTCTGAGTCCGTCTCCCCATCACTTCCGCTGAGTTTCCTTCGAGGCGGACTTGTGTCGTCCTGCAAGCTGAGTCCCCTCCCCATTTCAAGAGCACCAGCCTTCCCCGTCCTTCGCCACCTTCAAAAACCATTTGCCTTTTGCAGCCCTGTGTCAATCCAGGAGAAATCAAGGCGACGGGAGCACCCCTGGCAGAGATGGCAGGGTGCTGCGTCTCGGGAGATCACATGGAGTGGCATTTATGGACCTCAGCATCTTCAGCCGGCTGTCGGGACGGATTTGCATCCAGGCCCCAGGGAAGTCTGCCAGTTCGGCTATGGGTGGGGTGCTGGGCAGCCAACGTCTCAGCTACAAAGCTCTTGCTGCTGTCAGAGTTGCAGAAGGGTGAGGAAAGGCCGGCCGGAATAATAATAATAATAATAATAATAATAATAATAATAATAATAATAATAATAAATTTTATTTACATCCCGCCCTCCCCAGCTGAAGCCGGGCTCACAGCAGCTAACAACAATAAAATAATACAACATTCTAAAATCATTTCATTATAAAATTAATTCAACTCAAATTGGTGGCAACCATTAGACTAAAGTTCTGTGAGGATTGCCAAAGGAGGGAGTCAGGCTGTGTCCTGGCCAAAGGCCTGGTGGAACAGCTCTGTCTTTCAGGCCCTGCGGAAAGATGTCAAGTCCCGCAGGGCCCTAGTCTCTTGGGACAGAGCGTTCCACCAGATCGGAGCCACAGCCGAAAAAGCCCTGGCTCTAGTTGAGGCCAGCCTAACCTCTCTGTGGCCTGGGACCTCCAAGATGTTTTTGTTTGAAGACCGTATGACCAAGGGGGTGGCATAACTCCCCACTGGGGAAAGCAGGGGTTTTTTTTAGCAGGAACTCAAAGGAACTGAGTTCCCGTACCTCTTTAAAATTACATACTTGGATTTTTCCGTGTATAAGACTATTTGTTGTTTAGTCGTTTGTCGTGTCTGCCTCTTCATGACCCCATGGACTTCTGTCTTCCACTGCCTCCCACAGTTTGGTCAAACTCATGCTGGTCGCTTCGAGAACACTGTCCAACCATCTCGTCCTCTGTTGTCCCCTTCTCCTTGCGCCCTCCATCTTTCCCAGCATCAGGGTCTTTTCCAGGGAGTCTTCTCTTCTCATGAGGTGGCCAAAGTCTTGGAGCCTCAGCTTCAGGATCTGTCCTTCCAGTGAGCACTCAGGGCTGATTTCCTTCAGAATGGAGAGGTTTGATCTTCTTGCAGTCCATGGGACTCTCAAGAGTCTCCTCCGGCACCAGAATTCAAAAGCATCAGTTCTTCGGTGACAAGCCTTCTTTATGGTCCAGCTCTCACTTCCATACATCACTACTGGGAAACCATAGCTTTAACTATATGGACCTTTGTCGGCAAGGTGATGTCTCTGCCTTTTAAGATACTGTCTAGGTTTGTATAAGACTATACCCCCCCCCGTTTTTTTAATTTAAAATGGGGGATCGTCTTATACATGGAATGTTTGAAATATTTATTTCTTAATTTTGGTATCAAAAAATAGGGGTCATCTTATACATGGGAGCATCTTATACACGGAAAAATATGGTAACCAGATTTCTTTGTCCGGGGGGGCGGGGGAGAGGAATGGATATACACTCAATGCCTGAGCCAAAAACCTACCTATATCAATAATGTTGTGACCATTTCTAATCCAGATCATCATTTTTGGGCTTTCCTTGGATTTTTAAAGCTCCACCGCCCCGCCCCCCTTGCAGTAGGTCTGGGCTTCCAAAGACATTTTGCTGATTCAACAAAAATCTGTCTAGATGCCATTTTGCAGCCATCTTTTGCAGCCATTTTTTTTTTGGCAGCCATTTTGCAGCCCAATTCCCAGATGTATTCAGAGAAACCCGAACGTATGGCAGCCCTGCATTTAACCAGTGCCCGGGATCCATGGCGTTGCAACTGGGTTTGTAACAAACAAACAAACAAACAAACTTTTTGGTGAGTCCCTCCCCCCCCCACACACACACCTTTTTTTGCAGGGAAGAAAGCACACGGGAAAGGTTGCTGGTATTTGGGACTTGTGGGTTCGGAGAAAAGGCAAGCAAAAGGTGGCGTGGTAGAAGCTGGCATGGAGGAAGTGGACAGAGATAAGTTCTCCCTCTCTCCTAACACTAGAAGTCGTGGACGTCCAAGGAAGCCGAACGTCGGAGCACAATTCAAAGTGTTGGTGCCGACCATAGCTGTCAACCGTCCCTTATTTGGCGGGAAAGTCCCTTATCCCAGCGCCGTGTCCCGCTGCTGTCCCTTATTGATGATGTCCCTTAAATTTCCCAGGTTTCAAAGGAAGCAGCTCCTCTCCCTCCCTCCCTGCCGGCCAGGTAGGAGGGAGGCTCCAACTGTGTTGCTTGGCTGCGTTGTTCACCCAATAAGGAGTCTAAGAACGACTGGGGGTGGAGCTTGCATGCCTTGTGCCAATCAAATCAGCCGCGTTGCCTGGGGACTCGCCTTTGCTCAGCGCTTCCCAGCGGAGAGGGGACGGTGGTTTTCCTTGCTGCATCCCCTTTGCCGGGTTGCTGTGCTGTGGGAACCAATGTTTGAGGCATCGTTTGGCTGCTGGCTGTGTTTTCTGCCCTTGGGTAGGAGGGGCTCAGAAGTTGAACATACCTGTGCTTGGAAAATCCCTTATTTTGGCTGCTGATCCCTTATTTTCGAGGCTACTGGTCCCTTATTTTCAAATCTGTAAGTGCCAACCTTCGTTATAGGAAAATCTTCCAGGCTCACTTGGATGGCCAAACAAAGACACCAGCTGAAATCTACTTGGAGTTGAGTGTGGATTTCATGCTCTTTATTCTTCTCATCGTGGTGAGGAGGAATGGAAGTTCCCCCGAAATGTCTGCTTTATATACATTCTTTACACAATGGACCCTACGATTGGCTAATTCCGGGATTCTCCTGTAGGTCAATCAGGTTGCGGATTCACTTCCACCTGGAGTTGGATTGGGTGGCTCCTGCGGACCAACCAGACTGCTGCAATTTGGATCCTATTGTTCTAGGACCAATCAGACTGCTGCAATTTGGATCCTATTCAACTCAGTACATAACACCAGCCAATAATATAGGAGCAAAACAGCAGCCTGTGAGCCTGATCTTTATTGTTGCAACAAGGCTTCCACCCAGCGGCAGAGCATATGTCCACGCTGCCCAGGGCGGGAGTGCTCCCAATGGTGGCGATGTCGGTATGCCTTTGAGCCGACGCCAATGACTGGGCTCAACCGGTTCTGCCCCAACTGGGCTAGGTGACTGGAGAGCACTTCCAGAGACCTTCCACTCCTGGAAAGCAGGTCTAAGTGCACTGGACCCACAACCATCCATTGTGAGCACCAAACACGGAAGATTGCTGTGAAGCATAACTTCTTTATTTTCTAACAGCTACTGCAAACTAAAAACTAAAAGAGGCTACTGGACTGAATGAGTGTTACAGTTCTCACTCAGCCATCTAATCACTACAGAGATAACACACAGTTATCTCCCTGAATGAGTGTCTCCACCCGCATCATCCAGCCCGGACCCTGAAGTCCACCTCCAAGGGCCTTCTGGCAGTTCCCTCACTGAGAGAAGTGAGGTTACAGGGAAGCAGGCAGAGGGTCTTCTCAGCAGTGGAACCCTCCCTGTAGAAACCCACCAATCAGATGTCAAGGAGATAATGAACTATCTGCCAGGGAACGGGGTGGATCAGGAGGAGTGGTGGAGACTTCCACCTCAAGAGGCTTCCGGGCAGGAGGAGGAGGATGAGAGTATGGACCCATACTCTGTTTGTGGTGGTGGCAAACAGGACACACTCCAGAAAAAGAAGAAGCAAAGAGCTGGGAAATAATGGAGGATGAGGAACAGGAGAAAGCTAGCAGATGCTCTGGTCCTGACAGGACTCAGATGTGGGAGAAACAGGACAGTGGACAGTGGACACTACGTCACGTGAAAGCCTGGTAGAACCTCCTCCTTCTCCAATGACCAGGTGCTCCCTTGGTACCTTAGAGCAGAAGGCCACACAGAGAGAGAAAGATTCAGTTGCTGGTCCCCGTAGGCAGCCAGGAGGGGTTTGGAAGCTAGGAAGTGCTACAAGTGGGGTGGAGAGAGGACTCTGAGCAATGTCGCGAGGCTGAGGGCAACATCATCCATAGTCTCTCTGTGTATTCTGTTGATTTAAATCAAAGAACTGGAAGAAGTTCTCAAAGCCTCTGATTTTACCAGGCAGCTGGCCCATGAGTCGTGACGCTATCTGACTGATAGCAGCCCTGTACAGTCAAACCTCAGTTTTTGATCTCCTCCATTGCTGATCTTCTCCCTTGCTTTTTCCTGTAGGACTAATTGCAGTCATTAACAGTCATCAACAGGTTTACCATACCCATTGAGCCAATGGCCCATCTCTTACTACCCTTCTGAGAAATACCCCACCCCACCCTCTCACTATATATAAGGGTCTGGTGACTTCTGATTCAGTGTATCTGAAGAAGTGTGCATGCACATGAAAAGCTTATACCAGAACAAACTTTGTTGGCGGGTGGCGCTGTGGTCTAAACCACTGAGCCTCTTGGGCTTGCCAATCAGAAGGTCGGCGGTTCGAATCCCCGCGATGGGGTGAGCTCCCGTTGCTCGGTCCCTGCTCCTGCCAACCTAGCAGTTTGAAACACATCAAAGTGCAAGTAGATAAATAGGTAAATGGCGGTAAATGGTGTTTCTGTGCACTGCTCTGGTTTGCCAGAAGCGGCTTAGTCATGCTGGCCACATGACCCGGAAGCTGTACGCCAGCTCGCTCGGCCAATAACGCAAGATGAGCGCCGCAACCCCAGAGTCGGCCACAACTGGACCTAATGGTCAGGGAGTGCAAGAAGATCAAACCTATCCATTCTTAAGGAAATCAGCCTTATCCATCCTTAAGGAAATCTTAAGGAAATCAGGGGGTCACGAAGAGTCGGACACGACTAAATGACTAAAGAACAATGGGACCCCTGACCCCTGAGCAACGGGAGCTCACCCCTTGGCGGGGATTCAAACCGCCAACCTTCTGATCGGCAAGTCCTAGGCTCTGTGGTTTAACCCACAGTGCTACCTGCGTCCCATTATTATGGAATAGGATGCCCCTATTTTCATGGGAGAAATTTTGGAGGGTATGCAAAATGACGGGTCCTTAGCAAGGTACTTTGCAGAAGGTGCTCATACTCTCGACTGCGGAGAAGAGGTAAGAGTAAAGTTCACATCCAACATCAGCCCTGCACCTGAGAGTGCAAATGGGGACTTTGACACCAGTATCTTTATACAAGGTTAAAAGGATCTTGCATGTGCAGCCACGCCACAACAACTTCCAAGGAGTCTGTGCTGATTATGTCTCCCCCCGCTGCCCCCCCCCCAGCTTCTCAGAGTTGCACACAAAAGCAATGACTCCGGTAATTTTAATCCCCTTTTATTTCACTTCATTCCTCTTCTTTTGCTTCCCCAAACTCCTGCCAATTAAGGAGGAGGCGTTTGATGGGATCGTAATCCCAGCACCAGGGGGCAGACCTTTAAAAGTGCATTGGGGGGGGGGGGGAGCATGGGGAACCATAATAAAAATAATAACAAAATAAGAGCAAAAAGAGCAAAAAATAAAGAAGATCTCTCCTCTTCCTCCTCTGCTCCTCTCTCAAGGTAAGAAATCAAAAAGTTATTTGATGCATAATTGATTCGCTTTGGAGTTCCTTGCAAATGGCTAAGGAGCCTTGATAATAACTGAAAAGGGGGGGTCACTGGGAAAAGGGGGTGGGGAGCAGAGGGCCTGTTGTGACCTGAGGGGCTGAAAGTAATGGGAGATCAGCAGACTAGGTGGAGGGGGGGAGGGAGAGAAGAGGAGGAGGAAGAGGAGGAAAAGGAAGGAGGGAGGAAGAGCAGGAGAGGTAAATAAATAAATAAACCAGCCAAAGGTATTGGGGTGGGGGGCCAGCAGAGGAGGTAAAAAGTGCTATTAAGAAGCACCGGCGGTATGGGATTTCAGGCAACGAAGCTCTCAGAACGGAACAATAAATTAACAAGCGCAAAAACAGGAACAAAAGGAAAACGAAAACTCGCTAGAGAGAGCCCTCGATTTCTGCCTAAGAGCAGCTGCGAAAGGAGCTGGAAAGGCGCCGAGTCGGCAGAAAACAGGTGCTCTTTGCCCAAACGAAGACAATTTCGCTGCTCTAGGAAGCGCAAGCCACGCCTGGCCCTTCCGTGGCCTCGGTGGAAGAGGCGCTTTGGGTAAAAAAAAGCTCTTTTGCATCCCACGAGCAACGGAAGGGCCTTGCAGTGAGTCAAGCTGGTGGTCCCTGTCTTTGGCTAAAGGATTTAGATAGAATCATAGAATCATAGAATTGGAAGAGACCACAAGGGCCATCGAGTCCAACCCCCTGCCAAGCAGGAAACACCATCAGAGCATTCCTGACATATGGTTGTCAAGCCTCTGCTTAAAGACCTCCAAAGAAGGAGACTCCACCACACTCCTTGGCAGCAAATTCCACTGTCAAACAGCTCTTACTGTCAGGAAGTTCTTCCTAATCTTTCGGTGGATGCTGGGACAGTGGCAGGTTTGGGGCTTTCAAATTTCAGTGGTGTCCAGTGTACCAAAATAACAATAATATGGTAACACTCCATTCTATATCATCGTTGCCGCACCCTCCCGTGCGTGTAAACTGGTCGCGATCCCCTAAATCGGCCTCTGGCCCTGACACACAACACTGGAACGCAGAGACGTCCCATGGAACTGAATGTTGGAAGATCGGGAGAGATACTGTAAAAGAAAGTGCTTCTTCATGGAAATGCAAAGTTAACTTGTGGAACTCACTCCCACAGTTTCTTATTTCTACCCTGCCCGTGTAGAACATAATCTGTTCCACTTCCGAAACATTCAATTTCTGAGGCACAGCTTCTGATTGGCTCTTGCAATCGGAAGGTGCCTGTTTGCCAGATGAGACATTCAGCTTCTGAAACATTTGAAAACCGGAACACTTACTTCTGGGTTTTTGACGTCCGGGAGCCGAAACATTCGGCAATGGATTCAGGTTGGTAACCGTGTTGGTCTGATGCAGTCAAACTAAAAATAAAAAAATAAAAAATTGTCCAGTAGCACCTTCTTGTTGTTGTTTAGTCATTTAGTCGTGTCCGCCTCTTCTTGACCCCCTGGACCAGAGCACGCCAGGCCCTCCTGTCTTTCACTGCCTCCCGCAGTTTGGTCAAACTCATGCTGGTAGCTTCGAGAACACTGTCCCACCATCTCGTCCTCTGTCGTCCCCTTCTCCTTGTGCCTTCCATCTTTCCCAACATCAGGGTCTTTTCCAGGGAGTCTTCTCTTCTCATGAGGTGGCCAAAGTCTAGGAGCCTCAGCTTCAGGATCTGTCCTTCCAGTGAGCACTCAGGGCTGATTTCCTTCAGAATGGAGAGGTTTGATCTTCTTGCAGTCCATGGGACTCTCCAGAGTCTCCTCCAGCACCAGAGTTCAAAAGCATCAATTCTTTGGCGATCAGCCTTCTAGGGGTCCCTTTACCTTTACTTTATTCGATGATGATGATGATGATGATGATGATGATAATAATAATTTATTATTTATACCCCACCCATCTGGCTGAGTTTCCCCAGCCACTCTGGGCGGCTTCCAACACAATATTAAAATATAGTAATGCCTCAAACATTAAAAGCTTCCCTAAACAGGGCTGCCTTCAGATGTCTTCTAAAAGTCTGGTAGTTGTTCTTCTCTTTGACATCTGGTGGGAGGGCGTTCCACATGGTGGGTGCCACTACCAGGAAGGCCCTCTGTCTGGTTCCTGGTAACTTGGCTTCTCACAGTGAGGGAGCCACCAGAAGGCCCTCGGAGCTGGACCTCAGTGTCCGGGTAGAACGATGGGGGTGGAGACGCTCCTTCAGGTATACTGGAACGAGGCCGTTTAGGGCTTTAAAAGTCAGCACCAACACTTTGAATTGTGCTCGGAAATGTACTGGGAGCCAATGTAGGTCTTTCAAGACTAATAATAATAATAATAATAATAATAATAATAATAATAATAATTTTATTATATATAACCCACCCATTTGACTGGGTTGCCCCAGCCACTCTGGGCAGCTTCATATATATATATATATATATATATTTGCTTTCGTAGATTTTCACGGGTACAGGAATGCAGGTTTTGGTGTCTTCGGGTATCTTCCCGTGTAAGAGTTGGGGTGTCTAGGCGACGTTTCGACGAGGTCTCACTCGTCATCTTCAGGCTGGTGCTTTCGGCTCTGTTCTAGTAACAAGAAGCCGAAAGCACCAGCCTGAAGATGACGATTGAGACCTCGTCGAAACGTCGCCTAGACACCCCAACTCTTACACGGGAAGATACCCGAAGACACCAAAACCTGCATATATATATATATATATATATATATATATATATATACTCTGTTCCAGTAACAAGAAGCCGAAAGCACCAGCCTGAAGATGACGAGTGAGACCTCGTCGAAACGTCGCCTAGACACCCCAACTCTTACACGGGAAGACACCCGAAGACACCAAAACCTGCATATATATATATATATATATATATATATATATATATATATATATATATATATATATTTGCTTTCGTAGATTTTCACGGGTACAGGAATGCAGGTTTTGGTGTTTTCGGGTATCTTCCCGTGTAAGAGTTGGGGTGTCTAGGCGACGTTTCGACGAGGTCTCACTCGTCATCTTCAGGCTGGTGCTTTCGGCTTCTTGTTACTAGAACAGAGCAGGATCTCAGTGTTTGAGTTCCTATAAATACTGTTGAGGGGGTGTGGTGTATAGCCTCCAACGTTCTGGGCAGAGAGGAAGTTCCCAGGTTATTGTGCCTTTTCTTCTTTTGTTCATTAATTACTTGAGGGATATCTTGAGTGATTTCTTGAGTGATATTCTGAGTACCACTTAGGAGGGTCATTAGGTGTGGATTAGTTGCTAAAGCTTTCGTGTCTTGACCTCTTGAGCTTGTGAAGAGTTTTTCTGAGTTTTTCTGAGAAGAGTTTTTCTGAGAAGATGGCTGTACTGCACTTAGTTGTGCTCTGGCTTGGCTTCGTGTATAGGGGCGAGCTGTGGTTTTGTGCCCTGTGCCAGCCAGATCTGTGTAGGGATTGCAGGGGGGTGCAGCATCCGGAGGTGCCACTATGGTTTGGCTACTGGATGGTATCTGTAATTTATCTGTGGAGAGGGTCTGGGTTTGGGTCTGGTGTGGTTGATTGGAGATGGCGTTCTGTGTGCCTCTGGTTCTGGTGTCGGTTTTTGTGGGGAGGGCTAATTTCCAGATGTCTGGCAGGCGGGACGTGTCGTCACGCTTGTTCATGTTGTGAGGGTGTTTCTCTATCTCGATGGCTTCCATGATTATTCTCTTGTGGTGATGTTCCATGTTAAAGAGCAATTTGGAATCTGCAAAATTAATTTCGTGTCCTGTTTCTTTCATGTGTTGGTAAAGAGAGGAAGTTTTTTCTTCTTTTTTGACGGCATTCTTGTGTTCTGCGATACGTGCATTTATTCGTCTGTTTGTTTGTCCAATGTACGTGGCTGGGCAGACTTTGCAGGGTATTTTTCTCAGAAAAACTCAGAAAAACTCTTCACAAGCTCAAGAGGTCAAGACACGAAAGCTTTAGCAACTAATCCACACCTAATGACCCTCCTAAGTGGTACTCAGAATATCACTCAAGAAATCCCTCAAGATATCCCTCAAGTAATTAATGAACAAAAGAAGAAAAGGCACAATAACCTGGGAACTTCCTCTCTGCCCAGAACGTTGGAGGCTATACACCACACCCCCTCAACAGTATTTATAGGAACTCAAACACTGAGATCCTGCTCTGTTCTAGTAACAAGAAGCCGAAAGCACCAGCCTGAAGATGACGAGTGAGACCTCGTCGAAACGTCGCCTAGACACCCCAACTCTTACACGGGAAGATACCCGAAAACACCAAAACCTGCATATATATATATATATATATATGCAGGTTTTGGTGTCTTCGGGTGTCTTCCCGTGTAAGAGTTGGGGTGTCTAGGCGACGTTTCGACGAGGTCTCACTCGTCATCTTCAGGCTGGTGCTTTCGGCTTCTTGTTACTGGAACAGAGCAGGATCTCAGTGTTTGAGTTCCTATAAATACTGTTGAGGGGGTGTGGTGTATAGCCTCCAACGTTCTGGGCAGAGAGGAAGTTCCCAGGTTAGTGTGTCTTTTCTTCTTTTGTTCATTAATTACTTGAGGGATATCTTGAGTGATTTCTTGAGTGATATTCTGAGTACCACTTAGGAGGGTCATTAGGTGTGGATTAGTTGCTAAAGCTTTCGTGTCTTGACCTCTTGACCTTGTGAAGAGTTTTTTCTGAGAAGATGGCTGTACTGCACTTAGTTGTGCTCTGGCTTGGCTTCGTGTATAGGGGCGAGCTGTGGTTTTGTGCCCTGTGCCAGCCAGATCTGTGTAGGGATTGCAGGGGGGTGCAGCATCCGGAGGTGCCACTATGGTTTGGCTACTGGATGGTGTCTGTAATTTATCTGTGGAGAGGGTCTGGGTTTGGGTCTGGTGTGGTTGATTGGAGATGGCGTTCTGTGTGCCTCTGGTTCTGGTGTCGGTTTTTGTGGGGAGGGCTATTTTCCAGATGTCTGGCAGGCGGGACGTATCGTCACGCTTGTTCATGTTGTGAGGGTGTTTCTCTATCTCGATGGCTTCCATGATTATTCTCTTGTGGTGGTGTTCCATGTTAAAGAGCAATTTGGAATCTGAAAAATTAATTTCGTGTCCTGTTTCTTTCATGTGTTGGTAAAGAAACAGGACACGAAATTAATTTTTCAGATTCCAAATTGCTCTTTAACATGGAACACCACCACAAGAGAATAATCATGGAAGCCATCGAGATAGAGAAACACCCTCACAACATGAACAAGCGTGACGATACGTCCCGCCTGCCAGACATCTGGAAAATAGCCCTCCCCACAAAAACCGACACCAGAACCAGAGGCACACAGAACGCCATCTCCAATCAACCACACCAGACCCAAACCCAGACCCTCTCCACAGATAAATTACAGACACCATCCAGTAGCCAAACCATAGTGGCACCTCCGGATGCTGCACCCCCCTGCAATCCCTACACAGATCTGGCTGGCACAGGGCACAAAACCACAGCTCGCCCCTATACACGAAGCCAAGCCAGAGCACAACTAAGTGCAGTACAGCCATCTTCTCAGAAAAAACTCTTCACAAGGTCAAGAGGTCAAGACACGAAAGCTTTAGCAACTAATCCACACCTAATGACCCTCCTAAGTGGTACTCAGAATATCACTCAAGAAATCACTCAAGATATCCCTCAAGTAATTAATGAACAAAAGAAGAAAAGACACACTAACCTGGGAACTTCCTCTCTGCCCAGAACGTTGGAGGCTATACACCACACCCCCTCAACAGTATTTATAGGAACTCAAACACTGAGATCCTGCTCTGTTCCAGTAACAAGAAGCCGAAAGCACCAGCCTGAAGATGACGAGTGAGACCTCGTCGAAACGTCGCCTAGACACCCCAACTCTTACACGGGAAGACACCCGAAGACACCAAAACCTGCATTCCTGTACCCGTGAAAATCTACGAAAGCATATATATATATATATATATATATATATATATATATATATATATATATATATAATAATTCACATTAAAATAATTCACATTAAAAAAGCAAAACCTTCCCCTATATAGGGCTGACTTCAGATGCCTTCTAAAGGTTGGAAGGAAGATGAGATATAAATGTTATCATAGAAACAAAGACAAGAATTTAAGCTTTCGTGGAAGTGAGAGAATGAAATTTGCTTTCTGCTTGATGGTATGATCTTGTTGAGGAAGCAGAGAGAGAAAGTGAGTTAGCCCTCTTTCCTAGCTTTCCAGCTGAGAATAGACTGGGAGGGGAGGAAAAAATCAATATTTATTTTAGCATTTAAGTAGGAGCATGGCTTGAAACAGGACTGTATCTCTCCCCCATGATGTGATGTTTACTTAGCAGGGTCATGCTTTTATATTTCATTAGTGGGATGCCAAGAGGTGAGGTTTCTAGTTGGATAAATGCATGGCTTTCATGTCTCCCAAGTCTAGAGTTTTATTCCAAAGAAAGAAAGGGTTTCATATGTTAAAGATGCATTTGCTTAATTCTGCATGTCAGCAGTTTTACTATGGACATTGCTTACAATGTATGTAATGGCTTACTGGGGAGGGGGGCTATAGCTCTGTGGTACAGCATTTGCCTTGCATGGATAAGATATCTGGTTTGATTCTGGGGTCTCCAGCCCAGGTAGGTATTGGGCAATCCCAGGTGGAAACTCTGAAGTAACAACAACAACAACAATTTATACCCCACCCATCTGGCTGGGTTTCCCTAGCCACTCTGGGCGGCTCCCAACAGAAATAATAATAATAATAATAATAATAATAATAATAATAATAATAATAATGTGATAAAACAGCAGACAAACAGGGCTGCCTTCAGATGTCTTCTAAAAGTCAGATAGTTATTTATTGCCTTGACATCTGACAGGAGGGCGTTCCCAGGGCGGGCGCCACCACCAAGAAGGCCCTCTGCCTGGTTCCCTGTAACCTCACTTCTCGCAGCGAGGGAACCACCAGAAAGCCCTCAGAGCTGAACCTCAGTGCCCTGGCTGGACAATGGGGGTGGAGATGCTCCTTCAGGTATACTGGGCCAAGGCTGTTTAGGGCTTTAAAGGTCAGCACTAACACTTTGAATTGTGATCAGAAATGTACTGGGAGCCAATGTAGGTCTTTCAAGACCGGTGTTATGTGGTCTCGGCGGCCGCTCCCAGTCACCAGTCTAGCTGCCGCATTCTGGATTAATTGCAGTTTCTGGGTCACCTACAAAGGCAGCCTCACGTAGAGCGCATTGCAGTAGTCCAAACATGCAGAGCATGCACCACTCTGGCAAGACAGTCTGCGGACAGGGAGGGTCTCAGCCTGCGTACCAGATGGAGCTGATAAACAGCTGCCCTGGACACAGAATTAACCTGAGTTGCAGCCAGTCAGTGTATACCCTGTACAAAACTGAGCTAGGCAGAGTTGTGTTCTATGACTCTATTAGAAGGGACTCCGAGGGCATCTCCTTGCAATGCAGGGGTCTCATCCAGGTCACATATGACAGATGGCCATCCCACCTCTGCTTGAGAAACCTCCAAGGAAGGAGCCCACCACCTCTCAAGGGAGACGATTCCACTCTGGGAACAGCTCATACTGTCAGAAAGTTCTTCCTGATGTTTAGATGGATGGAGGGGAGGTTGTAGCCTCTACCTGCCCCTCTGAAAGTGGGGTATCCCTTTAAAGGGATCTAGGGCAGGTGCTTTTGTCTGGATGCCAAGGCAGGGGCTAGGGCCACAGCACCCCCCAGATGCAATCCAGCAGGGGGGGTACTCCTTGATGTAGGTCAAAAACTCCCCCACTTCCAAAATTTAAGTTCTTCCAGCAGGTGGGCCAGAAGTAGTTGATTCTCCCCAATGCCTTTGCCCATCCTCTTACATCTGTAGCCAATAAAAGTTGTGGCCTGATTTGACCCAAACACTAGTCTCATGTCTAATTACTCATGGGATTTTGGTGGTCTGTAGGGTGGGTGGGGGCCCTTCATGGATCACTGCCTTGCCATGGCGAATGGGCTTGAATAACTCAGAGAAGCTATGAGCTATGCCATGCAGGGCCACCCAAGATGGACAGGTCATAATGGAGAGTTTTGACCAAACGTGATCCACCTAGAGCAGGAACCGGCAAGGCACTCCAGTATCCCTGCCAAGAAAACTCCATGGACAAAGACAACAGGCATATAAAAGTTATGACGCTGGAAGATGAGCCCCTCAGGTCGGAAGGTGTCCAACATGCTACTGGGGAAGAGCGGAGGACAAGTACAAGTAGATCCAGAGCTGATGAAGCGGCTGGGCCAAAGCCGAAAGGACGCTCAGTTGCGGATATGCCTGGAAGCGAAAGGAAAGTACAATGCTGTAAAGAAAAATATTGCATAGGAACCTGGAATGTAAGAACCATGAACCTGGGTAAGTTGGATGTGGTCAAAAATGAGGTGGCAAGAAAGACGGAGGGCACAAGGAGAAGGGGACGACAGAGGACGAGATGGTTGGATAGTGTTCTCCAAGCTACCAGCATGAGCTTGACCAAACTGCGGAAGGCAGTGGAGGACAGAAGTTCCTGGCGTGCTCTGGTCCAGGGGGTCACGAAGAGTCGGACATGACTAAACAACAACAACGGGGGGGGGGATGCCTGGACCTTCCAGAAGCGTCTTCAAAGACTATTTTCCAAAATATTTTTTTGCATTCCCACCACATATGGAAATATGAACCCATTCATCCTTTCCAAGAATGAAACGTGAATTGTTGAATTTGAAAATGAAATTTAATTTCAATTCTTAAAACGTTCATGGTTTAGAACGGTTGAAAGTCTCCTGGTTGATTTGTTAAAAAATCAAGTGTCATAGCTATTGTCAACTATCAGATATTATCAGTGTTATATCACTGCATATTAACTGTCAAGCATAACAGACTTACTGTATGTCAAATATTGTCAAATATCAAGCCCCACTGTCTATCAGCTATCGCACAATGTCAAATACTAAATATTGTAGCATGTCAGCTATAAAATACTGTCAGATACTAAATGCAATTACATCAGCTGTCCATTAATACTTTCAAATGTCAAATAATACTAAATATATCGTGTTGAAATCATACTGCATTGGATGAAATAATATGCATGTTAAATATCAAATATTTGACATTGTTTGATGAGAACAATTTTGGGAGAGGAAATGAGAGGGATCCGCCCCCAACCTCAGCTCTATGCACAGAACAATAATCCTGACATCACTTGGAAAGTCTGGTCAGGAATGTACATTTGTGTAATTAAAATTGCGTAATTAATTGTGTAATCTGGGAGATATGAGGAAGGCTCATTCCATCAGCTTTGGTGAATACCAGCTCCATCTGGCATCTCCTATTCCGGAACAGTGCCTATAGCAGGTGGTTATTATAAAAACAACTGTTTAGGCACTGGTGCATGAGTTTGTGTTTTTCCTCTTTCCTCCCTGTCTCCTTTCCTTTGCATGTTGTGCTTTTTATTTTTAACATAATCCCGCAGGCAGGGATGGTCCTGTTTTAATGGATTGTACATAAGCAACAGAAGTCTGACCGCTGAAGAATGGATGCTCCCATGGAGACTCCCATGGACTGCAAGAAGATCAAACTTCTCCATTCTGAAGGAAATCAGCCCTGAGTGCTCACTGGAAGGACAGATCCTGAAGCTGAGGCTACAAGACTTTGGCCACCTCAGGAGAAGAGAAGACTCCCTGGAAAAGACTCTGATGTTGGGAAAGATGGAGGGCACAAGGAGAAGGGGATGGCAGAGGACGAGATGGTGGGACAGTGTTCTCAAAGCTACCAGCATGAGTCTGACCAAACTGCGGGAGGCAGTGGAAGACAGGAGTGCCTGGCGTGCTCTGGTCCAGGGGGTCACGAAGAGGCGGACACGACTAAACAACAACAACAACATAAGCCACTCTGGGAGCCTTTTTGGCAGAAGAACAGGGCACAAATGCTCCAAATAAACAAATTGCACCTAACATTTCCAAAAGAGAGAAACAGATTCAGGACCATTCAGCGAAGCGTTAAGGCATAAAGTGAAGGCAGTGTAAATGCCAAACGACAAAAGAGGATTAAATGGCATGGATTTCAAAGGGACTTGTCCCCCTAGAGTGTGCACATAAGATTGCAGCAGCCTTAAATATAAGTGCGCTGAAAAATGCAGCCACTTAATATTTTGCATGGGGCCTTTGGGGATAGAAAGTGGTGACTTTGAAGTCCTCATTCGGATATCCAGTTGATGAATCCCGTGAAATGGCTCGTAACTGGAACCTTCACTGGTGGGACACGACAGCCTGCCCTTCGAGGGACTGCTGTGTCACCCCTTCCAGTGCACCTGGTCAGCCCCCTGACCACCTGGCCATGCCTGTGTCAGCATCCCTTGCGGTTGACCTGAGTCTCTCCTTCTCAGCACTTGACGCAGCAGAAGGTCCCGTGGGCCCTTGATTTCCCTGAAGAAGGACAACTGTGGTTCCCCCTCTGGGCACCGAACGTATCCCAGGTGTGATCTCCTTCACTGAAAGGACAAAGGGATGGCTTCTCAGCACTGACCAGTGCCCAGAAAAAGCATGGCAAGCACATCTTCCCCTTTGTTCTTTGGCAAGGCTGGTTGCGCTGCTCGACCTTCCCAGGGGCAGCTTTCATCAGTGGCTATTAGACCTCACGACTCTCTGCTTCCTTCAGGTTTAGGAGACCCAGTCAATTTCAGTTTCTCTCCTCCTTTTTCCACCCTCAAGCTCAGTTCTCCACACCAGTTTGCATGAAAATTCATCAGCACATTAGTGTGAACTTATCCTGGAGGTGGAATCTCCTTTCTTGGAACGCAGATCCATTGGATCGGGTCTTACAGAGCAGGAGAAAACAAGATTGCTCCATCTTGGAGGCAGGGTGTGTGGCTCTCATCCTGCCATTTTAAGAGAACAGGGAAGGCATTCACGGAGGATTCTGGCACCTCTTTTTGTAGAAATATAGCACTGAAAAGAAGGACTTCACACTTATTTCACCCCACTTTTTCCAGGCACAGGTCTGCCCTTAAAGATGTCGTGCCTTAGTGGTCCCTCTCCCCTACTGAGCTTTCCCCACAAAAACCTGCTCTTTAGTGCTCAATTGGAGCAAATGTCAATTTGGGTTCTCCATGGACTGGCCTTTGCTCCAATTGAGGTTTAAAGAGTGGGGTTTTGTGGGGAAATCCACAGACGGAGCAAAAAGTGGGGGGTGCTCAGATACAGAGCTTAAAAGCACAGACCGTGCCTGGAAAGAGCAGAGGAAAGTTAGGTGTGGATAAGCTCTGTATACCTGAAGGAGCGTCTCCACCCTCATCGTTCTGCCCGGACACTGAGGTCCAGGTCTGAGGGCCTTTTGGCGGTTCCCTCACTGCAAGAAGTGAGGTTACAGGGAACCAGGCAGAGGGCCTTCTTGGTGGTGGCGCCCGCCCTGTGGAACGCCCTCCCAGCAGATGTCAAGGAGATAAACAACGATCTGGCCTTTAGAAGACATCCGAAGGCAGCCCTGTAAAAGGAGGTTCTTAATGTTGGAGGTTTTAAACACCGACAACTGGGAAACACTGGCCTGCGAGTGCTCCAGTTGGAGAACAGCCTTTAGCAAAGGTATCACAGACTTTGAAGACACTCGAACTCAGGACGAAAGGGAGAAACCAGCTAAGAGGAAGGCACGCTTGGCAAATCCACACCGTGATCAACTCCCGCCCAGAAACCTATGTGGAAGGACGTGTGGATCCAGAACTTACAGACTCACTGTTAAGATCGTGTTCATGGAAGACAATCTTACTTGGCCACGAGGGATTGCCAAAGAAGAAGAAGAAGAATTTGTGGGAAGCTGAGGCAACCCAGTCAGATGGGCGGAATATAAACAATAAAGTATTGTTACTATTAATTCTGTAGATGAAGGAAAGTGGTGCTCATTGGCATTACAGTGGTACCTCAGGTTAAGTACTTAATTTGTTCCGGAGGTCCATACTTAACCTGAAACTGTTCTTAACCTGAAGCACCGCTTTAGCTAATGGGGCCTCCTAATGCTGCCGCGCCACCGGAGCCCAATTTGCGTCCTGAAGCAAAGTTCTTAACCTGAAGCACTATTTCTGGGTTAGCGGAATCTGTAACCTGAAGCGTATGTAACCTGAGATACCACTGTAATGTATTTAATGTCTTTTTAATCTCTGTTGGAAGCTGCCCAGAGTGGCTGGGGAAACCCAGCCAGATGGGCGGGGTACAAATAAATTATTATTATTATTATTATTATTATTATTATTATTATTATTATTATTATTATTCATACCAGCCTCAGCCCAGCCCTGCCTGCCCTCCAAAATGCCAGCTGGCTTTGAAATCAGGAGATGCTCACCTGTTCTGTTTGGCTCGCCTTTCCCCACACGATGCTCCTACGTATTTGCGATTTCAGGGAGGAGATGAGGAGGAACGCTCCTTTCTCACATTCGTCTATAAAAGCCATTCATAATTCATAGGACTCTTTTCACACAAACACACACACACAGCCACACTTCCTTCTCCATCCCGGCTGGATTCCTAAGCGCCGCAAAAGATCTCGTTAATATTCCGACAGCTCCAACCGCTGCAATGAACGAAGGATGCGCTTTCAAGGGGACTTAATAATAATAATTGGGCCCCGGTTCCACCATCGGCGACCTTGTGGGAGGGTGGGGTGGGGTGCAATGAAAGCTAAGCAAAGGAGAAGAGAGGACCCCCCCCCTCTTTTTTTTTGAAAGGGAAGCAAAGGGAGAAAGCAATCTGTCAATAGAGGATCAAACCAAGAGTGGCCCTGGAAAGTGCAGTCGAGAGGCAACGAGAGACGTTCAGGAGGCATTGTGGGAAACGGGAGGGTCGATGCCGCAGAGATGAAGGAGAAACAACAGTTCCAGAGGCTGGAGAAGACTGAAAGAAGAACACAGGCTGGCCAAATCCTGTGGCGAAAACTCTTGCAACTTTCCCCCTTTATTCTCTTTGACAAGAATGACTCTCTCTGTCTCTCTCTCTATTGCTTGTTCAAATCCTTCCCTTTCACAGGAGCAGGAACTTGTTGTACGGTGACAAACCACATCTGGGGGCTCTGGGGACAGGAGGCCTGGTGGGGTGAGGGTGGTGGGTTTAGCGCCCATGTAGTTTTTAAGTTTTAAAAGGACACAGGCGGCGCTGTGGGTTAAACCACAGAGCCTAGGACTTGCCGAGCAGAAGGTCGGTGGTTCGAATCCCCGCGACGGGGCGAGTTCCCGTTGCTCGGTCCCTGCTCCTGCCAACCTAGCAGTTCGAAAGCACGTCAAAGTGCAAGTAGATAAATAGGTACCACTCCGGCGGGTAGGTAAACGGCATTTCTGTGCACTGCTCTGGTTCGCCAGAAGCGGCTTAGTCCTGCTGGCCACATGACCCGGAAGCTGTACGCCGGCTCCCTCGGCCAATAAAGTGAGATGAGCGCCACAACCCCAGAGTCAGTCACGACTGGACCTAATGGTCAGGGGTCCCTTTACCTTTTACCTTAACATGGGGATTAGCAGCTAATAAAAGTTGGGGTCTTCTTTTGTTCGGGGCTTCCATCTTGTGGCAGGTGGGAGTCCTGTCGCGAGACAGTCTTCAGTAAAGACCAAGCCTACTGGCTGCTGTTTTGCTCTGGTATTCCTGGCTGTGGTCCTTATTTTTTGTCCAAATGAGCCCTCAGATTTCTCCGTGAACATGCAGAAGGTTCTATGCTGGCGTCTCCAGGAAAGACTGGGGAAAGCCCCCTGGCTGCAACCCTGGAGAGGTGCTGCCTGTCAGTGTGGGAGGCAGTCTCAGCATAAGGCAGCTTCCTACGTTTCTATGGGGCAGCCAGGCAGCTGCAGGAGGATTCGCAGAGCCCTCGGTGACACTTCGAAGCCTGCTCTGTCTACCCACCTCATTCTCTCTCTTGCTGCCTCTTCTTGACGGAACCCAAAACTGGCAGTGCCTCCTGAGTTTGCAGAATCAAGAGGATCCAGCCTCCCCCCCCCCCAGGGCTCTTCAACATCTCTTGGGGGAAGGGGATACACAGATGTGATTAACTAACTTAACCAGCCAGCTCTCGGCCTGGCAGAGACTGGGTCTCACTCCGTGCTCATCTCCCGAGGTGGCGCTCTGCTGAGACAGCAGCTTTCCCAGCAGCTCCATGAACCGAGGGGGAGATATTGCCAGCCGCAGGTCAGGAATTCTAGCCATTCAGCTGGAATTGGGGAGGGGGAGAAGGAGGGGCAGTGGGACAGAGGCTCCCAGAAAAAGCCCGAAGGCCTTTTGAGAGGCTGGCTTGGCTCAGCCGCGTGGAGGAAATACTCACGCTTGCCCGGTGCAAAGCATAGGATGCAGGCCCTTGACATAATCAGGCCAGGGCTCCTCGTGATCTGCTGGAATACTTAGAATCACAGAATTGTAGAGGTGGAAAGGGACCCTCAGAGGTCATCTAGCCCAACCCGCTGTAATGGAGGAGTCGCAGCTGAAGAATCCCTGACAGATGGCCATCCCAACTCTGTTGGAAAACCTCCAGCGAAGGAGAGCCAAGGGCGTCGGTTTCACTGCAGAACAGAAAGCACTTCCTAGTGGTTACTCAGAATCTCCTTTCTTGCGATTTGAGTCCATCGGTTCGGGTCCTGCCCTCTGGAGCAGCAGCAAGCAAGAAGAGGAGGAGGAGGAAGAGGAGGAGTTTGGATTTGATATCCCGCTTTATCACTACCCTAAGGAGTCTCAAAGGGACGCAGGTGGCGCTGTGGTCTAACCACAGAGCCTAGGGCTTGCCAATCAGAAGTTCGGCGGTTCGAATCCCCATGACAGGGTGAACTCCCGTTGCTCGGTCCCTGTTCCTGCCAACCTAGCAGTTCGAAAGCACGTCAAGGTACAAGTAGATAAATAGGTACCGCTCCGGCGGGAAGGTAAACGGCGTTTCCGTGCGCTGCTCTGGTTCGCCAGAAGCGGCTTAGTCATGCAGGCCACAAGACCCGGAAGCTGTATGCCGGCTCCCTCGGCCAGTAAAGCGAGATGAGCGCCACAACCCCAGAGTCGGCCACAAGTGGACCTAATGGTCAGGGGTCCCTTTACCTTATGGGAGAGAGTTTCATCGTTTTAACTATGTGCTGTGTGAAGAAGCCTGAATTATTTGGGCCCAGCAGTCTGCAAATCCCGAATGGGCAGAGGGCGAGAAGAGAGGCTGTGGGGAAGCTGAGGGTGGCCGTTGCCCCCCTTTTCAGTACTGTATCCTCTCCCTTACTGCCTCTCAGCTTTTCTAGCCCTTACCAACAGGTAATGTGCCCTTCCCCTTCATGGATCACTGCTTCTTGGTAGAAAAGCAATGACAAACCTAGACAGCATCTTAAAAAGCAGAGACATCACCTTGCCAACAAAAGTCCGTGTAGTTCAAGCCATGGTTTTCCCAGTAGTGATGTATGGAAGTGAGAGCTGGACCATAAAGAAGGCTGATTGCTGAAGAATGGATGCTTTTAAATTCTGGTGCAGGAGGAGACTCTTGAGAGTCCCATGGACTGCAAGAAGATCAAACCTCTCCATTCTGAAGGAAATCAGCCCTGAGTGCTCACTGGAAGGACAGATCCTGAAGCTGAGGCTCCAAGACTTTGGCCACCTCATGAGAAGAGAAGACACCCTGGAAAAGACCCTGGTGTTGGGAAAGATGGATGGCACAAGGCGAAGGGGACGACAGAGGACAAGATGGTGGGACAGTGTTCTTGAAGCTACCAGCATGAGTTTGACCAAACTGCGGGAGGCAGTGGAAGACAGGAGGGCCTGGCGTGCTCTGGTCCAGGGGGTCACGAAGAGTCGGACATGACTAAACGACTAAAGAACAACAATGTGCCCTTCCGTGCCATCTTGTTGCACTTTCCACCCGAAAGTGATTTGCACTGATTTGCAGCTGCGGTTTCTGGGGGACTGGCAAAGAACTCTGTGTGAGTGTGCAGGTACGGGCGAGAGATTGAGATCACCCCTTTCCCCTCCCAATTCCCCACCCCCACCCCAAAATATGTGCCTTTTGCAAATGCCTGCCCTGCGGCGTTACTGCCACCGACTGAAAATGCACCTGCCGCGGACCTTTCCACGGCACGTTTTGGCTCCCCTGCTGTGTTTTCTTTCCAATAAGAAGAAAGAACTGTCAGCATTAAGCAAATCAGAGCCGCGTCTCGCCTCCCCCGAGTCGTATGTCACACATGAATATCTGAGAGTTTATATGGATTTTCCCCCCTTGCCAATCTCTCCCGCTCCCTCTGTGCGCTCCTACTTATGTCCTCTCACTATTTCTCGACAAAAGAAAAGTTTAATGCGCTTGCAAAAGGAGGAGAGAAATATCCATAAAACTCCAATTTAAACTCCTTGGCTCTGCCTTTAAACTTCCTTCGTTCCTTTACTTCCCTCTAATAGGAAGAGGGTTTGATGGCGTCCCTTTTCTTTCTCTCTCTCTCTTTTTACTGGCTGCCTAAGAAAGAGAAATATAAGAAGGGAAGGAAGGAGAGCGAAGCGCTTTTGAATCTGGCTGGGAGGGGGGGAAGGAACTTGGGGAGGCTGCAGCCCAATGCAAAGAGCTCTGATTTAAGTTGGCAAGAAAAGTCCTCATGGATCAGGGCCAAAGCCTTCCCGCAAGGCCAACCACACACCTCAGGGAAACTCTTGTTCCCTGCACCTGCCATTCAGAGGTAGGTAGATAGATAAAAACTTTATTTGCATTAGCCAATGGCCATAGCAACAATGAAACAGAATACGCAGAAAGGGAAATATGATACAGTGGTGCCCCGCAAGACGAATGCTTCGCAAGACGGAAAACCCGCTAGACAAAAGGGTTTTCCGTTTTGGAGGTGCTTCGCAAAACGAATTTCCTATGGGCTTGCTTCGCAAGACGAAAATGTCTTGCGAGTTCCTGCGGGTTCCCCCCCCCTTTTCCCAAGCCGCTAAGCCGCTTATCAGCTGATCCTAAGCCGCTAAGCCGCTTATCAGCTGATCCGCTAAGCCACTTATCAGCTGATCCGCTAAGCCACTTATCAGCTGATCTGTTAAGCCGCTAAACCGCTTATCAGCTGATCCGCTAAGCCCGCTAAGACGCTAATAGCGCTAATCCGCTAATCCGCTAATGGGCTTGCTTCGCAAGACGAAAAAACCGCAAGACAAAGAGACTCGCGGAACGGATTCTTTTCGTCTTGCGAGGCACCACTGTATAAATGCACAATTTAAAGTCCTGAATCAGCAGTCAGTTAGTGGCCCTTATTCTGATTGCCCCAGCTATGAACCTAGCAAGCTTGGCTGTTATCTGCTCCTTTTGATCTGCATTCAGAGGTACATTGACTCCATAAAACCTCCACCTCGGGTGCATAAGAACCTAAGATGAGCCTGCAGGATGAGGCCAATGGCCTATCTAGTCCAGCATTCTGTTCTCACATGGGCCAACCAGGTGCCTGTGGGAAACCAGCAAGCAGGATTCGAACACAAGACCCCTCTCCCCGGAAATTCCCAGGAACTCGTATTCAGAGGCATCCTGTTTTGCTACTCGAGGGAAATCAGGAAGTACTGCCTTTCCTTTTTTTTTTTTAAAAAAAATGATATTTATTGAAATTTTACAGACAATAAAAGGTTACAAAATTAAAAATAGGAAATAAAAAAGAATAGCAATAATAAAAGAAAAAGAGATACAAAAATACAAAGACAAAATACATAAAAAGTAAAAAAAGTTAAAAAGAAATCAATATTTTCATATCTTATATTTCATTTACTTGTTTCCTGACCTCATAACACCCCCCTTTTTTGTATTCCAGTTCACATGGTTAATTCAGCAAATCCTTACCCTCTGTCATTTATCTTTACTCAATATATTAACCTATTATAACTATATATTTTCAACCATTGTCAATCCGTATTTACATATTCTTGTTGATCTTTTTACCAATACCGCTTATTTTCAATCCAACATCCCTTTAACATTCATTAATTTTACAGTATTTCTGCAAGTAGTCTTTAAATTTCTTCCAGTCTTCTTCCACCACCTCTTCTCCCTTATCTCGAGTACTGCCTTTCCTTGCCCTGCTGCTCCTGCTGGTGTCACTGTGCTGGACCTGAGCAATGCGGTCCAGATCCGGTCCCGTATTCAAGGGTTCTGCGAGGAGTCAGTCCGACAGGGCCAAGGCAGGAAACCAGGCAAGGTCAGGCACAAGGTCTCAGGCAGGTTCTGGTAAACAGCAATGTTGCTCCTGCAACCGGGGGCGGGGTCCCACAGCGGGGTAACGGCCGGTCCTGATCCCCCGGCTGCTCACCTCCCTGTTTCACCCGAAGGCGAGCACTACTCCTGCGAGTACTCAGGTCTCTCTTTCTCTCAGACCTCAGTCTCTGCAGCTTGGGAGACGTCGGTGGGTTATTACAGGCTTCCTCAACCTCGGCCCTCCAGATGTTTTGAGACTACAATTCCCATCATCCCTGACCACTGGTCCTGCTAGCTAGGGATCATGGGAGTTGTAGGCCAAAAACATCTGGAGAGCCGAGGTTGAGGAAGCCTGGGTTACTAGACCCAGAGGCCGCCTCAGTCTCCCCTGACCTAACCGGTAGTGGAGCAGCTGTAAGTGATGGCCCAGCTGAAGGCAACGAGGTCATCCCCACATCTGGAGCCAGGGCAGGATCAGGCCCCTGACTCCTCGGCCCAGCTGGTGTTTGTTGCAGCGGAACCTGCACAGACTGGGACTCTTCAGGATCAGGCCCCAGACTTGGTTCCGATGCCGCCTGAGGCAAAGGATCTGGTGCGGACTGAGACTCCTCTGGTTCTGAGTCCCAGGCCATCACAGTCACCAGGCCTGTTGCCACTGGCATTGCTTCTCTGCCCACCCTGCCGCTTCCATGATTTCTGGCATGATTTCGACCAAAATCGGTGGTGATTCTGTGCCGGTGGCAGAGACAGCTGGACAGCCACAGGTCTGCCGCCTTGGTGGCTTCTGCCGCCTGAGGCAGCCACCTCAGTTTGCCTGATGACAGAGCCGGCTCCGTTCAGCGGCATATTGTCTCCCACACTGGAGTTGCAATGCCACCAACCTAGATGGCTTCAAAATTCTTGAAGGAGAGGGCTATCGATGCCTACTAGACATGATGGCTATTCTCCGCCTCCACAGCTGGAGGCGGCGATGGTTCTGACAGGGGCAGTTTTAGGGCAGCGCAACTGGTTTTGCCACACTGGGTGCCAGTGCTGCAGTGATTTAGAATGCAGCATAAGTGCAACAACAGCAGCAAGACTACTCATCGCGAAGTATTGGAAGACCCAGGAGCTACCCACACTGGAAGAATGGCAGATGAAAGTGATGGACTACATGTATAGCATGAAAATAGGATGAATAATTTATGTTAAAATGTTTATTTTTGTATTTGTTTGTCCTTTTTTCTTTTTTCTTTTACAAATTCTGAATAAAAATTTACTTGCAAAAAAAAAAAAAAAAGAAAGAAAGTGATGGACTACATGGAATTGGCAGAAATGACCGGAAGAATTCGTGACCAGGGAGAAGAGTCGGTGGAGGAATACAGGAAGAAATTTAAAGACTACTTGCAGAAGCACTGTAAAATTAAGGAATGTTAAAATGATGTTTGATTGAAAAGAAGTGGTATTGGTAAAAAGATTTTTAAGAAAATGTAAATGGGGACTGATAAAGGATAAATGCTAGAGGGTAAGGATTTGCTGAATTTAATATTTGAACTGGAATACAAAATGGGAGGTGTGAGGAGGTCAAGAAACTAGTGAATGAAGTATAAGAGATGAAAATATTAATCTATTTTCTGTTCTGCTTTTTGGTTTTTCTTTTCTTTCTTTTCTTCCTTCCTTTCTTTTGCTAATTGTTTTTTATTGTGTATTTTTTATATGTTTTGTTCTTGTATGTTTTTATTCTTGAAGTTTTTCTTATGTTTAAATTTTGAAACTTTTTATTGTTTGTGAAACTTTAATAAACATTATTTTTTTTAAAAAAAGAATGCAGCATAAGAGGCAAGGGGCACCGAATTCTAGCATCTCACGGGGCCCCACTGAAATTTGAGATCCCATAGTCTGCTGCTGGTTCCGAATATCCGTTGCTGGAAAACGCAAGAGAAAAGAGTGGTCTTGTGTTCGAATCCTGCCTGCCGGTTTCCCGCAGGCATCTGGTTGGCCTCTGTGAGAACAGGATTCTTGATGAGATGGGCTGATGGCCTCATCCTGCAGGCTCTTCTCAAGGCTGTACGTCAGTCCTGCATTCTCAGCATGAAGGGACTGAATCATAGAATCATAGAATCCTAGAGTTGGAAGAGACCACAAGGGCCATCGAGTCCAACCCCCTGCCAAGCAGGAAACACCATCAGAGCACTCCTGACATATGGTTGTCAAGCCTCTGCTTAAAGACCTCCAAAGTAGGAGACTCCACCACACTCCTGGGCAGCAAATTCCACTGTCAAACAGCTCTTACTGTCAGGAAGTTCTTCCTAATGTTTAGGTGGAATCTTCTTTCTTGTAGTTTGGATCCATTGCTCCGTGTCCGCTTCTCTGGAGCAGCAGAAAACAACCTTTCTCCCTCCTCTATGTGACATCCTTTTATATATTTGAACATGGCTATCATATCACCCCTTAACCTCCTCTTCTCCAGGCTAAACATGCCCAGCTCCCTTAGCCATTCCTCATAAGGCATCGTTTCCAGGCCTTTGACCATTTTGGTTGCCCTCCTCTGGAAACGTTCCAGTTTGTCAGTGTCCTTCTTGAATTGTGGTGCCCAGAACTGGACACAGTACTCCAGGTGAGGTCTGACCAGAGCAGAATACAGTGGCACTATTACTTCCCTTGATCTAGATGCTATACTCCTATTGATGCAGCCCAGAATTGCATTGGCTTTTTTAGCTGCCGCGTCACACTGTTGGCTCATGTCAAGTTTGTGGTCAACCAAGACTCCTAGATCCTTTTCACATGTACTGCTCTCAAGCCAGGTGTCACACATCTTGTATTTGTGCCTCTCATGGGTGGAATGAATTTGGGAGGGGAGCACTGTGTTTTCTTTCATTTTTACATCTCTACCAGAGATTTATTTTTGGGTGTTTGTTCCCTTTCCCCAAAAAAACATGGAATTCTCAGAACCAGTAGGAAAGTTGCACAGCTCAGCATAAACAGCTGCTTCTTGCCGCTAGGCTGGCAAAAGGAGCGAAGCTGACCTCTTTTTCTGGTGATTTCCACCATTCCGTACAAGCAAAATAAAATTAAGAATCCTCACCCCCTCGCTTTCATGACGAAGGAAGGAAAACTTACCTTCGTCAAGCACCAAAAAGACTCTGTGGGTTTGTCCTTACCTGGAAATTATCTCCTCAAGTTTCCTTTTTAGCTCTGGAATGTGTCAGTTTCCTGCAAGGGATCGAGAAGGCAGGGAGAAAACAACCTGCCAATCTCATGCTCCACTGTCAACATTTCCCGCTTTCCCCCTCAGGGTTCCTGATCATGCAGAGAGTTCCCTGCTCTCTCTCTTGCATGTGAGATGTGTCTCTATGGATCCTCAAACTAAATACATAGGTCAGGAATGGAGCCTGTCACTATAATCCCGCTCTGTGATAAATCCATCCAAACCGAATGTTTATAAAGTCCTCTTGTGAAACTTGTTTGAGCAGTTCTTTTGGTTTATTTATACAGCTAAATTTAAGGATGTTGGAGACCTTTCCAAACCAGTACTTGAACCAAAACACTATGATTTGAAATTTGCAATAAAACATTTTTTTAAAAATTGTCCAGAAGCACCTTAAAATGGTAAAGGGACCCATGACCGTTAGGTCCATTCGCAGATGACTCTGGGGTTGCGGTGCTCATCTCGCTTTATTGGCCGAGGGAGCCGATGTACAGCTTCCAGGCACCGTATTTTTCGCTCTATAAGACGCACCAGACCACAAGACGAACCTAGTTTTTGGAGGAGGAAAACAAGGAAAAAAATATTTTGAATCTCAGAAGCCAGAACAGCAAGAGGGATCACTGCGCAGTGAAAGCAGCAATCCCTCTTGCTGTTCTGGCTTCTGGGATAGCTGCGCAGCCTGCATTCGCTCCATAAGACGCACACACATTTCCCCTTACTTTTTAGGAGGGAAAAAGTGAGTCTTATAGAGCAAAAAATACGGTATGTGGCCAGCAGGACTAAGCTGCTTCTGGCGAACCAGAGCAGCGCACGGAAACGCCGTTTACCTTCACCCAGTGAACTTCATGGTCAAGTGGTGATCTGAACCCTTGTCTCTCAAGTCCTAGTCCAACATTCTAACCACAGATTCAGCCCCCTTCAACAACTAATGATTCTATCTGATTATATGAAATACAGTGGTACCTCTGGATATGAACAGGATTCGTTCCGGAGCCCCATTTGCATCCTGAGCAGAACGCAATCCATGTCTGCACGTGCGCAGATCACGATTTGTCGCTTCTGCACATGCGCATGATGTCATTTTGAGCATCTGTGCATGCACGAGCGGCAAAACCCGGAAGTAACCTGTTCTGTTACTTCTGGGTCACTGAGGAACGCAACCTGAAAACGCTCAACCTGAAGTGTCTTTAACCCGAGGTATGGCTGGACAGATCCTGAAGCTGAGGCTCCAAAACTTTGGCCATCTCATGAGAAGAGAAGACTCCCTGGAAAAGACCCTGATGTTGGGAAAGATGGAGGGCGCAAGGAGAAGGGGACGACAGAGGACGAGATGGTGGGACAGTGTTCTGGAAGCTACCACCATGAGTTTGACCAAACTGCGGGAGGCAGTGGAAGACAGGAGTGCCTGGTGTCCATGGGGTCATGAAGAGTCGGACACGACTAAACAACTAAACAACAACGACTGTACGAATATAAATACTGACTTTTGAAAATGTGAGTAGAGAATATTGTTTAATGAGATGTTGGCTGTCACACCTGGAAACCCAGAAGTGAACATCAGCCTGGATTGGAGACCAGAGGAAGCCTGGAGCTGGCAGGTAGATTCGAAGACATTCCACGGCACAAGACGCTGAAATCCAACTGGTACAGCCCTGCCTTTGGGGCCCCTCTGCGCTTCATGTTGCAGGCCAGGCATGGAGAGGAGCAAAGGTCATACATGCGGGCGCAGCTTGTGACCAGGAAAATGAAATGGCGCCTTGGTTCTGGGCAAGGGAGGAAGCAGTGGAGTCAGGAACGTGAATGGCAAGCAAAGTCTCGCGGCTGATCCTTTCCTTTTTTTATTAATATTTTTATTGATTTTTACAAATAATTTCCAAAAATCATATAAAGTGGTACCTCGGGTTAAGTACTTAATTCGTTCCGGAGGTCCGTACTTAACCTGAAACTGTTCTTAACCTGAAGCACCACTTTAGCTAATGGGGCCTCCTACTGCCGCTGCGCCACCACTGTGCGATTTCTGTTCTCATCCTGAAGCAAAGTTCTTAACCTGAGGTACTATTTCTGGGTTAGCGGAGTCTGTAACCTGAAGCGTATGTAACCTGAAGCGTATGCAGTGGCGTAGCGTGGGGGGTGCCAGGGGTGCCGGCCGCACTGGGCGCGACATTTGGAGGGGCGCGTTTGGCCGGCCCTCCTCGAGGAAGCTTCAACTGCGTCCAACAGCCGGCTCGAGGCTCCTTCCGGCCGGGTCTCCCGACGGGGCGCTGCGGGCGGAGGCTCCGGCACCAAGCGCCACACCGCCCAGGCTCGGGTCGCTGTCTGGACGCGCGCAGCCCGCCAAACGCGCCATCGGCGGCGCTCTAGTGCCTGCGCGCCAAGACCGCCCACCCGCCCCGACGGCCCCCACCCCCACCCGCACCGGAGGCCGGCCGACGCACTGGCCCCAGAGCCGCCCCCTCCCCGCGCCAGAAAGAAGCCCCCTCCCTGCGCCAGAAAGAAGCCGCGTGAGGACTAGCCGGCCCGGGGAGGGAGACCGAGAAGGCTGCGCCGCGACGCCCAAAGACGCGCGTCTTGGCGCAAAGGGGCCACGGCACCCAGACGCGGAAGGGACCCTCTCCCCCTGACCCGCCACTGAACTGCAATTTACAGCTCCCTTGGCAAATCCCAGTCCCCAATCCCCAAGATGCTTTATTTGAGGCAGGGGGTCCTTTAATTGCAAAAACAACACCACGGAGGGCAGTAGTCACCGTCAGTATTAATGACCATGGTTAGGGGGCGCAAATTACTTGCCTTGCCCCGGGTTGGGGGCGCAAATTACTTGCCTTGCCCCGGGTGCTGATAACCCACGCTACGCCGCTGAGCGTATGCAACCCGAGGTACCACTGTAACATACTTTCTTATCTTATACAATTTGTTGGACTTCCATCAACTGCATCTGAAGACTTTCCAGTCTTTATCACTTAATCTGCATTTCATTCTTTTCAGTATTACATTTAATACTCCTTCACGAATCTTATCGTAGGTTTCTCTCCAATATTTCGCATAGCCCTCCTTACAAAACTTCTCGCAATCCTGCTAGCGTTGATTACAATTGCTTTTCAAATAGTTCATATATTTACTCCGGTCCTCTGGGAATCTCTGATCCAGCAGGTTTCGAATCCGACTGACCCATTCCTGAGAGGATCTCTTTGGTTCCTGTCTAAAATGGCCTTTGATGGGCAGCGCCAGCGGTGGGGAAATTGAGGGGGAAGCGAAGCCTTCAGAGAGCTTCCTGAGAAGGTCTTAATGTGCCTCAGAGATGGGAGAGTTCACGTCCGATTCTTGTCAGGATGTCATTTCCTGAGGGAAGGAAGAGCCCCGGCTCAGGGCAGCCAGATTTAAGAGGCTTTTATTGCTATCGCCGCCGGGAGCCTGGCTGTCATTAGAGTGACACTAAAAGTGTCCGAAGATTAGTGGTGACTGACTGACCCATCTCTGTCAAACAAAGCAATTTGGCTTGGCGGAGGGAGAGATGGGAACCGGTCCACCTCCTCCCCTCCCTTGACGGAATTCCCTTGGGGAAATGAGGGATGCAGATGTGTTTGTGTGTTTATTTTGCGCTCGGGAGAGATGCTTGTAGTCTCCTTGACTGAACCATCCATCTCCC
The DNA here is from genome assembly GCF_964188305.1 of Podarcis bocagei. NCBI lineage: Eukaryota > Metazoa > Chordata > Lepidosauria > Squamata > Lacertidae > Podarcis > Podarcis bocagei. The sequence continues at coordinate 90,975,964 of NC_138133.1, forward strand.
AAAGGAAAGGAGGAAGGGAATCAAGAAGTTAGGAAACCAGGCCAATATGGTGGAGATACGGAGGGTTAGATTTTGACTGACCCAGAGAAGAATTCGGAGAAATTCGCTGAATTTCTAGACTCAGAATTTGGAACGGCTGCGAGATTGCAGCGGAAATATTCAACAGACAGGGGATGTAGTGGTTAGAGTGTTGGACCAAAACATGGGAGACCAGGGTTCGAATCGCCCCTCAGCCATGAAGTTCACTGAGTGACCTCAGGCCAGTACAGTGGTACCTCTGGTTAAGAACTTAATTTGTTCCGGAGGTCCGTTCTTAACCTGAAACTGTTCTTAACCTGAGGTACCACTTTAGCTAATGGGGCCTACCGTTGCCGCCGCGCCGCCGCACAATTTTTGTTCACATCCTGAGGTAAAGTTCTTAACCCGAGGTACTACTTCCAGGTTAGCGGAGTCTGTAACCTGAAGCGCTTGTAACCGGAAGCGTTTGTAACCTGAGGTACCACTGTAATTTGCTTTTGGACTAACCTACCTCACAGGTGGGGACGCGGGTGGCGCTGTGGATTAAACCACAGAGCCTAGGACTTGCCGATCGGAAGGTTGGCAGTTCGAATCCCCGCGACGGGGTGAGCTCCCGTTGCTCGGTCCCTGCTCCTGCCCACCTAGCAGTTCGAAAGCACGAAGTGCAAGTAGATAAATAGGTACCACTCGGGCGGGAAGGTAAACGGTGTTTCCGTGCGCTGCTTAGAAGCGGCTTAGTCATGCTGGCCACATGACCAGGATGCTGTACGCCGGCTCCCTCGGCCAATAAAGCGAGATGAGCGCCTCAACCCCAGAGTCGGTCCCTTTACCTTTACCTCACAGGTGAGGAGAAAATGGGGAGGAAGAGGAGCCATGTGCACTGCCTTGAGCTCCTTGGGGGGAAAGGTGGGATATAAAAGTATTAAAGAAATAAATAAACCCATCTTGTTTCCATAACTGCCTCCCCAAAATCCAGGCAGAGTGAAATATACTCAGAGTCGCAAAGTGATTTCATGCTCTTTATTCAGCTCATAGTGGTGAGGAAGAATGAATGGAAGTCCCCTCACAGTATCTGCTTTATATACATTATTTACACAATGGGCTGCACATGATTGGCTAATTCCGGAATTCTACTGTAAGCCAATCAGGTTGTGGATTCACTTCTATCTGGAGCAGGATTGGGTGGTTCCTGCCAACCAATCATACTGCTGCATTGTTCTAGGACCAATCAGACTGCTGCATTCTGAATCCTATTGTTCTAGGACCAATCAGACTGCTGCAGTTTGGATCCTATTCAACACAGTACATAACACAGAGGGAAGCCCTGCTCCCCATGGCTTGAAAGTTTTGAGAGTTCACCTACTGTAGTGATTAAGAAAAGGAGTTGAGCTGAACCTGGAAGTATACCTATTGATGGCCACAAACTCATGAAAGGGCCTCAGGCAAGTCTCTGCTGACTCAGCCTCTCATCTCTGTTTCTTTAAAATAATTTGGATCCCATTTTGCAGACCCAAACATCACATCAAATGAAACAACGCACCACACTACAGTGGTACCTTGGTTTTCAAACGCCTTGGTGGTCAAACAAGTCAGAACCCAAACACTGCAAATCCAGAAGGAAGTATTCCGGTTTGCAAACTGTTTTCAGAAGCTGAACATGCTCCATTTTGAGTGTTATGCTTCCGTATTGAGTGCCACACTTCCGTTTTGAGTGTTAACGCTGAGGTCCGTCTGTCCTTGCTATTTATTTTGTGTTTTTGTTTTTGCAGCTTTTTTGTTGTTTTTGTGACTGTGTGGAACCCAGATCAGCTACTGATTGATTGATTGATTGATTGATTGTGTGACTGCTGTACATTGTTTATTGCTTTCGTTTTATGGATCAATGGTCTTGTTAGATAGTAAAATTGATGTTAAATTGCTGTTTTAGGGGTTGTTTTTAAAAGTCTGGAATGGATTAATCCGTTTTGCATTTCCTTCTATGGGAAAGTACGCCTTGGTTTTGAAACGCTTTGGTTTTGGAATGGACTTCCAGAATGGATTAAGTTTGAGAACCAAGGTACCACTGGATTAAGCAACTTCAACTGCAAGGTGCCCAATGCTAAACACCTAAACGCAAAGGGAGAAGTTACCAAACTCCACACAGCAATAAATGATGTTGTTTTTGTGATCTGGCTTGGAAGTTTGCACTCTAGCAAACCCCACCCCAAGTGGCTCTGAGGCTGAAACACAGCCACCAATATAAATGGCCACAGATTTCAGACTGCAACTGAAATGAAGCATACAGTGTATTGACGTTAAACATTGCTTTATTCAGAGAATAGCATTCTCTTCCTCTAGAAAGAAAAGACATAGCGATTTAAAGGAAAATGTAATATAGCAGGGTGGTACTTAGAAAATAATATGGATTAAGAATGGCATAAGAATAGCATTATAATGGCATTGGCAAAGCAATCAGAGTTTGAATGAGACTCTGAGGTTTGCTTTTTTCCGACCCCAACTGAAGATTTAGCCTCAGGCAGAGAAGCATCTTCATAAGACGTCGGGCAAACTCAGGAATACTAAACTGCATTAGTCAAAAGCTTTATGCAAGGGCGAAGTCTCAGCAGCTTTGTCTGGTTCGCCAGCTATGGCCATTGCTGGATAGGGAGAGTCAGACTACTGTAGTTCACGTGTTAGTAGCCCTGAGGCTGGATTACTGCATTGCACTGTATGTGGGGCTGCCCTTTGGGTCTGTCTTGCAAGCTCCAGCTGGTGCAGAATGTGGCAGCCAGATTGCTGGTGGGAAACACGTGACTCCCTTCTTAAAGCATCTTATTCTTCTTGTTATTATTTTATTTATTAAACTTACATAATGCCTTTCAGTGACAGCAGTCACAAAATTAAAAGACGTCTGCTTCTTGGGAGAAAAGCAAGGACAAACCGAGACAGCATCTTAAAAAGCAGAGACATCACCTTGCCAGCAAAGGTCCGTATAGTTCAAGCTCTGGTTTTCCCAGTAGTGATGTATGGAAGTGAGAGCTGGACCATAAAGAAGGCTGATCACCGAAGAATGGATGCTTTTGAATTCTGGTGCTGGAGGAGACTCTTGAGAGTCCCATGGACTGCAAGAAGATCAAACCTCTCCATTCTGAAGGAAATCAGCCCTGAGTGCTCCCTGGAAGGACAGATCCTGAAGCTGAGGCTCCAAGACTTTGGCCACCTCATGAGAAGAGAAGACTCCCTGGAAAAGACCCTGATGTTGGGAAAGATGGAGGGCACAAGGAGAAGGGGACGACAGAGGACCAGATGGTTGGACGGTGTTCTCAAAGCTACCAGCATGAGTTTGACCAAGCTGCGGGAGGCAGTGGAGGACAGGAGTGCCTGGCGTGCTCTGGTCCATGGGGTCACGAAGAGTCAGACACAACTAATCGACTCAAAAACAACAACAACCGCCTTTCATCCAAAGATCTCTGGGTGGTGCCTCTCCACCAGCTGCCCAGCTGCTACTGAGCCAGGTTCAGGGTTCATGTATTGATTTACAAAGTCTTGAACAACTTAGATCCAGGGAACCTCAGTGGCTGCCTCACCTCACAACGCGTACGAAGTAGGGCAACCAAGATAGCCAAGGATCTGGAAAGGAAGCCTTATGAGGAACGGTTGAAGGAGCTGCGTGTGGAAAAAGAGGAGTCTGAGAGGAGATATGGCAGCCATCTTCAAGTATCTAAAGGCCTCTCACATGGCAGAGGGGAAAAGCTTGTTTTCTACTGCTTTGGAAGCAAGGACCTGAACCAATGGCTTCAAGTTGCAAGATAGGAGATTCTGACTAAATATCAGGAAGATTGTTCTGTTGGACAGTGGTTGTGGACTCTCCTTCCTTTGAGGTTTTTAAGCAGAGGTTGGATGGTCATCTGTCATAGATGCTTTAGGACCCTGGTACCTACGGGACCGCCTCTCCTGGTATGCCCCACGGAGGACCTTAAGGTCCATAGATAGCAACACCATAGAGGTCCCGGGCCCTAAGGAAGTCAGATTAGCCTCAACCAGAGCCAGGGCCTTTTCAGTGATGGCTCCGGCCTGGTGGAACGCTCTCTCTCATGAGACCAGGGCCTGACTTCTTTCTGCAGGGCCTGTAAGTCAGAGTTGTTCCACCTGCCCTTTGGCTTGGAATCAACTTGATCCCCTACCCCTCCTTCCTTTTTCCTTTCTCCTTCTGTGATGGAGCTCCTATTTGGGGACTTCCCTGGCTTTTTTCTGGCCCACGTAGGACCCGTCTGGATAGTTGGCCTTGGTGAAGACTTGACATTTTCATCCCCAAAAAGTTTTTGATTTGAGTTTCTGCTGAAATGAGGCTGCATTTTAATGTTGTACTTTAATCTTGTTTTTAAGTTGTATTTTAATCGATTGTTAGCCGCCCTGAGCCCGGTCTTGCCTGGGGAGGGCGGGGTATAAATAAAAGTTGTTATTATTATTATTATTGTCATTATTATTATTAGCGGAGTTTCCAGCATTGCAGAGGGTTGGACAAGATGATCCCTTCGGATCCCTTCCAGCTCTTCAGTTCTCAGATTCTATCACCCTTATATCCCAGCTCGATCACTGAGATTACCTGCAGGAGCATATCTGGCCGTTCCTTGAGTTGGCGAGGCTCAGCTGACAACAGCAAGAAGCTGAGCCTTTCGTGTCGTGGGCCCAGTGTGATGGCCTGGGACTCGGGCTTGGATTCGGAACCAGAGGAGACTCAGTCCACACGAGAGCCTTTGCCTCAGGCATCGTCCAAACCAAGTCTGGGGCCTGATCCTGAAGAGTCCCAGTCCGCACAGGTTCCCCTGCAGCAAACCCCACCTGGGCCGAGTCAGGGGCTGAGCCTGCCCTGGCTCCAGATGCGGGGATGACCTCGTTGCCTCCAGCTGGGCCATCACTTACAGCTGCTCCACTACCAGTTGGGTCAGGGGAGGCTGAGGCGGCCTCTGGGTCTAGTAACGCACCAACATCTCCCAAGCTGCAGAGACTGAGGTCTGAGAGAAGGAGAGACCTGAGTACTCGCAGGAGGAGTGCTCGCCTTCGGGCGAAACAGGGAGGTGGGTCACCGGGGGATCAGGACCGGCCGCTACCCCGGCAAAGATAAAAGGCTGCCGGACCTCGCCCCAGGTTGCGAGAGCAACGTTGCTGTTTGCCAGAACCTGCCTGTGATCCTGTGCCTGACCTAGCCAGGTTTCCTGCCTTGGCCCCGTCGGACTGACTCCTCGTGGAACCCTTAGATTCGGGACCGGATCTGGACCGCGTTGCTTGGGTTACCCCCGGGCCCAGCACACCTTTGAGGTTTTTAAGCAAGAGGTTGGATGGTCATCTATCATAGATGCTTTAGGGGTTGGACTAGATGAACTCTTGGGTTCCCTTCCAACTCTTCAGTTCTCTGATTCTATCACCCTTATATCCCAGCTCGATCACAGAGATTACCTTCAGGAGCATATCTGGCCGTTCCTCGAGTTCATAGAATCATAGAATCATAGAGTTGGAAGAGACCACAAGGGCCATCGAGTCCAACCCCCTGCCAAGCAGGAAACACCATCAGAGCACTCCTGACATATGGTTGTCAAGCCTCTGCTTAAAGACCTCCAAAGTAGGAGACTCCACCACACTCCTTGGCAGCAAATTCCACTGTCAAACAGCTCTTACTGTCAGGAAGTTCTTCCTAATGTTTAGATGGAATCTTCTTTCTTGTAGTTTGGATCCATTGCTCCGTGTCCGCTTCTCTGGAGCAGCAGAAAACAACCTTTCTCCCTCCTCTAGGTGACGTCCTTTTATATATTTGAACATGGCTATCATATCACCCCTTAACCTCCTCTTCTCCAGGCTAAACATGCCCAGCTCCCTTAGCCGTTCCTCATAAGGCATCGTTTCCAGGCCTTTGACCATTTTGGTTGTCCTCCTCTGGACACGTTCCAGTTTGTCAGTGTCCTTCTTGAATTGTGGTGCCCAGAACTGGACACAGTACTCCAGGTGAGGTCTGACCAGAGCAGAATACAGTGGCACTATTACTTCCCTTGATCTAGATGCTATACTCCTATTGATGAGGCCCAGAATTGCATTGGCTTTTTTAGCTGCCGCGTCACACTGTTGGCTCATGTCAAGTTTGTGGTCAACCAAGACTCCTAGATCCTTTTCACATGTACTGCTCTCAAGCCAGGTGTCACCCATCTTGTATTTGTGCAAATACAAGAGTTGGCAAGGCTCAGCTGACAACAGCAAGAAGCTAAGCATTTTGTGTCATGGGCCCAGCCCTGTGGCACTCTCAGCCAAGGTGACATTCGTCTCAAGTGAAAGACAAGTCCCTTAGAGTAAGGAGGCTCCCCAGGTCTTCATACTGGGTGAAGGTACCAGCCCCAACCTGCTCCGGTCTGGCCTTCCCGAAGGAGCTGCCTGCCTTCAGCTGCCTCTTGACAGCTCCCCTTTATTTACGGCCCTGATGCCTGCTGACGGGCGAGCTGATTTATGAACTCCGCTCTTCGCCTTGCGACTCGGGAGCTGGGAGATAAATGGCAGCGCTCGAGGCGAGGGCTAAAACTCAACTAACATTAGGGTGAAGGATTTGCCGCTCCTTCCACCAGCGTCAAAGTCTTGCTGGCGGAGGCAGACGGGGGGAGGACACCCGGCGGTGTGTAAATCAAGGCACCGCCTTGGGCGCGATGCTGAATCAGCAGTCTGCAAAGCCGGGCCTGGGTCTCTTCCTCCTCTTGAGGGAGAAGAAGAGGAGGACCCCTGATGGAGAAGCTGCCTTTGCCCCTCGCCTACCCAGAAAAGAATTGAACAAGCAACTGATGGTTATACAGCTCTACCTCTCTTTCAAATCAGAACCAGTGAAGGCGGTGAAGGTCCTGTGTGAGTGTCTGGAGGCAGTTGGAGGATGGATGGCAGCTAACAGATTGAGGTTGAATCCTGACAAGACAGAAGTACTGTTTGGGGGACAGGAGGCGGGCAGGTGTGGAGGACTCCCTGGTCCTGAATGGGGCAACTGTGCCCCTGAAGGACCAGGTGCGCAGCCTGGGAGTCATTTTGGATTCACAGCTGTCCATGGAGGCGCAGGTTAATTCTGTATCCAGGGCAGCTGTTTACCAGCTCAATCTGGTGCACAGGCTGAGACCCTCCCTGCCTGCTCCCTGTCTGGCCAGAGTGGTGCATGCTCTGGTTATCTCCCGCTTGGACTACTGCAATGTGCTCTACGTGGGGCTGCCTTTGAAGGTGACCCAGAAACTACAACTAATCCAGAATGCGGCAGCTAGACTGGTAACTGGGAGCGGCCGCCAAGACATAACACCAGTCTTGAAAGACCTACATTGGCTCCCAGTTTCTGAGCACAATTCAAAGTGTTGGTGCTGACCTTTAAAGCCCTAAACAGCCTCAGCCCAGTAGACCTGAAGGAGCGTCTCCACCCTCATCGTTCAGCCCAGACACTGAGGTCCAGTGCCGAGGGCCTTCTGGCGGTTCCCTCCCTGCAAGAAGCAAAACTACAGGGAACCAGGCAGAGGGCCTTCTCGGTGGTGGCACCCGCCCTGTGGAACGCCCTCCCACCAGATGTCAAAGAGAACAGCAACTACCAGACTTTTAAAAGACATCTGAAGGCAGCCCTGTTTAGGGAAGTTTTTAATGTGTTTAATGGGTTATTGTATTTAAGTGTTCTGTTGGAAGCCACCCAGAGTGGCTGGGAAAACCCAGCCAGATGAGCGGGGTATAAATAATAAATTATTATTATTATTATTATTATTATTATTATTATTATTATTATTATTATACAGACAGAGAGAGGAAATTGTTAAATTAAGCTTACACCAACTCAGATATAGAGGCAATCAGCAAAGAAGAAAGTGCTTCCCCTCATTGAGAGAGTATTTCTAGTCCACCATGGTGGGCACAACCCACCCAATGCAGCTCGTATCAAAAGGTATAAAACCAACAAGTAAAAATAAAGAGAGCAACAGTGGTAGCGAGGAACAGCCATTCAATCCGGTGGCGGTATGTGGAAAGAGCCCAATCCACCGGCTTTTGCCATTTGCTTGGTAGGCTGCCAAATGCATCCCCAATCAGAGGAGACGATGATGGCCTCACCCTGCGGACAAATGATAGATCAATAGTTCAGATAGCTGGGTGATGGAAATAACAAATGACGATAAATGCATAAATAATTTGGTGGGATATGATCTTCCATCTTGGTTTGTGGGGTCTATGTGTCTATTTGTCTGGCTGTAAATCATTTCGGTTGCCTTAAGATAAGGCAACTAATAGATTTAATTAAAAATAATAATAATAGTAATAGCATAACCCTTCTTAGGTATGTTGAGCGTACTATTGCTGCCTCTGCCTCTTTCTCTTACCCAGAAATGGCTGTTATCTCCAGACACTGTGCTCACCCGAGGCCTCTGACAATACAGAGACATTCAGGGCAGGATGTGAGTCAGCTAACAGGCTCCTCTCTCTAAGCAGGCTGACCGAGCAATGTCCTGCTTGACCCTTCTTCACAATACAGGTTAAACGACAGCTCAGTGGACTGCGTGAAGCCAGCCAGCTGGAAAACGGCCTGCCTCTCTCGCTTCCTTGCCTATGGAAATTAACCCCTCCGGAGTTTGCCTCCTCCCGCCCGCCTGCTCTCCCGTGCTCTTGAGGGCGAAGGCATTGCAAGGTCGCAACAGGCCTCTCTGGAGAGCTCTGCTTTATAGGCTTAGCTACTGGGATGCGGGTGGCCCTGGGGGTTAAACCACAGAGCCTAGGATTTGCCGATCAGAAGGTCGGTGGTTCAAATCCCCGCGACGGGGTGAGCTCCCGTTGCTTGGTCCCAACTCCTGCCAACCTAGCAGTTCGAAAGCACGTCAAAGTGCAAGTAGATAAATAGGTACCACTCCGGCGGGAAGGCAAACGGTGTTTCCGTGCGCTGCTCTGGTTCGCCAGAAGCGGCTTAGTCATGCTGGCCACATGACCCGGAAGCTCCCTCGGCCAATAAAGCGAGATGAGCGCCGCAACCCCAGAGTCGGCCATGACTGGACCTAATGGTCCCTTTACCCTACTTGGATCAGCAAGATTTATTCAGACATACACTTCAGGTGCCGGAAATGTTCGCCTTACAAAATGCACAAGTGCTCTTTAAGTTGTCAGAAGACATATGATCTTGGAGACAAATAATAGGTATTACTAGGGGCTGCAGTCCTGCTTCTTCTGCTTGCCAAACCCGTTCTCATTTCCCCCCACACTTTAAAGTCTTTCCTGAAAAGGTTAGGAGTTGTCTTCTTCAAGCATTTGGCACAACAACCACTCGCCTCTTAGAGACCTGGTATCCCATCAGTTCTTCACTCCGTAAGCAGGCAAAGAGGTCCAACTGTAGTTGGGGCACATGCTTCATGAGGGCTTTCAAAAAGAAAAGGAAAACTTGTATTCAGAAGCATTAATGCCTGAGCATAGCCGCTGTGGCTAATAGCCATCATTAGCCCTCTCTTCCTCTGTGATTTTTTAAAAATCCTCTTTGAAAGCCACCCAATTTTGTGGTCATCGCTGCATCTTGTGGCAGCGAGTTCCAAAGTTTAACCGTGACAAAGGACTTTCTTTTCTCTCTCATGAATCTTCCAGCATCCAACTTCGTGCCTGCCAGTTCTAGTGTGATAAGAGACGGGCGGAAACTTTTCCCCAGCTGTTCTCTCCAATGAAAGAAAATGCGAAGCATGGGCATTAACACAGGTGACCTCTGAAGAAGGGGCATGGCTGAGGAGTTGGTGTGGCCTGAGGGGCACCGGGGGCCAGCTAGAGAAGACTGGGGGTCCACATTTGACCATGAGGTGCCCCACCCCATTGGGGAAACTTGTAGCAATTGTTATTTTGCGTGCAACTTTTCCTACATAGCAAATCAGCAATGGCTTACACAGCGGACTGGTTTTCTTTAAATGCCTTCCATTGTTTTGCGAACACACACACATACACACACACACACACACACACACACACAAACAAACAAACATGCTCTCTTCTTCCCCCTCCATTCCAGTCTCATTTCCCGCAGTGCTAAAGGGCCTTGTCCATCTCTGACAGACCCTCCAGGCATCCAAAGATCCCACGCCAATACGGTCGTCATCCGGAGAGCTGAGCTCCGCTGAGCCCGGCCTGATCCTTATCTAAAATCAATGGCCAATAAGGTGGAAAGAATGGAGACGTGGGAGAGTTTGCTTTGCGGCTGCCCAGCCCCATCCTGCCCCATCGGAGCAGGGACCCTCCGGACGGTGCTTTTCCTGGGGGCTGAAAAGAGAGCAGATTAGCGCATTAGCCATGGAGATCTGGCTCCAGAGCTCTGGCCAGGACCCCGGTGACCTCAGCAGCCATCCGGGAGTCAATGAGTCACCCGAGGTGAAAGACCAGGAACCACCGCTGCTGTCGTTGATGTGGGGAGGAAGGGATGGACACTTCTGCAAAGGCACTGAAATATACTCGGAGTCGAGAGTGGATTTCATGCTCTTTATTCAGCTCAGAGTAGTGAGGAGGAATGGAAGTTCCCCCCAAATGTCTGCTTTATATACATTATTTACACAATGGGCTGCACATGATTGGCTAATTCCGGAATTCTCCTGTAAGCCAATCAGGTTGTGGATTCACTTCCACCTGGAGCTGGATTGGGTGGCTCCTGTGGACCAATCAGACTGCTGCATTCTGAATCCTATTGTTCTAGGACCAATCAGACTGCTGCACTTTGGATCCTATTCAACTCAGTACATAACAGGCATCCTCTTGCACAAAGATGGAGATGAAGATGGATGGGAGCACCACGCACTGGTCCAGGTTGTTTTGGGAAAGCCGAGGAAAGGGGCGGCAGAAATCGAGTCGCAGACACAGTCCGTTTATTTATTTACAGCAAATTCCATCTGTGCTCAAAGCGGTCGACCTAAAAAGCAGCCCGCAGATCAGCTGTACAATAACAATGCACCATAAAAAGTATAATTGACTGATTTTTTAAAAATAAACAGTCAGGGACTGTGCTAAGGAGGACAGCACTGAGGAAGAAGAGAAGAAGAAGAAGAAGAGTTTGGATTTGATATCGCGCTTTATCAGTACCCAAAGGAGTCTCAAAGCGGCTAACAATCTCCTTTCCCTTCTTCCCCCGCAACAAACAAACTCTGTGAGCTGAGTGAGGCTGAGAGACTTCAGAGAAGGGTGACTTGCCCAAGGTCACCCAGCAGCTGCATGTGGAGGAGCGGAGACGCGAACCCGGTTCCCCAGATTACGAGTCCACCGCTGTTAACCACTACACCACACTGGCTCTCCCTGATCCTGACTCTTCCCAGGAGCAGGAGGATAGTATGATGGTGATGGTGATGGTGATGATGATGATGATAATGATGATAATGATGATAATGATGATAATGATAATGATAATAATAATAATAATAATAATAATAATAATAATAATAATAATTTATTATATATACCCTGCCCATCTGGCTGGTTCTCCCCAGCCACCCTGGGCGGCTTCCAACGAAGTATTAAAATACAGTGGTCTGTTACACATTAAAAGCTTCCCTAAACAGGCCTGCCTTCAGATGTCTGCTAGGTTGGCAGGAGCAGGGTCCGAGCAATGGGATTCGAACTGCTGACCTTCTGATCGGCAAGTCCTAGGCTCAGTAGCTTAACCCACAGCGCCACCCGCATCCCTATTAAAATGCACTCAAGGAGGGTTCAAAACAAGGCCAGGAGGGGGTTGACCTTGGGAGAAGACATGACCTGATGACAGTCTCAGGTACCGAACAGAGAGGCACTGGAGGGCCACATTCATCCTCGCTCCTGCTTTAAAAAGAATGGGGAGTTCAGCTCAAATCCTCGGCTGCCTCTCCCACTCCCATTTTCTCTCCGTCTCCTCTTGAACCCGTCAAGACCCGACATCTTCTTTCTCCAGTGGGGAGTCCATTGTGGGGTAATTGAACGGCGATTGATTGCCACGCAAGCGCTCTTTTTGTTCCCGGGATTAATGGGAGGAGGGGAGATAAATTTAGCCGCCACTAATTAACCCCAATTACAGAAGTGATAGATTAGAGCCGTACCTAACTGAGGCTGGCTCTCCCCACACCGGCGGGCGACCCCAGCAGACCTAAGAAAGCTCCCCTCAGATGACAAAATGCCACAAAATGGCGTTTCCTGTCGAGGAACAAGTGCTTCCCGGACGAAGGAGGCAGCCGCTGATTTCGGCACAGCGAAATAAATTCAGGGCAACTCTAACCTCCCCTTGAAATAGTCCCTCCAAAATATTATGCAACATTCCCCATTAGAGGTGCTGCTGCAAACCCTCCAAAATTTCTCTAAATGAAAATGTTGTTTGTTGTTGCTTAGTCGTTTAGTCGTGTCTGCCTCTTCATGACCCCCTGGACCAGAGCACGCCAGGCCCGCCTGTCTTCCACTGCCTCCTGCAGTTTGGTCAAACTCATGCTGGCAGCTTCGAGAACACTGTCCCACCATCCCGTCCTCTGTCGTCCCCTTCTCCTTGTGCCCTCCATCTTTCCCAGCATCAGGGTCTTTTCCAGGGAGTCTTCTCTTCTCATGAGGTGGCCAAAGTCTTGGAGCCTCAGCTTCAGGATCTGTCCTTCCAGTGAGCACTCAGGGCTGATTTCCTTCAGAATGGAGAGGTTTGATCTTCTTGCAGTCCATGGGACTCTCAAGAGTCTCCTCCAGCACCAGAATTCAAAGGCATCTATTCTTCGGCCATCAGCCTTCTTTATGGTCCAGCTCTCACTTCCATACATCACTACTGGGAAAACCATCGTTGAACTATATGGACCTTTGTTGGCAAGGTGATGTCTCTACTGTTTAAGATGCTGTCTAGGTTTGTCATTGCTAAATGCTAAATGAAAATAGGGAGTCTATTATTATTATTATTATTATTATTATTATTATTATTATTATTACCCCACCCATTTGACTGGATTGCCTCAGACACTCTGGACAACTTCCAACATATAAAACATTATACATTATAAAGCTTCCCTACACAGGGCCGCCTTCAGATGTCTTCTAAAGATTGTATAGTTACTTATCTCCTTGGCCCGGGGGTTGTATAACGCCATACCCTCCATAGCATCCATAGGTCATCTAGCCCAACCCCCAATTTAGGGCCCTCGTATTTACGGGACTGCCTCTCCTGGTCTGCCCCACAGAGGACCTTAAGGTCCATGAACAACCATAGTTTAGAGGTCCCGGGCCCTAAGGAAGTCAGACTATCCTCCACCAGGGCCAGGGCCTTTTCAGTGATGGCTCCGACCTGGTGGGATGCTCTGTCCCAGGAGACCAGGGCCCTGCAGGATTTAACCTCCTTCCGTCGGGCCTGTAAGACAGAGCTATTCCGCCTAGCCTTTAATTTGAATTCCGCCTGATCTTTTATTTCCCTTCCCTCCCCTTTTATGAAGATCACCCGCTCTGAGATCCCACAGCTCATTCTCCCCTGGTCTCCTCGCTGGCGCAAGTAGGACCAATTCAGCCAGCTAGCCCTGGGGATTATCTAATGCTTATTTCCCCTAAACTGATTTTTGAATTTTATTGTTATTTATGTTTTTATACTGTATTTTATGCTGCTTTTATATAAGTGTTTTAAATTTGTTCTTAGCCGCCCTGAGCCCGGTTTTTGAACCGGGAAGGGCGGGGTATAAATAAAAAAATTGTTATTATTATTATTACAGCAGGAATCACAACTGACAGATGCCCAACAGACGGCCACCCAACCTCTGCTTATAAACCTCCAAGGAAGGAGAAAGCCAGTAAGCTAGCAAAAATGTGTAGAACAAGTACAAATACTTGCTGGAAATGTAAAGAAAAAGAAGGTACATTTCATGGTGGTGGACTTGTGAGGTATTAAAGGCTTTCTGGGAAATGATATATAATGAACTGAAAAAAATGTTTAAAATAACTTTTGTAAAAAAAAAACAAAAAACCAGAAGCCTTCTTATTAGGAATTGTAGGTACCGCCATCCCAAAGGAACAGAAAAATACTCTTCATGTATGAAACAACAGCCGCACAAATGCTGTTAGCCCAGAGGTGGAAAGAAGACAAAGTCACTACCAGAGAGGAATGGCAATCCAAGCTGTTAAGACCTCACCGAAATGGCAAAACTAACCGGAAAGCTCAGGGACCAAAAAGAAAAAACTCTCAAGAAAGAATGGGGGGAAATTATAACTTAATTAGGAGACCACTGTAAGCAGATGAAAACATTAGCAGGATTTTAATCTCACTTGTAATGTAACAAATACTATGGACCATATAAATAAAAACACAAAAGAGAAGTTGCTGAATTACAACTTATTACTAAACTGAAAACTATGGCGAGACCTGGTCTGAATAGAAATATTGGATTCTTATATCATTAAACATGCTAAAGCTATTTTTGGTCATCTGCATACTATCCCATGCTTTTTCCTGTAGGACTAATTGCAGTCGTTAACGGTCGTCAACAGGTTTACCATACCCATTGAGTCAACGAGCCATCTCCTACTACCCTTCTCAGAAATACCCCACTCCACCCTTCCACTATATATAAGGGTCTGGCGACTTCTGTTTCAGAGTATCTGAAGAAGTGTTCATGCACACGAAAGCTTATACCAAGAAGAAACTTAGTTGGTCTCTAAGGTGCTACTGGGACGCGGGTGGCGCTGTGGGTTAAACCACAGAGCCTAGGACTTGCCGATTGGAAGGTCGGCGGTTCGAATCCCTGTGACGGGGTGAGATCCCGTTGCTCGGTCCCTGCTCCTGCCAACCTAGCAGTTCAAAAGCACGTCAAAGTGCAAGTAGATAAATAGGTACCACTCCGACGGGAAGGTAAACGGCGTTTCCATGTGCTGCTCTGGTTCGCCAGAAGCGGCTTAGTCCTGCTGGCCACATGACCCGGAAGCTGTACGCCGGCTCCCTTGGCCAATAAAGTGAGATGAGCGCCGCAACCCCAGAGTCGGCCACGACTGGACCTAATGGTCAGGGGTCCCTTTACCTTTACCTAAGGTGCTACTGGACAATTTTTTTATTTTTTATTTCTTATTTTGACTGTGTCAGACCAACACGGCTACCTACCTGAATCTATGGAAAATATGGTTAGATATAAAATATAGACTATGAAATACTATGCAGTTGAAAGCACGGACAATAGGATCCATGGAGGGGATGGAGCGAAGTCTTGAAATTCAAAGAAAACTCTCTATATGGATATGTATTTGGTTTTCTAATACATTTATATTTGTAAAATCAAATAAAAACGATTAGAAGGAAGGAAGGAAGGAAGGAAGGAAGGAAGGAAGGAAGGAGAAGCCCCCACCTTCTGAGGTGGTCCTTTCTGTTGTCAAACAAAGTCCTTCCTAACATTTAGCTGGAATCTCCTTTTCCGTCATTTGAATCTGTTAGTTAGTGCCAGCACCTTCTGTCAAGAGCTTGGGAGAACCTTTGACGCCTCCCTTTCCATGGAGGGGCAGGTTGCAGCCACAGCAAAGGTGGCATTTTTCCATCTCCACCGCATTAAGCAGTTGGTCCCTTACCTTTCTCGCCCTGATCTGGCCACAGTGATCCATGCAACGGTCACCTCCAGGCTTGATTATTGTAACTCACTCTACGCGGGGCTGCCCTTGAGACTGACCCAGAAACTACAGCAGGTGCAGAATGCCGCGGTGAGACTCCTTACGGGGTCCTTGCTGCAGGATCACATTCATTCAGTGCTTTACCAACTGCACTGGCTCCTGGTGGAGTACAGGGTCAGGTTTAAGGTGCTGGTTTTGACCTTTAAAGCCCTATACGGCCTAGGACCCTTGTACCTACGGGACCGCCTCTCCTGGTATGTCCCACGGAGGACCTTGCGGTCTTCAAATAACAACACTTTGGACGTCCCGAGCCTCAAGGTGGTTAGGTTGGTCTCAACTAGGGCCAGGGCCTTTTCAGTACTGGCCCCGACTTGGTGAAACGCTCTGTCACAAGAGACCAGGGCCCTGCGGGGCTTGACATCTTTCTGCAGGGCCTGCAAGGCAGAGCTGTTCCACCTGGCCTTTGGTTTGGACTCAGTCTGACCCTTATGTTTCCCTTCCCTTATGGTTTTGATCTATGGGCTACTTTTAAAATGAGGCTGCATTTTAAATTGCATTTTAACCTGTACAGTGGTACCTCGGGTTAAGTACTTAATTCGTTCCAGAGGTCCGTACTTAACCTGAAACTGTTCTTAACCTGAAGCACCACTTTAGCTAATGGGGCTTCCTGCTGCTGCTGCGCCGTCAGAGCACGATTTCTGTTCTCATCCTGAAGCAAAGTTCTTAACCTGAAGCACTATTTCTGGGTTAGCGGAGTCTGTAACCTGAAGCGTATGTAACCTGAGTTACCACTGTATTTTAAATTGGTTTTTGGTTTTCCTCCTATTATGTTTTTACTGTAATTTTACTGGTGTTAGCTGCCCTGAGCCCAGCTCTGGCCGGGGAGGGCGGGGTATAAATATTAGTAGTAGCAGTAGTAGTAGTAGTAGTAGTAGTAGTAGTAGTAGTATATTGGTTTTCTGGAGCAGCAGAAAACAAGCTTGCTCCATCCTCCATATGGCAACCCTTCAGATATTTGAAGATGACCATGATATCCAATATCCACATGCTGGAGAGAACTCCGTACAGGTCCTTCAGCTCTTCCAAAGATTCTGTCTCTCCACGCTTTCAACTTCCTGCTCCTCCAGTAATCCAGATGAATTTATGCTCAGCTAATGCCATGGGTAGTACATAAACTCCCCCTCCCTCCGGTTGAGGGGCCATCAATCTGTGGGATTATTGAGCCGGGTTTCGGAGTTAGCAAGCGTGTTGAAAATGCAGCCGCCTTTCTCTTTATCACTTTCAGATCGGCCCATCGGATAAGAATCCATCAGGGCAAGTAATGGGAGAGGCGTTTCTGATAGATGGCCGGCTGGCAGGCGGATCAATCCCACGCCAGCAGAGAAAGGCAGCCGAGGCAAGAGAGCCTGGCTTCCCTTTGCCTTCAGAGTCCTGGGAATGCAGGTGGAGAAAGACCTTTCAGTTCGCAGTTAAAGGTGGGCCCACCTTATTCGCACTGCCGAGAGAAGTACGAGAACTGGGGAGAAAAGTCAGCATTCAGAATTGAGATTCTCCAGCGCATTTCTCCAGCCAAGCAATGACTGAGAAACTGGGTAAACTGCGGCCCCCACCTCTTTCATCAGAGGCAGAATTCACAACATCGCACAAATCTTTACAACAGGGGCTGGCAACCTTTCTGGGCCACTAGTTCCATTTGGGATTTTGAGAAACTGCTGCGGGCGGCGGGCACAAAATGGCAGCTGTGGGGTGTGTGGCTTCATGGGTTCACAGGAGGAGAGGCGGAACCAGTGAGAAAACAGGAACTGGGCAGGAAGAGCATTTTCTTGTGCACTGTTGCTTTTTGAGAGAATATCTACTTGTCCAGGTTCCCAGCTTGATAACACAGTAAGCGTAGGTTATTAAAAAGGAGGATTTATTGCAAAAACAAACATATGGCTCCAGACGGCTATAACAAAGCCCAGTCTGGCATTGCTACTCAAGATGATCCTTCTGAAGACTCCTTCCAGCGCTGACAGAAGATATTGAACTTACGACCCTTACGTCTCTTGTTTTGCTCCCTATCTAGCAGCCCTCCCATTCGCCGGCTCTTCAGATTTAGTGGCTCAGCTCCAACTTCTTCCTATTGAGTGCTCACTGGAAGGACAGATCCTGAAGCTGAGGCTCCAAGACTTTGGCCACCTCATGAGAAGAGTCCCTGGAAAAGACCCTGATGTTGGGAAAGATGGAGGGCACAAGGAGAAGGGGACGACAGAGGACGAGATGGTTGGATAGTGTTCTTGAAGCTACCAGCATGAGTTTGACCAAACTGCGGGAGGCAGTGGAAGACAGGAGGGCCTGGCGTGCTCTGGTCCATGGGGTCATGAAGAGTCGGACACGACTAAACGACTAAACAACAACAACAACAACTCTGAGAGTGTTTGCTTCCTGCGAGTTTTGGCTGTGTTCTAGCCTGCTCTCAACTACTGCCTTATCACCCTGCCCATCAAGGTCAGGAAGAGCCGAAGTTGCAGCTGCCAGCTCTCCCCTGCCTAACTTCCAAGCCTCTCTGTTCCTGGCTGCTTTCTGCAGTTGGCTGCAAACCTTCGCTCGGAGCTGGCTCATTACTGACACTACCCTAGCTTAGAGCTCCGTTGATTGTGATGAGATCTTCTGTCTCTTTACATTTCGGCAAATGGCAGCAGCAGCGCAGTGCTCAACACTTTCCCCCATGCCAATTTGCCCAGCGACACTCACACACCCCTTCCTGAAGCCATTGCTCCAGCCATTGCCGTTCCATACGGCAGGTGCCACTAGCGAGAAGGCCCTCTGCCTGGTTCCCTGTAGCTTTGCTTCTCGCAGGGAGGGAACCACTAGAAGGCCCTTGGCGCTGGACCTCAGCATCCAGGTAGAACGATGGGGATGAAGACGCTCCTTCAGGTATACTGGGCCTTTGAGGCCGTTTAGGGCTTTAAAGGTCAGCGCCAACACTTTAAATTGTGCTCGGAAACGTACTGGGAGCCAATGTTGGTCTTTCAAGACCGGTGTTATGTGGTCTCGGCAGCCGCCCCCAGTCACCAGCTGCATTCTGGATTAGTTGTAGTTTCCAGGTCACCTTCAAAGGTAGCCCCTTAACAAACTACTGTTCCCAAGATTCTTTGGGGGAAGCCAAAGAAAATGGCATGATCCTGCTTTCAAGTGGTAGGGTGACCATCTGTCATGGATGCTTCAGTTGAGATTCCTGCATTGCAGGGGGTTGGACTAGATGACCGTGGGGTCCCTTCGAATTCTACAATTCTATGAAATGTACAGTGCAAACGGGACTGCTCTTTGGGGTAGGACAGGCACAGAAACGGGGACCACATTAACCCCATGAGGTCCTGGTCCTGTGGATCCGACCTTGCTTTCAAGTCCAGTCTCTTCATTCCAGATTCCCCCGGCTTCCTTTCTCCTTTTAGGACGGGAAGAAATGCTGTTTTTATTCCCTCAGTGGCAGAAAAAGAAATGATAGTAAATAAACGAGCGTTTGCCAGAAAGGTAATAACAGGCCGTGCTCTTGGAAAGAGAAGGAATTGCTGAGCAGGCAGAAATCCCAGAGAGAGAGAGAGAGAGAGAGAGAGAGAGAGAGAGAGAGAGAGAGAGAGAGAGATTCTCCCAAACTCTTTCCTTCCAGTAATTCCCACTGAGGGGCATCAACAGCGGTTTTGCGCAGCAGAAACGTGGGGAGGGGTGTGTGACGGGCAACGCTAATGAAGTTACCGCCATCGGGCGATTAGGTTAGCTGATCCTCTGGGACTGGCCGGCAAGGTGATGGACTGAAAGAAGAACGGGAACTAAATTGCATTTCATTTCAATTTGGCCATAAATGTGATGATTTCGTCAGATAAGCACAACGAGGGAGGGAGGCGAGGCTGGCAGGGGAAGGAGATGAGCAGGCCCCAGGCCTACCTAGAATTTGGGGTCCACGACAAAGATGGTCCAAAGGGCACCCACAAACACACACACACACCGATAATGAACCGAGGGCACAACGCCATTCGTGCCAACGGAATTCGCACTCGTCGCCTCAATTCCAGAAGGATATTGCGGAGTTGGGGGGAGGTTTGGAATAGGGCAACCCAAGTGATCGGGGGTGTGTGGAACAGCTGCCCTATGAGGAACGTTTGCCGCCTTTGTGGCTTTTTAGTTAAGGCGAGGAAGAAGAGACAGGATAGAAGTTTGTGAAAATAGGGGGGAATGAGGATGATATGTTTTTGATAAATTGTTATATTGAAATTCCTAATAAAAAATAATTGTAAATCCGGGGACTGTCTCTGGGAAACGGGGACATCTGCTAACCCTACTTTTGGGGCCACACTCTTTGAACGTGATGTGGACCCGTGCAAGAGCACAGCACCCCAAAATGCGCACCCTTCAGGGCCCTCAAAAGCGAAATGTCCCAATTAAATCAGGGCAGTTGAGGAGCATGCAGAATGTTCAACTAGATGGTCCTTCTTAGGTTTTTATGTTGATGGTCCTCACACCAGCAACTTCTCCAGCGTGGACTGTGTGTGAATACCTGGCCAGGCCTGCTCCTTTCCCCAATCTCCACCTCCACCACCACTCCACCTGCTGGCTGACAATTAGTCCTCCTTGAGAAGATGTAGGACACCGACTAAGGAGCACGAGGTGTCGGCCAAGCAGAGCGCCGCAATCAAAATGACATCATGCTCATTTGTACGGCTGCAGATTATTCATTGGAAACGGCCAAGGTTTTATGAAGTGGTTGTATATCACCTGAGCTTCGTAGGCTGCCCGTTGGAGGAGTAAAGGAGCGGGATAAGGAATATTGACTCACGCCGAGCTTTATGAGATGGGATCACGCTGGTTGGTCATGAAAGAGGCAGCGCGGACAGACCTGCCCCTTCTGCTCTGGTTGTCATGTGGAGTATCTTCATAGCATGCTTCCATCGGAGACACACACTGAATTCTCCTAGACTAGAGTATCACTTCGGTATACATGAGGATGAAAGGGCTTGGGGCTCAGGAGTAGATCAAAGGTTGGACATCTATCTCTTGGGGACTCTTCAGCTGTGATTCCCAGGGGTTTGAACTAGATGGCCCTTGAGGGTACCTTCCAATGGATTGAGGTTGAATCCTGACAAGACAAAAGTACTGTTTTTGGGGGACAGGGGGTGGGGAGGTGTGGGGGACTCCCTGGTCCTGAATGGGGTAACTGTGCCCCTGAAGGACCAGGTGCGCAGCCTGGGAGTCATTTTGGACTCACAGCTGTCCATGGAGGCACAGGTCAAATCTGTGTCCAGGGCAGCTGTTTACCAGCTCCATCTGGTACGCAGGATGAGACCCTCCCTGTCCATGGACTGTCTCGCCATTGTGGTGTATGCTCTGGTTATCTCCCGCTTGGACTACTGCAATGCGCTCTATGTGGGACTACCTTTAAAGCTGACCCGGAAACTGCAATTAATCCAGAATGTGGCAGCTAGACTGGTGACTGGGGGCGGCCGCCGAGACCACATAACACTGGTCTTGAAAGACCTACATTGGCTCCCAGTACGTTTCTGAGCACAATTCAAAGTGTTGGTGCTGACCTTTAAAGCCCTAAATGGCCTCGGTCCAGTATATCTGAAGGAGCGTCTCCACCCCCATTGTTCTGCACGGACACTGAGGTCCAGCACCGAGGGCCTTCTGGCAGTTTCCTTGCTGCGAGAAGCCAAGTTACAGGGAACCAGGCAGAGGGCCTTCTCGGTAGTGGCACCCGCCCTGTCGCGCTACTTGGTGGGGCGAGGTGCCTTGTCCGGGGCGCCAGGACATTGGTATTCAGAGATACTCAGCACAGCCATCATTGTGGAACCGAGGGCGGCTGGAGGATTTGACCACAATAATGAAATCAGGGTGTGATTTATTTTCAAAAGCTCAGAGAGGAAAGTGATACCTTTTAACATAATTTCGACATGGGAAATGAGAGATTAAAAGTGTTCAGGAAGAAATGATAGGGTGGGTGCCTTAAAAAAAAATTGCCAAAAATACAACTCTCCTCGGCAATAATTTACTTTTACTTAATGCAGTAAAGTTTTTACAAGTGTCATAATTTACTTTTAACATATGCAACGGTCTCTTTTCACTTGTACCTAATTTACATTTATATTTCAGAAGTGGCGAGTGAAAACGTTGGGTGCTAAAATGCTCCATTGACCCGTTTAAATTTCTGCTGGTGCAAACCTATGCATGTCTACTCAGATGTCGTCTTCTTTGGCCATCCCTCGTAGCCGAGTCAGATTGTCCTCCATAAACACAGTTTTAACAATGAGTCTGTAAGTGACTGTGGAGGCCAATTCTGGATCCACACATCCTTCCACAGTGGGGACATTGGTTTTCGGGCGGGAGTTGATCCTGATGAGGGTTTGCCAAGCATGCCTTCCTCTTGGCACGTTTCTGCCTTGTGCCCTGAGTTCGAGTGTCTTCAAAGCCCATGGCACCTTTGGTAAAGGCTGTTCTCCAACTGGAGCGCTCGCAGGCCAGTTTTCCAATTGACAGTGTTTAAACTACATTTTTTAAGATTTGCCTTGAGACAGCCTTTAAAGCTCTTTTGTTGGCCACCAGCATTACGCTTTCCATTTTTAAATATACTTGAAGTCGAGTGTGGATTTCATGCTCTTTACTCAGCTCAGAGTAGTAAGGAATGGAAGTTCCCCCAGAATGTCTGCTTTATATACATTATTTACACAGTGGGCCCCACGTGATTGGCTAATTCCGGGATTCACCTGTAGGCCAATCAGGTTGTGGATTCACTTCCACCTGGAGCTGGATTGGGTGGCTCCTGTGGACCAATCAGACTGCTGCATTCTGGATCCTATTGTTCTAGGACCAATCAGACTGCTGCATTCTGAATCCTATTGTTCTAGGACCAATCAGACTGCTGCCTTTTGGATCCTATTCAACTCAGTACATAACACCGTCAGAATAGAGTAGTTGCTTTGGAAGATGATCATCAGGCATCCGCACAACATGACCAACGAAGTTGATGTAAGCCCCATGCAGTCTAACCGAGCTTACTCTCAAGTAAGAATACAGGAGAATTTCATTCAGTCTGCATTCTTAGGTGAAGTGTCCTAATTTGCACCCCTGAGGTTGCTTCCAGATGACTTACATTGAGCCTTCGTCCTGATTCGCTTGCGCAAAGTTTGTGGGGAGGTTCTACAATTTCTGCTCTATATTGTGCAATCATTCTGGCTTGTTTGCAGGGTGGTTACATGATGTCATGTCGCTCATTCTGAACTTGTCTGAATTTTGCAGGTTAGGTTTTGGCTGGAAAAAGAATGAACCAAAACACATTAAAAAAATGAGTACTTGTGAAATGCATACCTTGAAATAAGATATGTATTCAAATATTATTTTGCCATAAGATGCATATATTCGTATTTATTTTTTGTTTGTTTGTTTGTTTTATGTACAGTACCGCCCTATACCTGGAGGTCTCAGTGCGCATATATATATATATATATATATATATATATATATATATATATGGAAAAAATCATATGAAAGAAATGTAAATGATGTGAAAGGAAAAATAAGTGATACAATTAGCCCAATAAATGTAAAATGATAACAAGACATTATGCTTTTTATGAAAGGATTCCAAATATTGTTGTATTTATCCACACACAATCTGTGCCCAAAAGCAATCTGTTCAGATTTTGCTAGAGTTGTCGTATCTTCTATTCAGTGATTGAAGGCAACCATGGTGTTAACTTTCCAATTAATTAATACCAGTCTTTCAGCATAAGTAAGGGCGCAGGAGTCCCTTTATGTTGACCCTTTGTCAACCCCCATAATATTATTATAATATTAAAATAATACCATCAGCTGGCCATTTTAGATTTCCCCCCAAAGTACTTATGCATTTTAGTACTTTTCTCCAAAATTTTGTGTCAGACATTGCATAAACATAGGTTTCGAAGAAACCTCTCCTTATTATATCTCCAGCAGCTTGTGTTTGTAGATAGCACCTTTCTAAACAAGTGTACAGGAGTCCAATAAATTCTAAATATTGATTTTTGTTGTATAAGACATTTCAAAAAACACACAAGATATTAATGCAGAGCAAGAATGGATTTATCAATGAAAATTGTGGAAGCTGTGGGGGTCTCTTCCGGAATGGGGGTCGCTTGGCAAAAGACCAAATCAAGACTCAGTTGCAAGTTTTCAAGAGACTGAAAGCAATTCTTTTTGGCGCAAGCATTGTTCAACCTAAGAGGCCCTTTGACCTCTGACGGTTTATGAAACCTTCTGTGTCCAAACAGATGAAAGTCTGAAAGACACAATATCTCTCTTGTATGAAACTCTGGTGGCAGACAAAAAAACAGTCTCTTATTAGGTTTGACGGCAAAGTGAGAAGATAATCTGAAGCAACACATAACTGACATGCAATGGAAAACGCTCTGGCTGAGAACTCCCTTAAAAGCAATTCCAGTTTGTGTCAGAGCAGCAACACTGGAAGTAATTTATAGATAGCACTTCACACCGGTTAAGATAAATCAAGTGAATAGTGACCCATCCAACACCTCTTGGAGAAATCGTATTAAGAGGGGAAGTTTCTACCACATTTGGTGGGGCTGCCCGATAATCCAGGTTTTTCTGGCAGCGCGTATTACAAGAAATCCTGGCAGTGAGCTTAAGGAGGAGTTCTACTTAGCTGGCTGCAGCCTCTGGAAGTTCCTGACCAGGACTTGTAAACAGGGGCATTTGAAAGGGCATTTTGAGGGTGAGTGCTGTCTCACAGTGCATGGAGCTGTGGCAATGACCTGCAACACCAGTGTCACGTTTGACTTCCTGCCTGAGAACATGCAAAACGACACTTGCAAGCTGGTGGCCTTGCTAGAAAAGAAAGAATAGCAACTTGATCTAGGAGTCCTGGTTCCCAGCTTGATATCGCAGTAAGTGTAGGTAATTAAGAATGAATAAGGTAATTAAGAATGGTATCTGAAGAAGTGTGCACGCACACGAAAGCTCATACCAAGAACTAACTTAGTTGGTCTTTAAGGTGCTACTGGAAGGATTTTTTTTATTTTAAGAATGAGGATTAATTGCAAAACCAAACAGATAGCTCTGGACGGCTCTAACAAAGCCCCCGGCATCATTACTCAAGATGACCCTTCTGAAGACTCCTTCCGGTGTCTACAGAATATATTGGACTTTTGCACCTTACGTATCTTGTTTTGCTTCCTGTCTAGCAGCCCTCCCCTTCGCCGACTGTGTGGACTTTTGGGATCAGCTCCGACCTCTGCCTTTTCAGAGAGGCTATCTCTTGAGTTTGTTCACTCCATTTTGTGCTTCCTGTGAGCTTTGGCTGTGTTCACAGCTTGTGGAACAAGCCATGTTTCAAAAACCAACTTTATAAATGATGATTTAGGATCCTGGCTTGTGTAGAAACTGCCCACCATAGTTCTGGTTCAGCAAAACAGGAAACTATGGTGAGTTAGCAATCTCTGTTTTGCATCCAGGTGTGCAACAAAGAGAGCAAAGGAGTTGTGTACAAAACCGAAAGGCTGCTTCATATCTGGCTTATTAAACACAGGTGTGAGATCAGGCACAGGCAAACTCGGCCCCCCCAGATGTTTTGGGACTACAACTCCCATCATCCCTGACCACTGGTCCTGTTAGCTAGGGATGATGGGAGTTGTAGTCCCAAAACATCTGGAGGGCCGAGTTTGCCTGTGCCTGTGTAAGATCATCCAAGTGTTGACATGGGTGCTTAACAACTGCAGTTTATGATGGGGCATTTCTTGGAAGAGTAAATTTGAGGTTACAGTCTCCCACTGCTGTTTAAAAATAAAATAAAATTTTGCATACTTTTACAGTACACTGCTTGCACTTCTATTATGTTCCTGTTAACATAATTTGCAAGGCATCTTAAGTTTAAAAGGACAAAGTTGGACTACTAAGGAAAAAAGAACAAGTTGCATGCTGCAATAAGCCAGGAAGTCTTCATTTAACTTTCATTCACTGTTAGGTTCAAACTGGGAAACCGTGGTTACCAAGTTCAGAACACTGGCTGTGTTCTAGCCTGCTCTCAGCTACTGCCTTATCACCCTGCCCATCAAGGTGAGGAAGAGCCGAAGTCTGCAGCTGCCGGCTCTCCCCTGCCTGACTAACATCTAAGTGCTGGCTGCAAACCTTTGCTGGGAACTGGCTCATTCCTGGCAGCCACCAAGCAAGATAAGGAATTTCTCAATAGAGCGGAGTTGAGTGTCTTAGAACAGCGATGCAGGCGGGGTGCACCATTGAACAGCGACGCAGGCGGCGCACCCGTTGCAGGAGATGAATCCCTGGAGGAACATGACGCACCAAAGCTGAGCTGTCAGGAGCCATGTGGTGTCACTGGAGCTGCAAAATCGATTCCATGCCGTCACCTCTGATTTTGGGTCAAAGGAGCAAGGGCAGAAGCTGCAGATCTCAGGACTCCCTCGGAAGGTGGTGTACTCGCCTTCCTTGAGAGTTTTCCAACAGAGGTTGGGTGGCCATCTGTCATGGATGCTTTTGTTGAGATTCTTGCATTGCAGGGGGTTGGACTAGACTCCTGGTAAAGGTAAAGGGACCCCTGACTGTTAGGTCCAGTCGTGGCCAACTCTGGGGTTGCGGCGCTCATCTTGCTTTATTGGCAGAGAGGGCCGGCGTACAGCTTCCGGGTCATGTGGCCAGCATGACTAAGCCGCTTATGGTGAACCAGAGCAGCACACAGAAACGTCCTTTACCTTCCTGCCGGAGTGGTACCTATTTATCTACTTGCACTTTGAGGTGCTTTTGAACTGCTAGGTTGGCAGGAGCAGGGATCGAAGCAACGAGAGCTCACCCCTTCACAGGGATTCGAGCCACCGACCTTCTGATCAGCAAGTCCTAGGCTCTGTGGTTTAACCCTGGGGTCCCTACCAACTCTACAATTGAAATTGAAATACTTTATTGTCACTTGTACAACTTGTATACAGTGAGATTACACAAGCACCCCCCAGTCAGCTCTCTTAGTCTTAATTTCCCTCATTTACTGACGCACACCCACCAAACCCGAAAGTCAGTTGCCCTGTTGTTGTCTTTTCATTCAGCAGCCTAACAGCCCCTGGATAGAAGCTGTTCTTTACCCTGTTGGTGCGACTAATCATGCTTCTATATCTTCTGCCCCAGGGCAGGAGATCAAGAAAGTGCCGGCCAGGGTGTGAATCATCCCTGAGAATTTTCCTCACTCTCCTGAGGCAACGTTCTTCCGCTATTTCATCCAGCGGATTCACGGGACAGCCCATAATATCTTGTGCTGTATTCACCACCCTCTGTAGGCACTTCCTATCAGCTGATGTCAAACCAGCGTCCCACACCGTGATGCAGTATGAAAGGACACTTTCTATTGTGGACCGGTAGAAGGAGATCATCAGATGTTGATTGACATCGTTCTTCCGCAATGCTCTGAGGAAATGGAGTCTCTGTTGGGCTTTCTTAACCACCTGGGTTGTATTGATTTTCCAGGTAAGGTCTTCACTGAGATAAACTCCTAGGAATTTGAAGGAAGAGACTCTCTCCACACAGCCCTACCCTTTATGTATTCTATCTAATACATAAAGATCTGATACTCTTCTTTCTCACAACATGAAATAGCAAGGTACTGGCTTTATCCCCCATCATTGACCTCACAGGGTTGGTGGTCCAAAGTGTGAGAAATCGCCCTGGCAGGAAAATTTAACCAATGTGAGCAGAATAAATTGTGTAAAAGTAAAAGACTCGTTCATTTGCATTAGGTCCATATAGTAAAAGCTATGGTTTTCCCAGTAGTGATGTATGGAAGTGAAAGCTGGACTATAAAGAAGGCTGATCGCCGAAGAATTGATGCTTTTGTTTTTTTTTTTTTTTATAAAGATTTTTTATTGCGTTTCTTTTCATAGATTAACAAGTTTGTTTACATGGCAACATACAAGAAACATTTTATATATATATATATATGAAGAAAAATAAAAAAAAAGAAAAAATATTATGAAACTTTCCTTAACATCTTTCAGCAATTCACTTTTGGACCTCCTCACATCCTCTCAGCATTGCATTCATTGTTCTAACCAGTTCAGCAATTTGTTATCTTGTTTCCCATCTTATTATACCTTTAAATGTATTATGTTACCAATTTCAAAAATTTGTAATTTAATTTTGACACTCTTAATAAACATAATAGTTTGTTTCAAATATTTCTCGTTTTTTTCCATCAATGCATACTTTATCATTTGCTTAAAATAAATTGCGGAAACATAACATTTCTTAATCGTGCGCTATCTTAACATTCAAACAACTTATAATGTTTTTGCAAATAGTCCTTAAATTTTTTCCAGTCCTCCTCCATTGTTTCTTCGCTCAGATCTCGGATTCTGCCAGTCATTTCCGCCAACTCCATGTAGTCCATCAACTGCGTCTGCCAGTCCTCCAGTGTGGGTAGATCTGGTGTTTTCCAGAACTTAGCGATGAGAATCCTAGCTGCTGTGGTTGCATACATAAACAAGGTTCTGTCCTTCTTTGGCACCTTCCGGTCCACCATGCCCAGGAGAAAGGCCTCTGGTTTCTTAGAAAAGGTATATCTAAATACCTTTTTCAGCTCATTATGTATCATTTCCCAAAAGGCCTTTACTTTCGGGCAGGTCCACCAGAGGTGAAAGAATGTCCCTTCTGCCTCCTTACACTTCCAACACTTATTATCAGAAAGATGATATATTTTAGCCAACTTGACTGGGGTCATGTACCACCGGTATACCATTTTCATAATGTTCTCTTTCAAGGCACTACATGCCGTGAATTTCATACCGGTGTTCCATAACCTTTCCCAGTCCTCAGACATAATGTTGTGTCCTACATCCTGTGCCCATTTTATCATAGCAGATTTAACTGTCTCATCCTGTGTGTTCCATTTAAGCAGCAAGTCATACATCCTCGAAAGTACCTTGGTCTTTGGTTCTAGTAACTCCGTCTCCAGTTTCGATTTCTCCAACTGGAAACCCACTTTTTTATCTATTTTGAATACCTCTTGAATTTGAGCATAATGCAACCAATCTCGCACCTTACCTTTTAGTTTGTCCTGGCTTTGGAGCTTCCAATTATCTCCAACTCTTTCAATCAATTCCCAATATTTTGGCCAGTAGGCCTCCATATTGGGCCTTTTTTTAGAAATCTTGGCTTCCACAGGTGATAACCACCTCGGGGTCTTACTTTCTAATAAGTCCTTGTATTTCATCCAGACGGCAAAAATTGATTTTCTGACAATATGGTTTTTAAACAATTTATGAATCTTCGCCTTGTCATACCACAAATATGCATGCCAACCATACACATTATCAAACCCTTCCAGATCTAGGACATCGGTGTTTTCCAACAGAAACCAATCCTTCAACCAGCAGAAGGCTGCAGCTTCATAATACAACCTTAAATCCGGCAGGGCAAACCCCCCTCTATCTTTTGAGTCAGTTAGTATTTTAAATTTTATTCGGGGCTTTTTGCCCTGCCAGACAAACTTAGAAATATCCTTCTGCCATTTTCCAAAACATTCCATTCTGTCCACGACCTGAAGGGTTTGAAATAAGAATAACATTTTTGGCAAAACACACATCTTTATAGCTGCGATTCGGCCTGACAAGGTAAGTTTCAATCTTGACCAAATATCCAAGTCTTTTTTAATTTCCAACCAACATTTTTCATAGTTATCTTTAAAAAGATTTAAATTTTTAGTGGACAAGGATACTCCCAGGTATTTCACTTTTTTAACCACACTTAACTCTGTCTCTTTCTGGTACCCCTCTATCTCTGTAGGTGTCAGATTTTTAACCAAAACCTTAGTTTTTTGTTTGTTTAACTTAAATCCCGCCACCCGACCAAACTCCAGGATAAGTTCCAAAACTCTTTTTGTGCTAGATTCTGGCTCCTGTAATGTCAAGACTAAGTCATCTGCAAAAGCTTTCAGTTTGTATTGTTTCGCTCCGACCACTATACCTTGCACCAACTGGTCCTCCCTAATCATATTCAGCAATACCTCCAGAACAGAAATGAATAGCAGAGGAGATAGAGGGCACCCCTGTCGTGTCCCTTTTTCAATTTGAAGTTCCTCCGATACCACATTGTTCACTATCAGTTTAGCTTTTTGTTCTGAGTAAATTGCTTCTAATCCATTTTCAAACCCCCGTCCCACTCCCATCCCTTTCAAGTTCTTCTTCATAAACATCCAAGAAATGTTGTCAAATGCTTTCTCCGCATCAATAAAAATTAAGGCAGCCCTTGTGTTTCTAATTCGCAACAACTCCAATATATCAATAATGTTCCTGGTGTTGTCAGACATATGTCTACCAGGGAGAAAGCCTGCTTGGTCCTTGTGAATTACTTCATTTAGTACATTTTTAAGTCTATTTGCTAAAATGTCTGCAAATATTTTGTAATCCACATTCAGGAGTGAGATCGGACGGTAGTTCTTAAGCTGAGTCTTTTCCCTTTCTGACTTGGGAATCAATGTGATAAATGCTTCTTTCCACGTTTCCGGTGCCTTTCTCCCCTCCATGATCTGGTTGCAAACCTCCAACAACGGTTGTATCAAGAAATCCTTCAAAGTTTTATAATATTTGGAGGTAAGTCCGTCCGGGCCTGGAGATTTGCCCAGCTGCATGTTTTGGATGGCACCTTCAATTTCCTGTTGAGTTATTTTGCTGTTAAGAATTGATCTTTTATCTTGACTTATTTTAGGTAGTCCATTTGTTTCCAAAAATTGGTCCATTTCCGATTCTTTCTGAGGCCCCTGTGCATAAAGCTCTTTGAAATATCTGTGGAAGCACTTTCTTATTTCTTCTGGTTTCTGAACTATTTTTCCTTGAATCTCCAAATTTGTAACCGTATTTAACTTTTGTCTTTTTTTCAACTGCCAAGCCAGCAACTTTCCACATTTATTTGCTGATTCAAACGATCTCTGCTTCATTTGTTTGATTTTCCACTCAATCTCTTGATTGATCAGTTTCGAATATTGTGCTTGATGAAATTTGATCTCTCTTAGCACCTCTTTAGACTTCGGTTTGATTCTCAGCTTTTTCTCTCCTTCACTTATTTTCTCTAAATTTTTTTCTTTTTTTCCATTCCAATATTTTCTTTTTATCGAATTCTGTTGAATCAGAAACCCTCTCATTACAGCTTTACTTGCATCCCAGATTGTTCTTTTCTCCACCGTAGTGTTCAAGTTTATTTCAAAGTAGTCCTTTAGTGTTTTTTGGGCCTTCTTCACAATCTCTTGATCTCTTAACAAGGTGTCATTCATTCTCCATCTGAAGGATCCAGTTGGGAAAAATCTCAGTTCCATTTTTATGGCATTATGGTCGGAGCAGGTTTTTGGGCAGATTTCCACTTTTCTCGTTTTCGGAGCCAGCCCTCTAGATATCCAAATTTGGTCGATTCGTGTCCATGACAAGTGGGCCTCAGAAAAGAAGGTTCCTTCTTTACCCAAGGGGTTCCTTGTCCTCCAAATGTCAATCAAGTCCATATTGTCTGTCATTTCAAAGAAAGTTTTAGGGAGTCTGCCGTCTGTTGTTAAGTTTTGATTTTGGGATTTGTCCATATTTGTAGACACCACCCCATTCATATCTCCCATCACAATAATATTAGCATAGTCCAAATAGTCCATCATTGTCTCATGCAGCTTCTTGTAGAATTCTGATTTTCCATCATTTGGCGCGTAAATTCCTAATATCAAAATCTTTTCCCCTTGTGTTTGGATTTCAATCGCGAGAATTCTTCCATGATCATCTTTAAATAAAAATTTTGGCGACAGGTTCTCCTTTGCATAAATTACAACACCTCTTTTTTTAACTTTGTCTGATGAGATAAATTCTTGGCCAAGTCTTTTATTGATTAATACTTTCCTGTGGAGCCTAGTCACATGTGTTTCTTGCAAACATATTACATCCAATTGTTCTTTTTTTAGGATATGAAATATCCTTCTCCTTTTTTCCGGAGAATTCCCGCCATTTATGTTCCAACTAAGTAGCTGCAGAGACATCCTGTTCTATTTAAGATGTTCTTAAGATGGGGTGTCTTCCTTTTGCTCAGATCCCGAAGGTATAGGCGTTGGCCCACTTCCGGGCGGTGCTGGTGCTGGTAAAACTGGAAGCCAATCCGCTCCTTTTTGGAGATCTTCTCCGTGGTCGTGAAGGAACTTTTGGTTATCTTCAGGTGTTCTTATTTTAACCTTCCTTTCTTTGTAGGTGAAGGATAATCCCTGTGGAAACTCCCACCTGTAGGGAATTGCGTTGTGTCTCAGCAATTTTGCTAATTCTGTATAGGTGGCTCTAAGGTCCAGCAGCTGCCTCGGGATATCTCTGTAAATTTCCACCCTTTTGTCTTGTATTTCAATTGCTTTTTTGAAATGAAGGCCTAGGATCTTGTCTCTCTCTTCCTTTGTTCTTAAAATTATCAAACAGTCTCTGGATCTGTCTTTCCTTACCAGTCTTCCCAGTCTATATGCCGAGACAATCCTAAAATCTGTATCTTCCTTTAAACCCCAGAACTTCGAGAATTCCTGTGTTAAGTATCCAATCAAATCTCCTTGCTCGAGTTCCGGAATACCTCTCAATTTGATGTTGCTCTCACGATTTTTCAGTTCCACCATTGACAGATAGACTTGTTGTTCACCCACCTGTTTGTGCAGGGGCCTAACTTCTCCTTTTATTTCTTCAACCTCTTTTTGTAGGACTCCCACTTTCTGGATTGCTTCTCCAGCTAATTCTCGATTTTCCGCTGTTGCTCCTTGCAATTTCTCTATGGCTTGCGTGTGCTGGGAAACTTGGTCAGTCAATTTTTGGATCGAGGAAGTTGCTTTATCTATCTTCACAGACTGATCGTCCACCTTCTGGTTTAAACTTGATAGTTGCTCCAATATTTGTTTTAATAGTGTATCTGACCCACCTGCTGCCATATCTTCCTCAGTGGACTTCTCAGTTATTTCCCCTTGTTCTCTATGGGACACCAGTACAGCTGGAACCGACGAACGGCGTCCTTGGGTCAATGTTGTTTGTACAAATTGTGCTGGTCTTCTTTCCTTTTCTTTTTCTTTTTCCTTAGCCTCTTTAGTTTCCTTTGCT
Organism: Podarcis bocagei; assembly: GCF_964188305.1. Classification (NCBI taxonomy): domain Eukaryota; kingdom Metazoa; phylum Chordata; class Lepidosauria; order Squamata; family Lacertidae; genus Podarcis; species Podarcis bocagei. The sequence continues at coordinate 91,008,633 of NC_138133.1, forward strand.
TTAGATGCTCTTGTTCTCCCTGCACCACTCATTACACATCTGTCAATGTTCAAGGTCAAATTGTCTATTGTTCCATGGGAAAGACAAATTCAGGAGTAAACAGCCAGTGAGATGGAATTCAAAACAAAAGTCAGTTCCCAGGATTTTATAATCCGAAAGCCCTGTAGGGGGAGTGCCACCCGGTTTCAAAGACAAAGAAGGAAGTAATCCGCCATTAAAGTTCCAAATTGTTTCAAGACAGTAAATTCATTAGTCCAAAAGTCCCTTCATAAACTCAAGATTTCCCAAAGCGCCTTTTATAAATCAACAAAGTTTCACGAAAGGTGCTTGTAACAGTATCCCAATCAGTCTTTTCTGCTCAAATATAACAGTTACTTTCCAGCAAAGATTGCAACTGTTTCCGCAATTTGACACAGTCTCTCTCTCTGGCAGCCCGACAATCTGGCTCTTTAAAAATACAGCCCAAAGGAGAAAAAAGATAGGAGGAAAGTCACCATTTACTGCTTCTTTTAGTCAATGTCCATTTCCACCTTCAGCTCAATAAAATAAGCAGATCTTATAGCACGAAAAAGTTTAAGCTTCCCACAGTCCCGTTTCAAACGCTTCCGTTTCTAAAAGCTTTGCTTTGATCTTGTCAGCAATGTCGGAAGACGGACTTCCCTTTTCTCGTCTCCCGCTTTCAGCCAAATTAACCGAATTTCTTTTGCCAAATTTTAAACCCCTTTACTCACGGGTATGTTGCTTGCAGTTTAGCGTTGATTTTAGGAAGAAGGATCAGCGCTCATCTGTAACAGCCGCGCGGCTTCGCTTCCGCGGAAAGAGCGATGAACTCACAGCACCGCTACCCCTCCTTCACTCCGGGTCTCCTTACGGGGTCCCTTCTGTGTTTTCGGAGCAGCTTCTGGTGCCCGCCGAGTCCCACGGCCACGGGCTCACTCTACCCGTGGTTTATCTTGATGGGTCGTCGCTATGCCGCAGCGAACGACCCTTTTCCGCGGAGCCCCTCTTCAGAGCTCGAAGAGGACCGCCATTACAGTTTCGCGCCGCCCCCGGAAGTCCAAGAATTGATGCTTTTGAATTATGGTGCTGGAGGAGACTCTTGAGAGTCCCATGGACTGCAAGAAGATCAGACCTCTCCATTCTGAAGGAAATCAGCCCTGAGTGCTCCCTGGAAGGACAGATCCTGAAGCTGAGGCTCCAAGACTTTGGCCACCTCATGAGAAGACTCCCTGGAAAAGACCCTGATGTTGGGAAAGATGGAGGGCACAAGGAGAAGGGGACGACAGAGGACGAGATGGTGGGACAGTGTTCTCGAAGCTACCAGCATGAGTTTGACCAAACTGTGGGAGGCAATGGAAGACAGGAGGGCCTGGCGTGGTCTGGTCCATGGGGTCACGAAGAGTCGGACATGACTAAACGACTCAACAACAACAACATCAGCTCGCCACATAGATAGTGAATCAAACCTGATCTGACTTAATGTCCTCTTACGTTGTGTTCACATGGCAGCATATTCTTGTGACTTTTCTCGAACCAATAAATGCCACATTATGTCCAAGCTTTTACAGGACCTAAAAGTCACTTCTGGAAACATGGCGGAATATAGTGCAAGCTTTAGTGCTCATTTCTGTGTTGTTTGCTTCCAGAAAGAAAGAAAAATCTGTCTGAGAATTCTTCTAGTTAAGTGATTGAATACACGCATTACAAGTATACGGCCTTAATTGATCTGCATTTAAGGGATTTCAGGTGGCGAGAGCTGGAAATGATATTTGCCAAAGATCTGGGAGTGCCACTCTTAAGTGCTGCTAATAAGAAGTTACATGATTTATGCCTATTGCATGCATGTTTCTACACAGACCTGCATTATTTCCCACACAACTGGAAGCCTTCAGCTGCCCCATCTGCAACAAAACATGTCTCTCCCCTATCAATCTCTACAGCCACAACAGGCACTGTAACTCTCAAGTGGTTTGAGTTTAGCCCCAAAGGCTCACTCCTCCATTGTCTCCTGAGACAGACAGACGCCAACCAATAACAGAGTCCCTAAAATGCCACGACACCAAACATCTCCTCCCTACAGAGTCTCCTTCTTCTCTTCAGGTTGAGGAATGCACTTAAACGTTTCTAATTTGTCTTGTTTGGAGAGAGGGCATCATTTGGGTTCTGTTTTATGGGGGCCCAGTTCATTTTACTTCCTGTAAATTGTCGCGTTAGTTATTAGGGCTTCTGGGAAGTTGTAAATTCACCCTCCTATCTTCATCACACAGTTTATGTTGTTTTACAGTTTCATTAATAGGTTCTCTCCTGGCTGGGTTGATGAAAGTTATTGACCTAATCATAACCTATTAATTATGACAGTAAATCCCCCCATGAGGAGAAGTTTTACTGTGCAAATGTTACTTGGAAAAACTGCAAGGTTTAAGCTGGAGCCTCAAGAACTTTAAATCTAAGTTAAGTTGCTCTCGGTGGAAGGTTGGAGAGGAGAGGTCTGTGGTGAGACAAATGGGGATATGCTCAGAAAGTGAGGTCTACCCAATATTTTTCTGTATAACAATATAAATTTTAAAACTTCCATCGGTTCTGGTTTATTTTGCCAAGTGACACCAGAAGCCAGAGTTGCTTAGAGATGGAGGGCTGGAAAAAACAGTCATCTTTGGCAATTCAATTTTCCCTCAGTATTGTGTTCCATCAGACACATTTCTGCATCAGCTCGCAATTGCAAGTACCTATAAAAATCCAATTGCAAGTCCCTATAAAAAAAATGGAGTTTTCTTGGCAGGGATACTGGAGTGGCTTGCCGGTTCCTCCTCCAGGTGGATCACGTTTGGTCAAAACTCTCCACTATGACCTGTCCATCTTGGGTGCCCTGCTCGGCATAGTTCATAGCTTCTCTGAGTTATTCACGCCCCTTCGCCACGGCAAGGCAGTGATCCATGAAGGGGAAGACAACTGGATTTTATGGTGCTGGAGGAGACTCTTGAGAGTCCCATGGACTGCAAGAAGATCAAACCTATCCATTCTGAAGGAAATCAGCCCTGAGTGCTCACTGGAAGGACAGATCCTGAAGCTGAGGCTCCAAGACTTTGGCCACCTCATGAGAAGAGAAGACTCCCTGGAAAAGACCCTGATGTTGGGAAAGATGGAGGGCGCAAGGAGAAGGGGACGACAGAGGATGAGATGGTGGGACAGTGTTCTCAAAGCTACCGACATGAGTTTGACCAAACTGCGGGAGGCAGTGGAAGGCAGGAGTGCCTGGCGTGGTCTGGTCCAGGGGGTCACAAAGAGGCGGACACGACTAAACAACAACACATGAAAATCCAGCGGCATTTTAGTGTGCATTTTTGCCAATATGCAGATTTCTGCAAGCGGTTTTGCCCGATATGCAGATTTTATTTTCACCTATATATTTATTTGTACGAACATTTCCCCCTAAGATATAATCACCGTCATCAGCGTTTGTTCATTTGTACGCTGTCTTTCCGTGGTTAAAAAAAACCACACTCAAGGTAGCTTACAACATGAAAAAATTTATATCATTACAAAAATATAACAAAAGCCATCATAGGGAATAAATGAAAACATCTCAATAAGTATACAATAAAACTGAACAATCCCCACAAAAGTCATAATAAGATCTCACGATATGGATGCAAAAATTAATCATTCCAGTAACATAAAAATTAAGCAGCCGCAAAATTAATTCTTGACCCCAACAAAAAAAAAACCCTTCAATAATACCCAGCTGCAAGAGTCTCTAGGCATCTTGAGCTGCACGTTCTGCAGCATTTTTCTACAATGATGGTCTCTGGCCTCTTCAGCAACCTCAGATTTTGTAGCTGAAATCAGCCAAGACCCTCCCAGGCCGGTTGGAAAGAGACTAGCAAGACTGGAAGCAGGTCTTGCAGGACTAACAGCAAATACAGTACAGTGGTACCTCGGGTTACAGACGCTTCAGGTTACAGACTCTGCTAACCCAGAAATAATACCTCAGGTTAAGAACTTTGCTTCAGGATGAGAACAGAAATCGTGCTCCGGCAGTAAGGCAGCAGCAGGAGGCCCCATTAGCTAAAGTGGTGCTTCAGGTTAAGAACAGTTTCAGGTTAAGAACGGACCTCCGGAACGAATTAAGTACTTTAACCCATCCAGATGGGCGGGGTATAAATGATAAATTATTATTATTATTATTATTATTATTAACCCGAGGTACCACTGTATATAGAATCATTTAATTGTAGCATTGGGGGATATACGCAAGGCTCATCTAGTCAAACCCCTGTAGTGCAGGAATCACAGCTAAATAAATCTACTTCTTTAGACTACTGCAATGCGCTCTACGTGGGGCTACCTTTGAAGGTGACTCGGAAACTGCAACTAATCCAGAATGAGGCAGCTAGACTGGGGACTGGGAGCAGCTGCCGAGACCACATAACACTGGTCCTGAGAGATCTGCATTGGCTCCCGGTACGTTTCCAACCACAATTCAAAGTGTTGGTGCTGACCTTTAAAGCCCTAAACGGCCTTGGTCCGGTATATCTGAAGGAGCATCTCCACCCCTATCGTTCTGCCCGGACACTGAGGTCCAGCTCTGAGGGCCTTCTGGCGGTTCCCTCACTGTAGAAGTGAGGTTACAGGGAACCAGGCAGAGGGCCTTCTCGGTGGTGGCACCTGTCTCCTGTCAGATGTCAAGGAGTTTTACAATCTTCTAATATACCTGAAGGAGCATCTCCACCCTCGTATTCAAATTTTCCGAGTTTCACCTGTATTTTTTAGGGGGGAAACCTAGTTTTAAACAAGAAAAAGTACGGTAGTTTTTGTTGTTGTTGTTGTTATGCCGCTTTCGCCCCCTGCACAATAATGTCTGAAACTTGTGCTCCTGAACTTCTCTCTCCTTCGCAGGTGCAGGGAACTCTGCCAAGGACAGAAGCCAACAGAGAGGGAAAGAGGTGGGTAGAGGAGGAGGAAGGGAGACCTTGTCCAGGGAGAGAATAATCTTCTCCCTTGTCTGCTCCCTGTCCCCTGCACTCAGAGAGCTTGTCACATGAAGTGTACGACCTCACGGCACACAGCTGGAGCCGAGAGCGCAGGTAGCCCAGACTTGCAGAATGTTCTCCAGACTACAGAAAGCAGGCCGGTAGCGCCATTAAAAATGCCCCACCAGGGACAACCTTTCGCGGATGTGTCACCCGGGGACAGCTGCAGCCCACATCTGGGAACATCTGGGGGAAGTCACTTTCGCTCTCAGGCAGCCTCTCCGTAACTTTTGCAGACAGGGAGTGCATTTTCACAGGTGCCGGGAACCTGCCGATGTCTACACCATTAATTTGATTTTGAATTGATTTTAGAATGAATTGATTTTAGAATGTATTTCAGTTAATTGATTGTGGTTTTATGTAAACTGTGTTATTTTTACTGTTGTTAGCTGCTCTGACGGCTGGGGAGGGCGGGATATAAATAAAATTCATTATTATTATTATTAATAATAATAATAATAATAATAATAATAATAATAAGCAGGTCACATTTTACTTAGAACCTCAGGCCATAGCTGTCAAACATCCCTTATCTGGCGGGAAAGTCCCTTATCCCAGCGCCGTGTCCCGCTGCTGTCCCTTAAATTTCCCGGGTTTCAAAGGAAGCAGCTCCTCTCCCTCCCTCCCTGCCGGCCAGGGAGGAGGGAGGCTCCAGCTGTGTTGCTTGGCTGCGTTGCTCACCCAATAAGGAGTCTAAGAACGACTGGGGGGTGGAGCTTGCATGCCTTGTGCCAATCAAATCGGCCGCGTTGCCTGGGGACTCGCCTTTGCTCAGCGCTTCCCAGCGGAAAGGTGACGGTGGTTTCCCTTGCTGCATCCCCTTTGCCAGGTTGCTGCGCTGTGGGAACCAATGTTTGAGGCATCGTTTGGCTGCTGGCTGTGTTTTCTGCCCTTGGGTAAGAGGGGCTCAGAAGTTGAACATACCTGTGCTCTGAAAATCCCTTATTTTGGCTGCTGATCTCTTATTTCCGAGGCTGCTGGTCCCTTATTTTCAAATCTGTAAGTTGACAGCTATGCCTCAGGCCCTCCAGGAAGAGACCCACCTGGCCCTCCAAGATGCTCTGTTTGGCCCTCGGAATGCTCCCAGGCCATGCCCTTATCCCACCCAGCTCTGCACTCCAAATACCCTCCAACATCTCGAGTCTCAAAACTGGGGCACACGTCTTCCCGCCCACACTCCCGCGCAAGTCATGTGACCCGCGAGAGATCACAGAGCCCGAAAGATGCACTCTGGGGGCTATGCTCATACAGCACTACAAAACATGTGGCCTCAAAAAAAGATCATGGCCTCAAAAAAAGTGGGAGGTTTTTTTAGGTGGGGAAGTGCTTTTGGGGGGCGGGATCTCAGTGCAAAATCATGTGAGATCATGGCACCCCAAATTGCCCCCGTGCTCTCGCATGAGAAAATTTGATGTCCCACTTTTCCCAGGACACTTGTGGGATGTTTTTGTTGTTGTTGTTTAGTCGTTTAGTCGTGTCCGACTCTTCTTGACCCCCTGGACCAGAGCACGCCAGGCCCTCCTGTCTTCCACTGCCTCCCGCAGTTTGGTCAAACTCATGCTGGTAGCTTCAAGAACACTGTCCCACCATCTCGTCCTCTGTCATCCCCTTCTCCTTGTGCCCTCCATCTTTCCCAACATCAGGGTCTTTTCCAGGGAGTCTTCTCATGAGGTGGCCAAAGTCTTGGAGCCTCAGTCTTGGAGCCTCAGTGAGCACTCAGGGCTGATTTCCTTCAGAATGGAGAGGTTGGATCTTCTTGCAGTCCATGGGACTCTCAAGAGTCTCCTCCAGCACCAGAATTCAAAAGCATCAATTATTCAGCGATCAGCCTTCTTTATGGTCCAGCTCTCACTTCCATACATCACTACTGGGAAAACCATAGCTTTAACTATAGGGACCTTTGTTGGCAAGGTGATGTCTCTGCTTTTTAAGATGCTGTCTAGGTTTGTCATTGCTTTTCTCCCAAGAAGCAGGTGTCTTTTAATTTCGTGGCTGCTGTCACCATCTGCAGTGATCATGGAGCCCAAGAAAGTAAAATCTCTCACTGCCTCCATTTCTTCCCCTTCTATTTGCCAGGAGGTGAACGGGCCCAGTGGCCATGATCTTCGTTTTTTTGATGTTGAGCTTACTTGCGGGATACACACTCCAAATGCTTTTCCCTGGCTGCAAAGTGTCCTTGAATGCGGATGGCGCCTCTTTTCCTTGACTAGTTTCAGGATAGCAAAGGGAATGCGTGCACAGAACCAGCCTACTGGGCAAAGGTAAAATTTTGCCCTGCCCACCGTTCAAATGTGGCCCTCGGGAAGTTGTCTAGAATGGAATGTGGCCCTCGAGCTGAAAAGGCTCACCCAGGACTCCAATTCTTATTCTGTTCTTTCATGTACACTCCTATTCTCTCTCTCTCTCTCTCTCTCTCTCTCTCTCTCTCTCTCTCTCTCTCTCTCTCTGATTTATCCCTCATGTAACCTTGAGTTTATTTCACGGTCAGGAATCTAACCGCTAAATGTTACGTTACCAGTTTAACCAGCTGATTTATCCCCCCTCTCTTCATGCATTACTTCACGGCACGGGCTTTAAATGTTAATTTTAATAATAAAATTTATATGTCTCTGGTGCTTTCTGTGTCTGTGTGTTTGTGTGTGCAGACATGCGTGTCCGCCAGGGCCATTATTTCACAGGATGAGGGTTTTAAAATTAAATGTCCTAATGCCAGCTTAATTGCCTGATTTATATAGAGGGGTGTCCTGCAACTTTAACCCGTGCATGGATGAAGAGAGGGTTGGATGCCCAGGTGGACTCTGGGGAATGGCTTCAGTTAGGATATTTTTTATTTGGGGGGGGGGGTTACTGGAGAGGTCAGGATCCTGTTCTGTGAACTGTACTGTGGTTTGCAAAGGAATATCCCTCCTCAGGTTTACTTGGCTACTGAATTTAGGCACACATCATGAGCCCTGCAGATCTTTTGGAATTGGGCAAGCAGTGATGCATGAGGAAGAAGAAAAATATGGGGCCCAAGAATGAGTCATAGAATTATGGAGCTGGAAGGGACCCTGAGAATCATCTAGTCCATGAGTAGGCAACCTAAGGCCCGGGGGCCAAATCCAGCCCAATTGCCTTCTAAATCCGGGCCGCAGATGGTCCAGGAATCATCGTGTTTTTCATAGAATCATAGAATCATAGAATCATAGAGTTGGAAGAGACCACAAGGGCCATCGAGTTTTTACATGAGTAGAACGTGCCCTTTTATTTAAAATGCATCTCTGGGTTATTTGTGGGGTCTACCTGGTGTTTTTACATGAGTAGAATGTGTCCGCTGTCTTTGTCCATGGGGTTTTCTTGGCTTGCTGGTTCCTGCTCCAGGCGGATCACATTTGGTCAAAACTCTCCACTATGACCTGTCCATCTTGGGTGCCCTGCACGGCATAGCTCATAGCTTCTCTGAGTTATTCAAGCCCCTTTGCCACGGCAAGGCAGTGATCCATGAAGCAGTGTTGGAGGAGACTCTTGAGAGTCCCATGGACTGCAAGAAGATCAAACCTATCCATTCCTAAGGAAATCAGCCCCGAGTGCTCACTGGAAGGACAGATCCTGAAGCTGAGGCTCCAAGACTTTGGCCACCTCATGAGCAGAGAAGACTCCCTGGAAAAGACGCTGAGGTTGAGAAAGATGGAGAGCACAAGGAGAAGGGGACGACAGAGTGCGAGATGGTGGGACAGTGTTCTCGAAGCTACAAACATGAGTTTGACCAAACTGCAGGAGGCAGTGGAAGACAGGAGTGCCTGGCGTGCTTTGGTCCATGGGGTCACGAAGAGGCGGACACGACTAAACGACTAAACAACAACAACAAGAATGTGTCCTTTTATTTAAAATGCATCTCTGGGTTATTTGTGGGGCATAGGAATTCGTTCATTTCCCCCCCCCAAAAAAAATATAGTCCGGCCCCTCACAAGGTCTGAGGGACAGTGGACTGGCCCCCTGCTGAAAAAGTTTGCTGACCCCTGATCTAGTCCAATCATCTTCAATACAGGAATTTCAACTAAAGCATCCCTGACAGATGGCCATCCAACCTCTGCTTAATAACCTTCAAGGAAGGAGAGTCCACAACTTCCTGAGGGAGACTGTTCCACTGTTGAACAGCTCTTACCATCAGAAAGTTCTTCCTGATGTTGAGTCGGAATTTCCTTTCTGGTCATTTGAAGCCATAGGTTCAAGTCCTACCCTCTGGATTAGCAGAAAACCAGCTCATTTTTCTTGCGACGGCCCTTCCGATATTTGAAGATGACGAGAACATCAAAGACCTTCTGCCGGACGCACAAGGGTTAAGAGGTTTTTGGATTTCCGAAATCAGGTCAGTAACAGGAAAAGTCCAAGGGTGAGGGTCTCTAAGGGATCAAAGTCCACCTGCACCGCAGTGACCCTCTTCCTTCTTCTCTTTTTACAGGCTCTGAAACGCTGCCTGTTTGGCCTGAAGAAACCTACTCTTTTTTAATTGAAATGGACAGAGGCTATTGACTAGCTATCAAAATTCATATCAATGCAGCACTTCATTTTCCAGCACCTCAGCAGCCTTCTTCCCAGCCCACCAACCCATCAATTCCCACCCACCCCACACTCACATTTTTCAGCCAGAGGAGAGATGTCATGCAAGCCAACGTTCCCATGAAAAGCTGTAGTAATGGCAGCCGGTCCCGGGGCAGAAATTGGCAGCCAATGGGTGGGAGGAAGAAGAGAATAATATCCTTGCTAAGAAAAGTCTCCATCTCCCCTCCTCTTAAATAACTGGAATGTTTTAAAATTAATTGATTGACTATTAAAGACTAATATAATTTTGATGATGTAGCCCATCTTTTCAGCCATTGATTTTTTTTTCAAGTCAGAGTTCCATCTTTCTATATTCACGTTGAAGAAGAAGAGATGAAATTGCTGGCCAGAAAGACACTCACCCCAGGAAATGGCTGGAATTAATCTGATCTGTCATGGGGTCTTTGGGGAAGTGGGGAGGGAGTCCTACTGGGACGATTCAACCCAATTTCAGATCCAAGAGTGAACAGCTTGTCTTTCATTCTAAATACAGTGGTACTTTGGTTCTCAAACACCTTGGTTCTCAAACGCCAAAAACCTGGAAGTAAGGTGAAATATACTCGGAGTCGAGTGCGGATTTCATGCTCTTTATTCAGCTCATAGTAGTGAGGAATGGAAGTTCCCCCGAAATGTCTGCTTTATATACATTATTTACACAATGGGCCCCATGTGATTGGCTAGTTATGGGATTCTCCTGTAGGCCAATCAGGTTGCAGATTCACTTCCACCTGGAGTTGGATTGGGTGGCTCCTGTGGACCAATCAGACTGCTGCATTCTGGATCCTATTGTTCTAGGACCAATCAGACTGCTGCATTCTGAATCCTATTATTCTAGGACCAATCCGACTGCTGCAATTTGGATCCTATTCAACTCAGTACATAAAATAAAGGTTCCTGGTTTTGAACCTTTTTCGGAAGCTGAATGTCTGACGTGGCTGTCGACTATTGTTTCCGGGGCGCCTGCAGCAATCAGAACCTTGCGCCTTGGTTTTTTAACATTTCAGAAGTCAAACAGACTGCCGGAACGGATTAAGTTTGGCGCTTTTGTTTTTGCTATTTATTTTGCGTTTTTGTTTTTGAGGCTTTTTTGGTTAATTTGTTTTTGTGACTGTGTGGAACCCAGTTCAGCTAGTGATTGATTGATTGATTGATTGATTGATTGATCGATTGTGTGACTGTGGAATTGGATAAAAGCCCCGCATTCAAACAATGACTATCACCAGTGCAGGTAAGAAAAAAATTAATTTTTATTTTTATTATCTACAATACTGTTGTATTTATTTTTTAGTACAGCGCATTGATTATTGCTTTCATTTTATGGATCAGTGGTCTCATTAGATAGTAAAATTCATGTTAAATGGCTGTTTTAGGGGTTGTTTATAAAAGTCTGGATGCTTGTTGCGTTTTGGGTTAAACCACAGAGCCCGGGACTTGCTGATTGGAAGGTCGGCGGTTCGAATCCCTGCGACGGGGTGAGCTCCCGTTACTCGGTCCCAGCTCCTGCCAACATAGCAGTTCGAAAGCACATCAAAGTGCAAGTAGATAAATAGGTAAACGGCATTTCCGTGCGCTGCTCTGGTTCACCAGAAGAGGCTTAGTCATGCTGCCACATGACCCGGAAGCTGTACGCTGGCTCCCTTGGTTCAGTCAGAATCTCCTTCCTTGCAACTTGAAACAGTTACAGATAGGTAGCCGTGTTGGTCTGCCATATTCAAAATAAAAAAATTCCTTCCAGTAGCACCTTAAAGACCAACTAAGTTAGTTCTTGGTATGAGCTTTCGTGTGCATGCACACTTCTTCAGATACCCTGAAACACAAGTCACTAAACCCTTATATATAGTGAGAGGGAGGGGAGGGGTATTACTCAGAAGAGTGGTGGGAATGGGAGATTGGCAGATAGCTGGGATGAGCCTGTTGACGACTCTTAACGACTGTAATAGGTCTTACAGGAAAAGGCAAGGGGTGAGAAGGTGAAAAATGGCTTAGTCGTGTATAATGAGATAAGAATCCAATGTCTTTGTTCAGACCAGGTCTCTCCATGGTTTTAAGTTTGGTAATGAGTTGCAATTCAGCAGCTTCTCTTTCCAGTCTATTTCTGAAATTCCTTTGTGGTAAAACAGCTACTTTGAGATCTTGTATAGAATGTCCTGGGAGATTGAAGTGTTCTCCTACTGGTTTCTCTGTTTTGTGATTCAAGTTGCAATAGCTTGCAACTTGAAGCCATTGGTTGTGTTTGTACCCTCCAGAGTAGGAGGAAATTACACTTTCTCCATCTTCCATGGGACAGCCCTTCAGGTGTTTGAAGGTGGCGATCATTTCTCCTCTTAGTCTCCTCTTCTCCAGGCTCCTTCAACCATTCCTCATAAGGCTTGGTTTCCAGACCCTTGATCATCTTGGTCACCCTCCTCTGCACACCTTCCAGCTTGTTGACATCCTTCTCAAATTGAGGTGCCCTGGACACAGTGTTCCAGGTGTGCTCTCAACCAGGCAGAACACTACTATTATTTCCCTCGATCTGGACCCCATCCATCAGTAGACGCAGCCTAAAACAGCATTAGTTGTTGTTGATGATGATGATGATGATGATGATGATGATGATAAATTTTTATTTATACCCCACCCTTCCCATTTCAGAAACCGGGCTCAGGGTGGCCAACAACAAATTTAAAACACTTAATCGATGCAACAAAAAACAGCATAAAATACAGTATGAAACATGAATAACAATAAATTCAGAATTCAAAAATCCGTTTAGGAGGAAAATCCATCCAATAAACATTAGAGGATCCCCAGGGCTAGCTGGCTGAATTGGTCCTACTTGGGCCAGTGAGGAGACCAGGGGAGAATTAGCTGTGGGATCCCAGAGCGGGTAATCTTCATAAAAAAGGGGAGGGGGAGGGAAGGAAGGGGAATAAAAGTTCAGGCTAAGTTCAAACTGAAAGCCAGGAATAGCTCTGTCTTACAGGCCCTGCAGAAGGAGGTTAAATCCTGCAGGGCCCTGGTCTCATGGGACAGAGCATTCCACCAGGTCGGAGCCATCGCTGAGAAGGCCCTGGTGAAGGATAATCTGACTTCCTTAGGGCCCGGGACCTCTAAACTATGGTTATTCATGGACCTTAAGGTCCTCTGCGGGGCAGACCAGGAGAGGCGGTCCCGTAAATATGAGGGCCCTAAGCCACAAAGGGCTTTAAAGGTCAAAACCAGCACCTTAAACCTGACCCAACACTCCACTGGGAGCCAGTGTTGCAGGTTGACTCATGTTAAACTTGAGTGACGGAGAGTGCCGGGCAGAGATCTCTGCTGTCCATCTGCATTCTCTTAAGTAGAGATCTTGGATTCCGAGCCAGGGAACTGAGGCACGCAAACAACAAGCACAAACCCACACAGCAACCGACACGTATTCATCTCCGAGGGGTCCTGCTACTTATGCAACCGTCTCGGGAGCCATCCAATCAGTCTAATGCAGTAAAGACCTTGTCACCACATCCTTGCCAACTGTCAGGTCCTATTGAAAGCTCCTCCTTGCTGTCAGATCTGCCCACAGGAGGCTTCCCTCGCAGACAGGCTTCCCACTTGTAATGGGCCCGGCTCTGCCAATGCCTCCTTACTGTAGAAAATCAATTGGTCTTGAGTGCCTCTGTGGCAATAGGTGTGCACCAAGAATATTTATACACTCACTTAGCGCTGGCTCGGAGGAGGTCTCCAGGCTCTGGAGCTGGAATGGTAGAAATCCATCTTTCCCTGTCTCCATATCTGCATGGGACAAGACAGGCTTTGGAGAGAGCTGTTGTTCTGATTTATTCCGTCACTTCTTGCCCTATCACACGGGGAACGATTCAGGAGCAGAATGCAGAAGAGGAAGGAGCTTTGCAATGAGCGTTGGGGGAAGCCATCAGATTCTTAAAAAATCATCATCATCCATTACTCTTCACAAAACAAGGCAGTGGAAGAGTTGAGCTCAATCAACTCTTTCCCATTGAGCCTGGAAAAGAGGAGACTGGGAGAGGATATGATTGTTGTTGTTTAGTCATTTAGTTGTGTCCGACTCATTGTGACCCCATGATGAAGTGATTCAAGAAGCGATGGCCAGGCCAACCTGCTTAGGGGCTGGAATCAAGATGGGGTCCCAGGAAATCCATCGCCTGCCGTCCGAGTCCATCATTTCCCTTCCAACGGTGAAGCATTGAAAGGAACTTGGCAAAACTGCTGGAGGGTTGCCGAAAAAGCAAGTGTGGGAACGGCGACCTTTGAGGAATGTCCTCGGCTCTCCAGGAATTAATTTTCCATTCATCACTTGGAAAAACTCGACACAATTAACGAGCAGCTAATCACATTTCTCTTCCAAGGCCATGGCATTCTTGAGGGATGAAATACACGATTGTTGTTGAGGAGCCTCAGATACCAGAAGACACCAGATTTGTACAAAGGCAGGGACAAAAGTCACACACAGCGCACCTTTCATGGGATTTTTTTGCCCTCATGGAGGGGGCCAGATTTCAACAGCTTCCGGGGCAGATTAATTTCACAGAAATGTTTGAGGAGGGTGACCTCAGATCATAGCTGTCAACGTTTTTTCCGTTTTTTAAGGGAAATTCTCTTATTCAGAATAGGATTCCTCGCAAGAAAAGGGAAAAGTTGACAGCTATGCCTCAGATGGCTTCACAAAGTGGCCCGAGATTTTATTTGTTTCACTGCCCTGTGAGAACAGAGGAAGACATGGCTGTATCCAGGATTTTTCTGAGGCCTCGTGGTCACATCACCTATGAGAAGGATGGTGATGTAGAAGACTACAGAGAGGCCATGATTTGCCTAAATTCTGAGGGAGCCTAGAGTGCGCTGGGGGGTAAGCTGCCTAAAGTTAAAGGAGAAATGTCAGAGCCTGTTGGGTCAAGCCAATGGTCATCTCGTCTAGCATCCTGTTCTCACAGTGGCCAAACAGATCATGGAAATCACAGGATCATAGAATTGTAGAGTTGGAAGGGACCCTGAGGGTCATCTAGTCCAAGCCGCTCCAATGCAGGAATCACAACTGAAGCATCCATGACAGAAGGCCATCCAACAAACTGGAACGTGTCCAGAGGAGGGCAACCAAAATGGTCAAAGGCCTGGAAATGATGCCTTATGAGGAACGGCTAAGGGAGCTGGGCATGTTTAGCCTGGAGAAGAGGAGGTTAAGGGGTGATATGATAGCCATGTTCAAATATATAAAAGGATGTCACATAGAGGAGGGAGAAAGGTTGTTTTCTGCTGCTCCAGAGAAGCGGACATGGAGCAATGGATCCAAACTACAAGAAAGAAGATTCCACCTAAACATTAGGAAGAACTTCCTGACAGTAAGAGCTGTTTGACAGTGGAATTTGCTGCCAAGGAGTGTGGTGGAGTCTCCTACTTTGGAGGTCTTTAAGCAGAGGCTTGACAACCATATGTCAGGAGTGCTCTGATGGTGTTTCCTGCTTGGCAGGGGGTTGGACTCGATGGCCCTTGTGGTCTCTTCCAACTCTATGATTCTATGATTCTATGATTCAACCTCTGCTTTAAAACTTCCAGTGAAGGAGAGTCCACCACCTTCTAATTTTTAGGATATTGATGTTCCATTCCACCTAAACAGATGTGTGGAGCTGTTGTATGTCACATGTCTGTTTACATTCCAGCACAGCTTGCTGGGAACTTCCGTTTGTGCATAGCTTTTGCGTGTCGAGGTCCCCAAGCCACCCCTCAAAATAAATTCACAATTCACACATAATTTTTGTTTAAGGTTTTTGGCATAATTTTGGCCACAACGTCTTTAAAATACATAATCTGTGAGTGGTTGCTTAGGCATTGGTTAAGACTATCTGTCCCCATGCCTGGGACAGAACTGACTTTCCAAACTCCCTCGGAAGCCAGTGGAGGGAAAGCAATATTGGGGATCAGTTGAGCAGAGTGACAGACCCTCACCGCTCACCCAACCTGCTCCCCAGGGCTTGCCGGCCCTGGTCCCATTTCAGGGATTGGACGAAATCGTGGCAAGCCCCTGGATTCCTCTAACAGAATTCCCTTCCACACCACCATTGGAGGGGCAAGCCCAGCCTATCCTTACCCCTCCTCCACCAATTTTTATAACCAATGCCTAACCGCAACCTTACAAGTTGTGATGAATTGCTAAGTAGTAGGCAAAAACCAAGTGGCACCAGCCAATCAGCCAAATGGACAAAATTCCTACTAGGCCCCTGCCCCAACGGCAGATGACCCCATGACAGGCAAAGCAAGGTCAACCGGAACTCAGGGCAGGCGGGCGGGTGATCCGAAGCACTCAGCGAAAGAGAATGCAAAAGCCGAGTGCCCCAATATTTAAAGCTTTTGGTCCCACCCACCACATTGCAACATGCAATTCGCCCCAGCAACCCAGCCTTCCAATCCAATGCCCCAGGCCAACTCACTTTTACCTGCCTGGCAACAGAGGGTTGGCTTGGCAGACCCCACCACAACACGTGCTCTCGTTTTAGGGAGAACACGCTTTGCGCTTTTAACCTGTATTTTAAATTGGAGTTTTTCCCCCCTGTTATGTTTTTACTGTCATTTTACTGGTGTTAGCCGCCCTGAGCCCAGCTCTGGCCGGGGAGGGCGGGGTATAAATAAAATTTATTAATTATGATTATTGTTATTATTTAGCATTACAATTAAACAGGTCTCTCTCTAATTATGATAGCTGTTCCCCAAACCCCCAGCTTCATATCCTTTTACAATATTTCATTCAAATGATGATATTGTGACCGTGTTGTTAGCATTCCTGACCAATCCTCTTTTCAAGCCATCCCAGTTGGTGGCTGCGACTGCCTCCTGTGGCAGGTAGTTCCATGGTTTAACTCTGTGCTGCGTGGAGAAGGACTTCATTTTATGTGTCCTGAATTTGCCAACAAATTATCCTCAGCTCCCCAGCTCCAGAAGAAGCCTGTAAATCTGAGCCGCTGCTCCAGACTAAGTGGGGTTAATAAAGGAACATGCCACCAAGGGATTGTGGGAAATGGGCTCCTCAAACGCAAATGATGAACGATTGACGAGGCAAGCTCTCGTTTATCCCCTCTCTCTGCTGGACTCGAAACTAACACACCTTCCTTCCTTCCTTCCTTCCTTCCTTCCTTCCTTCCTTCCTTCCTTCCGGTTCGCAATTCCAACTCGTTGCCAAAGTGGGAACTGAGCAGAATTATACTAAGAATTAGAGGGGATGTAATAAAGATACAATAAAGATAATAAAGATATTAGGGACACGGGTGGCGCTGTGGGTTAAACCATAGAGCCTAGGACTTGCCAATCAGAAGGTCGCCGGTTCGAATCCCCACGACGGGGTGAGCTCCCATTGCTCAGTCCCTGCTCCTGCCAACCTAGCAGTTCGAAAGCACGTCAAAGTGCAAGTAGATCAATAGGTACCACTCCGGCGGGAAGGTAAACGGCATTTCCGTGCGCTGTTCTGGTTCGCCAGAAGCGGCTTAGTCATGCTGGTCACATGACCCGGAAGCTGTAAGCTGGCTCCCTCGGCCAGTAAAGCAAGATGAGCGCCGCAACCCCAGAGTCGGCCACGACTGGACCTAATGGTCAAGGGTCCCTTTACCTTTACCTAAGTCTCTCTGAACAACAGTGAAGCTGGCTGCCTTATATAATGCTCAATAACTTGTAACAGTAACGAATTCCAACTAACTACCCAATCGGTGAAAACAACTCTCAATCCTTCATTTGCATACTGGTGGACCAGGGTGAGAACTGCAGCCAGTCTGAGTACATAACATAATAATAATAATAATAATAATAATAATAATAATAATAATAATAATAATAATAATAAATATTATTTATACCCCACCCATCTGGCTGGGCTTCCCCAGCCACTCTGCCTGCCCTTTGCCCTAAAGTCCCAGGGTGGGTTGCAGCATGAAAACCCAATATTTTATTTCTCTGTAATAACCTTTTTTTTCCTGCTCTGCATTGTTTTCTTAAGTTGTATAACACAGCAAATCAAACATAGGAACACAGAATTGTAGGGTTGGAAGCGATCTCCAAGGGCCCTCGAGTCCACCCCTTTGCCACGCAGGAGCCACAGCTAAAGAATCCCAGAAGCTCCAGGTGACTCCTGACAGGTGAGCTTGACATTGATACCTAGAACAGAGAATTCAGCAGTCAGTGTGAGCGCTTAGAAAAAGAAGCTGTGATTATTAAGACCCAGCAGGGGTTTCCTCAAAAACCAGTCATGCCAGATGAATCTCATTTCTTTCTTTCTTTTATGGAGTTACAAGCTTGGCGGATCAGGGGAATGCTGTGAACATAGTGTATCTTGATTTCAGTAAGGCTTTTGACAAAGTCCTCCATGATATTCCTGCGAGGAAGCTGGTAAAATGCGGGTGGTAAAACCCAAAGAGGACTCATTAATGGATCCTCGCCATCCTGGGGAAAAGTGACAAGTGGGGTGCTGCCGGGTTCTGTCCTGGGCCCGTTATTGTTCAGTGTCTTTATAAAGGACTTGGACAAAGGAATTGAGGGGATGCTCATCAGATTTGCAGATGACACCAAACTGGGAAGGGTAGTTAATGTTGCAGAGGACAATGTTCCCCACCCCTACAGTTATAATCCATCTGATTTTATTCTGCTCCAAATTTGATCTTAAGCTGTATTTTAATCGATTGTCTGATTTATGTTTTTAATGTATCATACTTTTATGTTAGCTGCCCTGAGCCCGGTCCTGGCCGGGGAGAGTGGGGTATAAATAAAAAATATTATTATTATTATTATTATTATTATTATTATTATTACTACTACTACTACTACTACTACTACTACTACTACTATGGATCATGAAGCTGAGGCTCCAAGACTTTGGCCACCTCATGAGAAGAGAAGACTCCCTGGAAAAGACCCTGATGTTGGGAAAGATGGAGGGCACAAGGAGAAGGGGACGACAGAGAATGAGATGGTGGGACAGTGTTCTCGAAGCTACCAGCATGAGTCTGACCAAACTGCGGGAGGCAGTGGAAGACAGGAGTGCCTGGCGTCCTCTGGTCCAGGGGGTCATGAAGAGTCGGACATGACTAAACGACTAAACAACAACAACATCATCATCATCATTATTATTATTATTATTACAGAATCAGAATTCAAAATGAGAGAACTGGGCACAAGCTAACAAAATGAATTTCAATAGGGACAAATGTCAGGTTGTGCACTTAGGCAGGAAGAAACAGCTGCACAAATATAAGATGGGTGGCCCCTGGTTTACCAATAGTACATGTGAAAAGGATTGAGGGTGTCTTAGTAGACCACAAGCTTAACGTGAGCCAGCAGTGTGATGCAGCAGCAAAAATAGTGAATGCTGTTTTAGGCTGCATCAGCAGAAGTATAGTATCCAGGTCAAGGGAAGTCATAGTACCAACCACACCTGGAATACTGTGTCCAATTCTGGGCACCACAATTTAAGGAGGATATTGACAAGCTGGAACATGTACAGAGGAAGGAAATCAGAAGGATCAAGGGTTTGGAAACCAAGCCTGATGAGGAACGGTTGAAGGAGCTGGGTATGTTTAGCCTGGGAAAGAGTGAGAGGAGATATCATAGCCATCTTCAAATATCTGAAGTACTGTCCCGTGGGAGATGGAGCAAGCTCTGGAGGGCAGGACTCGAACCCATGGCTTCAAGTTATTCCGACTAAACCTCAGGAAGAACTTTCTCACAGTAAGAGCTGTTCGGCAGTGGAACAGAGGACCTTAGTAGGCGATAGACTCTCCTTCTGTGGAGGTTTCTAAGCAGACATCAGACGGCCATCTGCCATGGATGCTTTAGTTGAGGTTCCTGCCTTGCAGGGGGTTGGACTAGATGACCCTCGGGACCCCTTCCAATTCTATAAGGGGCAGCAACAGCCACTAAGCTGGGTGGCACTGAGGCTACTATTTATGACCCGGCATCCCTTTACGTGTGTTTTTTTTTATTCAGGTTTGCCATTGCCCACGGCTAGTACAATAAAGTTATTTGGATTGGATTGGGTGGCACTGAAAGAGGGTTAGAGGGAAATTGGGCTCTGTGTAGCTACTAGTCACAAAGGATATATTCTGGCTCCACGGTCGGAGGCAGGCATCATAATAATAATAATAATAATAATAATAATAATAATAATAATAATAATAATTTATTATTTATACCCCACCCATCTGGCTGAGTTTCCCCAGCCACTCTGGGCAGCTCCCAATCAAGTGTTAAAAATAATACAGCATTAAATATTAAAAACTTCCTTAAACAGGGCTGCGTTCAGATGCCTTTTAAAGATAAGATAGCTGCTTATTTCTTGCACATCTGAAGGGAGGGCGTTCCACAGGGCGGGTGCCACTACCAAGAAGGCCCTCTGCCTGATTCCCTGTAACCTCACTTCTCTCAATGAGGGAACCGCCAGAAGGCCCTCGGCGCTAGACCTCAGTGTCTGGGCAGAATGATGGGGGTGGAGACGCTCCTTCAGGTATACTGGAGCGAGGCCGTTTAGGGCTTTCAAGGTCAGCACTAACACTTTGAATGTTGCTTGGAAATGTAGGTCTTTCAAGACTGGCGTTATGTGGTCTCGGCGGCCGCCCCCAGTCACCAGTTTATCTGCCGCATTCTGGATTGGTTGCAGTTTCCGAGTCACCTTCAAAGGTAGCCCCACGTAGAGTGCATTGCAGTAGTCCAAGCGAGAGATAACCAGAGCATGCACCACTCTGGCGAGACAGTCCGCAGGCAAGTACACAGCTGTCAACTTTCAGATTTGAAAATAAGGGATCAGCAGCCTCACCTGTCCCGGGGACAGTCGACGGGATATCTAACAATCCAGGATAGCAGCGGGAAGAAGCGGGAAACGGCGCTGGAATAAGGGAATTTCCCGCAAAAAAAGGTGAAGGTTGATAGCTATGGGCAGGCGGGGTCTCTGCGTGCCATGCTTCTGAATACCAGGACAGGTCTGTGCCTGCCATGCTTTTAAAAGGCATGACTTCCACCGCCAAAGAAGAAGAATCCTGTCCTAAAATCGGCTGGCGGAAGACAGTTCCCAAGCATGGCATCTTTCCAACTCAGCTCTTTTCTGTCTCACGAGCATCCTCTCTTCTCCCTCTCTCCTTTTGCACCTATAAAGCTCCGGCCTGAGAGATTCCACTCGGCTAATAAGGTTCATTTCGTGGGAGAGGGAGGGCGGCGAGAGAGAGAGCGCCAGCCGTGGGTCGCCGTCCCCCCACCCCACCCGCCCCTCTGTGGAGCCCCCCTCCCACCGGCTGCGTCCCTCCCTGTTGATGCTCTGATCAATTACTCATCAAATCTTAATGGATGCTCTAACTCAAGTGTGGCATCTTAATCAGAGCGATGACTGCGGAGTGTCAGGACCATCGACTGGGGAGAGCTCGGACAAATGATCCCATTGACTTTCTTGGCAGGCGGGCGAAGCTCCCTCCAGCCAGGGCCGGTGTCACAATGCCTCCTAGCGGCCACTGGGAAGAGAGCAGAAGAGATCAGCAAAGGGTGGGCAGAAGCAGGGGGGGAGCTCTCGTTCATCCATTCCCTCGGGGGGGGGGGGGGCAATTCAGGGCCGCTTCGGTCATTACTTTCCCTCCTTCAGACCCTCCTCTCTTCTCCTGGCTCGGCCTGGTTTCTCGCTGCCTTGCGGTTTCTCTGCACTGAATTTGTAAAATTTGTTTAAGTAAAATGGGTGGGACGCGGGTGGCGCTGTGGGTTAAACCACAGAGCCTAGGACTTGCCGATCAGAAGGTCAGCGGTTCGAATCCCCACGACGGGGTGAGCTCCCATTGCTCGGTCCCTGCTCCGGCCAACCTAGCAGTTCGAAAGCACATCAAAGTGCAAATAGATAAATAGGTACCGCTCCGGCGGGAAGGTAAACGGAGTTTCCGTGCGCTGCTCTGGTTCGCCAGAAGCGGCTTAGTCCTGCTGGCCACATAACCAGGAAGCTGTACGCCGGCTCCCTCGGCCAGTAAAGCGAGATGAGCGCCGCAACCCCAGAGTCGGTAACAACTGGACCTAATGGTCAGGGGTCCCTTTACCTTTACCTTTAAGTAAAATGCAGCTTGCACGCATTAGCTCCTAGATCTCACAATTTGGGGCTTATCCAAACTTACCTTTGTCCTACTCTTTCCAGGCGTGGTTCACGCGTTAAAGCTTCGTTTCCAAAACACCTTTCCCCCCCTGCTTTGGTGCATTCCTTGGGGGGAAAAAACCACTCTTTAAAGTTCAACTGGAGCAAACGGCAATCCATGGGAAACTGACGTTTGCTCTGATTGAGAGCTAAAGAGAGGGTTTTCACCGGGGGTGGGGGAAAGACAAAACTGCTCAGACACGGAGTTTTTAAGTGCAGACCTTTGCTTGGAAAAGTAAGTGTGGATAAACCCTTTGCTGCCGGGTACAATAATGAATGCATTTTGTTTTATTTTGGAAGTGAGACGAAGTGTGGCTTGCAAGGAACATTTACATCATGGGAATTTGCAGATTTGCTTTCTAGGGCTGTGGGGAACTGCAAATGCATGCAGGCCACATGCCTGGATGGCTTTGAAAGAGGATTAGAAAAATTATGCTGGAGAGGACCATTGATGGCAAGTAGCCATAATGGCTGTGCTCTGCGCCCTCCACAGTGGAGAGCTCCGGGATCCAGTCAGCCACTGTGAGAACAGGATGATGGAGCAGATGGGCCATTGGCCATTGATCAGATTTCATATTTTCTGCAGCTTCCCCTCCCCCCCCCCCCAAATCAGGGAAGGTGGGGTGCAGGGCCAAATTATCAACTGGCCTGCCCTGCCTCTTTAAGATCGGGGGAGCGCTGAGGGTGCCTTGTCTTCCCACTCCTAACATTTTGGAGCCAGCCCTGCAAAAAATAAAAAATTAAATATGCATGTCAGGATTCAGACATACATGCAGAAGAAGGGCCTGCTGGAAAAGGCCAATGAAGAAGAAGAAGAAGAAGAAGAAGAAGAAGAAGAAGAAGAAGAAGAAGAAGAGGAGTTTGGATTTGATATCTCGCTTTATCACTCCCTTTAAGGAGTCTCAAAGCGGCTCACATTCTCCTTTCCCTTCCTCTCCCACAACAAACACTCTGTGAGGTGAGTGGGGCTGAGAGACTTCAAAGAAGTGTGACTGGCCCCAGCAGCTGCATGTGGAGGAGTGGGGAATCGAACCTGGTTCACCAGATTACAAGACTACCGTTCTTAACCACTACACCACACTGGCTCTCACAATGGTCCGTCTACTCGAGCATCATGTTCTAAATTAAAACTAGCAGTAAACAAAATGAATGAATGAATGAATGAATGAATGAATGCAACAGCATTTCAGATACCTGAGCAGGCTTTTCTAAACAAAAATGTCTTTGTTGCTGTTTAGTCCATTAGTCATGTCCGGATCTTCGTGACCCCCTGGACCAGAGCACGCCAGGCCCTCCTGTCTTCCACTGCCTCCCGCAGTTTGGTCAAACTCATGCTGGTAGCTACACGAACACTGTCCAACCATCTCGTCCTCTGTTGTCCGCTTCTCCTTGTGCCCTCCATCTTTCCCAACATCAGGGTCTTTTCCAGGGAGTCTTCTCTCCTCCTGAGGTGGCCCAAGTCTTGGAGCCTCAGCTTCAGGATCTGTCCTTCCAGTGAGCACTCAGGGCTGATTTCCTTCACAATGGAGAGGTTGGTTCTTCTTGCAGTCCATGGGACTCTCAAGAGTCTCCTCCAGCACCAGAATTCAAAAGCATCCATTCTTTGGCGATCAGCCTTCTTGATGGTCCAGCTCTCACTTCCATACATCACTACTGGGAAAACCATAGCTTGAACTATACAAGAACACTCTCCATTCCTGCATTTCCAGTATTCATTGCTGCCTCCAATTGTGGAGTCAGAACACATCAGCATCCTGGCTAGTAGCTGTGGGTAGTCCTCTCCTCCATGAACTTGTCCAGTTCTCATTTAAAGTCATCCAATATGTTGGAAATCACAGTCTCCTGTGGGAGTGAGTTCCACAGTCCAATTCTGCGCTTTGCAAAATAAGTCCTTTCTTTTCTCTGCCCTGAATCTTCCAGCGTTCATCTTTGCTGGGTACCCTAGGGTTATGACAGAGGGGGAGACAACTTTTCATTATCTTACTCTCCTTTCCTCTAAAATAAAATGCTGTCACCTTTTCCCCTAGGGGAGTCGCTTCACCCCCTCAATCATTTTGGGGGGTTTTCCGGAAGCTTTTCCAACTTGACCCGATCCCAGCCTACAACATCCCCACCTCGAAGGCTGCCTTGGACCAGAAAACAGAAAACTTCTTTGTATCTGAAGAAGTGTGCATGCACACGAAAGCTCATACCAAGAACTAACTTAGTTGGTCTTTAAGGTGCTACTGGAAGGATTTTTTTTATTTTGGACCAGAAAAGAGGAAGAAGATGGGAGCCAAATCACAGCTTGGCAAGAGATGTCCCCTTGAGACAGCATCTCTCTTCCTGATGAACAGCTGCCTTCAGAAGGCTCAATGCGAGAGAGATGGATGTGCTTCCCAACCCCTGCCAAGGAGCTAATCTCCTCTCGCTATAGATCTGCCTAGGCGGTCGTGCTTCTGACGCAACCGAGCTGGAGAGCACACAG
Organism: Podarcis bocagei; assembly: GCF_964188305.1. NCBI lineage: Eukaryota > Metazoa > Chordata > Lepidosauria > Squamata > Lacertidae > Podarcis > Podarcis bocagei. The sequence continues at coordinate 91,032,835 of NC_138133.1, forward strand.
TAGCACATGGCTCTCCCTCTTTCACCATTGAAATCTACTCGGAGTTGAGAGTGGATTTTATGCTCTTTATTCAGCTCATAGTGGTGAGGAGGAATGGAAGTTCCCCTAGAATGTCTGCTTTATATACATTATTTACTCAATGGGCCCCACGTGATTGGCTGTAGGCCAATCAGGTTGCGGATTCACTTCCACCTGGAGCTGGATTGGGTGGCTCCTGTGGACCAATCAGACTGCTGCATTCTGGGTCCTATTGTTCTAGGGCCAATCAGACTGCTGCATTCTGAATCCTATTGTTCTAGAACCAATCAGACTGCTGCATTCTGAATCCTAGTGTTCCAAGACCAATCAGACTGCTGCATTCTGAATCCTATTGTTCTAGGACCAATCAGACTGCTGCATTCTGAATCCTATTGTTCTAGGACCAATCAGACTGCTGCATTTTGGCTCCTATTCAACTCAGTACATAACAACCATCCAGAGCAGGCATCCCCAGACTCGGCCCTCCAGTTTTTTTGCGACTACAAGACCCATCATCCCTAGCTAACAGGACCAGTGGTCAGGGATGATGGGAATTGTAGTCCCTAAACATCTGGAGGGCCGAGTTTGGGGGTGCCTGATCCAGAGTCTGCGTGTGGAAGCCTGCTCAAGAGAAGAGGCTGGTCAGGAAGCCAGCAACACCTCTGAATACCAGTCGCTGGAAACTACGGGAGGGAAGAGGGCTCCTGTGTTCTGCTGTGGGAATAACCCTCCCTTTTTTTGGCGGGAAATTCTCTTATTCCAGTGCCGTTTCCCGCTGCTTCCTGCTGCTATCCCGGATTGTTAGATATCCCGTAGACTGTCCCCGGGACAGGTGAGGCTGCTGATCCCTTATTTTCGAGGCTGCTGATCCCTTACTTTCAAATCTGAAAGTTGACAGCTATGGCTGTAATTTACATGATTCCACCACAATGGACAGATAGGCAAATAATGTCGCCGTTGGAGGAAAATGAACAGCAGCAGAACGGAAACGGTGCTGCGTGAGATTAGTACAGGAATAGGAAACAATTCCTCTTTGCGTCCGTATTCATAATTGTAGCTGCTGCCTGTCCTGATCTGTTTTTTGAATGAAACTGTAATGGACCACGGATTGCAAATCAACCCTCTGGCTGCAAGTTGCTGGTTTTTCCCCATCCACACCAAAGACCGGATGCGTTCAGACTGAGAGAGGTGATTGAGGAGATTTCACCCCTCCCATTCCAAGAATCTGCTGATGTTCTCTGCTGATTCTCCAGAGAGGAGGGGGGCGGTTTCTGCTCACTACTTATTCCGCTCCAGCCTCACATCAAAGAGAGAGACTGAGTGTTAGAGAGAGAGTGTGTTATCTCTGTATAGATAAGGTTGCTGCTAAGAGCAGCTGCAGACACTCAGTGCAGTTCAGCTTCTCCATTTACCTCTGTATATAATTTGTATGATAGTTGTAGATAGAATAAAAGTAGTTATTCTACAGAGCTGTTCTCCGAGTGGTTTATGCTCTGCTGTACTCTGCTGTGCAACGTCTTTGGAGTGAATCTGGTGCTCACAACTCTGAGTTGTGAGTCCACAGCACTTTGACCTGTTCCTGGGCAGAAGGTGGTCTCTGGAAGTGCTACCCCAGCTCACCTGGCCCAGATGGGGCTGAAGTGGATGAGTCCAGTCGGTGGCACTGGCTCAAGGGCGATGCTGACAGTGATATGGCTATAGCCACACTCCACCAGTAAAATGACAGAGGGAGGAGATCCACGCAGGGCACTGGCATCCCATTCACATGGGGAGTGCGGGATTAACACTTGATATTCTGGAATCCTGGCAGTGAAGGACATTAGATGAGACAGCAGGGACCTTCTTAAGTGAGACTTTGATCTTTACTGAGCATTCGTTCTGTTTTGCTTCCTGGGAGGTTGTACAATAGGGAGCATTCGCCTTGCATTCATCCTGGTTTCTTTGTGAGCTGTTGATTCATCTTCCTATTCTGCATTCATATCTCAATGCATTTCCCCATCACTTTCCTAACCACAAACAGTTCATTTCTCTTGCTGCGCTAGAATGACAGTTTTGGGGGCGCTGATCCACATTCATCGTGCAAACCTGAATTACCCAGTGTGAAAAATGTGTTCAGTCCCCAGAGGTGATCACCTTGGGGATTCCTGTGAGAGCATGAGAGAACCCTGGATTGAAGAAGCTGGAGAGTCATGATGTACCGCAGAATCGTGAGAATTGCAGTGCAGAAGAAAATGAAGGAGGAAAGAATGCCAGCAAAAATTGGGTTTTTGTTTTTCTTAAGAATCAAAAGATGGGGAGGGCATCAAGTGTGCATTCTTACCTTTAAAGCCCTAAATGGCCTCGATCCAGTTTACCTGAAGGAGCATCTCTACCCCCATCGTTCAGCCCAGACACTGAGGACCAGCTCCGAGGGCCTTCTGGTGGTTCCCTCGCTGCGAGAAACCAAGTTACAGGGAACCAGGCAGAGGGCCTTCTCGGTAGTGGCACCCGCCTTGTGGAACGCCCTCCCACCAGATGTCAAAGAGAAGAACAACTACCAGACTTTTAGATGACATCTGAAGGCAGCCCTGTTCAGGGAAGCTTTTAACGTTTAATAGACTATTGTATTTTAATACTCTGTTGGAAGCCACCCAGAGTGGCTGGGGAAACCCAAATATCAATAAATTATTATTGTTGTTATTGTTATTGTTATTGTTATTATTATTATTTGAACTGGTGGCAACTTCTCTGTACCCTTGCTCATCCTTCTCCCTTCTCCATCCAGGGAAGCAAGAGGCACGATCAGAGTTCAAGGTCAAATGAAAGCACTCCACAAGGAGAATGCAAAGAGAGAGGTGTGGTCCAGGGAGAGCCCCAAAGATCAGACAGAGAGTTGTGAAAGGCCAGATTTGAACCCCAGAACTGAGGTTGCCCATCTCTGACTCAGAAGACCTTTGGGGGGAAATATGAGGAGTGTCGATTTGCAGTGGTGCAAGAAGCCAAAGAGGCAGCTGCATTGGAGAGAGAGAAAGAATTTCAGATATTTATTGAAACCTCCCTTTCCCCAACCTGGGGATGTTCCTGTGGGATGGGTTTTAATGGGCAAGAGAGGATATATTAATTGCAATTCATCCCTCCAGGCTCCCACATGTGTAGGTTGAACAGAGTTTCAAAAGTCCATCCTTGGCAGCAAAATTCAAAGCATAGGAATCAGACTACAGGCTTCTTCTGAGCAAATCCAGCTAACGTTGCTCCACTTAACAAAGAACCAGGCAACAGCTTGTAAAGTAAGTTTAAAAATAAGATTTACTTACAGTATAATCATGCATCAGGTCACAGTACCAGTAGCAATAAAAACTATGCACACAAAATGCTTATATTTGCAATAATTAATAATAATAATAATAATAATAATAATAATAATAATAATAATAATAATAATAATAATAATAATTTATTATTTAGACCCCGCCCATCTGTCTGGGTTTCCCCAGCTACTCTGGGCGGCTTCCAACAAAGTATTAAAATACAGTAGTCTATTAAATATTAAAAGCTTCCCTAAATAGGGCTGCCTTCAGATGTCTTCTAAAAGTCTGGTAGTTGTTCTTCTCTTTGACATCTGGTGGGAAAGCATTCCACAGGGCAGGTGCCACCACCGAGAAGGCCCTCTGCCTGGTTCCCTGTAACTTATATTTGCAATCTAAGCAGAGGCATGTCTGCATCCAGTGCTGGTCAAAAGGAAAGAGAGAGGAACAGGAAGTACTATATACTCCTCTTGGAAGGGAAATGATATCACAGAGAGCCCTCTCTACCAATTGCATTTCTATGATCTGAGCATCTGCCCATCAGCAGTGCAGCTCTGTGGACTTAGCCCCTTCTCATGCTAACTAGGAAGAATATGCATTTGCTAGGTTTGGCTGCTAATCTCCCACAGTTTCCGGATTACAACTCCCAGAAGCTCTTTGGGGAAGGTGGTTTTGAGCTACCCAGAGGCCTCTTGGGCTCAAGCCTTTATCCCACCACTGCTGGCCCTCCTTGATCTCCTGTTCCCTCTCCAAACAAAACAGTTCCTTACCTCGCACTGTCTTGGAATATGCAGATCCTATTGACTTCTGCTGAGGTCAGTGTCTAAATTTATTGACCCAAAGCAGGAATATTGACATGCGATGCAACCGAGGTCAATGAGCGTCCCTCGAGGGACCATAAATTTTTGGTATTGACTTCGGCAACAGAAGTCAATAAAGGAATGGTTAATATAAACATTGTCTTACAAAAATTAATTCCCAGTGACATGGGTTTTGCCTGCAATTTTTATGGTGAAATATGGAGTCGCTTGTCAGTCATGCCTGAGGAATGAGGAAGAGTATCTGATTATGGTGAGTAATGAAATTGTCGGGTTTGGGGAAAAGCAATGGAGTCCGGTTATAATTTAATTTGATCTGTTTTCCGTGATGGAAGGGATGGTTGCAGTGATGTCAGTTTGGTCTCAAGTGGGAAGAAAAGTACCAGTACTTCTGGCTTACCTTTATGCTGTTGCTTACCCCTGCTAACTGTGTTTTACATTTATTTGATACCAGAAATGTTATGGGTTACTATACCAATCACAGACATTGGGGGGGGGGGAGTCCTCCCATCCAGGAAACTCAGAGGTGAGTTTCAGCGACTGATCATTGCTGCAATCACCACATACAGGTATGGAGTTCTAGATATGGACCTTGCCAATCGGAAGGTCGGTGGTTCAAATCCCCGTGATGGGGTGAGCTCCCGTTGCTCGGTCCCTGCTCCTGCCAACCTAGCACGAAGTCTGGAGCTTTGAAAAAGGCTTTCAGGTGAGCAGGTTGGCCTAGTTTTCTTGCTGAGGGGTGAGCAGACCCCCCCCCAACAAGGTCCTGTATTCGAATTCCCACCAAGGCAGAGCCTCACAGTCTGTCCCTGCTCCCCCCACCCCTTGTCTGCTGGAAAGAAGCAACTCAAGTATCCTGAACCCGGAACCATCACTCATTTTTGAACTTATTTCAACATATATTTTAAACAGCTCAGTAATTTAAACAATCCAATAACTTAAATTGCTGGCCATAGTTAAGAGCCCCTTGAATTATTAAAGCTCTTAATGTTGTTGGTTATGTAGATATATATATATATACTTATATAAATATATATATGTGTGTGTTTTCCCCAAGTCCACTTTTTGGAATTGTCGGGCCAGCAATCTCAGATGAGTGATTGACGTCTCCGAGCCTGCAAACTGCACCGCTTTGCCAATGCGAGCGGAGATAACGTCTGCCAGCTCCGCAGGGACCGGCCTGACTCTCAGCCCAGGCGATCCCGAACGATATACTTCCATTCCTACTTTCCCCTGCCTTGTTGCATGTTTGAGCGAGTAGTGCGGCAGCTAGACTGGTGACTGGGAGCGGCCACCGAGACCACATAACACCGGTCTTGAAAGAACTACATTAGCTCCCAGTACGTTTCCGAGCACAAGTCAAAGTGTTGGTGTTGACCTTTAAAGCCCTAAACGGCCTCGGTCCTGTATACCTGAAGGAGCGTCTCCATCCCCATCGTTCTTCCTGGACACTGAGGTCCAGCACCAAGGGCCTTCTGGTGGTTCCCTCACTGTGAGAAGCCAAGTTACAGGGAACCAGGCAGAGGGCCTTCTTGGTGGTGGCTCCTGCCCTGTGGAACGCCCTCCCACCAGATGTCAAAGAGAAAAACTACCAGACTTTTAGAAGACATCTGAAGGCAGCCCTGTTTAAGGCTATTGTATTTTGGTGTTCTGTTGGAAGCCGCCCAGAGTGGCTGGGGAAACCCAGCCAGATGGGCGGGGTATAAATAAATTATTATTATTATTATTATTATTATTATTATTATTATTATTATTATTATTATGGGCCTGGCCTGAGCCATTGTGCAAGGTGGTCCAAAGAGCAGGTGCTGCAGGAATGTAGCATCCCCTGGGCGTAGCTGTCAACTTTTCCCTTTTCTTGCGAGGAATCCTATTTGGAACAAGGGAATTTCCCTTTAAAAAGGGGGAAACGTTGACAGCTATGCCCCTGGGATGGTTCTGTTCTCTAAGAGGTGGCTGCTATCTAAAGGGTGATGCCTTAGAGATAGACTGAAAATTAAATAAGAACATAGAAGAGCCTGCAGGATGAGGCCAACGCCCCATCTAGTCCAGCACCCTGTTTTTACAGGGTCCAAGCAAATGCCTCTTTCTGGGAAACCTGCAAGCAGGAGTGGAGCACCATAGTCCTCTCCCCTCCTGTGGTTTCCAGCAAGAGATATTTGGAAGCATGGGAGCCGAGCACAGCCATTGGGGCCAGTAGCCATCGATGGTTCTCTCCTCTTCCAATACATTTGCCTAATTCTCTTCTAAAGCCATCAAGGATGGTGGTCATCACTGCTTCCTGTGGCAGTGAGTTCCATAGTTTAACTATGTGCTATGCAAAGAAGAACAATCTGCACCTAAACATTGGCAAGACAAAGGAGATGGTGTTGGACTTTCGGAGGAAGAGAGGGGAGCTAGCCCCATTGTATAGCGGGGGGGCTGTGTGGAGAGAGTCTCTTCCTTCAAATTCCTGGGAGTCCATCTTAGTGAAGACCTTGCTTGGAAGGTCAATACAGCCCAGGTGGTTGTTGTTGTTTAGTCGTTTAGTCGTGTCTGCCTCTTCGTGACCCCCTGGACCAGAGCACACCAGGCACTCCTGTCTTCCACTGCCTCCCGCAGTTTGGTCAAACTCATGCTGGTAGCTTCGAGAACACTGTCCCACCGTCTTGTCCTCTGTCGTCCCCTTCTCCTTGTGCCCTCCATCTTTCCCAACAACAGGGTCTTTTCCAGGGAGTCTTCTCTTCTCATGAGGTGGCTAAAGTCTTGGAGCCTCAGCTTCAGGATCTGTCCTTCCAGTGAGCACTCAGGGCTGATTTCCTTCAGAATGGAGAGGTTTGATCTTCTTGCAGTCCATGGGACTCTCCAGAGTCTCCTCCAGCACCAGAATTCAAAAGCATCAATTCTTCGGCGATCAGCCTTCTTTATGGTCCAGCTCCCACTTCCATACATCACTATTGGGAAAACCATGGCTTTAACTATACGGTCCATTGTTGGCAAGGTGATGTCTCTGCTTTTTAAGATGCTGCCTAGGTTTGTCATTGCTTTTCTCCCAAGAAGCAGGCGTCTTTTAATTTAGGAAGGCCCAACAGAGACTTCATTTCCTTAGGGTCTTACAAAAGAACAATGTTAGACAGTAACTGATGATTTCCTTCTATCGGTCCATGATAGAAATTGTTCTCTCATACTGTATTACGGTGTGATTCACTGGTTTGACAGCCATGGACAGAAAGTCCCTACAGAGGGTGGTGAAGACAGCACACGATATCATGGGCTGTCCCCTGAGTCCTCTAGATGTCATTGCAGGAGACCATCAACTCAGAAGAGCAAGGAACATTCTCAGGGATGGCTCACACCCTGGCCAGCACCTTTTTAATCTGGGCAGGAGATATAGAAGCATGATAAGCCGCACCAACAGTTGAAAGAACCATTTCTACCCGTGGGGTGTGAGGGTGTGAATGGAAGACAGCAACATTGCAGCTGGCGTTCGAAGTTGGTGGTTGTACAAAAGCACACAGAGTGTAACAAGGACTGAGAGATTGGAGGGGGGGACATTTAATCTCACTGTAAACAAGTGGTACTTGTTTCTATTTCTATTTCTATTCTATTCTTAATGTACAGGCCTTCAGGTATCTAAATCCACATCTGTTTAGGAAGTCCAAACGATTCCTTCTCCCCTTTTCTTAGCTTGTGTGATTGAGGAAGATGTCACTACTGAGGTTTTCAACCCCCTGGGAAAATATTTATTTTTTCATCTTTGTGACTTTTGTGCAAATTATTAGGTGTCCTATTATTATTATTATTATTATTATTATTATTATTATTATTATTATTATTATTATACCGCACCCATCTGGCTGGGTTTCCCCAGCCACTCTGGGCAGCTCCCAATAGATTAAAAACAGAATAAAACATCAAACATTAAAGGCTTCCCTAAACAGGGCTGCCTTCAGATGTCTTCTAAAAGTCAGATAGTTGTTTATACCCTTGACATCTGATGGGAGGGCATTCCAAAGGGCGGGCACCACCACCGAGAAGGCCCTCTGTCTAGTTCACTTCTCGCAGTGAGGGAACCTCCAGAAGGCCCTTGGAGCTGGACCTCAAATAGACTTGAGAAGGATCAAGTGGTGCTTCAGTTCATAGCCTGTTCCTCTCTTGTGACATCAAAGTGCTGCTCACAGAGGAAGCAAAGGAAAGATGCCATCCATGAAGGCTTTGAACCCGGCAGCTCTCAGCCTTTGAGTTTTTAGCGGGAGCCCCTCTGATGATCCCACATTCACCAACCAAGCAACATTAAAAAAATAATAATAACATTAACCAACCAACCAAACAGCATTGAGCCTGGGAACTTACGGTGGTGGGACCATCCCAACTCCTGTAGGGAACACATATTCCTCTTCTTGCTTCCACAAGGGTGGAGTAGGGAAGTCATCGCTAGGAACTGGCAAATCCATCAACTTCCATTTCTCTCTCTCCTTTTTCCAATCTTCAGTTCAGTTCCTCACATTTTCACACCCCTTTGCAATTTTTAAACAACATGTCGTCATGAAAATTCGTCAGAAACTTAGTGCGAATATTCTCGTAACATGCACATTTTTGTACGCCCCTCTTTTTTGACGAGCAATTTCCTTCATACAATGTGTTTTGTACATTGATTCCACTAAGTTACATAATTCAATGCACACTTTAGTGAAGGGACGCGGGTGGCGCTGTGGGTTAAACCACAGAGCCTAGGACTTGCCGATCAGAAGGTCGGCGGTTCGAATCCCCGCGACAGGGTGAGCTCCCGTTGCTCTGTCCCAGCTCCTGCCAACCCAGCAGTTCGAAAGCACGTCAAAGTGCAAGTAGATAAATAGGTACTGCTCCAGCGGGAAGGTAAACGGCGTTTCCGTGCGCTGCTCTGGTTCGCCAGAAGCGGCTTAGTCATGCTGGCCACATGACCCGGAAGCTGTATGGCGGCTCCCTCGGCCAATAAAGCGAGATGAGCGCCGCAACCCCAGAGTCGGCCATGACTGGACCTAATGGTCAGGGGTCCCTTTACCTTTACCTTAGCCAAGTTTATGTACCTTTCTACACATTACTTGGCTGAGGAACTGCAATGCAAGATTCAGATTTTAAACCTGTAAGAGCTGAGTTGGAACATTCGGCTCCTGCTTCCAGATAAGAAAGTAGGTGGTATGTCAGAACTTTCTCTGGAAGTGGAAATTCAGATACTGAATTTATCTTGGGTTTAAAGGTCTTCTTCTTCTGCAGCACAAAATTAATCCTAATGCTGCTTACCAGAAGCAACAGGACACACTGATGGTGCAGTCTGAAGCAGAGAATCTTCAACAGGCACTTAGCTTTCAAGAAAAAAACCCAGATGAAATGAAATAGCTCTTCTTTCCCTTTAAAACCCTTCAATAGATCTCACTCAGGATCTGGTGGATGAATCTGAAGAGGAAGGCTTTGATGATTTTGTCATGCCCAGGTCTAGAGTTGCCACCTTGTGAATTAAATCAATGAGAGGAAATTGAAGAATTTGTGGCATCCTTCTCCATTGTGGCAGGAAAAACTTGCTCTAGAACTGGAAAAAGCTCTTAGAAATTTTTCATATGTGTGTTGACTTGGAAAATCAACACACATATGCAAAATCTGGACAAGAGCAGCTTTTGAAAGATGGCCGAGTCTGGGGTCATGTACCGCTGTGGTCTAAACCCCTGGGCCTAGGGCTTGCCGATTGGAAGGTCGGCGGTTCAAATCCCCACAACGGGGTGAGCTCCCGTTGCTCGGTCCCTGCTCCTGCCAACCTAGCAGTTCAAAAGCACACCAGTGCAAGTAGATAAATAGGTACTGCTCTGGCTGGACGCTAAACGGCATTTCCGTGCGCTGCTCTGGTTCACCAGAAGCAGCTTAGTCATGCTGACCACATGACCCGGAAGCTGTACACCGGCTCCCTCAGCTAATAAAGCAAGATGAGCGCTGCAACCCCAGAGTCGGCCACGACTGGACCTAACGGTCAGGGGTCTCTTTACCTTTAATCCCCATGTTACACCCCCCAAACTACATCACTAATACATCATGGTTACATCATGAAAGGGAGGTCTGCAGACAAATGCTGCCTCCCTCTGCCAGTCAAGCGAGATGAGCACCGCAACCCCAGAGTCATCCAGAGTCGTTTATCAACGACTTGGATGATGGACTCAAGGGCATCCTGATCAAATTTGCAGATGACACCAAACTGGGAGGGGTGGCTAACACTCCAGAGGACAGGATCACACTTCAAAACGACCTTGACAGATTAGAGAACTGGGCAAAAACAAACAAGATGAATTTTAACAGGGAGAAATGTAAAGTATTGCACTTGGGCAAAAAAAATGAGAGGCACAAATACAAGATGGGGGACACCTGGCTTGAGAGCACAAACTTGACATGAGCCAACAGTGTGACGCGGCAGCTAAAAAAGCCAATGCAATTCTGGGCTGCATCAATAGGAGTATAGCATCTAGATCAAGGGAAGTAATAGTGCCACTGTATTCTGCTCTGGTCAGACCACACCTGGAGTACTGTGTCCAGTTCTGGGCACCACAATTCAAGAAGGACGCTGACAAACTGGAACGTGTCCAGAGGAGGGCAACCAAAATGGTCAAAGGCCTGGAAACCATGCCTTATGAGGAACGGCTAAGGGAGCTGGGCATGTTTAGCCTTCAGAAGAGGAGGTTAAGGGGTGATATGATAGCCATGTTCAAATATATAAAAGGATGTCACATAGAGGAGGGAGAAAGGTTGTTTTCTGCTGCTCCAGAGAAGCGGACACGGAGCAATGGATTCAAACTACAAGAAAGAAGATTCCACCTAAACATTAGGAAGAACTTCCTGACAGTAAGAGCTGTTCGACAGTGGAATCTGCTGCCAAGGAGTGTGGTGGAGTCTCCTACTTTGGAGGTCTTTAAGCAGAGGCTTGACAACCATATGTCAGGAGTGCTCTGATGCTTGGCAGGGGGTTGGACTCGATGGCCCTTGTGGTCTCTTCCAACTCTATGATTCTATGATTCTATGATTCTATGATTCTATGATTCTATGATTCTATGATTCTATGATTCTATGATTCTATGATTCTATGATTCTATGATTCTATGATTCGCGACTGGACTTAACTATCAGGGGTCCCTTTACCTTTACTGGGAAAAGTCTATCATGTCTCCTGTTACACACCTTTTCCCAAAATGGAAAAATCCCAAATGCTTTAGCTTTTCACCTTGGGGAGTGGCTCCGATAGACCTTAACTCCCCCCCCCCATTTTTTAAACACCCAAGCAAAACTTGCAAGGCCCGCCACTGCCATCCTCCCGGCCACGGTGGCCGATTCCGCAATGCAGGTCTCTCCCTTCCTGAAGGCTTCATTTGTTTACATTTGCTTGGTGCTGCGACAGGACAAAGTAAAAAGTTTTAATATTCCTGGGCATGAATTTTTAATGCCTGGCTTTAGCCCTCGTGTCATTACGCGAGCATTTCAGGGAGCGTGCGCTCCTTTCAGATAATGCTCCTTTAAAGGAAAGAGAGAGAGAACCCCTTACCTCTGCTTCCCCCACAGTGGCCATTAAATTATATACCGGCACTTCTCCTGTGTATAACATCATGCTGGCGATGCAACTTCCCCCGCGAGCTGGGACTGCTCTCCGGCCTCCCCCCTCGGCAGCACGCAACTAATGGCACGCTGATTATTGAGGTCAGAAACGCGGCTGCCTCTCAGGAACTTGGTTATTCATCTAAATTAGATCTTTTCCTGCGGCTGGCACAGCCACTGCCTTCGCCGCTGCCACTGCCGCTGCCACCAGCTTGCCATCGGCTGAGCAGAGGGACACAGGGGCTGAGAGGGCAGAGGAGATGGAGGGGGGATCATCCGCAGGAAGCAGGTGGCACAAAGGGGGTTGGTTGGGTGGCTGCATGGGGTGCTTCTGCAGGCAGCTGGGCGCTCTTCCTGACCACCCTGCTGAGTTATTAGGCACAGGGGTGCGCCGTCAGCGAACTAGGGAGACTAGTTGTTGCATGGGACAAGACAGGCTTTGGAGAGAGCTGTTGTTCTGCTTTGTTACGTCACTTATTGTCCTGCCCTTTCACACGAAGAAGCAGAATGCAGAAGAGGAAGGAGCTTTGCAATGAGTATTGGTGGGTTTTGGAGGGGGAAGCCATCAGATTCTTAAAAAAAAAAAAATCATTGCTCTTCACAAAACAAGGCAGTAGAAGAGTTGAGCTCAATCAACTCTTTCCCATTGAGACTGGAAAAGAGGAGATTGAGAGGGGATACGATTGTTGTTGTTTAGTCGTTTTGTCGTGTCCGCCTCTTCGTGACCCCCTGGATCAGAGCACGCCAGGCCATCCTGTCTTCCGCTGCCTCCCGCAGTTTGGTCAAACTCATGTTCATAGCTTCGAGAACACTGTCCAAGCATCTCGTCCTCTGTCGTCCCCTTCTCCTTGTGCCCTCCATCTTTCCCAACATCAGGGTCTTTTCCAGGAAGTCTTCTCTTCTCATGAGGTGGCCAAAGTCTTGGAGCCTCAGCTTCAGGATCTGTCCTTCCAGTGAGCACTCAGGGCTGATATCCTTCAGAATGGAGAGGTTTGATCTTCTTGCAGTCCATGGGACTCTCCAGAGTCTCCTCCAGCACCATAATTCAAAAGCATCAGTTCTTTGGCAATTAGCCTTCTTTATGGTCCAGCTCTCACTTCCATACATCACTACAGTGGTACCTCTGGTTAAAAACTTAGTTCGTTCTGGAGGTCCATTCTTAACCTAAACTATTCTTAACCTGAAGCACCACTTTAGCTAATGGGGCCTCCAGCTGCCGCCGCACCACCGGAGCACGATTTCTGTTCTCATCCTGAAGCAAAGTTCTTAACCCGAGGTACTATTTCTGTGTTAGCGGAGTCTGTAATCTGCAGAATATGTAACCCAAGGTACCACTGTACTGGGAAAAGCATAGCTTTAACTATACGGACCTTTGTCTGCAAGGTGATGTCTCTGCTTTTTGGACCAGATGACCTTTGGGTCCCTTCCAGCTCTAAGATTCTAGGGTCCTATAATGCTTCTGAATACCAGTTTCTGGAGGCCGCAGGACTGGAAAGGACTCTTGTGCTCAAATCCTGTTTGCAAGTTTTCCTCAGGCATCTGGTTGGCCTCTGTGAGAAGAGGATGCTGAATGGGCCACTGGTCTGATTCCAAAGGCTATCCTTACCTTCTCATGTCCTTATAGACTCATAGAATCATAGAGTTGGAAGAGACCACAAGGGCCATCGAGTCCAACCCCCTGCCAAGCAGGAAACACCATCAGAGCACTCCTGACATATGGTTGTCAAGCCTCTGCTTAAAGACCTCCAAAGTAGGAGACTCCACCACTCCTTGGCAGCAAATTCCACTGTCCAACAGCTCTTACTGTCAGGAAGTTCTTCCTAATGTTTAGGTGGAATCTTCTTTCTTGTAGTTTGGATCCATTGCTCCGTGTCCGCTTCTCTGGAGCAGCAGAAAACAACCTTTCTCCCTCCTCTATGTGACATCCTTTTATATATTTGAACATGGCTATCATATCACCCCTTAACCTCCTCTTCTCCAGGCTAAACATGCCCAGCTCCCTTAGCCGTTCCTCCTAAGGCATCGTTTCCAGGCCTTTGACCATTTTGGTTGCCCTCCTCTGGACACGTTCCAGTTTGTCAGTGTCCTTCTTGAACTGTGGTGCCCAGAACTGGACACAGTACTGTCTCACCTGTCTGCTGGTTTATGATCAATCAATTACTCCTGGCCGTCCCTCGTGGTTTTCCAATAACACACCTGGAGGGGCCATATATCATCAATTTGTTCTGAGCATCTGTGACCGATTATTAGCAATAAGCGCATATTAATAGCATCTGTGGGCATCATTAGGTAAACAGATTGCATTAAATGGGCGCATGAGAAAATAAATGCAAAAGTTAATCAAGGTGTCACACAATTAGTGGCAGAATGAGATCTCGGGGGGGGGGGCTTTCAATCACACTCTCCCCAGTGGCAGTCCACACGATGAGGTTGACGTGATCCAGGATGTGGTCAGAAATTTTGCAAGGAGTCCTGAGGAGTTGAACCTACCTTGGCCTACCTTCCTGATGGAGCCTCAGGCCCATCCCAAAGTTATTCCGAATGTTCAGTCTCCTTTCTTACCATTTGAATCCGATGGTTTGGGTCCCACTGTCTGGAGCTGTGGAAAAGTGCTCCATCTTCCATGTGACAGCCCTCCAGATATTTGGAGATGGCTATCCTATCGCCTCAACCGTTCCTCACAAGGCAAGGTCAGCAACCATTTTCAGCCGTGGGCCGGTCCACCATCCCTCAGACCATGTGGTGGGCCAGACTATATTTTTTTTGGGGGGGTGAACAAATTCCTAGGTAAAGGTAAAGGGACCCCTGACCATTAGGTCCAGTCATGGACGACTCTGGGGTTGCGGTGCTCATCTCGCTTTATTGACCAAGGGAACCAACGTACAGCTTCCGGGTCATGTGGCCAGCATGACTACGCCGCTTCTGGCGAACGGAAACGCCGTTTACCTTCCTGCCGGAGTGGTACCTATTTACCTACTTGCACTTTGACGTGCTTTCGAACTGCTAGGTTGGCAGGAGCAGGGACCAAGCAATGGGAGCTCACCCCGTCACGGGGATTCGAACCGCTGACCTTCTGATCGGCAAGTCCTAGGCTCTGTGGTTTAACCCACAGTGCCACCCACATCCCCTCAGAGAGCTACAGTTCTCATAACAATTTAGCAGTCAATCCCTCTTCCCAGGGGACTCTGGGTATTGTTGCTTTGGGCAGGGAACAGGGGGTCTCCTGACAACAAAACTGTGGGGACTCAGTGGGGAGGAACTGAGGCAGGACTGGATTTGAACTCAAATTGGGCCTCATAAGAGTTTAGCTCCCGAGTGTGTTTTGATTTCCAGGACTTGTTGTTTAGTCGTTTACTCGTGTCCGACTCTTTGTGACCCCCTGGACCAGAGCATGCCAGGCCCTCCTGTCTTCCACTGCCTCCCGCAGTTTGGTCAAACTCATGCTGGTCTCTTCGAGAACACTGTCCAGCCACCTTGTCCTCTGTTGTCCCCTTCTCCTTGTGCCCTCCATCATTCCCAACATCAGGGTCTTTTCCAGGGAGTCTTCTCTTCTCCTGAGGTGGCCAAAGTCTGGGAGCCTCAGCTTCAGGATCTGTCCTTCCAGTGAGCACTCAGGGCTGATTTCCTTCAGAATGGAGAGGTTTGATCTTCTTGCAGTCCATGGGACTCTCAAGAGTCTCCTCCAGCACCAGAATTCAAAAGTATCAATTCTTCTGTGATCAGCCTTCCAGGACTTAGCATGTGGAAATAAAGAAAGGGTACCTTTGACCATGTGCAGAGTGCCCTTCATAAATGCAGGCAGCCCAGGCTCCTCCTCACAATTAGGGATTTGGGTTTCCTTTCCCAGTGTGGGGTTCATGCAAACTTGAACCCTTCCAGAACACCGATCTTAGAAAATTAAACAAGGGATGGGGGTTGGGCTAGATGATCCTTTAGGGTCCCAACTCTACAATTCTGTGATTCTAAGAATTCCTGGGAGGGTCCGTCAGTGGCTGCCGGCCTCACGGCTCCCTTCAGACAGCCTGATCCGGGGAACAACATCAGCCTTACCTCCCAAACCATGGGAGGACTCTCTGTGTAAAGTAAAAATAACAGATAAATCAAGTGTCAAAGAGGGTGGACCATGGCAGATTCTTCCACACAAGTTTATTTATCACTGTTTTCTCTCCGGGATGCTGACAGGCATGTTGGGGGAGGGAGGGAGGGGGGCAATTACAGCGCCTCGCTTGATGGATGAGGCTTGTGGAGGGAAGCAGTTCTTCCTGCATCTTTTAAAAAATGGTCCCACAGGGAGTGGCTGGAGGCTCAGGGAAGAAGCCCCCGGCTAGCCTCAGGGCCAACGCACAGGATGATCAGCATGGAAGGGGGCCAAGAGGCGGCCGGAGAAGCCAGCCGTCGCCTCCCTGCTTGGCTCTCCGCAATCCACACTACATCACGGTGAAAGCGGAGTGAAGGCACACAGGGGGGAAAAGGTCAATGCCAAACCAAAACGACTCCAGGTGTCTCAAATAAGTGAGCCAAGCTTCATTGTGCCAAAAAAACACCCCAAAAAGAATGAAATATATTCAAAGTCGAGTGTGGATTTCATGCTCTTTATTCAGCTCATAGTGGTGAGGAGGAATGGAAGTTCCCCCAGAATGTCTGTTTTATATACATTATTTACACAATGGGCCCCACGTGATTGGCTAATTCCAGGATTTTCCTGTAGGCCAATCAGGTTGCGGATTCACTTCCCCCTGGAGCTGGATTGGGTGGCTCCTGTGGACCAATCAGACTGCTGCATTCTGAATCCTATTGTTCTAGGACCAATCAGACTGCTGCATTCTGAATCCTATTGTTCTAGGACCAATCAGACTGCTGCCTTTTGGATCCTATTCACTCAGTACATAACAAAGAACCATCCAGGAACACTGGTTGCAGGTAGATCAATCATCAATATTGGTTTCCCTCCATTTCTCATTTCCCCCCCAACCTTAAATTCAGTTTTCTGCCATTATAAGACAGAAGTACTGTTTCTGGGGGAAAGGGGGCGGGCAGGTGTGGGGACTCCCTGGTCCTGAATGGGGCAACTGTTCCCCTGAAGGACCAGGTGCGCAGCCTGGGAGTCATTCTGGACTCACAGCTGTCCACGGAGGTGCAGGTCAATTCTGTGTCCAGGGCAGCTGTTTATCAGCTCCATCTGGTACACAGGCTGAGACCCTCCCTGCCCACAGAGTGTCTCGCCAGAGTGGTGCATGCTCTAGTTATCTCCCGCTTGGACTACTGCAATGCGCTCTACGTGGGGCTACCTTTGAAGGTGACCCAGAAACTACAACGAATCCAGAGTGCGGCAGCTAGACTACCGGTCTTGAAAGACCTACACTGGCTCCCAGTATGTTTCCAAGCACAATTCAAAGTGTTGGTGCTGACTTTGAAAGCCCTAAACGGCCTCAGTCCAGTATACCTGAAGGAGCGTCTCCACCCCCATCGTTCTGCCCGGACACTGAGGTCCAGCTCCGAGGGCCTTGTTGCAGTTCCCTCCCTACAAGAAGCGAAGTTACAGGGAACCAGGCAGAGGGCCTTCTCAGTGGTGGCGCCCGCCCTGTGGAACGCCCTCCCACTAGATGTCAAAGAGGAAAATAACTACCAAACTTTTAGGAGACATCTGAAGGCAGTCCTGTTTAGGGAAGCTTTTAATATTTAATAGGTTGTTGTATTTTAGTGTTTTGTTGGAAACCGCCCAGAGTGGCTGGGGAAACCCAGCCAGATGGGTGGGGTATAAATAATAAATTATGATTATTATCCAATCCTGCTTGCGGGTTGCCATTTGAGGCATGTGGTTGGCCACTGTGAGAACAGAATGCTGGACTAGGTGGGCATGGGGCTGTTCCAGCAAGCTTGTCTCTGTTCTTATGGGGTTGCTTGCCCGTGGAAGGAGCAGGCTGGCAAACCGACAGGCTTGTGCAGAAAGAACCTTTGTAACACTGCAACAGTGAATTCCACCCCAAGACACACAAAAAGCAAAGGAGCAGTACAAACTCTTATTCCAAATCAGCCCAATTGCCCTTAATTATTGATAAATAATCACCAGTAGTGATGTATAGAAGTGAGAGCTGGACCATCAAGAAGGCTGATCACCGAAGAATGGATGCTTTTGAATTCTGGTGCTGGAGGAGACTCTGGAGAGTCCCATGGACTGCAAGAAGATCAAACCTCTCCATTCTGAAGGAAATTAGTCCTGAGTGCTCACTGGAAGGACAGATCCTGAAGCTGAGGCTCCAAGACTTTGGCCACCTCATGAGAAGAGAGGACTCCCTGGAAAAGACCCTGATGTTGGGAAAGATGGAGAGCACAAGGAGAAGGGGACGACAGAGGATGAGATGGTTGGAGAGTGTTTTCGAAGCTACAAACATGAGTCTGACCAAACTGCGGGAGGCAGTGGAAGACAGAAGTGCCTGGCGTGCTCTGGTTCAGGGGGTCACCAAGAGTCGGACACGACTAAACGACTAAACAACAACAAATGATAAATACAAAAGGATTCAATTATCTGTGATTGGCACACACTGCATATTAATAATGACGATAATAATAATAAAACAATTTATATGCCACCTTTCATTTCAAGAAAAAATACGAAGGCTTTAATTATCCCAAGAAAGTGTTCTATATTTGCAAATATCTGTAATTAAGCTGTTGTTTCATATGATAAATGAACAGCATCTAAGGTTGTTCTGATGTTTCTTTCTTTTGCCTTCCTTCATGCAGATGAACAATGAAATGTTCTCTTTTGCAGATCTGTTCCTTGAGCGCAGGAGCCGCACACAGTCTCCAGTCGGGGCCTATAGCTATACTTTCTGTTCTTACCTTATACTTCCTACCTTATCCATTCGAAATGCTCACTTCTCATAACACCATTAAGGCATCTAAGCAAAACATACAAATAGGTTCAGAGGGATAGAGGAACCAATCATTCTGTTTCTTTGAACTGTAACCTTCTCCCAGAAACCACTTATTTTTTTACAAGTCCACCATGTGTGGGTAAAAATCAACTTCATTCCCCAACATTTCCAATATGTTACTGACACTGGGAAATATATTTGCCCCCCCTTTTTTGCGGTGTCATATTGCCAACAGTATAAAACTTTACAGAAGTTTCTTTCAAGACTGATGTACGGGCAGAAATTTAGCCCATTGTGAAAGACACATTTCCACCGGCATTTGGAATTTTCCGTTCTGAGAAACATAAGAGCTCTGCTGGATTTCCCCATCTAGTCCAGCATCCTGTTGTTGTTGTTGTTGTTTTTAATTTAATAATTTATTTAACATAATTATTACAAATATAAGCAAAATATTGTAAATGCATACATACATACAGTATATATTTCAGATAAGCACACACATATAAAAAAACAAAAGAGAAAAAAGGAAGAAAAGAAGAAAGAAAAAGGAAAAATAAAGAGAAGAAGAAAAGTTGGAAGAATTTCTTCCAAATTTATTCTACAAATATCTCAATAATAAAATTCCATGGATTGACTTCCGTCGCTTACACCGCACTTCCTATATATATATATTTAAGCAAGATTGTATCTGCTATTCTGTATTTTCCCCATACAATCTCACACAAATATTCTAATCAGTAAGTTTTCTAAATCTTTCATAAATCCATTCTAAACACAACCAATACCTTACATTTAATCTTTGTCTACATTGTGAAAAATACATTTCCACTGGCATTTGGAATTTTCCATTCTGAAAAACGTGAGAGCTCTGCTGGATCGAGGCCTTAGCCCATCTAGTCCAGAATCCTGTTCTCACAGTTGCCAACCAGATCCTGATATGGGAAACTCGCGAGCAGGACCCAAAACACGTGAAAACTCTCCCCTCCTGTGGTTTCCAGCAGCTGGTATTCAGAAGCAATTTTGCCTCCGACTGGGGAGATACAGGACAGCCATCCTGGCTAGTAGTCATTGATAGGCTTTTCCTCCAGGAATTTTGAAGCAATCCAACTTGAAGGCCATCACTGCTTCTTGTGGGAGAGAGTTCTATAGTCAAGCTATGCCTGTGTGAAGAAGTACCGTACTTTTCCGTGTATGACGAGGTTGTTTTACTCTAAAATAAGGTTAAAAATCAGGGGGCATCTGTATAAAATGGGTTCAAATATATGTTGGAAATGTAAGGGAAAAGAAGGGACTTTTTACCCTATGTGGTGGGATTGTACTAAAATAATAAAAAAAAGGGAAATGATATACAGTGAGTTGAAGGAAAGGTTCCAATTAACATTTGGAAAAAAGAAACCTGAAGCATTTTTGTTAGGGATTGTAAGAAAAGACCTGCCAAGGAAATTGAAGAACATATTCATGTACGTGACAACGGTTGCAAGATGGAAGAACGAAGAAATCCCGACCAAAGAACTGTGGCAAGAGAAACCAACGGATTATGTGGAATTGGCAAAACTGAAACACAAACTGTGTGACAAGGACAACTATGACTTTAAAAAAGAATGGGAACCTTTTACAACATACTTAAAGAAACAACAAAACGAACTGGACTCCTTGGCAAGCTTTGAATAAACATACACAAATTTATTATTGGTAACATGTTGTTGTTTAGTCGTTTAGTCGTGTCCGACTCTTCGTGAGCCCCTGGACCAGAGCACGCCAGGCACTCCTGTCTTCCACTGCCTCCCGCAGCTTGGTCAGACTCATGCTGGTAGCTTCGAGAACACTGTCCCACCATCTCATCCTCTGTCGTCCCCTTCTCCTTGTGCCCTCCATCTTTCCCAACATCAGGGTCTTTTCCAGGGAGTCTTCTCTTCTCATGAGGTGGCCAAAGTCTTGGAGCCTCAGCTTCAGGATCTGTCCTTCCAGTGAGCACTCAGGGCTGATTTCCTTCAGAATGGAGAGGTTGGATCTTCTTGCAGTCCATGGAACTCTCAAGAGTCTCCTCCAGCACCATAACTCAAAAGCATCCATTCTTTGGCGATCAGCCTTCTTTATGGTCCAACTCTCACTTCCATACATCACTACTGGGGGGGAAATAGCTTTAACTATACTGACCTTTGTTGGCAAGGTGATGTCTCTGCTTTTGGTAACATATAGACAGATAAATTACGGATCTTTACAATTTTACAATATGCAGACAATAATGTGCTGAAAAACCAGAGAGAGGAGCTGAGGGAAGTCTGGGGGAGGGGTGGGAAGGTGGTTTTCTCTTTTGGGGAGGGGGGAGAGACTCGATGGCAGGGGGTTGGACTCGATGGCCCTTGTGGTCTCTTCCAACTCTATGATTCTATGATTCTATGATTCTATTCTAAAAATAGGGGGGAAATGAGGATGGTATGATTTTGATAAAATGTTATGTTGAAATTCCTAATAAAAAATATTCAAAAAAATCAGGGGGCATCTTATATACGGATAGTGCATATGCGGGACGGGCCATGGGTTTCAGCTGTGAGCAGGAGCTTGTCAGCGGCAATTGGGTGGGTGATTGGTGGTTGCGTCAAGGGTTGTGGTGGACTGGCTGCCACTGCAGCAATTGTGTGCGATTGTTTTCTTCTGGGACTCACACATTTGGCAGTGATGGGTGAGTGATTTTCGGGGCATTCCCCTGCAAAAAAAGACTCAACAAACCTGGGCAATCCTCCCCAATAAAAGCTCAACAATTCTGGGCCATCTCCCCCCATTTTCTTAATTTGGGGTCCCCAAAAGTAGGGGACGTCTTATACATGGGGGCGTTTTATACACGGAAAAATACGCTACTTTCTTTTATCTGTCCCAAATCTACCAACATTGAGGTGGGGATGAATCTGCATACAGGGGGGAGGTTCAAAAGGTATCCACATGATGCTCAGAAAACAATCTGCACCTAAATATTGGCAAGACAAAGGAGATGGTGTTGGACTTTTGGAGGAAGAGAGGGGATGTCTGATATTTTATCATGTTTTTAATATTCAGTTGGAAGCCACCCAGAGTGGCTGGGGAAACCCAGCCAGATGGGCAGAGTATAAATAATAAATTCTAATATTATTATTATTATTATTACTTATGGGAAACAGTTGAGGGTATGTTTAGCCTGTGAAAGAGGAGGCTGAGAGGAGATAAGACAGCCATCTTCAAGCTTGTTTTCTCCTGCTCTGGAGGGTAGGACCCGAACCAATGGATTCCATTTGCAAGAAAGGAGATTCCAACAAATACATCAGGAAGAACTTTCTGTTTCTGAAGAATATTTATTGAGATTATACAAAAAATTACACATAAAGAAAAAACAAACAAAAACTAACAAACACAAGCTAGCAAGAAAGTTGACAAAAAGG
This sequence comes from Podarcis bocagei, assembly GCF_964188305.1. Taxonomy (NCBI): domain Eukaryota; kingdom Metazoa; phylum Chordata; class Lepidosauria; order Squamata; family Lacertidae; genus Podarcis; species Podarcis bocagei. Next base: position 91,054,830 of record NC_138133.1, read on the forward strand.
CAACCTAGAAAGAAGGAAAAGAAATAGGGGGGGGAAGAGATATTTTTAAAAAGAATAGATCCATTTTTCAGCATCTTTGATCTCATTTGCTTATTTCCTTGACCTCCTCACACCTCCCCTTTTGTATTCCCGTTTTCCAAGTCTTTTCAGCAAATCCTTACCCTCTTTCATTTAACTTTGCTCTAATACTTAACCTATTATAACTATACATTTTCATCCATATAACTATCTATATGTAATGGGAATTTGGGGTTGCTCGTGCGTAAGTTGCCGCCACTCTCGGTGAGGTTGCCTGGATAAACCTTTCCCTGGCTGGACAGTCCTGATTCCGCGTCTGTCTCAGTCACTGGCAGAATCCGTCAGTGGGCGTTTCCTGAACCTCTTCCAACATAAAAGTTCCTTGACGGATAGTCTCCGCCTAGCCTCCCTGCGCGGAAGTCTTCTGCGCAGGGTGGGTGTGGGCAGTGGAGGACCAATGCTCTCCACGCTGGTCTCTGGCGAAGAGTCCTGGAGCCATCCCTCCGAAACCCGCCTCTGCCCGCCCTTCTCCCTGGTGTAACGCTGATTTCCTTCCCCGGTCACTGAGTCCCCTCTTTTCCTGCTGGGACCTTCTCCGGCATCGCTCGGGAGCCCTTCCACCACTCCTGACTGCGATGGCAGTTCCCTGACACTATATTTACCTATTCTTATTAACCTTATTACCAAAACCACTTCTTTTCAGTCCAACATCATTTTAACATTCATTAAATATCAGGAAGAACTTTCTGACAGTAAGAGCTGTCCAACAGCTGAACAGACTCCTTTGGGAGGTGATGGACTTTCCTTCCTTGGAGGTTGTTAAGCAGAAGTTGGTTGGCCATCTCTCATGGATGCTTTAGTTGAGATTCCTGCATTTCAGAGGGTGGGGCTAGATGACCCTAAGGGTTCCTTCGAACTCCATGATTCTATGAACCCATGTTTCAGTGACTGTCCTTACCAAGGGGCTGGGGGCTTCTCCACTGATAGATTTGTTGCCATTGGCCTGGTCTAACAGGCCAATAATAATAATAATAATTTATTATTTATGCCCGGCCCATGTGGCTGGGCTTCCCCAGCCACTCTTGGAGGCTTCCAACAGAATATTATAATACAAAAGTTTGTCAAACATTAAATGATTCCCTAAACAGGGCTGCCTTCAGATGTCTTCTAAAAGTCTGGTAGTTGTTTTTCTCTTTGACATCTGGTGGGAGGGAGTTCCACAGGGCAGGCACCACCACCGAGAAGGCCCTCTGCCCAGTTCCCTGTAACTTGGCTTCTCGCAGCGAAGGAACCGCCAGAAGGCCCTCAGCGTTGGATCTCGTATGTTTCTTATGGAAACATTTCCAGAAAAGAAACAAGAACCCAGGTAGACTGTTCACGTTTCCAGTATTCCCAGTCACGATCAACCCTATTTCGGAGTGGCCTTTCGTTTAGAGCACGCGGGGCTTAATCGCAACTCTCGGAAACAGCAGCCAGGGGGCAAGGATGTGTTCCGGCGAGCTCTCAGGAAAGAAGAGGGTTTTGATCACAAGCTCTGCGATTCCCTCCTCAGATACGGTGCGCCGTCAGCCCCCAAAGCGCCTGGCCTCACCGTGCGGCCGCCCTTTATCTGAAACGCCAAGGGAAGCAATTTAACATCAAACCCGCATTGATATTCAAATAGATTATCATGCCGGCAAATGGAGAGAGCGCTGGAGGCAGCAAAGTGTGAAGCTACGACTAATGCATTAGTATTTATGGTACAGTATAATCCCCATTTTCGGAGGCCGTATCTCGAATGGACATGTTGCCGAACACCTCCCTCCCCCCCCCCAATTCCAATCTCTCCTGCCTCCTCCTCCTTTTTCGCTTCCACCGCCTGCCCAGCTTTGCCCAGGAACTCCTGGCCAGGCTCTGCCAAGGTCAGCAAAAGCGATGATGAGACTTTAGGGCCCATTAGAAAAACAAATTCTTAAAACAGTGGACTCTGAAAAATCAATCACTTTTACCTCTAGCAAGGTATAGCATCCTCATCTCTCTGAAGATGCTTGTCTTGTAAGAATCCCGTTTTGTTCAGGTGACCAGCGAGCCACCCATTCGCTCAGGGATCTGCGATCTTATAGGATTACTCGGGAGAAAATCTAACCTAATTCTACATACATTTCCCGGAGAGAAGGGAATTTTGGCAAAGAGAGTTCTGTATATTCAGATGTAGGGAAAATGCAGGTTGAGATCTAGTGCAGGATACTAAAAACAACCAGAACGAGATATTATTACTGTTAACATTGATTTACTCATCAAAGTGTAGACAAGACTAAATTAGAGGGGCCAATAGTCTGTCTGACTCTGTAGAAGGCAAAATACTATGTTCCGATGCTCATGGTGGTGTTACAAAAGATTAATAGATTATTAATATTTTTGTCAAGCAATAAAGAGCCACAAATATCGGCATCAACTTTGCAAAATCCAGTCAGCACAGGTTGGTTAGAATTGCTCAGATATCTTTTGTTTTAAAAGTATACAGCCTAATGATTAAAAATACAAGCACGGCCGGTTAGATGAGGACTCATCAGCTTCTATCTTGAAGCAAAGTTTTCCCAGAATTCCGTGGCAATATCGGCACATCAAAAGAAGTCTGGTGAAATAAGTTCTGTCCTAAAGCCAAATCCAATGATAATAGCTGTTCATCAAGTCTGGGATAAATATAAGACCCTACTGTCTTGTAAACTGTCATTGCTGCAATCTTTCCTGTGTAATAATAAATTTCAATTAGTTGGTGGTGCAGCAGAGTGGTCCAGAAATAAAATTACAACTTTTGCTGATGCAATAAAGGACGGTAAACTAATAACTACAGCTGATTTAGCAAATAAAATGGGAATAAGAAATCCCTCCATGGTTTTGATATTTGTCAGTTAGCAAGTTTCTCTGTGAAATGTTTAAAAGCTGGAAATGTAGGTAAAAGCTTATCCTTGTTTGGGGAATAAATGATTAATCTATGAGCTTTCAAAGCCAAATAATTAGAAGGACAGGTGTATTAGGTATTAATTGCACCTGATGTGGGTAAGAAAACTATTTTAGGTTAGAAGAACAAGCCTCACTTGAATCAGAGACAGCATGGCTTCTGCAAGGGCAAGTTCTGTCTCGCGAACAAATAAATAATAATAATAATAATAATAATAATAATAATAATAATAATAATAATTTATTTGTACCCCACCCATCTGGCTGGGTTTCCCCAGCCACTCTGGGTGGCTTCCAACAAAGATTAAAAATACATTACAATGTCACACATTAAAAGCTTCCCTAAACAGGGCTGCCTTCAGATGTCTTCTAAAAGTCAGGTAGTTGTTTATCTCCTTGACATCTGATGGGAGGGCGTTCCACAGGGTGAGCGCCACCACCAAGAAGGCCCTCTGCCTGGCTCCCTGTAACCTCGCTTCTCACAGTGAGGGAACCGCCACAAGGCCCTCGGAGCTGGACCTCAGTGTCCGGGCAGAACAATGGGGGTGGAGACGCTCCTTCAGATATATTGGAATATTGTGAAGCTCCTTGACATCTGACAGGAGGTGGGTGCCACCACCGAGAAGGCCCCCTGCCTGGTTCTCTGTAACTTCATTTCTCGTAGGGAGGGATCTGCCAGAAGGCCCTCGGCGCTGGACCTCAGCGTCCGGGCAGAATGATGGAGGTGGAGACGCTCCTTCAGGTCTACTGGACTGAGGCCATTTAGGGCTTTCAAGGTCAGCACTGACACTTTGAATTGTGCTCCGAAACATACTGGGAGCCAATGTAGGTCTTTCAGGACCGGGGTTATATGGTCACGGCGGCTGCTCCCAGTCAAACCATTGGAGAGTTACATCGCCTGCTGTGGCCGTAGAGACCAATCTGGGTTTTATACTTTAAATACAGTGGTGCCCCGCAAGACGAATGCCTCACAAGACGAAAAACTCGCTAGACAAAAGAGTTTTCCGGTTTTTGAGTCGTTCCACAAGACGAATTTCCCTATGGGCTTGCTTCGCAAGACGAAACGTCTTGCAAGTTCTTGCGAGTTTGTTTCCTTTTTCTTAAAGCCGCTAAGCCGCTAATAGCCGCTAAGCCGCTACGCCGTTAATAGCCGCTAAGCCGCTAATAGCCGTGCTTTGCAAGACGAAAAAACCGCAAGACGAAGAGACTCGCGGAACGGATTAATTTCGTCTTGCGAGGCACCGCTGCATAGCATAAGAAAAGGATTTTTGTAAAAGACTGTGGAAAATTTTAGGAGAAATCCTTTGAGATACATGCAGCTACGATGCGGTGGAAATGGGGGCAGGCTTGAGACTCTTCCACTCAAGTTTCAAGCCTGGAACCAGGTTCACTGGCTCTTCTTGCCTCTGGGTATGGAAATGTGCAGAGATTTCTGGGTCGGGACAGCCGTGTTAACATGCTTGTGTGGTGCCTGGCTCCCTTGCTGTATTCAATCGTCAGCACATCTCCTTCTTCCTCTAACCAGCGAGTCAGCGAAAAACGGGCGAGCAAAACTGATAACAAGATGTTGCGTCCCAAGAGGAACTACAGACTCGGACATTTTTGACATGATTCCCAAAGCCTGCAAGGCCACACGGAGATTTCTCTTTTGTACGCTACAAAATATATACGCTGCGGTGTAAAAGGGGCCCTGCATGAATCGGCTCCCCTGTTTATTTATGGGAAGCGTTTATCGTCTGCCCTTCACTGGGACAGAGGTGCAGAAACCTCGAAATCACGCTGGAGAGGAAAAACTGAGACAAGGCAAAAACTGCTTAAAACTCAAAATTCAAAGGAAAAGACTGAAGCAGAAGCAGAAACTGCCCTGTTATCTGCGGTTGAAGGATAATATAGAAAATAAATCATCATCAACAACAACAACAACAACAACAGACATTTTGACGTCACACCAAATGCCTGGGAAAAGAGGGAACCTCCACTACTGGTTTCATCCACTTCAGAAAATTTTGGACATGGCCCCTTTTTCAAAAAAGGTGGGATGGGTATTCAGGTAATGACCAGGCAAAACCAAAAAACATGATCACAACAAGATATAGTTTGTGTAGGGACGCGGGTGGCACTGTGGTCTAAACCACTCAGCCTCTTGGGCTTGCCGATTAGGTTGGTGGTTCGAATTCCCGTGACAGGGTGAGCTCCCGTTGCTGAGTCCCAGCTCCTGCCAACCTAGCAGTTTGAAAGCACACCAGTGCAAGTTGATAAATAGGTACCGCTGCAGCGGGAAAGTAAACGGTGTTTTCATGCACTCTGGTTTCCATTACAGTGTCCCATTGTGTGATGGCCTGGGACTCGGACTCAGACTCGGAACCGGAGGGGTCTCAGTCTGCACCGGATCCTTTGCCTCAGGCATCATCTGAACCAAGTCTGGGGCCTGATCCTGAAGAGTCCCAGTCTGCACAGGTTCCCCTGCAGCAAACACCAGCTGGGCTGAATCAGGGGCCTGATCCTTCCCTGGTTCCAGATTACCTTGTTGCCTCCAGCTGGGCCATCACTTACAGCTGCTCCACTACCGGTTGGGTCAGGGGAGGCTGAGGCGGCCCCTGGGCCTAGTAACCCACCGACGTCTCCCGAGCTGCAGAGACTCAGGTCTGAGAGAAGGAGAGACCTGAGTACTTGCAGGAGGAGTGCTTGCCTTCGTGTTAAACAGGGAGGTGAGTCGCCGGGGGATCAGGACCGGCCGTTACCCCGACAGAGATAAAAGGCTGTCGGACCCCGCCCCAGGTTGTGGGAGCAACATTGCTGTATGCCAGATCCTGCCTGAGATCCTGTACCTGTCCTTGCCTGGTTTCCTGCCTCGTGTCCTGCCTTGGCCCTGTCGGACTGACTCCTAGTGGAACCTACGGATTCTGGACTGGTCCTGGACCGCGGTTCTTGGGTTACCCCTGGGCCCAGCAGCGGTGCAGTCATGCTGGCCACAGACCTGCAAAGCTGTCTGCAGACAAATGCCAGCTCCCTCAGCTTGAAAACGGAGATGAGCACTTCACCCCCATAGTCGCCTTAGACTTGACTTAATCGTCCAGGCATCCTTTCCCTCATAGTTTATTGTCTACAATGTGAACAATTACAGAGAATGGCTTCCCTAAGCCAGCTCAGAGTGTTCCTCCACAGACCACCACTCCTGGAAAAAGGGTGGTCTAATATTTACACTGCTACACCAATTCAAGGCACTCATGTTGGTGTTTAAAGCCCTAAATGACTTGGGTCCTGAATACTCCAAAGGCCACCTCCTTCCTTCCAGGCTCTCTGGAGTGCTAAGATCCACAGAGTGGGGCCTTCTTGGTGGTTCCTCCACCCTCAGAGTCTCAGGGTGGAGTGGGGTGTCCCAGGAGGAGAGGGCCTTCTCTGTGGTGGCTCCTAAACTGTGGAACTCGCTCCCCAGAGAAGGGCGCCTGGCACCTTCACTATATAGTGTGGGAATGTTCAGCGATGCAGGAGAGGATATATTCTTTGATTATAGCCTTTCCAACTTGTGTAAACAAGTTCACAATTTTAGCAGAGTAACATTCCCCTTTTTAAACTCGCAGCAGATGCATTTGCTCAGGCTCGCTAAAGCCTCTATAATAACTGTTCTGGTATTTTCCCCTTATTCCCTCATAAAAGATAAGACACGACACAGACTTCTATAAAAGTATAAAAAGAGTTTACTCACTCACATTCTGTTCACAATTGGATCCCAGAAGGCAGACTTAGCTTCGAAAAGTAACATATACCTGGAAACTATCTCATAAGGAGACAGTGCCTTTGTCCTCTCTTGGCTGGAAGAGAGCATCTTTGGCTAAGCAGATGTTGCTTCTTCGATGCATGTAGTCAAAGAGAGAGAGATGGCTGCCCTGCCCTGTGCTTTTGTCGTTACCTGCACAGGTGAGGCCACGCCCACCTCTAGTCACATGCATAGGAAGTCTGTGCCAGCCCAGAAGGAAACAGGAAGTTTACCTGCTGGCTGGACAAACATTCCTCCCCAGGTGTAAGCATGTTCCCTCTAGGAAGGTTGTACTTGACTGCTCTTGTGTTCAGGGACGCGGACTTATAAAAAATATTGGGGGGGCCCGGGAAAGCTCATGAATAATAAATAAGCTCATGAATATGCAAATAAAGTGGCTCCGGCCCTAAATAGGGCAAGCCACGCCCCCCCCAGCCAGCCGATTGGCTGGCTGGGAGGTGTGGCCAGTCGGGATTCCCCTGTTCTCGCGGGATTTCCGGCAGTGCCTTGGCAGTGGCGGTGGTGCTGCGAAGCAGCGAGGCAGGAGCCCCCGCCCCCGGGGATTCCCTAATCTCGTGGGGGACGGCCGGGGCTCTCCGATTAGGGCGCGCGGCTGGCTGGCTGGCTGGCTGGCTGGCGAAGGAGCAGGTGGGGAGGAGGCGGGGGATGGCGGCGGCGCTCTGCTGGAAGGGCGCCCGAGATTATTGGGGGGGCTCAGCCCCCCCAAAAATTTTTTTGAGGGGGCTCGAGCCCCCTCAGGCCCCATGGAGTCGGCGCCTATGCTTGTGTTTCACATTCCACATGTAGTTCCGTGAGTGGGACAGGTGGGTGAGGATTGGGCAAGGGGCTTCCCACCTCTGGTCCAGACTTATTGACAGCAGCTCTCTAGGATGTCAGAGAGGCAGTCTCTACCTGGAGATCCTGTCGGGCATCAATCCTGGTAAGGGATGGAGCATTTGGGATTTTTTTGTTCAGAGAAACGGCAAGTAAGAGGAGACGTTATAGAAGCTCATAACATTAGGCAAGACATGGAGAACAGGGACAAAGCTGAATGTCGTAAGATTCGGGACAGGTAAAGGAAAGGACTTCTTCACACAGTGCCTGGTTGAGCTGTGGAACTCCCTCCCACTTGAATGGCTTTAAAAGAGGATTGGCCAAATTCATGGGCCTCTGGTTGGCTATTGTGAGAAGAGGTGGGCCATTGGTCTGATCCAGCAGATCTTCTTTGTTTCTTATGACTTCCTGCATGCAAAGTAGACATAAAAAGGTAAAGGGACCCCTGACCATTAGGTCCAGTCGTGGCCGACTCTGGGGTTGCGGCGCTCATCTCGCTTTATTGGCCAAGGGAGCTGGCGTACAGCTTAGTCATGTGGCCATCATGACTAAGCCGCTTCTGGTGAACCAGAGCAGCGCACGGAAACGCCGTTTACCTTCCTGCCAGAGCGGTACCTATTGATCTACTTGCACTTTGACGTGCTTTTGAACTGCTAGGTTGGCAGGAGCAGGGACCGAGCAATGGGAGTTCACCCTGTCATGGGGATTCGAACCACCAACCTTCTGATTGGCAAGTCCTAGGCTCTGTGGTTTAACCCACAGCGCCACCCACGTCCCTAAAGTAGACATATTCTCCTCTTAAAGCCTCTGTTCAGAGCCAGGACCCTTCCTGTCCAGCCACTTGTTGTTCCATCCGACTGGTGGATGTGTCTCCTTCACAGCATTGCCGCCGTCCCTTAGCGATCGCTCATTTTTAGCAAATTGCTAAGAGGCCAATAAGTAATGGCCACCAGTCACTAAAAAGCTGATAATTCTTTGCAGAAAATTACAGCCATGTTCGTCGAGAAATGTTAACACAGAGAGCCATAAAACGAATGGGAGGAAGTGCAGGGTTGGTTGCCGTGAGCAGGCGTGAGTTATAACCCTGTGATGGGGCTGCGAGAGGACATAACTTTTTAAAATGTTCTCGGGGAAGGGAAATGCACATTGATTGGAGATTATTTTAACTTCATGGATTTTTCTCTGCACATAAGTCATAGGCACAACTGGTGACTCTTGCAAGTCGTGGAGTTAAGGTGATGTTGGCTGTGTCCTTTGAGGGACAATATTCTTCCGAGTGCATCTTCTGTCTTGGGCCCCCTCAGGGCAGGTCCCGCCTTCAGTAATGGCAAGAGGTCCAGGCTGGTATCCCTGCCTCAAGCTCATCAATTTTGCTGAGTTAATTAAACTAAATTGTTTGAATTGGATTTGGAATAAACATGCGATTAATTGTTAGTGTTTAGAATTCTATCGTGTCATAATCTTCCTTAGTGGGTCATGCAAATCGCCCTTCTGAGTAATGCTTTTTATAGGGTAAGGTAAGGGGGCAATATGATGGGACACGGGTGGTGCTGTGGGTTAAACCACAGAGCCTAGGACTTGCCAATCAGAAGGTCGGCGGTTCGAATCCCTGCGATGGGGTGAGCTCCTGTTGCTCGGTCCCTGCTCCTGCCAACCTAGCAGTTCGAAAGCACATCAAGTGCAAGTAGATAAATAGGTACCACTCTGGCGGGAAGGTAAACGGCGTTTCCGTGCGCTGCTCTGGTTCGCCAGAAGCGGCTTAGTCATGCTGGCCACATGACCCGGAAGCTGTACGCCAGCTTCCTCAGCCAATAGAGCGAGATGAGAGTTGCAACCCCAGAGTCGGTCACGTCTGGACCTAATGGTCAGGGGTCCCTTTACCTTTTTAAGGAAGAGTGGGACATTCGAAGATCAGATCAGAACCGGGACGGCTTCTGTAAATCTGGAACTGTCCCATCAAATAGGGACACTTGGAAGGTCTGTATTGCTCTTCTCTGCAATATGTTGATTAACTGGAGGGAAACCACAAATGCACAAACAGTACACAAACTGCATTAAAATGCAGCATAAAAATACAACGCAAGACAGCACTGTATGTGTTGTATTTTTGTGCAAGATTGTGTTTAAATGCAGCTCCATGTGAAAATGGGATGGAACAGATCGATGGCAGGGAAATGTGAGACCGAGAACGGAAACAGACAGATCCGCTCCTCCCTGTTCGAAAGGCACTCGCCGTGAAAGGGATGCCCTGCAGGAAGAGATTGAAGGACTGGAGGCGGCTTGTGCGAATAAGCACAGCCACATGCTGCCGTGGCCCTCCTCCGAATCTACATATACATGTGACCTACTGGCTCAGCAGAAGCAGGGGAACAGCCTGACCCCCAAAAAAACACCCCCAACTTACCCAGGAAGAAACCAACCTCACAGCATCCCTCAGAACACAGGGAGAGCATTTTTCTAAGCAAAACTTGCAAACAGTGGTTCTTGGACCATAAGCATGTTCTATATATTTGTAGTTTAAACGCTCTGTATTTCTCAGATGCTTCTCATTGTGGGAAAGCAGCATATCGTACCCTCCAACATTTCTCTGATGAAAATAGGGACATCCTAAGGGGAAAGCGGGATGTTCCGGGATCAAGTCAGAAACTGGGACGGCTTCTGTAAAACCAGAACTGACCCTGGAAAGCAGGGACACTTGGAGGGTTTGGTATATAAGTAAACTCAATCAATAAACACAGTGTCTCTGGGGGTTGGGAGAAGCCCCTCTGTCCCTGGGCAAGCCACACTTTTCCAGTCACAGAGAGAGAGACACTGGTGGCTTAGTGGTTAGAGCAGGGTTTCCCAAACTTGGGTCTCCAGTTGTTTTGGGGCTGCAGCTCCCATCATCCTTTTCAACATCTACATGCAGCCGCTGGGGGAGAATCATCAGGGGGTTTGGGCTGGGTGTCCACCAGTATGCAGATGATACCCAGCTCTACCTCTCTTTCAAATCGGAACCAGTGAACATGGTGAAGGTCCTGTGTGAGTACCTGGAGGTGGTTGGGGGATGGATGGCGGCTAACAGATTGAGGTTGAATCCTGACCAGACAGAAGTACTGTTTTTGGGGGGCAGGGGGCGGGCAGGTGTGGGGACTCCCTGGTCCTGAATGGGGCAACTGTTCCCCTGAAGGACCAGGTGCGCAGCCTGGGAGTCATTCTGGACTCACAGCTGTCCGTGGGGGCGCAAGTCCATTCTGCGTCCAGGGCAGCAATTTATCAGCTCCATCTGGTATGCAGGATGAGACCCTCCCTGCCCGCAGACTGTCTCACCAGAGTGGTGCATGCTCTGGTTATCTCTTGTTTGGACTACTGCAATGCACTCTATGTGGAGCTACCTTTGAAGGTGACCCAGAAACTACAACTAATCCAGAATGCGGCAGCTAGACTGGGGACTGGGAGCAGCAGCCGAGACTACATAACACCGTTCTTGAAAGACCTACACTGGCTCCCAGTACGTTTCCAACCACAATTCAAAGTGTTGGTGTTGACCTTGAAAGCCCTAAACAGCCTCGATCCAGTATATCTGAAGGAGCGTCTCCACCCCCATCGTTCAGCCCGGACACTGAGGTCCAGCTCCGAGGGCCTTCTGGTGGTTCCCTTACTGCGAGAAGCCAAGTTACAGGGAACCAGGCAAAGCGCCTTCTTGGTGGTGGCACCCGCCCTGTGGAACGCCCTCCCACCAGATGTCAAAGAGAACGACAACTACCAAACTTTTAGAAGACATCTGAAGTCAGCCCTGTTCAGGGAAGCTAATGTTTAATAGGTTATTGTATTTTAGTGTTTTGTTGGAAGCTGCCCAGAGTGGCTGGGGAAACCCAGCCAGATGGGCGGGGTATAAATAATAAATTATTATTATTATTATTATTATTATTATTATTATTATTATTATTATTCCTAGCTAGCAGGACCAATGGTCGGGGATGATGGGAGTTGTAGTCCAAAAACAGCTGGAGATCCAAGTTTAGGAAACCCTGGGTTAGAGGGTCAAACTAGGGTGTGGGAGACCAGGATCCCCAGTTGGGTTTGAAGCTTTCATTGGGTGACCTTGGGCCAGTCACAGCCTGGCCTCCTTCACTGAGCTGTTGTGAGAGCAGAATGGGGAGGGCTATCAATGGCGAAATAAGTAAATAGGCTAGAAGACTCCCAGAACCAGGCAGAGGGCCTTCTCGGTGGTGGCACCCACCCTGTGGAACGCCCCCCCACCAGATGTCAAAGAGAACAACAACTACCAGACTTTTAGAAGACATCTGAAGGCGGCCCTGTTTAGGGATGTTTTTAATGTTTGATGTAGTACAGTATTTTAATATTTTTTTGGAAGCCGCCCAGAGTGGCTGGGGAAGCCCAGCCAGATGGGCGGGGTATAAATAAATTATTATTATTATTATTATTATTATTATTATTATTATTATTATTATTATTATTATTATTATTATTTCCTTTGGCCAAAGTGACCCTGTTTGTGTTGCCTAGGCAACCCCAAAAGATGCCAGGTGCGCTGATGGTGTGAGTAAGTGAGCATTATCATGGCATAAATATCTGATAAATCACTTCTTGCCTTTTTCACCCAAGGCTATTGAGTCTGTGAAAGAAACTTTGCTCTGAATCATTATCGTTAATCACTTCACATCGAACCCGGCCTCCGCCTAGCCCAGATTCTGCATGTCCCAATAAGTGATTTTGCTAATCAGTTTGTATTTATTCCAGATACAATTGGACCGCATTAATTCTAAATTGCACTACCAGCTATTAACAGACAAGATTGTCTGTTTAGCGAATAAGTTGATTATAAAAGTGTTTATTGAGGTTTCAGCTGTTCCTCTGTGACCGGAGCACGTATCGATTATTTACTTGTTAACCCTCATTAAATATGGTTTTAATAAGCAAATTGGGGGGCAATCAACATGTGATTGCAGACTTGTTAAAGAGGCATTAAAAAGCTAGTAAAGAGCAGTCGTTTAGAGAGGGAATCCCTCCAACTGCATTCAGGCAAAGGAAGAACAGTGATCTTGCTTTCTGCCTGCTCTTCCTTTGCAAGGATCTCAGGCTTTTGGGAATTCCTTCTCTGTAGCCACCACCAATGAAAAACCCACAGAGGTAGGACCTGGGCTCCTTTGAACCCGGCCACCGGCAGCCGTTTCATCTGCAGAAGTCAGCAGGTGAAGCTTTGCAAGATCTGGGGAGAAGAATGATCTCACCTGCCGGACCAAATGGAAAATTCGTTGACAGATCCTGAAGCTGAGGCTCCAAGACTTTGGCCACCTCAGGAGAAGAGAAGACTCCCTGGAAAAGACCCTGATGCTGGGAAAGATGGAGGGCACAAGGAGAAGGGGACGACAGAGGACCAGATGGTGGGACAGTGTTCTCGAAGCTACCAGCATGAGTTTGACCAAACTGCGGGAGGCAGTGGAAGACAGGAGGGCCTGGCGTGCTCTGGTCCAGGGGGTCACGAAGAGTCAGACACGACTAAACGACTCAACAACAACAAAGACATTTTTGTTTAGAAAAGCCTGCCCAGGTGTCTAAAATGCTGTTGCATTTATTTATTTATTTATTTATTTATTACTGCTAGTTTTAATTTACTGTAGGTTTCTGAAGGTTTCCACTGCTTTTACTAATACAGTAGTACCTTGGGTTAAGAACTTAATTCGTTCCGGAGGTCCGTTCTTAACCTGAAACTGTTCTTAACCCGAAGCACCACTTTAGCTAATGGGGCCTCCTGTTGCCGCTGTGCCGCTGGAGCACGATTTCTGTTCTCATCCTGAAGCAAAGTTCTTAAACCGAGGTACTATTTCTGGGTTAGCGGAGTCTGTAACCTGATGCGTATGTAACCTGAGGTACCACTGTACAGTGGTACCTCTGGTTACAAACTTAATTTGTTCCGGAGGTCCGCTCTTAACCTGAAACCGTTCTTAACCTGAGGCCCCCACTTTAGCTAATGGGGCCTCCCGCTGCCGCCGTGCTGCCACCACACGATTTCTGTCCTCATCCTGAGGCAAAGTCCTCAAACCCGAGGTACTACTTCCAGGTTAGAGGAGTCTGTAACCCAAAGTGTTTGTAACCCGAAGTACCACTGTACTGATTTGGTATAGTGGTTAAGAGCGGTAGTCTCGTAATCTGGGGAACCGGATTCGCGTCTCCGCTCCTCCACATGCAGCTGCTGGGTGACCTTGGGCCAGTCACACTTCTCTGAAGTCTCTCAGCCCCACTCACCTCACAGAGTGTTTGTTGTGGGGGAGGAAGGGAAAGGAGAATGTTAGCCTCTTTGAGACTCCTTTGGGTAGTGATAAAGTGGGATATCAAATCCAAACTCCTCTTCTTAGAATCATAGAATCATAGAATCCTAGAGTTGGAAGAGACCACAAGGGCCATCGAGTCCAACCCCCTGCCAAGCAGGAAACACCACCAGAGCACTCCTGACATATGGTTTTCAAGCCTCTGCTTAAAGACCTCCAAAGGAGGAGACTCCACCACACTCCTTGGCAGCAAATTCCACTGTCGAACAGCTCTTACTGTCAGGAAGTTCTTCCTAATGTTTAGGTGGAATCTTCTTTCTTGTAGTTTGGATCCATTGCTCCGTGTCCGCTTCTCTGGAGCAGCAGAAAACAACCTTTCTCCCTCCTCTATGTGACATCCTTTTATATATTTGAACATGGATTTGGATTTGGATTTGATATCCCGCCTTTCACTCCCCTTCAGGAGTCTCTCCTTGGGATTTAAAGAGACATACACTCCGGGAGGCAAAGTTAAAGACTACGCCTTTGCAGGACCCTACCCATGAGAAGCATCTGAATCTGGAGACGTTTTGGTGGTTCAGGTGCTTCCTATATTTAATTATAAGGTTTTGAGGATTCAAACATCTGTCTTGACTTAGACTCAGTCAAAATCGTACTATTATTACGCTCTTGGTCTTCAGAGACGGCTGTGACTCTCTTGTCTCTTTTTGGGACTTAAAGAGACATACACCCCGGAATGCAAAGTTAAAGAATATGTCCTTGCAGAACTCCTACCCATGAGAATCCCCTGAATCGTGCTTTGGTGGTCCAGGTGCTTACCATATCTAATCATAAGACTTTGAGGACTCAAACACCTGTTTTGACTTAGGTCCAGTCAAAATAGTACTATTATTGTATTGTATTATTATTACCTGACCTTATATAAGAGTTAACTTTTGCACTGTATCAATCTAATTAATTTTGGACCCTCGCTGCAATTATCCGAGGGACGCTAGCCTGGTTACCTCTATACCTTACCCCTATAGTATATTAGGAAGACTTAAACTCAAATATACAAATGCCGAACGGCTCTAAGAAGGGGGTGGCAACACCAGCGGAAAGGAGGCCTTCAAGACAAGAAGAGGGGAAGGAGGCAAGAGAAATCAGAGATTACGATAGCTTGATGGCCGAAATAAGAAAGGAATTTAAAAATAATGAACAGTATATTGAGAGAAAATTGATAGAGGTTCAAGATACCCTAGATAAGAAACTGGGGGAAGTGGTGGGAGAATTGACAGGAAAGGTTAAGGATCTCTCGGTAAGAACTAAGGGTTTGGAGGATTCAGTGAAGAGGGTGCAAAAGGACGCGAAAGACAGTAAGAAAGAGATGGACAGGATTAGACTAGAAGTTAAAGAGATAGGAGCAACACAGGAAGAGTTGTTGGACAACATGGCTATGACACAGATGCGCCAGAATCAATCTAACTTAAAATTTAGAGGAATAGCAGAGGACTTAAATGAGAATATCCGAGCTAAAGTGGTGAAAGAGCTGGCAATATGGTTAGATAGAAAAGAAGAAGAGATAAACCATGGTCTGGTAAACATATTCCGAATAAGAATAAAATCGGCAAAAGCCAGAGGGAAAAAATTGCCAGGAGATGTAATAGCCATGTTTAATTCATTGGAGATAAGAAATGAAATTTTGAAACAGAATTATGTTAAAAGGTTATATATTGGAGGAAACCCAATTATTATTTATAAAGAGATTCCTTCGAGATTTCTTCAAAGGAGGGACCCATATAAAAAATTAACAAATCAATTGAAGAAAAATGGGATCCTGTACAGATGGGAGTTTCCGGAAGGCATTTCATTCTATTTCAAAGAAAAAAAGTTCAAACTGTCTACCATCTCAGAACTACAAAAATTCGCAAGGAGATATGAGAAGGATCTGGGGAAAATGATGGGAGAGGAGGAGGTGGGGAACCAGCAGGGGGAAGAAAATGGGGGGAGTGAAGAAGAAGAAAGAGAGGAGAGCTCAAAAGGAGAAGGAGAAGAACTAGAGAAAGGAGACAAAGAACAGTAGATTGCGCATAGGTTTGATAAGTTAACTTATACTACAGAACAGATGACGTTAAAAATACTAAACTGGAATGTGAATGGACTGAACAATAAAAACAAAAGGAACCAGATTACACATGTATTATTGAAAAAGAATTATGACTTAATATGCCTCCAAGAGACGCATATAATAAATAAGCATAAGAGACTATTATGTAATAAGAGACTGGGAGCAGACTTTGTGACATCAGATAGAGTGAAGAAAAGAGGGGTGGTACTATATATTAAGGAAAAATATGAGCCACAACTATTATATAAAGATGATCAAGGGAGAGTAATCATTGTTCAGATGGTGTTTCAGGGAGAAAAAATAATTGTTGTTGGAATATATGCTCCAAACGATAAAAAATCTGCTTTCTATTCTGAATTAAGAGATAAATTGATGGAATGGATGGATCAAAAAATGATTTTAATGGGTGACTTTAATGGGGTGGTGTCTCCAAATTTAGATAAGCTAACAAAAAAACAAGAAAAGAAGGAAGGTAAATTACCGCGATCTTTTTTTGATATGGTAAATAATCTGGGATTAATTGATGCATGGAGACTCAAAAACCCCACTACAAAACAATACACTTTTTTCTCAAACCCAAATCAGAGCTGGGGGCGAATAGATAGCATTTGGATCTCGAAGGAATTAACCCAGAATTTAATTAAATCAGAAATTCTCCCAAGAATTATATCCGATCATAATGCGGTTTACAGTGAGCTGAAAGGCAAGGATATTAAAACAACTAGATGGAGAATGAATGAATTTCTATTTAATGATCAGAAGATTGTAAATAAGGCAATAGAGACAATAGAAGATTACTTTAAATGGAATCTAAACGGGGAAACTGCTATAGAGACGGTGTGGGACGCAGGAAAGGCAGTTATGAGGGGCTTTTTAATACAGAAAAACAGCCAAGTAAGAAAAGAAAAAGAGTTAAAGAAGGAACAGATCCTAACACAGATTATGGAAAATGAAAAAAAATTAACCATCAACCCCAGTGAGGAGATCGCAAAACAGAATATAAAGATATTACAAGCTAAACTTTCTACAATAATTGATCAAGAGGTAGAATGGAAAATTAAAATGATGAACCAGAGGACATTTGAATCCGCAAACAAGATAGGCAAATATTTGGCGTGGCAAATAAGAGAAAGAAGAAAACAAAATACGATTAGTAAGATAAGGGAAGGAGAAAGGATTGTGGAAGAGCCAAAAGAAATAAGGAAGATATTTCAAAAATATTATAAGGACTTATATAAAAGAGGAAAGGAAACAAAACAAGAAATAGAGCAGTTTTTGCAAGAACATCATTTAAAACAAATCCCAAAAGAAGAAAAAGAGATATTAGACCAGGAAATTACCCAAGAAGAGATAAAGAAGGCGATTAAAAAGATGAAAAACGGGAAAGTGCCAGGCCCAGATGGGCTCTCAGCCAAATATTATAAAACACTAAGTAACCAAATATCCCCAGTGTTAGGCGAAGTGATGAATAATATATTAAAGGAAGGAAGGATCCCGAATACCTGGAAGGAAGCATATATTACTTTGATTCCCAAAAAAGAGGCAGATACTTTGGAAGTGAAAAACTATAGGCCAATTTCACTACTAAATAATGATTACAAGCTATTTGCAGATATAATGGCAGAAAGACTAAAAAAGGTTTTGAACAACAGAATACATAAAGATCAAACGGGCTTCCTCCCAGGGAGACAACTAAGGGACAATGTAAGGAACTTGATAGACATTATTGAATATTTGGATATGAGTATAGATAGACAAGCGGCCTTGGTATTCATAGATGCTGAGAAAGCGTTTGATAACATCTCGTGGGATTTCTTGAAGAAAAGTTTGGAAATGATGGGAATGGGAGAGAAATTTAGAAAAGGCATAGAAGCTATATATAAGGAACAGAAGGCAAAATTGGTAATAAACAACACCACAACAGAATATTTTAGTATATATAAAGGAACTAGACAAGGCTGCCCCCTGTCCCCTCTATTGTTTATAACAGTATTAGAAATACTAAACGAGAGACTGAGGGGGGCAACAGAAGTCACAGGAGTCAGGGTAGGAAAGAGGGAATACAAAATCAAGGCCTTCGCAGATGACATTGTACTAACCTTAGAAGACCCAAAAAACAGCGTAAAAGAAGCTTTACAAAAAATTGACGAATTTGGAGCCGTGGCAGGACTTAAGGTAAATAAAAACAAAACCAAAATGTTAGTTAAAAATTTAACAAAGGAAGAAGTGATAGATCTAGAAAGAAAGACCAAAATTGCGGTAGCTAAGAAAGTGAAATATCTTGGGATCTGGGTTACAGCTAAGAACATAAATTTATACAAGGATAATTACGATGCCACCTGGAGGAGTATAAAGAAAGACATGGAAATTTGGGGGAGGATGAAACTCTCCTTTTTGGGGAGGATAGCTGTTGTTAAAATGAACATTCTGCCTAGAATGTTATTTTTATTCCAAACCATCCCCATACTTAAAGGCCTAAAACAATGTAAAGAGTGGCAGAGAGCCTTGGCAAAGTATATTTGGCAGGGGAAAAGGCCACGGATAAAAATGAAAATTTTGATAGACAAAAAAGAAAGAGGGGGTTTTTCTCTCCCGGACCTAAGTTTATACTATGAAGCGGCTTGTATATATTGGGTAAAAGATTGGATAAAACTGGAGAATAGAGAGCTACTGGACCTGGAAGGCTTTAATAATTGGTACGGATGGCATTCGTACCTTTGGTATGGGAAAGTGAAAGTTCACAAGAGTTTCTTAGATCATATTTTTAGGGGACCATTATATCAAGCATGGGAAAGGAACAAAAACCTCCTCGAAAGAAAGACCCCATGGTGGATTTCACCAATAGAGGCCTTAACGATTAAGAAAATAAATATGGAGGAGATAAACGCCACCTATGAAGAAATGTTAAGAAAAACTGACCAAGGGCCCAAACTCAGACCTTATGAAGAAATAAAAAATTTATTCACTGGTTGGCTGCAATACCACCAGGTGAATGATTTGTTAAAAGAGGATAAGAGGAAGGCGGGTTTTGATGATAAAAAATCAAAATTTAGTATAGAAGTAATAGAAGGCAAAAATAAAACCCTGTCCAGAATTTATGATATATTACTAGAGTGGTACACAAAAGATGAGGAGGTGAAGGAGGCAATGATTAAATGGGCAATTGACTTTGGTTATAACATTGATTTTGAAAGGTGGATAGAAGTTTGGAATTGTAATATAAAGTTCACAGCATGTATGGCATTGAGAGAAAATATCTGGAAGATGCTATATAGATGGTACCATACCCCTGTGAAATTGGCCAAAATGTATAGATTAAAGGATAAGAGATGCTGGAAATGTGGCGAGGTGGAGGGTGACCTATATCATTTATGGTGGACATGTAAAAAGGTGAAAGGCTTTTGGGAATTAATTTATAATGAACTTAAAAAAATATTTAAGTATACCTTTCCCAAGAGGCCTGAAGCCTTCCTGTTGGGAATGATGGATAAAGAAATTAAAAAGGAAGATAGGACGATATTCCTCTACGCCACCACAGCAGCGAGAATTATGTTGGCACAATATTGGAAAGTGGAAACCATCCCCAACATAAAGGACTGGCAGATTAGAATGGTAAACTATGCTGAGCTTGACAAACTAACAGGTAAAATAAGAGATCAGGATGAACAGAAATTTCTGAAAAATTGGAGTAAATTTTGGAAATATATTGGAATAAATGCTTAAAGTGAATTGACGGGGTTAGAACAATACGACCAGCGAGTGAATTTAAGACTATAGATTGAAAATCAAATACGTAATGGAAGGAGATATTTGATACTTATCAAAAGGATGGAGGGAAGTTCAGATTGTGTGTCTTTCTTTTTTCGGATGTGTGGTTTTTGTTTTTTTTTCTCTTTTTTTTCTTTGTAATTTTTTCTCTGTATTTTCATATATATCTGTTTTTTGTGTATAACTTCAATAAAAATGCATTTTAAAAAAAAAAAAAAAAAGACAGATCCTGAAGCTGAGGCTCCAAGACTTTGGCCCCCTCAGGAGAAGAGAAGACTCCCTGGAAAAGACCCTGATGCTGGGAAAGATGGAGGGCCCAAGGAGAAGGGGACGACAGAGGACGAGATGGTGGGACAGTGTTCTCGAAGCTACCAGCATGAGTTTGACCAAACTGCGGGAGGCAGTGGAAGACAGGAGTGCCTGGCGTGCTCTGGTCCAGGGGGTCACGAAGAGTCAGACACGACTAAACGACTCAACAACAACAAAGACATTTTTGTTTAGAAAAGCCTGCCCAGGTGTCTAAAATGCTGTTGCATTTATTTATTTATTTATTTATTTATTTATTACTGCTAGTTTTAATTTACTGTAGGTTTCTGAAGGTTTCCACTGCTTTTACTAATACAGTGGTACCTTGGGTTAAGAACTTAATTCGTTCCGGAGGTCCGTTCTTAACCTGAAACTGTTCTTAACCCGAAGCACCACTTTAGCTAATGGGGCCTCCTGTTGCCGCTGTGCCGCTGGAGCACGATTTCTGTTCTCATCCTGAAGCAAAGTTCTTAAACCGAGGTACTATTTCTGGGTTAGCGGAGTCTGTAACCTGATGCGTATGTAACCTGAGGTACCACTGTACAGTGGTACCTCTGGTTACAAACTTAATTTGTTCCGGAGGTCCGCTCTTAACCTGAAACCGTTCTTAACCTGAGGCCCCCACTTTAGCTAATGGGGCCTCCCGCTGCCGCCGTGCTGCCACCACACGATTTCTGTCCTCATCCTGAGGCAAAGTCCTCAAACCCGAGGTACTACTTCCAGGTTAGAGGAGTCTGTAACCCAAAGTGTTTGTAACCCGAAGTACCACTGTACTGATTTGGTATAGTGGTTAAGAGCGGTAGTCTCGTAATCTGGGGAACCGGGTTCGCGTCTCCGCTCCTCCACATGCAGCTGCTGGGTGACCTTGGGCCAGTCACACTTCTCTGAAGTCTCTCAGCCCCACTCACCTCACAGAGTGTTTGTTGTGGGGGAGGAAGGGAAAGGAGAATGTTAGCCGCTTTGAGACTCCTTTGGGTAGTGATAAAGTGGGATATCAAATCCAAACTCCTCTTCTTAGAATCATAGAATCATAGAATCCTAGAGTTGGAAGAGACCACAAGGGCCATCGAGTCCAACCCCCTGCCAAGCAGGAAACACCACCAGAGCACTCCTGACATATGGTTTTCAAGCCTCTGCTTAAAGACCTCCAAAGGAGGAGACTCCACCACACTCCTTGGCAGCAAATTCCACTGTCGAACAGCTCTTACTGTCAGGAAGTTCTTCCTAATGTTTAGGTGGAATCTTCTTTCTTGTAGTTTGGATCCATTGCTCCGTGTCCGCTTCTCTGGAGCAGCAGAAAACAACCTTTCTCCCTCCTCTATGTGACATCCTTTTATATATTTGAACATGGATTTGGATTTGGATTTGATATCCCGCCTTTCACTCCCCTTCAGGAGTCTCAAAGCGGCTAACATTCTCCTTTCCCTTCCTCCCCCACAACAAACACTCTGTGAGGTGAGTGGGGCTGAGAGACTTCAGAGAAGTGTGACTGGCCCAAGGTCACCCAGCAGCTGCAGGTGGAGGAGCGGAGACACGAACCCGGTTTCCCAGATTACGTGACTACCGCTCTTAACCACTACACCACACTGGCTATCATATCACCCCTTAACCTCCTCTTCTCCAGGCTAAATATGCCCAGCTCCCTTAGCCATTCCTCATAAGGCATCGTTTCCAGGCCTTTGACCATTTTGGTGGCCCTCCTCTGGACACGTTCCAGTTTGTCAGTGTCTTTCTTGAACTGTGGTGCCCAGAACTGGACACAGTACTCCAGGTGAGGTCTGACCAGAGCAGACCTCTTCTTCTTCTTCTTCTTTTGCCCATGTGAAATCCACAAAGGTGAACCTCAGTCCAGCAATGGCCTCCCCACTTGTGTTTCACAGAAAACAATTTTCAGAGCCCTGCTGCCTTCGACAGCGGAGGGAGAGCATGCACAACATCTGGAAAGCCCCAACCCGGCGCTCCCTAAAGTCCCCGATTTTATGCCAAAAAACCCCAATCCCTCTCAACCCACAATCTGTGTGTGTATCGAAACCACCTTGGCTGGAGTAGCGATTGCAGTTCTGTCCCTCTCAACTTCAGAGTTCCTCTCTGTAACTCTCCGGTTAATAATTCAAGCCATGGCTTTTCAAATGTGATGGATGGTCCGCCGTGATTGGCAGGCTTCCTGAAACCCAGAGAGGATTCTCTCGCTCCCCTTCCTTTCCCCCACCACCACCGACACAACCCCACTTTTTCTGGCCTCCGCCACGTCCCACCCCCACCCCCACCCCGATGCCCGGCCTGAGATTTACGAACCAGCCTTGCATTATGAGGCGAGTGACTTATCGAGCTGTCAGAGGGAGCGTTTTAAGGCAGAATTATATAGGAGAGGGAAAAGATTTTTACCAAATTAATGAAAAATCAATCTGGCCTCAAAAATCCATTAATGGTCATAATGCACTGGTTACAGATAGATAGAAACCGCAGAATCCAATAGCGTCCGTTAAATACTTCTCCTAGAACGGAGCGTCTGGGACATAACTCATTCATTAGGCTGCGAGTGTTTACTTTAGGCGAGTGACATCGGTCGTCTCTTTTGTGTCCCTTCCTCTTTCGGGCTTAATACAACATCTATAAGGCGCGTCTCCAAGCTCCTCCTGGCCTCTTCCGGGCTTTTAAACCGCTCGTAGCTTTCTTCACTCTTCCCTTCGGAAGAAATGGAGAGGAGGAGGTAGAAAACCACCCAGGAGAGGCTTATTCATTTATCCCAGAACCTCTGGGCAAGCGGTGACCCACTGAAGGGCAAGCAAAGGCCACACAAGAGACATGTTCAAAGGGATGGGTGTTCTCTGCACAATCGGTGATTTCCGCCTATTAAGTGTGCAATAATGGGTCTCCTTCCTTTGCACACATTCAGTCCCCAAGTACGTTTTCCTGGAAGTCCCAGGCTATCTCAGGGTTACACAACCTGAGTTGCACTTTTTCCTGCTTCTCAAGATTGCAATCTTTTGAACTTGGGGAAAGGACGTCTCTTGCTAGGACGATTCCCGTGCAGAATGCGAACGGGTGAATCTGTCGATTTTGAAATCTGTCCATTTCTGACCATCGTGAATGGGCAAATCTGCCAATTTCGGTTTTTTGCAGAACCTCATGTTTCCAGGCTCCGCAACGTCACTTCAGTTTGCAATGTTTAAAAAAAAACATTCATGAAAATTTCATATACACATTTGTAAGCCATTTCCCCTAATCTGCACTCTTTTGAAAAGCAACTTTCCTTACTGCAATACATTCCTAATGTTATCTAATATATGCATTTATATGCACACTTTACCCCAGTTAAATGCATCGTTATACACTTTATTTGGCCGGATCACTGCATTGCCGAATTCAGAGAAGTGGGAATTTCAAAGGATGGCTGTGTTTCAGACTGCATATTTTTTCAGAAAGTACAAACCAGGCAGGTTCACCTCTAAATGCAGACTGAATCAAAGATTTTCCAGATTCCCGTACTGCTGCCAGAACATGGTCCATTGGCTCTGCCAAATGCACTCAGGGTTGGGTTTCCTTCAAATCTCTCTTAAAAGCAATGCAAGAGGCAGGAGCGCTGAAAAAGTCCCAGCCAGCAGGGCAGGTGATAGGCTGTCATCCCCCAACGCTCTGAAAAGTCGTGGGCCCAGCAGATTTTTAGCAAAAAATATATTTCTGAGTCACTCGTAGTTTCCAGTGAAAAATAGCCCACCAACAACACGTGTGTGTGTGTGTGTGTGTGTGTAGCCTCAAATGTGTCACCATGCTCAAGCAAGCAGATCGGCCTGAAACAGACCCATTCATCATCTAGAACAGGCGACCACGGCAGCAACAGGTGGAGCAAAATAAGTTATAAGTTCCTCCTCAGGCTCCAAAGATGGAGGCAGGGAGGAGGGCACTTTGGCCTGCCCCCAAGACCAATTAATGGCTTATTAGACCAAATAATGGCTTATTATTATTAGGGACGCGGGTGGCGCTGTGGGTTAAACCACAGAGCCTAGGACACACCCCTGGGACTCGCGCCAGCCCCGCCCCCACCTGCTCTCCGCCCCCCCCCCCCCGGTGCCAGAGCATGAAACTCCGCCACTTACTTCCTGGTTCACATGGGGAAATCGCTTTTAACGGAGTCCAGTGACAGAAGTATGTGGTTGTATGGAGGAAGCACCAGGTGTTGAAATTTTGCACCCTTAACAATTTTTGCACCTGGGACAACCGCCCCTGTGCGCCCCTCCCAGGCTACAGCGCTGACTGCACCTTCCAGATCAGGCACAAGGGAAGCCCCACATAGTGCACATTGCAGTAATCCAGTCTTGAAGTAACCCGTGCAAACAACATCCTAATCATCCAAGCAAAACCTGTCCGTTCGAAGTCACTTTTTATTGCTATTATTGGGGTCAAGGCACCCACAACTAACATCCCGGCTGCAACTGGGAGGGGTGGCTAACACCCCAGAGGACAGGATCACACTTCAAAACGACCTTGACAGATTAGAGAACTGGGCCAAAACAAACAAGATGAATTTTAACAGGGAGAAATGTAAAGTATTGCACTTGGGCAAAAAAAATGAGAGGCACAAATACAAGATGGGGGACACCTGGCTTGAGAGCAGTACATGTGAAAAGGATCTAGGAGTCTTGGTTGACCACAAACTTGACATGAGCCAACAGTGTGACGCGGCAGCTAAAAAAGCCAATGCAATTCTGGGCTGCATCAATAGGAGTATAGCATCTAGATCAAGGGAAGTAATAGTGCCACTGTATTCTGCTCTGGTCAGACCTCACCTGGAGTACTGTGTCCAGTTCTGGGCACCACAATTCAAGAAGAACACTGACAAACTGGAACGTGTCCAGAGGAGGGCAACCAAAATGGTCAAAGGCCTGGAAACGATGCCTTATGAGGAACGGCTAAGGGAGCTGGGCATGTTTAGCCTGGAGAAGAGGAGGTTAAGGGGTGATATGATAGCCATGTTCAAATATATAAAAGGATGTCATATAGAGGAGGGAGAAAGGTTGTTTTCTGCTGCTCCAGAGAAGCGGACACGGAGCAATGGATCCAAACTACAAGAAAGAAGATTCCACCTAAACATTAGGAAGAACTTCCTGACAGTAAGAGCTGTTCGACAGTGGAATTTGCTGCCAACGAGTGTGGTGGAGTCTCCTACTTTGGAGGTCTTTAAGCAGAGGCTTGACAACCATATGTCAGGAGTGCTCTGATGGTGTTTCCTGCTTGGCAGGGGGTTGGACTCGATGGCCCTTGTGGCCTCTTCCAACTCTATGATTCTATAAGAAAAAGCAATCCCAAAATGCCCCGGATTGGGAGAGGAGGAGAACAAAGGATTCAAAATCCCTGGGGAGCCGGGGGGGGGGGGAGTAATAGACTTTTCCTGACTCTAGTCATTGACAACTGAAGCATCAGCATCTATAAATGGTTTGATGTATCGCCAGATGAATTTACTCATGCAACCATTTCAGATGCTGCAGTAACTCCAGATGACTCTCGATTCAGGAAGAAGCCAGCTACTCTTGCATTTTTAAGTTGTAAATAATGTTGTCAGCTTCAATTGGGGATTGAGTCAGTTTCCTCTCTCCCCCGCCCCCCCGCCCCCATCACGATTTGATTTAAAGTCTGGTGGAGCCTGAATGCTTCTTCCTTACTGAAGTCCAAGAGTCCTTTGAACAGAACTCCCAAAGTGGAGAAAAGGTCAGTGACTTCAAAGAAATAATATTTACCAGAAATAATACTGTTGCACGCCACCCCCAATCTCTGCTGCATGGTAGCAAGATTCCAGGCGGTTTCCAGGTCTTGTTTCCCATGGAAAATCAAGGCAGAGCGGAGTCAGAAGGGTCTTAAAAATATGGTTTATTCACAACTAAAAGCCTTCAAAGGAGGGAGCGCCGAAAATTATACCCCACTTCTCATAGCTTTAGCTAGCTGGGGTCCAAAGCAGTAACCAGTTCATAGCTGTCAAGTTTTCCCTTTTCTTGCGAGGAATCCTATTCGGAATAAGGGAATTTCCCTTTAAAAAGGGAAACGTTGACAGCTATGAACCAGTTATGGCTCCCAGTCTCTCGTTACAAGGTTTATAGCTGGGGCAATTAGCATAAGATCCACTATTTGACTATTGACTCAAAACCCTAAACTGTATTTTATATAACTGGCTTTTTATTTTTGTTCCTTGTATATCGTATTGTTGTTTTATTGCTATGGCCGACGGCTGATGCAAATAGAGATTCATCCGACTTCCGGGTTGGCGCCATCGCCGAATGGCGGACTCCCTCCGAGCTCCGGAGGGAGTCTGCTCGGCAGGGGCTGGGTCCTACCGCGCCGGCGACGCGGGGACCCTTAAAAACCACGGGCACGAAGCCCGTGGACATGGGGACTCGGCTGGCACCGCTAGCGCCCTCCCGACTCGTGAAGGAGCCTTTTTAAAGGCTTCGGATTGGGTGCCGGGGAGTGGCGTGGTGCTGTGAGTCTATCGCTTCCCCTGCCGAGCGCAGCCGCATGCCATTCGACGGAGAGCGCTGGCTTCTTCCATTGGAAATTCGGACTATCAACAACAACCCGTGAGTAATTGGGAAACTGGGTACAAAAGGAGAAAAAAAGAAATTTTTTCGGATTCGGCACGAGCGGGGGTGATCTAAAAAGGAAGTCAGTCCCCCCCTGATTGTAAACATTCTAAAACAAGGACTGGGTAACCAAGATCGAAAGAGAAGTTTATTGCTGATAAAAATCATTAATTCCACGATGGGAAATTACAAGAATTGTGCTGGAGGAGAAGAGTGGAGGGTGAGAGGGAAAATGCAACCCCCCCTGGGAACCGGGGCGATTCGTAGAGCCTGGCGAAGAGAGATGGAGACTTTGACAGCTGTCAAAGTAGCTGTCAAAGTTGGAGAATATAAAGAGGACTTTGTTACAAGGATTTTGCTGGCTAATTCTGTTACAATTTGACATAATATGGATATAAACTGTCGGAAAATAAGGAACAACAAATTGACTTTTGGATTAGAGGATACAAAGTTACTGCAATCCCCCTAGAGGGGTTTCGGGACATTACAAGTGGTCGTACGTGGAAAATTACTCTGGGATTGGCACAGGACTTATCTTCTGGGAAAGCTGCAAAACTGAAATAGTATTTTGTCTACAGAGGTGTTTACATTAAAAGGAGACAATAGAATTTTCTATTGAAGAAAGGAAGGGACTGGACGTAAGTTTTTGTTCCTGAATAACAAACCTCTGTAGAGATACCAGATCTCGGAATAAGAACGTTTTAGCAGCTGAACAAGACAAGAAACCTGAGAAAGTAAGGAATAAAAAGAACAAAGGACTAACTACGACACGGAAAGAACAATGGGAGGAGCAACAAAGACCAAGGAAATTAAAGGCCTCTATTTGACTGGATTTTTGGAAGTTAAACATCATGAAAATGAACAAATTAAAAGAAAACCGGCAAGGTGGAAGGGGAAAAAATTTGGCCATGGACTTGAGACCTCCAGGCTGACAACATATAGACTGATAGACATGGGGAATTCAAACCGGGGAAGGGAGGGGGGAGTTTTGGAATCCAAAGGCTATATAACCAACTTTTTGAATTTACTTATATTTTTTATCTTCTATTTCTTTATATAACTTTTCTATATTATGGTATTTTGATTTGACATGTTTAAAAAAAAGGGAATTCGTGGAAGGAAATTGGGGTAGATCTTGGGGAAAAATCTTTTTTCTTTTTCTGTTAAAGATGAGGGGTGATGGGAAGATTGTATAATTTAAATTGGTTAATGGGTTAAACATATTAAGTTTTAAATTGGGAGTGAGAGCTTGTGGAACCAAATTAATGAAAGGGGAATATAGTCGGGAGGGGGAGGAGGGAGTCCTAGAAAGAAGGTAACGAAAGTAAGGTTTTAAATATATTTCTTTCTTTTCTATCTTTTCTTTTCTGTTATATTGGAAACTCTAATAAATATGATTTTAAAAAAAAAAACAAATAGAGATTCATCCATTCATTTTCAGCGCCACCTCTTCTGGCCAGCACCACAGGGAGTTCTCCCCGCTTCCTCCTTCATATTCCCAGAACACCTTGATAAAAGAAAAGAAAAACCCTCTGAGTAAAAGGACAATTCTTTGCTGTGTGACATCACGCCCATGTTGCTTTTGTCTTGTAGATGGCTTCTGCAATTTGTTAATGCCCATCATCTCCCTCTCTTTGGCAGAAAAACAAGCTCCAACAAGCTCTCTGGCAGAAAAGCTGTGATACATAAATAGCAGTCAAGTACAACATTCCTTGTTTGCCTAGAGTGGACATGCAAAGGGGATGTTTATTCCAGCCAGTCGAAAAACTTCCTGTTTCCTCCTGGCCTGGAGCATCCTTCTAGTACAGTGTTTCCCAACCACTGTTCCGCGGCACACTAGTGTGCCGCGAGATGTTGCCTGGTGTGCCGCGAGATGTTGCCTGGAGGGAGGCGGGCGAGTCGGGCGGCGAGAGGCGGGGCGGCGGCGGCGAGGAGAGGCCACCCAGCGCGGGGCTCTCGCCGTCTGCCTGCCTGGCTGCCTGCGAGCTCGGCGGGCAGCGCCTCCGTCCGCAGCGCCCGCCTCGCGGCTCTCATTCCCTGCCCCTGCCAAAGCTCACCCAGCCAAGCCGCGCTCTCCTTCCTGCCTCGCTTTGCTGCCTCCTCCCCCCCCAAAGCTTGGAGGTTCCCCGGCAAGGGGGAGGGGAAAAAATTGAAACTTACACTTTCGT
The DNA here is from genome assembly GCF_964188305.1 of Podarcis bocagei. Classification (NCBI taxonomy): domain Eukaryota; kingdom Metazoa; phylum Chordata; class Lepidosauria; order Squamata; family Lacertidae; genus Podarcis; species Podarcis bocagei. Next base: position 91,083,572 of record NC_138133.1, read on the forward strand.
GCGTCCCTCCCGGCGTGACGCTGCACACTGACGTCACGGGGCTGTAATGGTGGTGTGCCTCGAGATTTTTTTCATCAAACAAGTGTGCCTTTGCCCAAAAAAGGTTGGGAAACACTGTTCTAGTATGTGACTAGAGGTGGGTGTGACCTTACCTGTGCAGGTAACAAAAGGGCAAGGCACGTAGCCCCCCTCCCCTTCTTCTCCAGTTTCCTTTCATTGTTCAAGCTGCAGTGACTGCCAGTCTGCAATCACTGAGATTAACCCCCCATATGGGGTAGATGTATAGAAGTGAGAGCTGGACCATAAAGAAGGCTGATCGCCGAAGAATGGATGCTTTTGAATTCTGGTGCTGGAGGAGACTCTTGAGAGTCCCATGGACTGCAAGAAGATCAAACCGATCCATTCTGAAGGAAATCAGCCCTGAGTGCTCCCTGGAAGGACAGATCCTGAAGCTGAGTCTCCAAGACTTTGGCCACCTCATGAGAAGAGAAGACTCCCTGGAAAAGACCCTGATGTTGGGAGAGATGGAGGGCACAAGCAGAAGGGGACAACAGATGGTTGGACAGTGTTCTCGAAGCTACCAGCATGAGTTTGACCAAGCTGTGGGAGGCAGTGGAAGAGAGGAATGCCTGGCATGCTCTGGTCCAGGGGGTCACAAAGAGTCGGACATGACTAAATGACTAAACAACAACAACAACAACATTACTATTATTATTATTATTATTATTATTATTATATTATTATTATTATTATTATTATTATTATTATTATTATTATTATATTATATTATATTATATTATATTATATTAATTATATTATATTATTATTTATTTATTTTTTATTATTATTATTATTATTATTATTATTATTATTATTATCATGATCATCATGTCGTGCTTAAGGGCTTCCCACAGGCATCCGGTTGACCTCTTTAAGAAGAGGATTCTGAACAAGATGCCTCCCTCCTTTGGCCTCATCTTATGTTCTTAATGTCTATAAAGCTCCCCTTTAAAAGCTCCACGTCAGTGTCTCAAAAAGGGCTTCTATATTACGGCTTTCCCTTCTGGGCTGCTCTGTGCATTGTCTATTTAGCACCCTCAAACATGTCAATTTGGGGAAAGCTTTCCATTCCCTCCACCCCTTCCGCTTTCTGTCATCCACGGTTGCCCTTTTCCAGGTGGTCACTGTTGTGGAACTGGATTTTTCCAGGGCGAGTAGCCATTCTGAGAACAGGATTCTGGACCGTGTGGGCCATTGGCCTGGTCCTGGAAAGCTCCTCTTACAATCTTAGTTGCCTTCTAGTCTTATTGGCTTCTTGTGAGCCTGACATCGATGGAGGAATCCCTGAGGTTTCCAAGGTGCTCAATTTTAGCACCTGTAAAATGGGGCGACAGGTGCGGAGGAGCGGGGCCGGGGTCAAGCGCTAATATTTGCAAATGAAAAGCTGCTCTGCAAAGAGCCAAATCTATTCTCTGTGTGTTCGCCCTTCGCATGGAAGCTCCATCATAAAAGCCACCTGGAGGAGGTGTGCAAGTTTGTACTCGATGACTTTGTTCAAAAAAATTCACCTCTTAAAGATTGTGCGAAATGGAAATTGGCGAGACCCAAAGGGGGTGAAAATGTCCTTTCAATTTGATAAGGACTGATTTGACTTTCATGAGGAGCCACTTTTATATATATATATGGTTGAGAGAGAGAAAAAAGTCTCCCACGTGGAAAAGTGAATGCTGTAAAATTAGGTGTGGAAAATTATTTCATCTAGAAAGGCAAAAAGGTTGTTTGACATCTCGCCTGTGTAATAGGAGAATTTGCCTCTCTCGTTTCCTAAACACCTGAAAATTCTTTTGATTCCCATTTGCCTTCATAATACCTGAAGGAGCTAAGCTTTCGTTCTTGATTTTAATTTTTTTTTTAAACAGAGACTAGATTGGGGCTGAAATAACGCAAAATGTAGATTTTGCACACAATAGTACTGACACGATGTCTGCCTGCTGCTGTTCTCCTCACCTTCCTGGTTCTCCCAGCTTCACAATTCATTGTTCATCATCATCATCAGCACTTCGGCCTTTTGTGACTATGGGCTTCTGCATAAGGGCACTTTCAAGGGGGAAAGCCCTGTTTGCACAGAGGTCTGTATGCTTTTTACTTTTTTGGGTGTTCACACCAAAAATCTGAAAGACACCAAAGAAACTCTAAGAAATTGACCAGTAGCCAAGACTATGGAAAAGAACACAAGGAGATCCTTGTCTGGGTCATAGAAAACAACCCCATTTTACAGATTCAGACAATGAGACCCTGGAAAGCTAAAGGACTTTTAATTTAATATCAAGTTCACAACAACCCAGTTAGACTAGAATGGAACTCAGAAGCCAAGGACAGCCTGCAGGATCAGGCCAATGACCCATCTAGTCCACCATCCTGTTCTCGCAGTGACCAACAGACAGGACCGGAGTAAAACAGCACTTTCCCCCCTTGCGATTCCCAACAACCGGCATTCAGAAGCATTCTGCCCTGGATAGAGCAGGCAGAATAAAGGGCTTATCCACACCCCTGTTTGCTCCACCACTCTCCCCAGAGAAAACCTGTGGTTTAGTGCTGAACTGGAATGAACAGCAATCGGGTTTACATGGACCGACCGGAGAAATATTGGAGTGTATCTTGTTTTTGTGGGAATGTTCAGGGAGGCAGGAGAGGATATATTGTTTATTAATATCCTTCCTAACTTGCGCCAGCAAGTTCCTTAGCAGAGTTTTCCATTTCCTTTTTAAATGCACAGCGGGTAGGCAGTGTGGTGTAGTGGTTAAGAGCAGTGGAGTCGTAATCTGGGGAACCGGGTTCGCGTCTCTGCTCCTCCACATGTAGCTGCTGGGTGACCTTGGGCCAGTCACACTTCTTTGAAGTCTCTCAGCCCCACTCACCTCACAGAGTGTTTGTTGTGGGGGAGGAAGGGAAAGGAGAATGTTAGCCGCTTTGAGACTCCTGAAGGGGAGTGAAAGGCGGGATATCAAATCCAAACTCTTCTCCTCTTCTTCTTCTTCTTCTCCTTCTCCTTCTCCTCAATATAGATTCCTGGTAAGATCCCTTATTAATCCCTCTTAAAAGAATAAACATGCCACAATCTTATTTAAGATATATAAAAGTAGTTTACTCACATGATCATCAGTTCACAGATGGATCCCTGAAGGCAGGCTTAGTTACAAAGGTGTATACATGTGGATATACCCCATGTTGTTGTTGAGTCGTTTAGTTGTGTCCACTTCTTCATGACGCCCCTGGACCAGCGGGAGATAACCAGAGCATGCACCACTCTATTGAAACAGTCTGCAGGCAGGTAGGGTCTCAGTCTGCGTAGCAGGTGGAGCTGGTAGACAGCTGCCCTGGACACAGAACTGACCTGCGCCTCCATGGACAGCTGTGAGTCCAGAATGACTCCCAGGCTGCGCACCTGGTCCTTCAGGGGCGCATTTACCCCATTCAGGACCAGGGAGTCCTCCACACCCACCCGCCCCCTGTCCCCCAAAAAGAGTACTTCTGTCTTGTCGGGATTCAACCTCAATCCGTTAGCTGCCATTCATCCTCCAACCACCTCCAGACACAGGACATTCACCGCCTTCACTGGTTCATATTTAAAAGAGAGGTAGAGTTGTGTAGAGTAAATTCCACACATATCTGGAGTCCCTAAGACAGTTGGGTGATGTCTTGTATGCCTCCTTCCTGCAACTCCTGCAGCCAAGCTGATTCCAAACGACTTGCTCTACTTTCCTTTGCACTATCAGCGAGGCCGGTGTGTGTGTGTGTGTGTGTGTGTGTCTTGTCGTCTGTGCAGCCCAGGGCCTCCAGACACACAGCCCAGACTTGTGCAACAGGGAGGTCACTTTGTTGCTTCTAACGCAGTGAAAACAACTCGGAAGGCGGCAGGTACGAGTTCCCAGTCTCTGCAGCCACAGCTGGCGCTGTGATTCTCCAGCGGGTTTGACTTTGTTGCAGGAATGTATGTATATCCAGCAGATATCATGCACATGCAGCCCACTACCAAAATCAGCACAATCACTTTTGTGACTTTTGTGATTTTCCCCACAACACTTCATCACAGTTTCTTCCTATCTATTCAAAGGGCCTTTGCTGCACAATACCAAATGTAAGAATTCACTGATCAATGTATCTATGTACTGGCTCACTGGAAAACTTCAGAAATTCATATAGACATGTGAGCTCAGCTCCCCAGCAGCCCCTCTGCCTGAGTGATAATCCCTGGCCTCCTGATACCTGAGTGCCAGACAGGTAGCCATTCCAGAAATAACAAACCCAGATGAAGACAAAAGGGTGTGGTTAACTTGGCTGGGGAACAGGGAAATGTAAATATTTCTTTTGTTCCACTTGATGGGTGTTTGGTGGAGGGCAAGGGGAACCATGGGGCAGGGTCCAGGATGCTCAGATTCCTGCCACCAGACCTCCCCTTTCATGATGTAACCGTGATGTATGAGTGATGTAGTTTGGGGGGGGGTAACATGGGGATTAGCAGCTAATAAAAGTTTGGGGGCGCTTTTGTTCGGGGCTTCCATCTTGTTCCACCTTGTGGCAGGTGGGAGTCCTGTCGCAACAGTCTTCAATCAAGACCAAGCCTACTGGCTGCTGTTTTGCTCTGGTATTCCTGGCTGGTGTCCTTGTTTTTTGTCCAAGGGAGCCCTCGGATTTCTCCGTTAAGAACTTCACCCCCGGAGGCGCACTCCATTGTCCCTCAAGACAGCCAGGTGTGAACCGCAGCAAACTTGGTAGCAAGTCAGCAACCACTGCAGATCTCTGAGCACAGGTGTTGTACGCTGACACCTGTCCATGCACAGGTGTTACAACTTCAGTGAGACCAAGACCTCAGAATTGCCATGAATTACTTAGGCTGATGAGGTCCGGCGGGGATCGCTGTTGATGGTGGCGGCAAGACACCCCCCGCTTGACACTCGCCTGGGCCCCCGTGGCCCCAGAAGCAATTTACAGGCTACGGCTGCGATCGATGGAGGGCTTAATACTCACTCGCTCAGCTGAAAGATTTTAAGGTGGTGGAGGGTAGGAGGAGCTCTTTAGGCAATCAAGATCTTTATTAATTTCTCTTGGCATGGCTAGCGGAGCAGGGATTTTGAAGCCTGGGGTATGCGGCAGGGATGGAGGGCTTGTCGCTCGGCACCGTGGAAATCATCAATCTTGCCGAACACAGGTAGGGGTGGCAGTCGCAGGATTTCCTACCGGGCCTTACGGACGGAAAATGATTCACGTTATTGCAAAGGTTTCCGCTGGATCAGCAAGCACCTACTTGCCGGCAGGTGAAGAAACAGCACAGCAGAAAACATTTGCGTCCACCGCAGCTCATCTGAAAAAGCCGGACTCTGCTTTCCAGTGCCGGCAGGAAAGCCGTGAAGATGCTGGGGAAATCTTGTTTCCAAACCTTTCGTGGTTCCAGACTTGAAAATAAAAGAAATATTGGTTATTGGTTGTACAAATAAGTGCCTTCAGCACATAGCGTGGTCCAGCTTGTATAAATTTGTCTTATCGTTGTTGCAACTATTTTTTGACCCACACTACTATCCGATTCCTGCAATGAAGGAATCAAGGAAACAATAATGACACAACTGCAATAACAGGAAACTAGCATATTATAATTTGCCCAGTTCAAATCTGAAGTGTGTTTCGTGTATATTCAGAAATTCAGGTGTCTCATTATCCTGCATTTTTTTGGTTTTGAATTTGTCTTTAGTTATGCTTTCTTAGGGTTAGGGGCGCTGTGGGTTAAAACACAGAGCCTAGGGCTTGCCGATCAGAAAGTCGGCGGTTCGAATCCCTGCGACAGGATGAGCTCCCTGCTCCTGCCAACCTAGCAGTTCGAAAGTACGTCAAAGTGCAAGTAGATAAATAGATACCACTCCGGTGGGAAGGTAAAGGCGTTTCCGTGCGCTGCTCTGTTTGCCAGAAGTGGCTTAGTCATGCTGGCCACATGACCCGGAAGCTGTACGCCGGCTCCCTTGGCCAGTAAAGCGATATGAGCGCCGCAACCCCAGAGTCAGTCACGACTGGACCTAATGGTCAGGGGTCCCTTTACCTTTTTATGTCTACTCTTTACCTTTATGCTTTCTTAGTATTTTAAGTTGTCTTTGTATCTACGACTGCTTCAAAAAAAGAATAAAAAATACCGTATTTTTCGTCCCATAGGACGCTCCGTCCCATAGGACACACCTAGTTTTTTGGGGGGGGGAATAAAGGGGGGGAAATTTCCTTTATTTCCGCCCCAAAAGCAGGTCGGGGAAACCGAACCAGGTCGAGGAACAGCGGGATGGCGGCACTGCGCCTCCCTGCTGTCCCCCGAGCTTGTGGGGCTGGCCGATGTCTGCCCGGCGCGAGGGGCGCTCTGCTTCAGGGCGCCCCTCACGCTGGGCGGCAGGCTGCTATCCGCAGTGTGGGGAGCCCTGCGGGGGACTCCTGCAGGGCTCCCCACGCTGCGGATGTCTGCCCGGCGCGGGGGGCGCTCTGCTTCAGGGCGCCCCTCGCGCTGGGCAGCAGGCTGCTATCCGCAGCCTAGACAGCCCTGCAGGACCTCCCACAGGGCTGCCTAGGCTGCAGATGTCTTCCTGAAGCCTGGAGAGCGAGAGGGGTCGGTGCGCACCAACCCCTCTCGCTCTCCAAGCTTCAGCAAAAGCCTGCATTCGCCCCATAGGATGGACCCAGATTTCCCCTTCATTTTTGGAGGGGAAAAAGTGCGTCCTATAGGGCGAAAAATACGGTAATTTAGGAAGGAATTATATTGGTGTTGCTGCTCCCCTAAAAAAGCTAATTGCCAGAAAATTCTTCCACATTTGAACTTAATGAAGTTTAAAAAGGTCTCAGGTACTCAACACCTCCTGGTAGAACTGGGAAAGACTTTCTGCTGTCTGTTACACAAGATTGAGCTAGATGGAGCAGGGGTCTGGGTCAGTAGGAGGGCACCTTCTTATGTTTCGTGCACATCAATTGGCGTTCAGTACCACAGAATGCGGGACACGGGTTGCGCTGTGGTCTAAACCACAGAGCCTAGGGCTTGCCAATCAGAAGGTCGGCAGTTCGAATCCCCGTGACGGGGTGAGCTCCCGTTGCTCGGTCTCTGCTCCTGCCAACCTAGCAGTTCGAAAGCACATCAAAGTGCAAGTAGATAAATAGGTACCGCTCCGGCGGGAAGGTAAACGACATTTCCATGCGCTGTTCTGGGTCACCAGAAGCGGCTTAGACCTGCTGGCCACATGACCCGGAAGCTGTACGCCGGCTCCCTCGGCCAATAAAGCGAGATGAGCGCCGCAACCCCAGAGTCGTCCACGACTGGACCTAATGGTCAGGTGTCCCTTTACCTTTACCACAGAATGCAAATCTCTAGAAAGAATTCAAACTATCCCATACAACCCTAACCCCTATCCCACCCTCTTAGTTGTTTCCTTAGTCTTCTGTCTGCCTCCTCCATTCATTATGCAACAACCCCAGTCAAAACTGAAACTGTAGGCTGGTTGGGGCAGGGGCCTGCATTTGTCGCTGCTCTGTAACCCATCAGGAGGCAGAGATGGCCACCAACTTGGCTGGATTGGGCTAATTCCTGGTGGAGGAGAGGGCTATTAGTCGTCATGGCTCGACTGTGCCTCCACAGCTGAAGGCCACAGAGCTACTGAATCCCAGTTGCTGGAAACCAATAGGGGGGAAAGTGCGCTTTTCAAATGTCTTTCAAATGTCTTTAATGTCTTTTCTTAGTGGTGTATAAGGGAGTCCTTGGAGCACCCCACAATCGCCTAACCTTGACTCCCATAGGTGCAGGTCAGAGGTCACAAGCAAGAGACTTCAGCCAGGAGATGGAAGCAAAACAGCGGCCAGTAGGCCTGATCTTTATTGTTGCAACAAAACTTCAAACTACCACAAACCAAAATGCTTGTTTACAAAGATATTGTACTACCAACCTTACTATATGCTTGTGAAACATGGACCACTTACAAACACCATCTCCAACTCCTCGAAAGATTCCATCAGCGGTGTCTCCGAAAAATTTTACACATCACTTGGGAAGACAGGCAAACTAATACCAGTGTACTGGAAGAAGCAAAGATCCCCAGTGTCAAAGCAATGATTCTTCATCATCAACTTTGTTGGACTGGTCATGTTGTGCGGATGCCTGATGATCGTCTTCCAAAGCAACTACTCTATTCCGAACTTAAAAATGGAAAGCATAATGCTGGTGGTCAACAAAAGAGGTTTAAAGACTGTCTCAAGGCAAATCTTTAAAAATGTAGTATAAACACCAACAATTGGGGAAAACTTGCCTGCGAGCGCTCCAGTTGGAGAACAGCTTTTCCCAAAGGTGTCATGGGCTTTGAAGACACTCGAACTCAGGACGCAAGGGAGAAATGTGCTAAGAGGAAGGCACGCTTGGCAAATCCACACCGTGATCCACTCCCACTCAGAAGCCAATGTCCCCACTGTGGACGGATGCGTGGATCCAGAATTGGCCTCCACAGTCACTTACAGACTCACTGTTAAGACCATTTTCATGGAAGACAATCTTACTCGGCTACGAGAGATCACCAAAGAAGACAACATCGGTCTTTTAAAGTTTCCCAAATTTTCCCATAATACATTTCCAGAAGCATCATCAAGACATCATAGGTATGTCACATAAAAGGTGTGGTCTCGGGTAGAACCTGAAATCCAGGCATGGCCCTGTCACTCAAATACCGTATTTTTCGCACCATAGGGCGCACCGGACCATAGGGCGCACCCAGTTTTTAGGGGGGGAATTCAAGAAAAAAAATCTTTCCCCCCCCCCCGCAGCCCCAAAGAGCAGCGTACAGGCTGCACACAACCTCTCCCTGCCGGAGGGGTTGCGTGCAGCTATGGATCAAGCCAAGGCAGCGAGAGGGATGGATCCCACTCACTGTTTTGGCTTCCCCTTTAGCCCCGTACAGCCTCTCCTTGGCGGAGGGGCTGCACAGGGCTTTCCTGGCTTTACTGGGAGGTGGGGGGATTCCCTCACCTCTCCCAAAAGCCCGCAGAAGCCGTGCAAACCCTTTAAAGAGATCGCGGCTTCTCCTGGCTTTCCTGGGAGGTGGGGGGATTCCCCCACCTCCCGCAAAACCGGCAGAAGCCGCACGCCTTTTAAAAGGGCTGCACGGCTTCTCCTGGCTTTCCTGGGAGGCGGGGGGATTCCCCCACCTCCCGCGAAACCGGCAGAAGCCGCGCGCCTTTTAAAAGGGCTGCACGGCTTCTCCTGGATTTCCTGGGAGGCGGGGGGATTCCCCCACCTCCCGCGAAACCGGCAGAAGCCGCGCGCCTTTTAAAAGGGCTGCACGGCTTCTCCTGGCTTTCCTGGGAGGCGGGGGGATTCCTCCCGCGAAACCGGCAGAAGCCGCGCGCCTTTTAAAAGGGCTGCACGGCTTCTCCTAGCTTTCCTGGGAGGCGGGGGGATTCCCCCGCCTCCCGCAAAACCAGGCTCCCCCCCCCCGCCAGCCTTCTAACCAAGTCGGGGGACAGCGGGAAGGGCGCGCTGCGCCAATCCCGCTGTCCCCCGAGCTTGTGGGGCTGGCGGTGGGGCTCTCCTGAAGCCTGCCATCCCGCTATTCCCCGACCTGATCTGGAGGTTGTGGGGATGGTGGGGGGGGGGAGAAGCAGGCTTGCTTCTCCCACCCCCAGCCTCCAGATCAGGTCGTGGAATAGCGGGATGGCGGAGCGCTGCCATCCCGCTATTCCCCGACCTGATCTGGAGGTTGTGGGGATGGTGGGGGGGGGGAGAAGCAGGCTTGCTTCTCCTCCCGCCAGCCTCCAGATCAGGTCGGGGAATAGCGGGATGGCGGCGCTTCGCCATCCCCCTATCCCCCGAGCTTGTGGGGCTGGGGGGGGGAGAAGCAGGCTTGCTTCTCCCCCCGCCAGCCTCCAGATCAGGTCGGGGAATAGCGGGGTGGCGGCTCTGCACCTCCCCGCTGTCCCCAGCTTTTGGGCTGCAGGCTGCTGCCCGCAAGCCTTGCGAGCCCGCGGGACATCCCGCCGGGCTTGCAAGACTTGGGATAGCTTCCTGAAGCCTGGAGAGGGAGAGGGGTCGGTGCGCACGGACCCCTCTCGCTCTCCAGGCTTCAGCAAAAGCCTGCATTCGCACCATAGGACGCACACACATTTCCCCTTCATTTTTGGAGGGGAAAAAGTGCGTCCTATAGTGCGAAAAATACGGTATAGTCTTTCACACTTACTCCAGCACAGTACAAAGGAAAAAGCATTTACAGTTCCCTGGTCCCAGAGTCAAGTCAAATAAAACCCCTTTGTCTTGGCCTGGCTTCATCCCACTAGGGTGGGTAGCCATTGTGATTGAGATGGTTTTCTGTCTGACACTCCTGGGGCAGGATATCACCCTGGGATTATGGTGGGTTCACTCACCCCTCCCCTTATACCTCACTTCCCTGGGTCCTAAATGCCATTGGAACTGAGAATATTGATAGGATGTGATTTCTTAGGAATTTCTGAAGTTTTCCCATTGAGCCCGTAAAAAGTAAAGGTACCCCTGACCGTTAGGTCCAGTCGCAGACGACTCTGGGGTTGCGGCGCTCATCTCAGTTTATTGGCCGAGGGAGCCAGCGCACAGCTTCTGGGTCATGTGGCCAGCATGACTAAGCCGCTTCTGGCGAACCAGAGCAGCGCACGGAAACGCCGTTTACCTTCCCGCCAGAGTGGTACCTATTTATCTACTTGCACTTTGACGTGCTTTCGAACTGCTGGGTTGGCAAGAGCAGGGACCAAACAACGGGAGCTCACCCCGTCATGGGGATTCGAACTGCCGACTTTCTGATCGGCAAGTCCTAGGCTCTGTGGTTTAACGCACAGTGCCATCCGCCTCCCTCACTGAGCCCATACATAGATGCATTTATCGGTGAATTGCTACATTTGGTAATGTGCAACTGAGGCTCTTTGTCTTTGCCTCATAGCATCGAGAGGCAAGGCTCGCGGTGGGAGTGGGGGGGTCTCTCACCCACCCCCTTTCTGATTTCCCGGTAACAGTGGCAATTTTATTGTTTTATCTTTTTCACAAACCGCTTTGAGGTTCTTTCTTACAATCAAGCGGTGTATAAGTTCTGTGCAATAAATAAGGGTGCAGACGACCGGGTATAAATCTGCAGCTAATGCACTCTTATTTGCATGCGTGGCATGTAACAGAACGCACACACGTCCCCAAATAAAAATGAAAAGGCAAGAGTCTGGAGGGGTCCTAAATAAATAAGGAAAACAAGAGAGGAGGAGGAGGACCGGCTGAATCCATCATTTCTGCTCCCACCTCGTTTTCCCCAAGACAGGACAAGGAGACCAGCTCCCTGCTTCCTCTCTGTTTGCATCTGACTTGGCACTTTTGCATCTGGGCGTTAGCGACGGGGCTGATTAATCTCTCTGGGACTTGCTGGACCCTTATTAAGGAGCGCCCCAGCCTGCCCACCTCAACCTGTATCACATCTCCCGATCTCCCTACCCTTGGTCTCCTGCCTTACCTGCTCACGGTTGCTAAATTAATCTCTGCTCCTCTGAAGGGCTCTCTCCAGCACACACACAGCTGACCCAAGCGGAAATCGATTCCCCCCCACTCCATACCCCTTCTGTGTAGAATTGTGTTTCGAAAACAAAAACCAGCCAGCAAAGCAGACGTTTCCCCCTGCCATCTCCCCAGGACCAAACTTTATTCTTCTGAGAAATTGTTGAGATGCGGAAAGCGCAGAAAAGGATAGCCAAAGTGATGGGAGGGGAGCAACTTCATTCTTGAGGAAATGTTGTGGAGTTTGGGGGGGGTTTGGTTTAGAAGAAAGTGGCTTGCCAAATCACGGAATTGTATAGTTGGAAAGGACCCTCAAAGGCCATTTAGTCCAATCCCCTGCAGTGCAGGATTCACAGCATAAGTGAGGAGGTACCATATTTTTCGCTCCATAAGACACACTTTTTTTCCTCCTAAAAAGTAAGGGGAAATGTCTGTGCGTCTTATGGAGCAAATGCATGGTCCCTGGAGCCGAATTGCCCAGGGGCAAAAAGCAGATTGTGCTTTTTTTTTTTTTAGAAAGAGGGAAGGGGGTGTTGAAAGGAAGCCGCTGAGCAGCTGATCGGCAAGCGATCGGAGGGAGATAAGGGACTCTAGCGATAAAGGAGGCTGCCTGGGAGTGGGGAGGTAAAGACAGCGAACTTGCAAGGAGAGGAGACAGGAAGACTAAAGCAATGAGGAGAGAAGTTAGAAGAAAAGGAGGAGCAAAAAAACTGCTCCAGCTAAGGAAAAGACACTAAGGCAAACAAGAGGGAAGGGGGTGTTGAAACAGAGCTGCTGAGCAGCTGATCGGCAAGCGATCAGGAGGGAGATAAGGGACTCAAGGCTGCTTGGGAGTGGGGAGGTAAAAGCCCATGGATCCTTCGGATTTTTGCACTGGGTCACCCCAAATTCACCATCAGATCACATAGTATGTCCATGGCTACAGCCTGCACCAAAAAATCAGGCATCCATCGTTTCGCGGGGCCGCAATGGCACAAAAATGTGGTTACAAAGCACGGATCCACATGAATTCTCTATCCCAAACTCACCGTCAAATCACATATCGTGTCTGTGGCCACAGCATGAACCACAAAAATCAGACATCCACTGTTTCATTCAGAATATTTTTTTACTGTTTTCCTCCTCTAAAAACTAGGTGCGTCTTATGGAGTGAAAAATACGGTAAGTGATAGATGTGGGAAAAGTAAGTGGAACAAGTGGCAAATGTGGGCAAAGATTAGTTTTTCTGCTCCTTGCATATTAGAACCCAGCACAATCCAACAAAGCTGAATATGGGGAGAGTCAGAAAAGACAAAGTGAAGTACGTCTTCACACAACATGTAGTTAAATACAGGAATTTTCTCTCCCCAAGGCATGTTGTGTGATTGAGACTAAGAAACAGTAATGTTATAAGAAAAACTGCTCCTTTTCCCTTATGGGGTACCCAAGTGAAGGGATCAGATGGGATTACCATGAGGAATTATAGAATATACATCAAGCCATCGTGTCCACGATGAAGACATTGTGTTGACTGGGTTTGATATATTGATGATAATTTCTGATTAAATTCCATAAGATTCTACATTCGTGCCATTTTCATGCCCTTTTCCCTCTGCTGCCCATTCCTCCTTGTTCTTCACAAATCACGTACACAACAGTTGCTTCACCAGGCATGCATCCTGGGCCATAAAGATAGTGGGCAAGTTTCTCTGATGTAGTTTTCTTATATATAATCTTAAAATGTTAATCTTGGAGCCAGGAAACAGATCTCACATGAAGGTGGTAGTGATCTGGTCTTTCTGGCCCTCCTTCTTATCATGTTTATTTCTCAGCTCTGGGGTTGCTTTTGTAGTTCTCAACTTATTTACCCCAAAATATATGCATGCTACTTAGTGTTGTAGTGTTACTTTTTCCCCACGTGGGGTTTGACGAAATGCTCAGAGGAAATATGATTGGTTCTTACAAGCACTGTGTAAAAGAGTCTTTTGCTAATAAAATGGCCTGGGAGGGGTGTGGTTTACGCACTTTCTCCGAGAGCCTTTATGGTCAAAGCCTCGTGTCTTGTTTTTAATCAGGGTCCAGTCCTTCCTTTACTTTACGAACACAACACCCAAGAGCCCATATAGAGTCCTTTTGTAGGTTCTCTATCGTTAGGAGAAAATAACAGAGACCCACCAGAGAACATTGAGAAGCAAAGCAGCTAGTAAGCCTGATCTTTATTAAACTGTTGCAACAGGGTCCCCTGCTCACCCCACGCAGGGAGGGAGGAGAGCACTGAACATTGG